>NC_050072.1:115744688-116403438 GCF_009764565.3 Dermochelys coriacea
ATTTCCTTATGGAGATGTTCTGTAGAACTGAATAGGGATTAAATCGGTTTTACAGAAATTTTAGAGGTTTATAGAGTAATTTCTACAGAATCCTACAGTATTGAATAGAGAATGAGACCTCTTCTATAGGGTTTCTTCCTCCTATCCTATAGAATTGTATTAACGGAATTTCATTCTCTATTAAAATCTATTAAAAGCAGTTGCAAAAACCCATCGGCAGGTTAACAATATTTGTTCAATTATATAGGACTTTTCCATAAGTGAGAAAAGCAGATTTTTAGATTAAAGAGGATTTGTTTATTTATATGGGGATTACCGGAGTACTATTGCCTAGCTTCTGCACCACCACTGGGCTTTGGACTTTTGGGGATTTCTAGATACGTATTACCTTTGTTGTCATGACTGGATATGGCACTTCTTTAGTGATTAGCAAATGGTCTTGATAGGGGCTGATTAGGTGATGTTCCCATTAAGTAAAAGTCCAGTCTAAAAATTGTTTGTGCACCAGGGAGACTGAAAGATAGGTTCTAAATAAGAAAGCAGTTATATTGCTTGTCACGCTGTCTGGAGGGGCTCATGACCATGAGTGACAACTTCAGGGCAGAATACCAAGGAACAGGGCATGAACCCCAAATTGTTTGTGTGTTCTATACTTAGATTTCACCAATCAAGTAACAAGTGTGAACTCCTCAGGTACTGTAACACCCTTAATAGAGAGCCACAGACAGTCCTCGTGGGTATTCCAGTCTGTCTTGCCACCCAGGCAAGCCTTCCTCTGTGATAGATAGTTAAGGCTGTGAGTCTGTCACAGAAGTCATGGATTCCTTTCTGTGACCTCCGTGACTTCTGCCGCTCCAGCCTGGCTGGCCTAGGGGCCACCTGAACAGCTCAGGCAGCCCCTTGGCCAGCCGCACCGGCCACTGCTGGGGCATTCCCAGGCCATCGCATTTCCTGCCCGCCCCCCAGCAGCAGCAGCAGGAGTTGGGTGTGGGAGGGGTCTCAGGGATGGGGGTTGGAGTGTGGGAGGGGGTATGGGATTTGGGTAGCTCTTACTTTGGTGCAGCTCCCCAGAAGTGGCAACATGTCCCTTGGCTCCAAGGTGGATGCATGGCCAGGTGCCTCTGCATGCTGCCTCTGCCTAGGCCACCTCCACCCTGAGCACCCAAGATTTAGTCAGAGGTATATAGTACAAGTCATGGACAAGTCACGGGTTGTTAATTTTTGTTTACTGCCCATGACCTGTCCATGACCTTTACTAAAAATACCCATGACTAAAATGTAGCCTTATAGAAGGTCCCTTACCGAAAATCACAATATTCAGGTTACTCCCAGTCTCAAGGGACTAGTCACTTAATCCAGGTTAATTGTACTTGGAGGTCAAACCAAAGACAATGCTAATAGCTAATTGTGTAACAAACTCACTAGAAGTTTATTAACTAGGAAAATTAAATAACAATGTTATTTACAAGATTAAAGCAGGTAAACATACACAGACAAATGATGTAAATGTTTAAGTTCAAAGGTAGTAGAAGCTTCTATAATAAACATGCTTTTATGACCTTTTGGGCTAACACAAGCCAAGCAATGTGGGCATCTCTTGTTTATGATTAGGAATATTTGCCCCTCAGAGTCTGTCTATCATTCTCTCCTTAACAGGCATTTTTATTTCCTTCCCCCAGCATTCAAGCTGTGATGGGATGAGGGTTTGTGCATGTACCTCTTAGGGGTGTGGGGGAAGCAATCAACCAAGCCTTTTGTCCAAAATGGCTTTTCTGATGTCTTTACCTATGCAACTTGGACTTACACTATTATGGTTAAATTGAGACTAGCCCTAATGCAGGTTTGCCGGACAATAAGACCCCTATCATACCCCATGTGATTGCACTACCTGGATCTTGGGTTTGGACCCTAGGAGTGGAGCTCAGGGTCTGTGTTCCAGAGATCCCACCAGGGAATATGTGGATGTAGAGGGGCAAGATGTAGGTGGCACCTTTGCTCCAACTCATGAGTATCAGCCAGTAGAACTAAAGGGGCTTACAGTTCCTTCTTTTCCTTCCCGCCTCCCACTCACAATGTCTCCCAGAACTGATCATGGAGTAGCACAGCTACTTACGCGGGGCTAAGTGCAGAAAGTGCAATCTAGTCCTTAGTTAGAAAATGGGGCTAATGATAACATTCACTTTCCCACTTCAAACTGGAAGACACTCCAATACTATTATGGTGAGGGTGGGATAGGACCCTGTATTGAATAGGATGAGTGCTCTGAGAATTAATCAGTTACTTGTTTATAAAACATTTGAAGAAGTAAAGGATAATGGAAATAAGTATTATTAATGGTGGAGTATTAGTAACTTGTATGTCAGAGGTACAGGTTGTGAATCTCTCAGAATCTAGCTGTTTCATAGGATTATGTTACCCGGAGACTGGCTTTTTCCAAGGTTTATTTCAACCACACTAATGGGGCAAGTGGGAAATTCTGGCTACTTTATGATCTTCACATGCCTTAAATGCTAAGCATTTGTTTATTATTTTACAATTTACTTCAGTGGAAGTTTTGCCATAGTAAGGACTGAAGGAACACACTTGCAGTACATAAGAGTCCCATGCTAATGCAATTACTTCCTTCTGTCTTGCAAATAAACCATTTAGGGTTTATAATTTTTAAGCACTTATTGCAAATCCAGGACAGAAATCTATAATAGTCTTCTTTAAAGGCCTCCATTCAGCTAGGTGCTTGGTTTGTGCCTAAATCTAAGCATGTGAAAAGATCCATCGAATCCCGTGAGATAGTTATCTGCTTAAAGATTGACATCCTTAAGTAACTTGCTAAATCAGTGCCGAAGCTATCAATGATTCAATTAACTTATATACACTCTTGACCAGTTAGGGGATCCAGAGAACAGGCTTTATGCTGCAATAGAGGCTTACCTAGAGCTGCATGAATGTTAAGAAATAAAATGTAACCTTTTTAGAGTATGACTGTAAAAGAGTGCTGCTTAGTAAGCAGAGAAAGTCATTGTGCATTCAGTCATATCTGATAGCCTTGATAGGAGCTGATTATGTAGTGTTCCCATCAAATAATAGCCCAGCCTAAAAAACGTTTGTAGTTGCAGTTTGGCTTCCTCCTGTCCCATTTTCTTCTATGGGTTGGGTTTCCCAGCTGGACTATATGTTCCATGATGTACCCTAATCAGGGACTCCCATGATGCCACTGCTTTCTCTACCCATGAGGGAAAACCCCTGAGAGATGTAATCCAAGAACCAGGGAGCCCAGCCTAATGAGGACAATAGGGAAATGAGACACTTGAATTACAATTCCCATAAGGCACTATGACAGCATTTCCAAATCAAAATACTTTGGTTTTTGAATTTTGGCTGAAAAGTCAAATTTTCTGTATTTTTGGCAAAAGTATTTTTTTTTTAAATTTTCATCAAAAGTCTCATGGAAAATATGCACCCATTTAATTTTTAATACCTTTTCTAGCATTGCAGAGCCAGTAGAAGTAAAAGAAGGAGAACAAGTTTAAAATCTGATAAATGAATCAATGTTGATTATGGTCTCCATTGTACAGTGATCTCTGTGCCTGGTGTGGAGCCTCGCTGAAGTCATTAGGGCTTTGTGTAGCCACATGGGGCTACCTTCATGGGCTGATTATAGGTACAGTGGTTGAATTGTGGGGGGCAGGGAAAGGTGATGGTATGCTTCTAAACTCCACCCACAAAATAAGCTCCACCCATATGAGTTGCCAAAATGAGATGTCCCTGCAGTAAATTGTGTGCATCTGTGATTCCCTCACAGGAATGAAATAAGAAAAGGAGTACTTGTGGCACCTTAGAGACTAACAAATTTATTTGAGCATAAGCTTTCGTGAGCTACAGACATTTAAACTAGTAGAGGGTCACACACATGGTTGCTCATGTAGGCTGAGTTGTAGGTGACATCCAGCTTCTTAAGTGCAAATGGATTTCAGGTGTGAGGATCATCTAAGAAGAAATTTTGGGGGCCAGAATCTTAATTTGGTTGCCCTCAGAAACTGAGAACATAGCTGTGGAATCTGAGGCTCGAAGAATTATGCCAATATGAATTCCCCATAGGAACACAATGGATGAAGTATGTCCCAGCTAAGAGATTGCACAGAAACAATAAACACTCACTAGCAACTCCCTGAAAGTAGTCCCTCCCTGGTTGGCTGCAAAGAAATCAGGCAGGGAGAGGAAAGCTCAAAGGAGATATGGAAGGGGTTAAAATAGGTGGTGGTGGTGATGTGAAAATGCTCTGTGAGAAACACTCACTTGCCTTGTAGCTTCTTTTAGGCCAAGCTCACTGCACACACCAGGGGCTCCTTGCATTCCTGTTTCCCTCCTGCCTTCCCATCCCCACACTTCCTGTTTGCTACTTTCTCACCCCCCTCTATTTCAGCCACTCCCTGCAACCCCCACAACTCCTCACTCATGCCACAGGCTGTGTGTGAACCCTGTTCCCCCACTGCCACATGCCAAAGGCCCCGTGTGTCCTCTTTCCACCATGTCTTTCCCCCGACCCAGGCTAAAAGCTCTGTGTGCTGCTCCATTCCTCTCCTCGCATACCAGGCCCTCTATTCTTCCCCCAATACCTTGGGCTTTGTGAGCCTTCTCTACATCATTATTTTTTCCTTCCTTTTTGTCTGGAATTTAAGTCAGCTGTCAACATTTTAAAATTGAGATGGAGGTACTGTTAGGCTGGAAGTACTGTTAATGGCTGCCATTAACCAGTTATTTGATTTATACACAACTACAGAGGCAGTTGGAGCTGAGGAGTGCTAACTGTGTGCTAGGAGCCGCGTGTCTCCCCCATTTCCTCCTTCCAGTTTCCAATTTGCACCAAAATCAATAGGGTTTTCCCCATTGTTGCCGAGAACATTCTCTGAAATTTTGGAAGTGATCAGATATAGTGTTCAAAAGTTATCACATCATGTCCAAACATAGGTGCCGACTCTGTGGGTAGTCCGGGATTGGAGGCAGGGCAGGGGAGGGGCCTCATTAAAGGGATGGAGTGGGGGCGGGGGTGGGGGCGGTCGAGCACCCAGGGGAAAGCGGGGAAATCAGCGCCTATGTAGCCAAACAGAGAAATGTATTCAGTTGAATGCAGGCTTCGCTGGGCCACAATTATCAGAGTTAGCATCACACTGAGAGGAATGAGGCAGTTCACACCTATCAAAGCTATTGTTCCAGGCTTCCTGAAGGCATCTCTAAATCAGTTACATTACTTCACATTTCTGAGATTTTCTTTGCAGCCATAATAGTGAGAAACTTGTTTTTAACATGAAAACTGAGATTCTGGAGAATAAGATAGAAGAAGTGCCACTACAGCTCCACACATGCAAACCCAGTCTGAGCCTAGGATAGGCTAGATTCTGCCCTCTGTTCTACCTGTACAGCTTTCCTGAGGGCAGAATTTGGCTCATATTGAAACTCCATGGAAGACAATGATGAGGTTGCACAGGTGTAAATAAGGATGGAATTTAGCCCACAGAATCTTTATTCTAGCTGAAGATGCACAAGCAGAATAGAGCACAGCTTTGACTTTCAGATTCCAGGCTGAGTTTCCAGGCTTGTAGCTAGATGGGGATGATGATGATAATAAAGTCTTCTACATTGCAAACTGAGCAAGTTTTGATCTGGAAATCAATACACAGAGAACTCTGTGATGCTATTTTTTGCATTCGCTTTGTAGAGCAGAAATACATTTTAAGGTATCTCAGCCATTACCATTTATTTTTAATTACTCTTTTGATAATGTGTCTCTTCCTGGTACACTAAGTGACTATATTATACAACACACAAACATTATTCACCTAACCTGTACTAAAAAGAGAGTGTCGGCACTTTAGTCTTCACACCACTCAGTGTAACTTAAAAACATGTTGACAGCAAAGTCATAGAATCATAGAATATCAGGGTTGGAAGGGACCCCAGGAAGTCATCTAGTCCAACTCCCTGCTCAAAGCAGTACCAATCCCCAACTAAATCATCTCAGCCAGGGCTTTATCAAGCCTGACCTTAAAAACCTCAAAGGAAGGAGATTCCACCACCTCCCTAGGTAACACATTCCAGTACTTCATCACCCTCCTAGTGAAAAAGTTTTTCCTAATATCCAACCTAAACCTCCCCACTGCACCTTGAGACCATTACTCCTCATTCTGTCATCTGCTACCACTGAGAACAGTCTAGATCTAGAGACCATTGATCACTATGCGTTGAGCCCAACAATCTAACCTGCTTTCTATCCACCTTTATAGTCCATTCATCCAGCCTATACTTCTTTAACTTGCTTGCAAGAATACTGTGGGAGAATGTATCAAAAGCTTTGCTAAAGTCAAGGAATAACACATCCACTGCTTTCCCCTCATCCACAGAGCCAGTTATCTCGTCATAGAAGGCAGTTAGATTAGTTAGGCATGACTTGCCCTTGGTGAATCCATGCTGACTGTTCCTGATCATTTTCCTCTCCTCTAAGTGCTTCAGAACTGATTCCTTGAGGACCTGCTCCATGATTTTTCCAGGGACTGAGCTGAGGCTGACTGGCCTGTAGATCCTCCTCCTTCCCTTTTTTTAAAGATGTGCACTACATTAGCCTTTTTCCAGTCATCCAGGACCTCCCCTGATCGTCACGAGTTTTCAAAGATAATGGCCAATGGCTCTGCAATCACATCTGCCAACTCCTTTAGCATTCTCGGATGCAGCGCATCCGGCCCCATGGACTTGTGTTTGTCCAGCTTTTCTAAATAGTATCGAGCCACTTCTTTCTCCACAGAGGGCTGGTCACCTTCTTCCCATGCTGTGCTGCCCAGTGCAGCTGACCTTGTTTGTGAAGACAGAGGCAAAAAAAGCATTGAGTACATTAGCTTTTTCCACATCCTCTGTCACTAGGTTGCCTCCCTCATTCAGTAAGGGGCCCACGCTTTCCTTGACTTGCTTCTTGTTGATAACATACCTGAAGAAACCCTTCTTGTTATTCTTACCATTTCTTGCTAGCTGCAACTCCAGTTGTGATTTGGCCTTCCTGATTTCACTCCTGCATGCCTGAGCAATATTTTTATACTCCTCCCTGATCATTTGTCCAATCTTCCACTTCTTGTAAGCTTCTTTTTTGTGTTTAAGATCAGCAAGGATTTCACTGTTAAGCCAAGCTGGTTGCCTGCCATATTTACTATTCTTTCTACACATCAGCATGGTTTGTTTCTGTAACCTCAGTAAGGATTCTTTAAAATATAGCCAGCTCTCCTGGACTCCTTTTCCCCTTATGTTGTTCTCTCAGAGGATACTGCCGTTCAGTTCCCTGAGGGAGTCAAAGTCTGCTTTTCTGAAGTCCAGAGTCCGTATTCTGCTGCTCTCGTTTCTTCCTTGTGTCAGGATTGTGAACTCTACCATCTCATGGTCACTGCCTCCCAGGTTTCCATCCACTTTTGCTTCCCCTACTAATTCTTCCCGGTTTGTGAGCAGCAGGTCAAGAAGAGCTCTGCCCCAGTTGGTTCGTCCAGCACTTGCACCAGAAAATTGTCCCCTACACTTTCCAAAAACTTCTCGGATTGTCTGTGCACCACTGTATTGCTCTCCCAGCAGATATGAGGGTGATAGAAGTCTTCCATGAGAACCAGGGCCTGCGATCTAGTAACTTCCATTAGTTGCTGGAAGAAATCCTCATCCCCGGGGTCCAGTGGTCTATAGCAAACTCCCATCACAACATCACCCTTTTTGCTCATGCTTCTAAACTTAATCCAGAGACTCTCAGGTTTTTCTGCAGTTTCATACCGGAGCTCTAAGCAGTCATACTGCTCTCTTACATACAGTGCAACTCCCCCACCTTTTCTGCCCTGACTGTCCTTCCTGAACAATTTATATCCATCTATGACAGTACTCCAGTCATGTAAGTTATTCCACCAAGTCTCTGTTATTCCAATCACATCATAATTCCTTGACAGTGCCAGTACTTCCAGGTCTCCCTGCTTATTTCCCAGGCTTCTTGCATTTGTGTATAGGCACTTAAGATAACTTTCTGACCATCCCACTTTCTCAGTATGAGGCAGGAGCCCTCCCCTCTTGCGCTTTCCTGCTCATGCTTCCTCCCGGTACTCCACTTACCTCAGGGCTTTGGTCTCCTTCCCGCGGTGAACCTAGTTTAAAGCCCTCCTCACTAGGTTAGCCAGCCTACTTGCGAAGATGCCCTTCCCTCTCTTCGTTAGGTGGAGCCCATCTCTGCCTAGCA
This sequence comes from Dermochelys coriacea, assembly GCF_009764565.3. Lineage (NCBI taxonomy): Eukaryota > Metazoa > Chordata > Testudines > Dermochelyidae > Dermochelys > Dermochelys coriacea. The sequence continues at coordinate 115,752,934 of NC_050072.1, forward strand.
CTTCTCCTTCTTGGAACTCCATCCCATGGTCAAAGAATCCGAAGCCTTCTCTCCGACACCACCTGCATAGCCATTCGTTGACTTCCATGATTCGATGGTCTCTACCAGGGCCTTTTCCTTCCACAGGAGGATGGATGAGAACACCACTTGCACCTCAAACTCCTTTATCCTTCTTCCCAGAGCCACATAGTCTGCAGTGATCCGCTCAAGGTCATTCTTGGCAGCATCATTGGTCCCCACGTGTAGAAGCAGGAAGGGGTAGCGATCTGAGGGCTTGATGAGTCTCGGCAGTCTTTCCGTCACGTCATGGATCCTAGCTCCTGGCAAGCAGCAGACTTCTCAGTTTTCCCGGTTGGGGCAGCAGATAGATGATTCAGTGTCCCCTGTGGAGTCATCTGAAAAGGGCTTGCAAACTACATTTTTTAAAGGTTGCACTTTGGCTAACATTACTTTTAGGTAACTATGATGTGTTTTGTGCAAATGAAGCTTTTATACTGACATAGGACTTTCAGCTTTATGTGTGGTCAAGAGTTGCATGGCCCAAATGGTCTAAGAGCTGGTCAACACCACCACTACTACTACTACTAAAAAATTGGTATAACGATGTAGGTAGGGAGTGTGATTTTTTTAAAATTAGTATAGTGAGATTGATGCAAGTCCTAGTGTGGGCACAGTTATACTGTTATAATTGTGCCTTATATGTTATAGCATATGCCAGTTCCCAATACGGCACAAGCTAAATCAATATAAGCACTTTTATACCTATCTAACTTTTTACTGATATCACTTTTACCACTTTAATTATATTGGTATTGTTAAAGCAGCAACATTTTTAAAGCCTTATGATTTTTGTTTTAAAAATATTTTACTACGTATCCCCCATCCATACTTGCCTTATTTCTAGAGTTATTATAACATTGATTTGAACTCTAGTTTCCTGTAGGAAAGTGGAGCTAATTAAAGACACCCTTATTATAGCATCACTGTAGTGACTTCATAGTTTTCAGGTTGAAAGTCTGCTTAGTATCTCCCTTATTCCTCGATTTTGTCTGTCCAGACATAGGCAGAGAGAATTACAGCTACAAATTTGATTTCTGAAATTAAGATTAATGACTAGGAAGATAAGATTTCCTCATACGCTGATGACCTAATGTTATTTGTAGCTAGCTCTGAGGCCGGCCTGCTCCTCCTTCTCTTGCCTTGCCCCATTGGCCCTTTCTTATTAACGAATATGATTCAGTGTTTCATATGAAGACAGAAGGTAAGATTAATTATTTCAAGGCAGATATCTTCCCTGTATGTTTAGGAATATAACTGTGAAAGGGGGGAGTCTGAGAACTTTAACTGCTTTTTTAAAATTGCATCATCATTATCTGGAAAAATTTGTAACTGGTCCAGCTTGCTGGCCTACTCTACACTCTGTCCTGCTCTCTTTGCACTAACATAGCAATATAAAGGGAGTGGAGACTGGCTGTAGCTTCTCTGCTCAGACTACCCTATGCACAGTGGCATATCATGCGGTGAGGTGAAATGGCCAAAACACATTGCACTCCAGTTTACTCCTAGCATGCAGAGGATCAATTGTGCACCTGTGGCAGCTGGTGCCAGCTAGAGAAGACCGAGGCCACCTTAATTTGCAACTGGTGTCAGGCTGAAAAGTATGGTGTTGTAACTGACTGCTCCTCCATTAGGAACCATTGCCATGTTGCAAGTTAATGGTGCCCTGGTTGCTCTAATTTGTATCTGAGGCCCAGATACTGCAGAGAATTTGTCCCGATATCTTATATGATTACCCCTGTTCAGATGTACAGGTACTGAAGTGGATGAGAGGACTTAGCAAGTTGACATGATGAGATATTGCTATAAACTTAATAATTGCTATAAGCTTAATAATATGAAGGGTTTAAAAATAATGAAAGCCTGGACTGTCTTAACTTTAGAAAAAAATATATATGAAAGGGCTATAGAAGCTACAATGCCATTTTATAATGATTAAATGTGATTCACCATTTTGAATGGATCAAATTCAGTGTTCAAATCCTTTGTATACAACAACTTTATCTCAATGTCTCTCTTATTCTAGAAAGTTGCCAGGAGAAACCTATAATGATTCTAGGCGTCTTTAAGGATCTCGATAGCATTCAAGTGTGTGTACAAAGCAAGTGGCATTTACATGTGGGAAATACATTTTCTGATGCACAAAATGAACTTGGACTGAGTTTTAAATTTGAAATTTAAATGAGACCCCAATCCACGCAAATTCAGCATGGTTTCAGAAATTTCTCATAGCTTTTTTCTTGCTATGGCCAAAGAAATTTTAAAACACTGAACTGTGTTTTGTTTTTGATTCTTTTTGCTTGGAGGGAACTTCCAAGCTTTTGACATCTGTATCAGAATTTCCAACGGGCAGACAATAATCTCCCTCTGCTTTTAGGTAATGTATTTGTATTTCAAATTACTTACTGATGTAGCACACGTGATCATATTATCTTATTATGGATTGTTGCTAAGATGTTTTCAGCATGCCTGATTTCTATTCCAAATGTCTAATTGACTGTTTCATATTTTGGTCTTGTTAACCAATAATACTTCATCCATAGATCTCTCTAAGCACTTTACAAATGAGGAGGTTCTTTGCCTCTGTTGTACACATGAGAAAATCAAGGCATAGAGTGATATAACTGTCTCACCCAAAGTCACATAGGGTATTTCTACACTGGAATAAAAAACCTGCAGCTGGTCTGGGTCAGCTGCTTCAGGCTCATGGGGTTTCTTCAGGGCTAAAAATTGCTGTCTACATAAGAACATAAGAGCGGCCATACTGGGTCAGACCAAAGGGCCATCTAATCCAGTATCCTGTCTTCTGACAGTGGCCAATGCCAGGTATCCCATAGGGAATGAACAGAACAGGTAGTCATCAAATGATCCATCTCCTGTCACCCATTCCCAGCTTCTGGCAGCTTCTAGATATTTGGGCTCGTGCTGGAGTCCAGGATCTGATTCCGTCTCCGGGTCCCAGAAATCGTGCTCCATCCCAAGAGTCTACACCACCATTAAACAGGCCCACAACCTGAGCCCTGAGAGCCTGAGGCAGCTGACCTAGGTCAGCTGCGGGTGTCTGAGTGTAGATATATCCATAATGAATCATTGGCAGAAGCAAGAACCACGTCTCTTAAGTCCCAGTCCCATGTGCAACTCACTGAACCATGGTGCCTATCAGCAAAAATAAAGTTAGCATCAGAGACATTCCCTTGCGTTTGGATCATGTTTTATTTTGAATAGCATCTTTCATGCAATTTATATCCCAAAATTCTATCCAGGATTCAATAATACAATTAGAGTTAAATAATAAATAATTCATCTTTTCCTCTGTTATTCAGAGGCATAGGTAAAGAGTTTGGGGGCATGAGGTGAAAGTTTCCTGATAACATTTCTAATGAGATGGAGGGTTGATGAACTTGAGAGTTCTAGTAAAGCTCATATAAAGGGGAAGATTCTCTCTCCAACCATGGCCAGGCTCTGGGAAGAAACAGGGAGATAATGCTGGAGGGACCAGGAAGAGGAACAGAGAGAGGCAGAGCAGACGAACACTCTGTGAGGTGGGCTGAAGCAAGCTCACAGAAGGTTTTAAAAACATGCAATTTGGAACTGAATCCTAAAGTAAATCTGAAGCCAGTGGAATTCTGAGGATGATGGTTACTATGTGCTTGTGCTTTCTTGAAGGCAGTGTCTCTAAAGAACCACAGGTGGTGTGCCTTGGAGGCTTGGATAGGTTATCAGATGAATATCTACTGTGTGTGTGTGTGTGTGTGTGTACGTATATATAGATATAGATATAAAATATTCATAGCCGGGAAATGGCTCTTACGGTAAATATTTGGTTCTATGTCAACTACACTGCATAAGTGTGTGCAATTAGTCATCGTATTTCCATAATGGAAGAGACAACATACTGCCTGTCTCAGGGACAAGCTTAAAACTTTTAGCAGAACAATGAGTTAAAGGGTGTCATGTTTGCAGGACAGGAATAGCAACCAGATAGACATAGGGTGAAATTGATATCTGCGTGGGCAGGCTGGTTGGGGAAAAGAGTCAGCTAATTTTTTGAACCAAACATTTTTTAAAGGTTGGATATCGTATAATAGATCTTTATAGACTCAATAAGTTTTACACAGGGTTCCATTCATTTGTGACTGAAATGCAACCATCTTTGGGCTGGAACGTGGCAGTTAGTTAAGACTGAAGAGAAACATTGAACAATAGTTTAGGGCAGGAAAGGAAGGATGAACTAATTAACTGCAACAGTACTGGAAATGTAAGTAGACAGATTAGCATCATCTTCTGCTCCCTGACCCCCTAGAGGACTCTTAGCTTTGCTGAATATATATTCCAAGCTAGTTGTTGCTAAGAGTCACAAGGGCTAGTTCATTCTTCTGATTTAAAAGTGGCCTGCAAAGGACTTTAAAACAATCTGACTTTTTGTCCCCCCCTTCTTTTTTTGCCTCTGTGTTGTATGGAGTGCCTGAAAGGTGTTTATTTTTCAAGTGTTTTTATTTTTAACTTAGAAAAAATAACTTAGAAAAAAATCAAGAATGTCAAGTCTTGGTGGTCTTTGGTTTTTCTGGAGGTTCATTTGGAGTTCTCCGGGATGTTTGTGAGCTCTGACATTAGTGGTTGCTGAATCATTAACAAAGACTGCCTTTGTTCAGAATTTTATTGAAGTTAATAGGTGTTAACAAACAAAAAATTAAATCTCTCCCATCTCAATTACTTAACTTTTTTAGTTTCAGTGAATGTGGTGAAACTACTGCACTATTTCTCCAGTCATCATCTTCCAGCCTAGAAACAACCTAAGAGGGAGATTTTGAAAGGTACAGAAGAGAGTTAGGGACCCAACTCCTATTGACTTTCAGGACACATCTTCACTAGGAAAAAAGGTGTGTTCTTATCTTATGTTCGTTAACATAGAGTAACTAAACAGATAATCCTGTGAAAACAGGCAGTTTGTAGTTTTCATATGTTGGAAGGTCGAGGTAAAGAATATCAGGGAGCTTAGGGTTCACCTCAGCCTGCTAAAATGTGTAGCGAAGACAATTGTGGTATTAACACTAGGATTTTACCTCATTTTAGCTACCACATGTTAGTTAATGCAAGGTATTACACTTTTTTTTTCTCATGAAGGCAAGGTGTCAATGGGTAAGTCTACACTGCAATTAGACACCCGTGGCTGGTCTATGCCAACTGACTTGGGCTTGGGCTAAGGGACAGTTAAACTGCGGTATAGACATTCAGGCTTGTTCTGGAGCCCAGGCTTTAGGATCCTGTGAGGTAGGAAGGTCCCAGAGCTTGGGCTGCAGCATCTACACCCCAATTAAACAGTCCCTTAGCCCAAGCCCAAGTCAGCTGGCACAGGCAGCTAATTGCAGTGTAGACACACCCAAAGTGAGTTGAACACCCACTTGTCCTTTGTAATTTTGAAGATCTCCCCATAATTTCTAATGTTAAATCAGCTATTTTTTCCTCCTGATAGACCACTTTTATACATCATGGAGATGCCTAATATATGTTTAAAAATATTTCACATTTTATATATAGTAAATGAGGAAAATATTCCTGTATCTTACAGAATGGAGAATGGCTAGGATAAATATCTGAAAATCTGTGATTAACTGATCAGGGTAGGTCTACAGAGTAAATAATAGTCAGGACAGTGGCTTGTGTTGAAAAGGAATGATATGATTTGAGAAGCATAAGGGATCTATTTTCTGCACAGCACATAGGAATTTATATACAGAACTCCCATCATAACGAATAATAGGACTTGTCCATCTAAACCCCTGTATATGCCTCTAAAAATGTATCGTGTAGTGTCAGTAAAAGGCTTGGTGACATTTGAAAGGCTACAGTTCAGTGTATTTCTGGGCTGTGGCTCACTGAATTTTTTCCCTTGTCATACAGTAGCAGGTATTTGCAATAAATAAAATGGGTACTTTGCCATTTGTATCTTCTTTTTGCAAATTACACACACACTTTTTTCTTTTCTTTTTTTTTTTTGCAGATTTGTTTGTTAGAAATTATTTGATGAATACTCTGTACAAACGTATTTCAGCCTCTGGGTTGTTTGCAAATTATTGCATTTAACTATGTCTATGGCCATGTCTACCCTAGCACTTATGTTGGCAAAACTTCTGTCACTTAGAGGTGTGAAATTCCCCCTCCCCCTAGCGACATAGATTTTGCTGGCATAAGTGGCTAGTGTGCACAGCACTATGTTGGTGGGAGAACTTCTTCCACCAACTTAGCTACCACCGCTTGGGGGTGGTTTATGTCGATTGGAGAGCTCTCTCCTGTCGGTATAGAGCAGCTACATGGGAGATCTTACAGCGGCGCAGTTGCATTGGTACAGCTGTGCCACTGCTAGATCTTTAGTGTAGACATAGCCTTAGATGTCTCAACTGATCCTGGCATAACCCACTGTGCCTCATACCACTGGTTGGTGGGAGAGAGGGAAATGAAAAGTCCAGCAGGCACTAGGTCTCAGCAGTGACTGTGAAGGAAGGAATAGTCTCCTATCTCCCTCTATTGCCTCTGCTCCCTTCCCACTCTTCACCAGGCTCAATGAGGTTCTTCCCCCTTCATGACGCCCCTCCTTCACACACAAAATGATCATCTCTGGGGGTATAGAAGCAGCACCGCAAGAGGCTATGCATCCAGCTCCATCCACAAACTCTCCATCCAGCACCAGCCTCTACACCAGTACCCCCCACAGTCAGCACCACTTCCCTCCAGCCCCTGCAGCTAGCTTTTCCTCCTTTAGTCCCCACCAGCCTCAAACCCAGAACCCCAACTCAGCACCACTAGCTGACACCAGCTCAGCCACCCTTCCTGGCACGCCCTCCAGCAACAGCCCCAGCAGCAATGACAAGCCCCAGCAGCGATGACAAGCATATAAAGTGTCACAACTGAATCTTATTCCTTACTCAGCTCCTTGCTAACCCATCTAGTTCTGTTTACATGGCATTAAACAAAGCTCTGTTTTAAGGCAGAGGTTTAATCTCTTAACAACACAGGGTTGGGAGAAGACTATTAACTACTGTTGTCAAGCCATTTCCAAACTGTCAGGAGTAAATGGGACTCCAGAGAATTTTTTGAAACAGGAAATATTTGAAGAGAAAACCTTCTCACTTACAGCGGTTTGCAGAGATGCAATTTCTGAAATTCCACACCTAACAGCCCTCCAGTTTCTCCTTATCCATGTTGAAAGCTTCCATCTGTTTAGTCCTCCTACTGAAGGCCATTTGACAAGGAAGGAAGAGAAGCAGCATTTGCAATAGCTGTTAAAATGTAACCAAAGGTGAATCTCATGAGTTGTAATCTATGTTGAGATTCAGAATGAATAAGTGAATCCTGTTAGAAACTGCAGTGCGAACAAGACCCAGTGGCATCCCCATGATTGGGTTAAATCACAGGACAGTTCAAGGCTTTAGCTCAGTTTTAAAGATTGACCCTTCATCTTTTAACCATGTGTACCCATCAGGGGACAACTGTGATGTAGTTACGGTTGCAATGTAGTCAGACCTGTAGTGTAAATGTGACTCAGTAGATAGTTGTCATTTACCTTGCTTCCAGATGGTACAATATGGCATAGCTGACCTGATCCATCGTAATCTTTCCCTGTCTGTGAAGCATCAAGAATATGCTAGTATTGAGAACAAGATACTGGGTGTGATCGAATACAACTAAGCTGTTTTCATATGGTATTTGCAAATCTATAAGTGTTGATTATCTCCTTGGGGAGACAAGATGGGTGAGGTCATATCTTTTGCTGGACCAGCTTCTGTTGGTGACATAGTTGGTGAGTTTTATGGGCGCGCGGTGCCTGGGTTCCACCAATATTCAGAGCATGGGGGTCTGGATCCACCAATATTCAGGGCTGGGCCTCACCCCTGCACGCCTCCCCCTAGAGCATCCCTGCACCCTGGGCAGTGGCTGGCTGCTGCTCCCTGCCCACCTTCCTTCAGCCAGGGCCACAAGCCCACCCGGAGAAGCCCCAAGCACCCCCCCCCACCTGCCTGGAGGAGCCCCATGGCAGCCGCAGACGCGCCGACCTAACCTGCTCCGGGGAAAAGCTGCAGTATCTCTTGATTCAAAAACATTTTTGATATGTGCCATGCAGGGTGGCTGAGGCAGTGGTATTTGCTACTCCACTGCCTCAGGCTGCTGCCCCGGAACCTGCCTGGGGCATATCAAAAGCATCTTTGAATCAAGAGACGCCTTTCCCAGAGCAGGCAGAACTATCATGGCAGCGACCGGGGCCCCTGGACAATTGCCCTCTTTACACCCCTCTCCCCCGTCAGCAGGCCTGGCCGGCGGGGAATAGGGGGCCCCTCTCCCGGAGCTTGCTGCTGCTGGTGGGGAAAGGGCTGGGAGGAGTCCTCCTCTGGCCCCAGCACCGGGGCAGCCTGCCTGCACCCCAAACTCCTCATCCCTGGCCCCACCCCAGAGCCCACACCCCCAGCCAGAGCCCTCACCCCCCCTCACATCCCAACCACCTGCCCCACCCCTGAGCCGCTACCCACAACTTAAACCCCTCAGCCCCAGCTAGAGTCCTCATCCCCACATCCCAACTCTCTGCCCTTGTGTTATATAGGGAAACCGTTACACGCTTACTGTTCCCAGTCCATTTTTACATTATTTTAAAAATATATATCGACTTACAAGGCAGGGGTGTGGGGGGGAGGGGGTGGAACTTGGACCTGTTCTGGGCAGCATCAAAAATTCTTCAGTTCTCTGTGTAAGCTTGAAAGCATGTCTCTTTCACCAACACAGGTTGGTGCAATAAAAGATATTGTCTCACCCACCTTGTCTCTCTAATATCCTGGGACCAACATGGTTACAACACTGCATACAACAAGGGAAGATTATCTCCTTGTAAGTCATGCCTTGCTTTGCACACAAAGTTCGGAACATGATTTGGGCCTGATCTTGATCCCCTTTGAGTCCATGGCAATTTCCCATTTACTTCAGTGGGAAACAGGGTCAGGCTCTTCTGGTACTTGAACAAATTTCAGTGCTATTGTGATTGACAGTTAGCTGTAAATTGACATTAAATTGTGAGAGATCATTATAAGCTCTTTGGGACTGAGACTTTCAATGTTTGGTAAAAGTGCTATGTATGGTGCTAAACAAACTCTTAATGGCCCATGTTCTAAGGTCCTTACTCAGGTCCTCAGTTACTGAATTCAGTGGAATTTCAACTGAGTGAAAACTCAACAAGGACTTCAGGATTTAACCCAACCACCAGAAAAGTAGTGCTGGCATTCACCCATAGCAGTCCTTTATAACAAAGTACATGTTGGCTGCTATTCCAGATGCCAGGGCCCTCATATGACTCTCAAACCAGTATTAGCTAGATTGTATAGAGGGACCTGTAGGAAGCCATAGCTGAGTAAGAAAGAGAATAGAGGCAAAGCCCATAAGCTGGACTGTTTTAGCTCCAGAGGAGGAGGACATTACTCTCCTTGGTTTTTTGTTTTTGTTTTTTTTTAATAATAAACTGAATTCTTGAAGGGAATGAGGAATTCCATGCAGACATTTGAGGACTGGGATGAAGTGGTTGTGCTGCTTTGTGCATGTGAGAAGGCGTTTTGTACCTGAAGACATTCTTCCTACAGAAAGTGATCATAGTAGCTCAGATCTGAGGAGATGAAGGGAAAGATGAGGATTTTAGCAAAGAGTGAGTCGAGGCAGTGGTCTATCATGCATGGGCAATGTTGCTATAATACAGGCAGTAGCAGTTCATGCTTCCCCACATTGCCACACCGTTTTTGTAGAGCGTTGAATGAAAAGGTAACTTTGTCAGTTCAATTCTTTGCTGACACCTCTGACAATGGTGCTGATTGTGATATAAAAACCACCAGTAATCTTTAGACAGTAATCTTTATTGGAAACTATTAACTTGGAGTGGATTTCACCTGATTACCTGCAGAGGAAAAGGTTCATAATCCATTACCATTCCCCGGAGGTATTTAGTTACTAAAATTGGCACCTATACATAACTTCATTTTATTCAGTTAATAATAGGTTAATACTCAACAATTGACTCAAAGGAAAGAAACATTTTAATGGGTTCTTTGCACATAAACAGCAGTATTGAAACAGTGATGTAGGTTTTGTATTCCATAAGGGGCGTAGATCAATCAAATGCAAGTGAATGGAACTACCTGGTTGTTGTTTGCACACATTTGAATATCTCAGAAATCAGAATGATGAAAAAGAAAAGAGAGGACACAGACATGTGAGACTTCTACACTGATCATATTTTTTATCCAACAAGTGATGAGGAAAATTATGTTAGTTCATGCGTTCACCCCATGTAGATTGGATTACATCAGCCTTGCTCTGCATTGGGCTGACAACTTCCCGCACCGACTACAACTCGCTCAAAATTCTGCCTCGGGGGCATAAACACACATGCAAAATTGACTCAGCTCATTTCTCCCCTGCTGAGATCTCTGTACTGGTTTCTGTTAAACTACTGAACACATTCTAACGCTCTCTTCCTTATGTGCCACATTGGTACTAGCTTGGCATCTGTGCACTATTACAGGTTTCAGAGTAGCAGCCGTGTTAGTCTGTATTCGCAAAAAAGAAAAGGAGTACTTGTGGCACCTTAGAGACTAACAAATTTATTTGAGCATAAGCTTTTGTGAGCTACAGTGGGGAGATTTATATAAAGTTAAATATAACTTTATTTATATAAATCTCCCCACTGTATTTTCCACCGACTGCATCCGATGAAGTGAGCTGTAACTCACGAAAGCTTATGATCAAATAAATTTGTTAGTCTCTAAGGTGCCACAAGTACTCCTTTTCTTTTGTGCACCATTGTGAGCTTTTCACTCATCACATTCACACTCCTACTCCATAGCCAGCCATAGAGGAGCTTCTGGTCACTGCCAAGCTCAGCTAATCTTCTTTGTGGACTTAGAGCCTTCTCTTTTTATGCTCTCATTCTTTGAATTCCCTTGATTGTGAAGCTTGGCACATAGGATTATTATACTGGACAGGACAGAGATCCTTTTAATCCAGTGGCCAGTGCCAGATGTTTCAGATGAAGGTGCAAGACACTTCATAATGGACAATTATGGAATAACATGCTCATGGGGGAAACTTTTTTCTAACTCTCATAATTTAGTGATTGTCTTATAAGTGGCAGATTAAAGGCATATATTCTTTCTTTAAAATATCCTATTCAATGTAACTTGGAGTAAAGAAATATTTACTTGTTCCCACAAAGAATGGCCATCTGCATAGTGGATACCCATGTGTAATAGCCATCTACAAATGGATACCCAATTGTAAACAACATAATGGACTTGTGCCAGCATGAGCATAGGTCTGATGTAATAATGGTTTTGAGAACATGGCCTTTTAATTAGCAGTCTCAATCATATCTTAATGGAGGAGTGATCAGTTTGGATGTGTTGTATTCCATGGGCTTCCTCCCTCCATAAATTCCTCCCCCACCTGCTTGTGTTAGCACTAATGACATTTTTGTGGCATGCCAGGTCAACCTTACTGGAGAGAGCACAAGTGCAGCTCAGGCAGTTGCAATGGAAACAGCACTGCCAACAGTTCTGATCTGGAAAGACCCTTTCTTTGGGTGATTGTTAGATAGATTGCTCCTCCCATCCATTCAGTCACTATTCTTCCTCTTAAGGCCTTAGTGGGTATAGTTGGAGTTGTCTTCACTGGTTTCAATCTTTTCTTTTGGTGAGATCACAATAGGGAGTTATGAGCAATTGCTCTGCTTCTCCAAGGGCTCTCAAGTGTCTGAGATACATCATGTGGAGCCTCTTATTGCAGCTGAGTATGAGGCCATTAGGAGGAGAGCAGAGGAGGTACAGAGTGCAGTACCTTCAGTCTGTGGTTGATGATCAGTGTTATGTCTGTCATCACTGACCCAAACAATGCAATCAAGCACCTTGGTCAATGTTTGGCTGAGACTGAGGCATGGATCAGAGCAAAGTGGCTAATGTGCCATCCAGACAAGACTGTGGTGATGACACTGGGCTGGGGGAAGTAACTGAAGGACATGACTGTTATAATATCGACCTGTGTAATTCAGGGTGGTTGCCAGGGTGGAGTTTGGAACATAGGGGTGGTTTTAGATCCATATTCACTTTTAGATGATCATATTACATCAGTGGCTAGGGTCAGCTGTTTACCATCTGCGCTTGGCTAGGAGGTTGTGACCTTTTCTTCCTCAAGATTAGATTACTGTGCTGTATTCGGTAGGCGGGGAAGATTAGATTAGATTACTGTGCTGTATTCGGTAGGCAGGGAAGCTGTGTCTTAAATCCATTCAGAAACGGAAGCTTGTGCAAAATGCAGCAGCCCACTTAGTAAATGGTGTGTCTTGTCAGGGCTGCATAATGCTAGTGTTCCATTTTCTCAACTGTCTCCTGCTTTCTGGGTGGAGTTTGACATGTTGATTTTGAATGATAAAGCTTTAAATAGCCTGGAATCTGAAAGACGGTCCTTCTATCACTCCATGCCACATTGCCATAGCTCCAATTTCCTTTAGTAATAAAAAGAGAGAGCTGCCAGCAGGGTGTTCTCCATGACAGCCCCTTTGTTCTGAAGCTTGTTCAAACCGTTGGTCCCAAATAGCCCAAATTTGTTGACATTTAGGGCATGCTGCACAGACCATCTGGTTGCGAAGGCTTTTGGGCAGGGATGAGAGTAGGGCTGATGTGTATATTTTGTAGTTTTGCATCACTGGCTGTTTTAAAGATGATGGGATATTGTGTATCAGTGTTGTCGCATTTCTGGATGGTTATTCCTGTGTGGGCTGTTCTTCTAAACAATTGTCAGGATGCCTTAAACTGTGGATAGTTGTCTGGGTATTGAATAGATTGAAATAAATAAAAGATAATAACTTGTGTTAATTATGATGGTATTTCTTTTGAGATTTGGACACTGTATACTAGGAATTGGACTAAATACTCCGCTACTGTAACTGATATTCAAGCAATTACTTTGGTAGGAAAGAGATCTAAGTTCTACAACTTCATATTTACACCACATTTGATCTTTTACGTGCTATCAAAATAAACTAATGTATAATGGCATGATTTATGTATGAAATGATTTACCATGCAGCAAATACCATAAAGATTGTTGTAAAATTATTTTGTTACTGTAAGTATTCAAGACAGTGTTATATGCATCTCTTCATATGTTAATTTTGGTATAGGTATATTTAATATACATCAGTTGCAGTTTGATCACATTGGGCCACATTCATCCCTGTGATAGAGTGGTTCTCAACTGTGGTCCACCGCTTGTTCAGGGAAAGCCCCTGGCGGGCTGGACCAGTTTGTTTACCTCCCGCATCCGCAGGTTTGGCCGATCGCGGCTCCCACTGGCCGCGGTTCACTGCTCCAGGCCACTGGGGGCTGCAAGAAGCGGCGCGGGCCAAGGGATTTGCTGGCTGCCCTTCCCGTAGCCCCCATTGGCCTAGAGCAGCGAACCGCGGCCAGTGGGAGACGCGATCGGCCAAACTTGTGGACGCGGCAAGTAAACAAACCGACCCGACCTGCCAGGGGCTTTCCCTGAACAAGCGGCGGACCACAGTTGAGAACCACAGCTGTAGTATAATTTGTATAACTTGGCTCCTTATAAGGATAATACAGCATTCTTGAAATATAACGACAGTGTTATATTTTGTATATGCATAATGTTTTTACAAACTGGCAATACTTATGAAGAACGCTAAAATCATCAGATTAGTATATTCAACAGGTTACACTGACTATCCAAGTATAATTATAAGTATATAACTTTTTATTACAAAAGGTGACTCGATAATATAATGTAACCAATAAAAATAGTATAGAGGCTGATTCTTAGAGGTGCTGACTATTCTCACAGCTCCTATTGACCTGAATTGGAGCTATGCACACACAGCTCCTATGAAAAATCAGGCCCATTGTCCTTGCATGCATTCACCCACACTTCTAAGCATATGCTGTAGTACTTGTTCTAGAAAAGCACATAAAGTTCATTGGTCAAGTACATAGTTTGGTAGATGGGACCGAAACAAGAGCCTGGCTTTCATTCCCTAGTACTTATAGAAGAGTTGAGATCTGAATTTGAACTTCATGGCTGACTCTTGTCTCTCTTATGAAGCAAACCAAACTCCCAGATGTGAAACAGCCCCAGGCTTTGGCAAAGTTTCTCTTTGCAGTTCTGGCCCATTTCTACAATTTTTCTGAAAGGAAATCAAAGATAATACAACAAAGATAATTTTATTTACTTAATAAGGAAACAGAGAGAAAAAGTTTCTGCATATTTATGGCCAGCTAATCTCCTCATCCTGTACTCTAGAGCAGCACTAAAGTGTGTGCTTTAGTTTATTGACGAAGTACAGCTATAGAAGGCCTTTTATTCTTCATAACTTTTGACTTGCCAGAACTGTTCTCATTGAACTGCCCAGACAACCTGCATTATATTTCTTGGATGACTTTTCACTTAGGTTTCTTCCTGAAATGTGCTTTTTCTTTTTGAACTCCTTGTGCTGCTTATGTTCGAACATCACAATATTTCTAAAGCTTATTTGGTTAGTGCTAATACAGCAGAAAACTTTTACATCTCTGTAACCTCACTGAAACAAAAAAAAACCCTAATAAAGGTAACTAAACTGCCTATAAAGAGAAGCCAAACCTTCATGTCCATTTATTAATCGGCATTAGAGATGGCTCAGAAAGTTTAAATGACGAGGGGATTGCTGAGGGGGGAGGGTAGGATCAGTGCTGTCCATGCATGAAATTGGGTTTGGTAATTGGCTTTGGCAGTAGTAAGGTACTAAACCACTGTAGCTTTGCTAAATGTGAGGCTCTGAAGAGCAGGATGTGCAGTAATTAGCCAGTCACTTTGACTTCTCCAGCATGGCTTAGCATTTATTACTGTTTCGCTTACTATACTGACTTAATTCTATGACCTTTAAACTGGAATATATTTTGTGTTGCCAAAAAAAATAAAATAAAAAACCTCTTTTAAAACATGGCACATAGGTAACTATCTATGGACAAGATCCTATTTTTAATCTCACTGGAACACTGAGGAGCAGTGTAATGGGGTCTGCAAACCCCATACTGAGCACAAAGCAGGGAGGAGAGTCTCCCCTGTTTACAAGTATGCAACTTGATCACACCCCCATGCAGTTGCCAGAGCTGCTGATCATGGAGGCAGGCTCCCACAGCTAAAGCCAATAGAGGAAACAAGGGCTGCTATACAGGGGAGAGCATAGGGAAGGAGGGAGAGGCAGAAAGGTCTGGGACAGCCAAGGGGAAATACCCCTACACCCAGCTGCCTCCAGGAACACAGTCAAGAGCCTGAAGCAGACTAACTGCTAGGCTAAATTAGAGATGGGAGTCCATGAACTGCCTTGACTGAGAGCAAACTAAGGAGGGCCAGTCTGGAGAAGCAGAGACCCCTTAAAAGACCACACCAGGAGACACTGATAAGTAATTAGTTATACGGCCAAATTCATCTGTGGATTTGAAGTGTGAGACCAACAATTAATTCAGCCCATTATGACAATGTACACTACAGTCGGTCAAAAGTAGATGATATATAATAGAACCCCTACCTCACCAGTGTGTTGTCAGGGTAAATACATTAAAAATTTGGAGATACTCAGATACTATGGAAGTGGAGGCCATATAAGTATCTAAGATAGGTAGATAGGGGGAAACTATCATGGCATTTTTTCTATGCCAATGTGCAGGCATATGCTTTCAGTCTGAATGACTTTTGGTTTAGATCAAGGCAAACAGGTTGCAAGGATTCTGACAATGGGTGCACTCAGGAAGAGTTCTTAGGCTATCTCTAAGAGCTAGGGTATTGATTCCCAGAGTGAGTACATATCCTCATGCTAGCTCAGTGAGAGAGAGTGCTGAGTATATGTATGCAAGCTGAGAATCACACCCCTAGCTTTTAGTCTAGTTGTAGACTTAGAATTGTGAAGATGCAGTGCACAATGAACAAATGTTCATTTCATAACTACTTCCACCACAGATTCCTTTCTCAGACTCATTTCTTTCTGTTAGACTTTTACTGGATAGCATTTATTATCCTCCCGTGCTCTCTTTGTTGTGTCAAAAAACCAAATTCTGAACCCTCAGCAATGCACCTTTTCATGATTTTGTTCCATCTGCTCCTCCTGACTTTTGTACATTGCAAGCTCCCTTGGGTAGGGACCTTGTCTTTTTCTTTTTTCTTTTCCATTCTTCTCCAGTCTAGTCTTTTCTTTTTTCTGCCTTTAAAGCAGCAGGCACATCTGCATGCTATTGAAAGAGTAATAATAACTTCTTATAAAGCCTGAGAAAAAGATGGGATATACAGTACCATCTTTTTCTAGATTTTTTTTTTTGCTTAAAGAAAAAAAAACCTCAGAGTGAAACACATAACCTTGACTACTGCCCTCCTTTTTTCCTTACAAACAACCACCTTCCAAACTTCTACCTTGATGTAGACCTTTTAATATGAAGAACAAATTGCCATCCATGGAGGATTACATACAGGTTTATCATGAACGGCAACAACATATATGTGCTTTTCTGTAACTGTTATTGATTTGTAATGTTATTATAGCTGTTAGAATCTCCAAAAGATGCTCCTGAAATACTCCATTTTTCATCAGGGAAGAAAGATGTACAAGGGTTGTTCAATGCAAAAATCTGTTTTCATTAATGTAAATATTTTCATAGATTTTTCTTGGTTTTTTTTGTGGTTTGGTTTGTTTTTTAAATAGAGAAATTTTCTTTTTAGAGCGGGAGGGACAAAAAAAGTAAAAATTGAAAAATGCAAAAAGAGATGCAGCAACTCTCAAATAAGTATATTTAAAGGGGAAAAAGGTAGATCTGATGGGCCAAAGGTACATAATATTATGTATTAAAAACTACATTAAAAGGGCATTACATTTGCAAAGCCAAGCACTCAAATGTTAAGAAATACCAAAATTAACATTGCCAGTGCATGTACATTATCAGTTTTTAATTACATGGTCACATGAGTGTATTTATTATGATACAGTTTTTAATTGTGATCACATGTGCGTATGAATTATGATAAGTCTTACATTACATGCTCACATGCTATTTTTTGCACATGACCTCCAACTCTTCTTCTGCAAGGAGAGGTTTGAAATGGACATGCCAGCTCAGTCTTAATCATAGTAGCTCTAGTGGCTACTCAGCTGCTTCCTTTGCTAAAGAAACACACATTTCTTTTAATGTGAAGTCCTTTAAATCTTGAACCATTTTAGGTAAAAATTTAAGTTGGGAAAAAAAATGAACAGACTGTGTGACGCAAAGAAGTCTAATTTTAATATAATCATAGATTCAGCTGATAAAGAATAGATTTGTTTTAAGAGCACTGAATTGGAATACTTTATACCATGTAATCTCCTGAAAACAGTCTATCCTGTTGGAATACGTTTCATCTCCCCCTAGCTCATTCATTAAACTGAGGGTTTTTTTCCATAGTACCGGTACTTATCTGAGTCAGTCCCTTTAGGAGTCCGTCATTTTAAAACAATGTGTCGTGTTAGCAGTACAAAAGCTTTGTCTACCTCCTACCATCTCGGAACTTACTGAATACACCTTTACAACTTTACAACTAAGTAATTGCTGAAATGCTGTGCAATCAAAGTGTAGCTTGTAAGAGATCACATTCACTCATGGAAGGAAGCTAATTGTTAAGCTTCTCTGATGGAAGAGATGCATTGTGTCAGGATAAATGGGATATGTAGGGGTTATTTAATTTTTTTTTACCTTCTAAAATACATATATCTAAAACACTAGACATAAAACCTATTTACAACCTGTGTTCAAGTCCATTGGAACTAATGTCCATATTAGACCTTCCTGAGATACCAAAAATAATAATTTTCCTCCCTCTCTGCTTTCTTCTCTTCAGCCCACACCTCAGGGAAAGCCTGGAAGAATAGATAATCCACAAAGCATGCCTGGAAGACTGAAGAAAAGGGGCATTCACCAAAAACTCCAATATTAGCCACTTTGCTGTTCAATGAGGGAAGAGGCCGTTAGCTTGAGCACCTCAGCAGTTCTCCTGTGGTATCCCACAAGGAGAGAGGGAAGTCTATAAAGTAGCTAGGCTCCACATTCAGGATTGTGTAAGTGAAAGTCAACACCCTGGAAAGTCAACCTGCTCCTAGAAACTAATTAGCCATCAGAGCAGACTCTGGAGCCCACATATAATATGCATAGTTAGGCATTTGTAACCCCTCCAGATTGAACTACGTGAATGAACTCTATGTCAGGCAATACCTGAAGGCAACTCAGCCTTCAGCTGGTGCAGACTTCTGCAACCCATGTGCACAAGGATGTTTCTTGGTGACTTGAGACTCTTGGCCTGTGCTACATCACCCTCACCCCTAGTGGTCTTCTATGTACGGGAAGAGTAACAGAATAGGCATGCGTGGTACTCTACCTGAGCACTACTCACTGTATCGTCTCAGAAAATAAGAACCACTCAGGAGGAACCGTTTATTTCTACCAGTTCCTCAGGTTCGATGACAATGAAGGTAGCTCTAAATGAATTCAGCATAGATATCTGATCTTCATCTATCGTATATTGGCCAGTACGGATCTAAAAGCAGACTGATGGGGTGGAAGAAATGTGAGGCCTCATGCTGTCACCAAATTTGCTTTAAGGTTCTCAACAATTTTATTCAAGAGTGGGAGTCGAGTGACAATGTGATAATTGGTGAAATTTTCAGTGCCTAAAGAGGATTTAAGGTGGCTTGAGAGATGATTTCTTAAGTAAACCTTTACCAATCACTTTAAAGAGACTCTGGCAACAGTTGGTGACCCAGTGCTTTCCTGCTGGACTTTACCTCAAAAAACAAACACAGATCCAACCTTTAGGTGATACCCCAAAGCTCCCTGGTATTTCAAAGACCTCAGTGAATGACAATAGCTAAAATTCAAGCAAAACAAAGAGAAATCCCTCTGCCCTACTGTAATAATTGCAGCCTAGATGACATCCCAGACTGGGGGAGTGAGGTTCAGAGCAATCTGGCAGACCTTCAAGTCCCAAGAATCTGTCTGCAACTGACCAGCCATATTCTATCCTCAGAAGATCAACAAAAGTAATCTTTTCTCCACATTTACTATCCTACCTCTTTTTCAAAGCAGGGGAAAGTGACTATCATTCACAATTCAGAATTCAATAAGAATTCAATACTTTCTTTCTGACCACAAAGGGTTGCTTGACAAAATAAGAGACTAATGATATCTTTTGTCTAAAAAAGGGACTTTGATAAATTGTCATCGTTTGCTTTCCATACCCACTCAATTGCAAAATGCTTTGTTTTATTTTGATTCTTTTTCTCTTCTTGTATACTAACTAGTAAATTAATTTTCTTCTGTGTTTGTCCTGGGATTATGCAGGCCAAGGCCTCTGTACTGAAAACACCAAACCATCTTTGACTGTTTAGTGTTGTATAGTGACAGGATCATGTAAACACGTTTGACACTCCAGGCCCATTTATTCCATTAAAATTAACACAATAGCCTCCACCAAATTGTCTTTGGCCCCATGCAGGCTGATAATCCAGTCTGAATCGGAGCAGTTTTATCTATAAATTAGACTGTAACTACCTCATCATGTGAAATATCTGATTCTGCAACTGAGTGGAGATGGCAAGGTTTCACCAGAGCACAGCTTCTGTGACTGGGGCTCTATCTGCCTACCTTCTGCTTCCTCGGGTGACCTGTGAGGATGAAGTAGAAGGAAAAAGAGGTTAGGAACCAGTTTAGTTAAAAAAAAAATCTGCCTTTGAATATCAGAAGTATGGTCCTAGTAAAATGCCTGTAAATTAAGGATGCATGAGTCTGCATGTATGTGAGATACACACAGTGCTTTTTAATCCACAGCTCTCAGTGTTTTACAGAAGGGCCTTAGCGGAAGAAGCTCTCAGTGCCTGATGGTTTGTGACTAATGACCCACTTAGGTCATTTGGGTAGAGGAGTTTATTGTTGGCCCATCTTTTGTGTCAAAACACAAAACAGCCTTTCAAAGTGTATTAAGATAAAATGGTTCTCTCTCTGATGGCAAGTCCACCAGCTGGACTGCCTTTAAGATGGGAAGCAAACCAATTTGCTCCATGATCAGATGGCTGAAGTGGGGACCAGTTTTTGTACCATTACAGAATAGGAGGCAGTCCCAAGCTGCACTGCCCCAAAAGGAGGATGTGGGAAACTCTGTAGGGTGTAGTCATGTCACTGCCCTTTCCCCACCCTTTTGGGAGATTCTAGTGCCCATTGGGGCACTAGCCCTAAACAGCCCTTGCACACGGGGAAGTACGAGGGTTGTGATTTAAGCCATCTCCTGTTTGGAGAACTCAGGAAGGAAGACTTCTTGGTGCCCTTTTCCCCACTGACCCTGTTGTTCACATGACACAGGAGAGAGGGGCAGTCTAGTCTAGTCCAGAATGACAGCCCAAATAAACAAGGGTGTTGTAATGTGGGTGTGTCTAGGAAATGGACAGAAGGCAGCTGCTGGGTAAAGGCACGGAGGTGCCGCTGTTTTATCTGGAGTTTTGAAAGAAGAATTGGCTCCTGAATCTTTGCTGCTGCTTTTATTATCATTGTTTGAGCAAAGTAAGGCCTAACAATCAACTCAATGGCATTTGGCTGTCTCTTTTCTTTTACCCACAAGAACTTGGAGAACATTATCATCCTCAGCTGGGAGCTGGTACACACAAATTATAGCGGCAGAAATGAGGCTAGAACCAAAGTCTCTGATACTTACCCCTGGGGTAAATCAGTCTAGCTTCATTGAATTCAGTGGAGCTACTCCAGGTTAAACCAACTGAAGATCTGGTGCATAGTATATCTTTAATTTATCCTGGGTCCTTTGGATTCATCCTGGGCCCTTAGGATTCATCCTTTCTCCTCATCAGTACTGACTGGCTCTCCTGATTCTTGTCATGTGCAAATTTCAACATCCCTTTGCATGTCCCTCTCTGGGTCACTACAGATCCAGTAATTCCTGCCTTGGAGGGAACTGCTGTTCCCTGCTATGAAAGTGAACACCATCAATTAAAGTAATTTGCTTCTTTTATGTGATCTGCTTTCTTTCACAAATCTTTCAACTCCTAAGCAGCCTGCATTTCCAGTTACTCCAGATGCTTTTTATTCCCCCTCACATTCTTGTTCTTGTGCAGTCCTGAATTTTAGTTCGTTTTCATTTCACTCTCACGAGAACATCTCTCTCACTCTGGTATTAGTTTCCCAGCAATATCCACAGTTTCTGTTGCTTTTCCTCTCACCTTCCCTCAAGGAATCAGCAGCCTCACTCGCCAACCTCTTGTTCTTTATCTGTTTGTAAAATCATTTATTATTTATCATAATACTTTGTACTTTATTTTTCATTCATTTTTAGCCCTGGCTTTCTCAATCCTTGTCTCTTGTTCTTTTATTTTACCTTTTTAGGTTTGTTTCTGGAGCACTGATCCTTGTTATTATTGCTCTTCTTTTTCATTTAATTCACCCTCTGTTTACCTGATCATTCACAATGGTCATTCATTTTCCACAGCTGGTAGATTCACTTCTCAATTGTATGCATTATGGTGTATAAAACAAGGCTTGCTTGTGGAAAGTTCATGTGCATTTTTAATTTAAACTTAATTTGCAATTATTATTTCTTGCACACAGCATCCCACTTAACTACATGTAACAAAACGATCAGTGGTAAATCATGCCTTTACCAGTGGTAAATCAGTGGTAAAGCCATGTGTAGGGATGGTGAAGACTACAACCTTTTTATGAATTCACCTAATGCAAATGAGGGCAGGTGAACGGATTGCACGAGTTGCACCATCTTTTAAGATAATGTGGCTTATTTCTCCCACCATTTGTCCAGCCCACTATTTAGGCCAATGTCAGTGTCTGGACTCATCCCCTTATGGGCTGTGTGAGCACCCGAGGATGCATGGAGGGTGCATGCAAGTACAATAGTTCTTGTACTTCTGCAAGCACATGGCCTGCAATTATCAGGCATTTAAAAGGAGCATGCAGTGTTGGAGGTTTCTTGTATCCTCTCTTCCCATACACCTTCTCTCAAGGACCTGTCACAACTTAGTCCTTCTGTAGTATAAATAAATTCTATTTACGTTTTAAATGATGGAAAATAGTGAAATTAGACAGTATTTACCTCAATTTTTTGGTATTTATCAAGTCTTTGGAATTACTTTTGAAGGTGTCTCTTTCTCTTCTTGTATCCTTCCTGCGCGTTTGATTTCAGTCAGCTTTGGGTAAAGCTTTAGGGACAATCACCTTATATGAGCTGGCTTTGGGGGACAGAGCTAATCTATTCTAAGACTCTGTCTTTTGACCAAATTGAACATTCCTTAAGTATTGGATAAATACTTCCATTCCGTTAAGACTGTCATTCCCATGCAAGCAAAGATGCATACAAAACAACAAGAATAGTTCATTGGCAACAGGAAATGGTCCTACAAAGAGACACATGTGACATAAGAGAATAATCTGCCATGTATGTACAGCATTACTTGCAGAAAGTGAATAAATAGGCAAATCCATACTTTCCACTACTTGATAGATTAAGGAAAAAAGAACCATTCCAATGACAACATTGACTTGGCCAGATTGCATACATGTTCTCTTTTATAAGAAAAAAGAGAGTTAGGAAATACCATGTATAGAATCATAGGACTGGAAGGGACCTTGAGAGGTTATCTACTCCAGTCCCCTGCACTCATGGCAGGACTAAGTATTATCTAGACAATTCCTGACAGGTGTTTGTCTAATCTGCTCTTAAAAATCTCCAATGATGGAGATTCCACAACCTCCCTAGGCAATTTATTCCAGTGCTTAGCTACCCTGACAGTTAGGAAGTTTTTCCTAATGTCCAACCTAAACCTCCCTTGCTGCAATTTAAGCCCATTGCTTCTTATCCGATCTTCAGAGGTAAAGAAAAACAATTTTTCTCCCTCCTCCATGTAACAACCTTTTATGTACTAGAAAACTGTTATCATGTCCCCTCTCAGTCTTCTCTTTTCCAGACTAAACAAAACCAATTTTTTCAATCTTCCCCCATAGGTCATGTTTTCTAGACCTTTAATCATTTTTGTTGCTCTTCTCTGGACTCTTTCCAATTTGTCCACATCCTTCCTGAAATGTGCTGCCCAAAACTGGACACAATATGCCAGCTGAGGCCTAATTAGCGCAGAGTAGAGTGGAAAAATTGTGTCTCGTATCTTGCTTACAACACTCCTGCTAATACATCCCAGAATGATTTCGCTTTTTTTGCAACGGTATTACACTGTTGACTCATATTTAGCTTGTGGTCCACTAAGACCCCCAGATCCTTTTCTAAAGTACTCCTTCGTAGGCAGTCATTTCCCATTTTGTATGTGTGCAACTGATTGTTCCTTCCTAAATGGGTTTCAGAGTAGCAGCCGTGTTAGTCTGTATTTGCAAAAAGAAAAGGAGTACTTGTGGCACCTTAGAGACTAACAAATGTATTTGAGCATAAGCTTTCGTGAGCAATGAAAGCTTATGCTCAAATAAATCTGTTAGTCTCTAAGGTGCCACAAGTACTCCTTTTCTTTTTGCGAATACAGACTAACACGGCTGCTACTCTGAAACCTGTCATTATGCAAGGCACTGAATTTAGCCGTATAGCTTGGAAATCTATCAACTTCATGAAAAAACTCATACAGATACAGACAGACATCATCTTCCTCTCCAAATGCAAACAGATGGACATCATACCAAAAGGACTGAAGGTAAAAAATCCATTACAATCTACATACCACACAGACTATGCTGACAGCTTGTGCCACACACTCTCAAAGAAACTGCGGAACCACCTGATCAAACGATGAAGTGAGCTGTAGCTCACGAAAGCTTATGCTCAAATAAATTTGTTAGTCTCTAAGGTGCCATAAGTACTCCTTTTCTTTTTCCTAAATGGGGTACTTCGCATTTGTCCTTATTGAATTTCATCCTATTTACTTCAGACCATTTCTCCAGTTTGTCCAAATCATTTTGAATGTTAATCCAATCCTCCAAAGCACTTGCAATCTCTCCCAGCTTGGTATTGTCTACAAATTTTATAAGTGTACTCTCTATGCCATTATCTAAATCATTGATGAAGATATTGGACAGAACCAGACCCAGAATTGATCCCTGCGGGACTCCACTTGTTACATCCATCCAGCATGACTGTGAATCACTGATAACTATTCTGGGAACGGTTTTCCAACCAGTTTTGCACCCACCTCATAGTAGCTCCATCTAGGTTGTATTTCCCTAGGTTTTTTTATGAGAAGATCATGTGACACCATATCAAAAGCTTTTACTAAAATCAAGATATACCATGTCTACCGCTTCTCCGCCCCCTCCTTGCCCCTCCCCGCCCCATCCACAAGGCTTTTTACCCTGTCAAAGAGAGCTATCAGATTGGTTTGACACAATTTGTTCTTGACAAATCCATGCTTACTTAATTAACATCTTATTATCTTCTAGATGTTTGCAAATTGATAGCTTAATTATTTGCTTCCTTATCTTTCTGGGTACAGAAGTTAAGATGACTGGTTTGTAATTCCCTGGGTTGTCCTTATTTCACTTTTCATAGATGGGCACTATATTTGCCCTTTTCCAGTCTTCTGGGATCTCTCCCATCTTCCATGACTTTTCAAAGATAATCGCTAATGGCTCTGATATCTCCCCAGTCAGCTTCTTGAGTATTCTATGATACATTTCATCAGGCCCTGGTGACTTGAAGACATCTAATTTGTCTAAGTAATTTTTAACTTGTTCTTTCCCTATTTTATCCTCATTTGATCCTACCTTATTTTCACTGGTATTCACTATATTAGATGTTCAATCACCGCCAACCTTCTTGGTGAAAACCAAAACAAAGAAATCATTAAGTACCTCTGCCATTTCCACATTTTCTGTTGTTGTGTTCCCCCTTCATTGAGTAATGGTCCTGCCCTGTCCTTGGTCTTCCTTTTGCTTCTAATGTATTTGTGGAATGTTTTCTTGTTACCCTTTGTGTCTCTAGCTAATCTGATCTCGTTTTGTGTTTTGGCCTTTCTAAGTTTGTTCCTTCATACTTGTGTTATTTGTTTATATTCATCTTTGTAATTTGACCTAGTTTCCACTTTTTGTAGGACTCTTTTTTGATTTTTAGATCATCAAAGATCTCCTGGTTAAGCCAGGGTGGTCTCTTGCCATACTTCCTGTCTTTCCTATGCAGTGGGATAGTTTGCTCTTGTGCCCTTAATAAAGTCTCTTTGAAAAACTGACAACTATCTTCAATTGTTTTTCCCCTTCGATTTGCTTCCCAGGGGATCTTATCTATCAACACCCTGAGTTTGCTATAGTCTGCCTTCTTGAAATCCATTGTCTTTATTGTGCTGTTCTTCCTCCTACCATTGCTTATAATCATGAGCTCTCTCATTTCTTGATCACTTTCACCCAAGCTGCCTTCTACTTTCAAATTCTCAACCAGTTCTTCCCTCTTTGTCAAAATCAAATCTTATAACATCCTCTCCCCTAGTAGCTTTCTCCACCTTCTGAAATAAAAAAAAATTATCTCCAATACTTTCCAAGAACTGTCTCCAAAACTTCTTGTATAATCTGTGCCCTGCTGTGTTGTTTTGCCAACAGATGTCTGAGTAGTTGAAGTCTCCCATCACCACCAAGTCCAGTGCTTTGGATGATTTTGTTTTGTTAGCTTAATAAAAGCCTCATCCACCTCTTCTTCCTGGTTGGATGGTCTGTACTAGACCCTGACCATGACATCACCCTTGTTTTTTACCCCTTTTATCCTTACCCAGAAACTTTCAACAAGTCTATCTCTTATTTCCATTTCAACCTCAGTCCAAGTATATACTTTTTAAATATACCAGGCAACACCTCCTCCCTTTTTTCCCTGCCTGACATTCCTGAGCAAGCTGTACCCTTCTATACCAACATTCCAGTCATGTGGATTATCCCACCAAGTCTGTGATGCCAGCTATGTCATAGTTATGTTTATTTACTAGCATTTTGAGTTCTTCCTGCTTATTCCCTATACTTCTCACATTAGTATATGGACATCTAAGATACTGATTTGATTCCTGCCCCCGCCACAGTTCTGTCTTGTCTCTCCTTTATCCCTGCTATAACAGCCCATGCCCCCCCCCAAATTCCAAACCTTCTCCCAGGTCTCCATGCTCTTGACTTACCTGTGGGCTTTGGTCACCTGTCCCCTTCGAACCTAGTTTAAAGCTCTCCTCACTAGGTTAGCCACTCTGTATTCAAATATGCTCTTCCCCTTCCTTGATAGGTGGACCCCATCTCTGCAACAAAGTTTGACAGGGACCTTACTTCTGCAGTTCCTGACTTGGTTTATATTTACTCTGCAACACAACATTGCATTAACAATTTCCCCCATATAATTACTATGTAAGTTTCAGTTATACTGTACTCTGGCAAGAGTTGCTCTATTAGCAGAGATTAGGAAACAAAAATTTCATAAAAGCTGTTGGCTATAGGCCAAATGTTTGTTATTGAATGTGGATAAAACGTTTCCTCCACATTTTACACTAAAGATTAGAAGTTTTTCTTCCATTTGTCCAAAGAAAACAATTCTGGTATTTTTAATTTGTCCGCAGAAAGTGTGTGTTTGTGTTTGTGTTTGTAAAATCACAAAATTATTCTGATCCCATATATGATATAAATATAATTTGTATATGTGGTCAAAATAATTGTATACTTTAAAAAATGTGAAATAAGTTAGTATTGGAGGATATACTATAATGAATGTGGTTTTGTTTCTATTGGATAGAATGTCAGATCTGCTCGAGGGTATGTAGTTGTTGCCCTGTAGTGGCTAATTGACAACTAACACAGTTTCTCAAGTATAGCTCAGGTGATAGGAGCCTGTGATGTTTTTCTAAAGTATAAGGACTTGAGTTCTATTCCTGCCACAGTGAGGTCTGGTGCGGCCACAGCCTATGTGACAGTTGATAATTGTAAAATCTATCTGGCCACAGATCGAATATAAGAGGCTACCAGTAGCCTTCACATATAAGTGTTTATCGAATGGTATTTTACTATTCTTAACAAAGTGCAGATCTGCATGTCTTCTATACTTAAAGAAGTCTCGTCCACAGCCAGATCTTTAGAAGCTGCTCCAGGCTGAGCAGGATCTCAGATCTGAGAATGGAGCATGATTTGAATTACATTGACTTCATAAGGTCCAATCCAGTACAGTACTCCTCACCCAGGCCATTTCTTATCTTCTCTTTTTCTTCAATAGTGTGGAACCAGGTCTTTAAAATATAGGAAAAGTTGCCAAACCATTGAAGCACTTGTCAAAATTGGTGATTTATTGAAAATACAAATACCAAATGCAATAATAATTAATACTTAGATTTACTGTATAAATCTTGCCAGATGAACAATGTGGACTAGAATTGCTCCAGTTCCATACATAATTCCGTTGAAGTGGTTGAAATTTGGTAAGACTGTGTGTGTACATGTGGTTTCCTGTTTTAATCTACCCTGCCCTCCACTCTTCAGCTGCACCTAAAATGTTTGTAATGTCTGTGCACCTAAAAGAATCGGCATGATACAGCATGTGTAGGTCTTAGCAATGGAGCTCATTGAGAATTTTTCAAACAACGTTTATTAGAAAATGCCAGTTTGTTGAAATGGAAACTTTCTGAAGAAACATGTTGATTTTGACAAAGCTTTGAAATATTTATTGGGCCAGAGAGAGAACCAGGTAGAGCAGGGACTTGAACCTAGGTTTCCTACACTCTAGCTCAGGGCCCTAACCCTTGGACTATAGAGTCAGTTTCCCTCCATTGCTCCTGTTGGACATGCTCCACTTTGTATAAAAAATTAACTATTCATTGGGCCAGAGCAAGAGAGAGACTGACTATGATCTGATGGTTAGGGCACCGACCTGGGAAGTTAAAGTCCTTGCTGTGCCTGATTCAGGATCAATCACATTCCAGGGGAGTGCCCTAACCAATGGGCTTTTGGCTGTTCTGGGGTCTCTCGGTCCTGCACTCTTGGGTAGGTCTGGGTTTTTCTTGTGCAAAAAAATTTGAAAGGTCTCCATTTTGTTCTGATACAGAATGAAAACAAATGCCAAAACCTCAGCAATCTGGCAAACTGGATACTTGTTTTCTAGCTAGCTCTATTTAGTAAGTTGCATTTTTAAATAACTATTTAAAATAAGTTTTCTCTTTACTTTCCTGCCAGGACCCAAGTCCAGGGTTTTGTGATTCCCTCACAATAGCTGACACCCAAAGCAGAATATTTCCCCCCGCCCCCCATTTCTAGCTTCACTTAAGTGCCTTAGATGCTATTATCACCTGTTGCAATGGAAACATCCGATGTTGCATCCAATGAAGTGAGCTGTAGCTCACGAAAGCTTATGCTCTAATAAATTTGTTAGTCTCTAAGGTGCCACAAGTACTCCTTTTCTTTTTGCGAATACAGACTAACACGGCTGCTACTCTGAAATGGAAACCTAGATTCCTGAATTTAGGTAAGTAATTCTGGAAGGGTGTATTAAGATCTACACAGTGCTTGAGAGGGAGCTAGACCATCAGCAAACCACCTGCATGTCCCTAATTCTCCAACCCTACTCTCATTGTAAGTTAGAGCAGTCTAGGGACTGTTGTAATGTGCATCTGCTGACAAGAGCTTTAAGGGACTATTTGCCAATTCAGAATTGGTGGAGAACAGTGGGTTCCAACAGCACCCTTCCTGTCCCTGGCATACCCACTCATGCTCCCCCGGCCTGTCCTCTTACCCTGGAGCTGGAGGGAGGCTGGCACATGAGCTGGGTACATTGACTTGATGCCAAATGAGAGCTCCCTGTCACAGGTGGAATTTTCAGTAGGCTAGGTACAGCCAGTATCCAGTGACTTTGCGCAACATGAACAGGATCAGAGTAGAGAGAATACCTGTCCCTTTGTGTAAGAATGTAAATACATTTATAATTTTTATGTTTACATCTTTTACGTCTACATCTTAAATGTGTTAAAGATTTGCAATCTCAGATATGTTTTTTAAAACTTTATTTACAAAAGCTTTAAATGCAGTGTTGTGGGCATCCCTAAAGCACCCCTGACAATTCAAAGAGTACCACTAACTGGTGTTTTTTGTACAAGGATCCTTCATTAAGGTGAAGAGACATTGTGAGCTGACAGAACTTTGGCTCTTGATCACTAGCACACCACGAGACAGATTTAACAAACCGCCCTGCTTACCAACAGCATTTGATGACTTTGTCCCATCTTTGGTGAGTGTTTTTTCCTAAGTTAGAGCCCAACTTTGCAATATGTTTAAGTGCTTTGGTTCTTATTTCTGTAGATTACAGGCAGAGACATATAATTAAGGGCTCCATGGAGCCTTTGTGGGGATGAAATGCATTTCTGGTGAACTCCTCCCCCTCACTTTGCTCTGTTGCCCAAATACATTTCATTACATTTTTGTCAACAGTATGTAGTTCTACTCAGATCATACTGTCAACAGAAATGCAACAGCATAAAATCTTTTTGTCCACAAAAAAATAAATGGCACACTAAATTTATTTTTTTGTGAGAGTATGAAAGAAAGTGGGTATGTTTACAAGCTGGAAATATGACTTTCTACCTCCCTCCTTCCTGCTGAGAAAACTTGGTGAAATGGCCAGAATAATTAATATAGTAAAAACCTGCTTGAACATTCCTGGATTATGATTATTGTTGTTCAATATTTATTTATTTGTATTATTATAGCACCTAGGAGCCACAGTTGTGGGCCAGGACCCCATTGTGCTAACTGCAGTGCAAACACATAACAAAATGACAGTCCCTGTCCCAGAGAGCTTACAATCCAAGTATAAGACAAGACACAACAGATGGATATATCACTGATTGGGTTAGCTAATCATAGCTGCCTAACCTCTGGTTTTTTGTCTGAGGTGCAGGAATTTGGGTTTTTTTTTGTCCAGGACTGTAAGTTTGCCTCCAGTCTCCCTGGGTACTGTGGATACTACCATCATAGATACTACAGTCATGAAAGGGATGTTGAATAGATTACAGAAGGAATAGAGACTGAAATGTATTGTACAGGTAACATTTTTTTCACTCTGACAGGATAAGGTAAGATCGGGGACAGGTAAAAATTAGTCTTTTGATTATCCTCTTGTAGGTGGGTATAGAATGAAGAATTTCCCATCGTGATTGTTGGCATTTGTATTGTTTTACTAACTTATAGTGCCCTTGTCTGTACTGTCACACATTGATATAACATTGCTGTTTTCTTTTCCCTTTATTGCACTGTGACTTCAGTGTTGCACATCAGGTGGCCTGTGTGTGATGCTGCATTCAGCATGAGAGAACTGGTGGGGAGTTGATACTAGCAAGGTTTGTGTCAGCATGTAATATCACTGTATTAGGGAGATGGGTGATGTATCTTTTGCATCTCTGAATAATGTGACCGATCCAGAATCCAAGCAAAACAGTTTCCTGGCTTTTCTTTCAGATTTGGTCTTAATTTCGGGAAGCAGAATGGTGTAGTAAATGAAGTCCTGACTAGGACTCAGGGGACCTGAATTCTATTCCTGGCTCTGTCTTGGGCCTGCTGGGTGACCAGGGGTAAGTCACTCACCTCTCTGTGCCTCGGTTTCCGCCTCTATAAAATGGGAATAATAATACTTATCTTCTCTGTAAAGAGCATTGAAAGGTATGGATGACAATTGCTATTTATTATCATCACTTGGCTATAACATCACTTTTAATACAACCTGCAAAGTGAGGTTGTAACAAGTTGATGAATTGCTAATGGCACTCCAGAGACTTCAGCAATGGTGAAACGAATGACCAAAGGTGGCAGAGTTCATATGCTAGTTGCCATGCAAGATACTGGCAAGGTGAAGTTTTAAACAATAACAAGAGAACTTAGTCTTTCTCTATTTAAATCAATTTGCAGGTTTACCTTTCTCCATGTGCCATTCGTTTATGGCAACGGGAATAGCTTCATATGTAGCGTAGCCTCTAAGCCAAACTGGTGGTGATGAAAATAGTTCTTGCAGAGCTGGAAAACAGTGTAGGTTGTAAAATATGTGTTTTGTCAGCTTAGATGTAACAGTAGCCATCAAATGTTTGAAGCCTCTGCTGTTGACAAACATGGAGAACATCCATAAGTACCATAAGACATCATCTTACTGAACGCATTGACAGTCTGTTGTGAAATTGCATGTGTACTGTGGTGTTTTGCTCAGCTGTGGAGTCTGCTGCACTTGCTTAATTAGGCTAGCGTTGAACCAATAAAATGGAGAAGGAGTCACGAAAATAAGGAATTTGGTTAAATTTGTGACTGATTTCCTTTTGCCCTTGTGTCAGACACTTTGCCTAACGAAACT
Organism: Dermochelys coriacea; assembly: GCF_009764565.3. Classification (NCBI taxonomy): domain Eukaryota; kingdom Metazoa; phylum Chordata; order Testudines; family Dermochelyidae; genus Dermochelys; species Dermochelys coriacea. Next base: position 115,784,416 of record NC_050072.1, read on the forward strand.
GCCTTTTGTAGGTGGTTCCGCAATTAAAACACATCTTGATTTTTTTTCCCTGTTCCACATTAACCTGCATCCTCTATTTTTGATACATGGGTATTTCTGTCCATATGGCAAGGAACAAGGGCACTACTTGGTACCCAGTGAAAAAGACGATAATTTTAGTTCAGCTTCCCCTCCCTTTCACAGGTGCTTCGGGGAAGGGATATATGGTTGCAGCTACATTAGAAAATTATAATCTGTATAGCATCTGCCATGACATTGCAACAGCACTGGCACGAGAATGGTGCAAACCCTAAATTAATCCATGGATTTATATTTCTGTTCCAGGAATACTTGCCCAAATATCTGGCTTCTTTATATGGTGGTAAACACAACTGAATCCTCTTTATATTAGCCGCCTACTGCTAAGGCAGCTGGACTATTTATGGTTGTTGTTAGAATAACAGGTGTTAACTCTTCTAAGGTAAATGCACTGGAATGGTTGTCCTGGGGCTGACAGAATACTTTTGTGAATGAGGGATTCCACCTCCATGTACATAGGAATGGGTTGGACTCCAAACTGGGGGATTTTCTTCTTTTAACTTGCTAGTTGTTGTTTTTATAAACATTGAACCTGGTAGAAAAGACCTTGCTTACTGTGGCTCTTCTTGTTCTCCTGCAGAGCCATTCCACCTTCTTAAGGTGCACAACTCCCTGAATGTGAAGAGGAGGCCCCCTGGGTCTCAGAACCCAGGCTCCAGCCCAAATCCAGATGTCTACACTGCAATTTTTAGACCTGCAGCCTAAGTCCCAAGAGCCAAAGTTAGCGGACCCAGGTCAGATCTTCTATTGTAGTGTAATGGTTTTCCAAGTGTCCAATAGATAGATTACCAGATGCTTCATTCTATAAGAATATTTAACTGAACATGCTGACCTGGTCATATTTTACTAAATGCTAACTTACTTAGCCCTACAATCACATATTTATGCAATGCCTGGGGAATAAGTAAAAATGTTTGAAGTAACCAAACATGGAATTACTGCATAATCCATCTAGCTGTGTAAATTAATAGCATTAGTTTACTATTTACTCTCTGTCTGTCTGTCTCCCAGCTATAGTAACTCTGCCAGGACCTCTCCTCTTTATGCTTTTTTCCTTTTGTCTCCTCTGCAAAGAGCTCTAGGCTCCTGACCTCCCACAAAACGATAGCTCAAGTGTGCTTTGATTTCACAACGCCACTACTGCCACTTCACAATGTAAAAACTCTTGCTGCCACTCGACAGCCATATTCTGTCCTACTGCCACTGCTCAGGGCTGTCTGCTCTCTCTCTTTCCCACTCCAACCTGAATTGCTCTTCTTTCCCTCGTTCATGGGTTATATATACCTACACACACATTCTTACAGTAGATGCATATGTTTGTTCATGAATGTTTATATTATATGTAATTTAATGGAGGGTAGTGACACCATAGTGAAGGTTGCATCAGAAATTTCATTTCAGCAGGTATATACATACTTGCAGTTGATATATGTACACCTGTGTGTGTGTGTGTGTGTGCATACACCCCTTCCCCATTGAAAGTGTATACTTACCCCTGAAATTAATCTCTGGTGCAACCTTAACTATGGTGTCACTTCCCTGCCACTTTACTATAATATGAATATGTATAAGTAGATAATGATACCATTTAGGTTGATTATGACAGTTGTTACACCAATATTTCCTTCAGCATTTGTGTAAACTGCTTTATTCATTTGACCCTGTCCTGATTGAGTCTGATGCACTTCTCCTGAAATGGAGATCTGCATTTGGCATTGTACCAGGATTTCTTTTTTCTCCTGCCGTTCTCTTCAACTTTGTTGAAATAGTCTCTCATTTACATATATAATTTAGCATTGTCTTTCAGCTCAGTGTGATAGTATCTGTATTTCTGACAGATTTGTCACAGTATTTGTCTTATTTCTATCAACTGCCTGATTCTCTGTCGTTGTCTTGTTCACTATATTTCATGTCTCAGTAGCAGCCACTGTCACTATATTTGTCTTCGTTCAAGTCATTATGCTCCTTCAAGCTTTGTCTCATTCACTGATATTGTTCTTGTGCTCGGTATTTTTTGTAAGCTATAGATGCAGTTGTCAGAATATTAGTCTTAGTCGCATTATATTTACTACTAGTTTAGTCATTTGCTTACTACTAATTGTTTGTTGTGCTTGGTATTATAATAAACATTCGCCTACTCCAAGGTATTTATTGTATGATCTACAGTAAATAGGCAAACAATGCAGCCCAGTCATATGAAGCACGAGGTGACCAGAAAAGATGTTTATCACATAGCAATGCTGGTTTTTTTTAAATTTCTTCCTCTTTTTAATAAATAAATAAAATAACACTTCTGGTTTGCCTCAGTGTTTGCCTTCTATCCTATATTTGTCTCATTCTCAGGACAGGTTTTAGTCCAATATATTTAATTTTTATCCCTCTTCAATCTTTTCTTCTCCCAGTGACCCGTAAGCATAATTCACTTTTCTTCACTGACTCTGAAAATGGCTGAATTGCATGTGCATCACTGAGGAAAGGATGCTGTGGGAGGTCAGAGCAATGGTGTCATGCAAGTGAATGCAAATATGTGAGTTCTTGCTCTGAACTTTTGTAAGTTCAATCAGGGAGCTCTGGAACAATGTGAATTTTTGCTTGTGGGAGGCCAGAGTGGTTAAATCTCCCCACTGTATTTTCCACTGAATGCATCCGATGAAGTGAGCTGTAGCTCACGTAAGCTTATGCTCAAATACATTTGTTAGTCTCTAAGGTGCCACAAGTACTCCTTTTCTTTTTGTGAATACAGAGTAACACGGCTGCTAGTCTGAAACCAGTGTTTCATCAGCTTCTCTTCTCAGTTTTAATACTGCATTAACCAGCTTGGCATCTGCTGCAATACGTTAAAAATCTCTTGTATATTTTTAAAGGACATTTATTAAATAAATGGCTTGAAAGTAATTGTGCAGGGGGAAAAATGTCTTTTTCCAGCTCCCCATAAAGGAATTTTATTGACAACAGATCTGAAGAAACTGCCAGTGAATGTAAAAAAAAAAAAATACATATGGTGCTTAGCAGAAAAAGGCAAGATGAGAACAAGAAACAATATATACAAAATCAAAACAACTTTTAGTTTAATGGTTTTTCAGCCAGTATAAGATATATAGTGAATACAGGTGTAACAACAAAACAAGTGCACAGGAATGGTATGTCTGTGTTCCATGTACAAACAGAAGCAATGCAAAGAGACTGTATTTATAGATGTTATGTACACAGCATACAAACAGAGTTAGAAAGAAAACATAAATACTCTTCTTGAAAAGTTGCAGTGCAACTGTTTTTTTCTTAGAATCCAGAAATCTAACAGACAACAACCAAAGAGAGAGGGAGAGAGAGAGAGACAGCAGGCTGCTACCTAAGGCAGAGGGGCACAACTAAACCAGCTCACCTTGCTTGAAAGTTGCTCTTTTGCAGTCTGATTGCTAAGAAGCCAGGTTGTACACTTCCCTGAGAACCTTCTAGCCTGCAAACAGGACCAGGAAGCCACTTAGGATTTAAAGTGATAGCTTGTAGTTTTATACACAGTTTTCAATACAACAGTTTCCATATCTGTCCCTTCAAATGCCCTGTAATCTCTCCCAGGCTTTATAAAATACAAGACTCCTAAGTAACGTAGGAGCAGCCCAGAAAAGTGATGTTGTGGAGAAGTACAGTGGCAGTAATCACAGGAGGAAAAGACCCAAGAAGTTAATGTCAATGGAGACAGCAAAAATTTGGTGTGAGGAAACAGAGTGAGATGACTGGAGTGGTTTGGAGACTAGGGATGCTGCAGCATTGAGCTTCTTTACTTGAAGGGCAGAGATATGTCTATAGCTTTCCACTTTCTCATTGATTTAAATGTGAAATTTTACTAAGCATACCAGCCTGCTATGTTTACTGTTAGGGGTTATCATGGTGGCTTTATTTGTGAGTGGAAATTCTCAGGCACAGTGCGCAGAAAGAGAAGTCAGGACTCCATGAAAGCAATGTTATTAATCCTTGGCTCATGTAAATGGATGTGACTGGAGCTCTACTAGTTTACACCAGAGCAGGCCCTATATCTGTCCATTGGAGATGCAATGTTATGCAAAATCAGTGGAACAACAAACACTGTTTCTCTCTCAAGGGTGAAGCTTCTGTAACCAGCTGATGGATATTTACTGGCCCTAGAAAAATAGGTTTGTGTGTACCAATGACAGGAACCATTCTGACCATAGTTCCTGTAGCAATGCACACAGCACCCTGTCCAAACCACACAACTCCTGAATTTTGAGATTTACTGAGCATCTGAACTCCTGCCAGACCCAAACACACACATTTTCCCTATGTGATCCCTAAACCTTAGATCCAACAATGTGTAACTAGCCTGCTAGATTACTGCACAAATACAATTCTTTATTGCATCTAATACTGCTAATGCTTGCTTCAGATAATTACTTTTTACTCTGTAACCAGCTGATGGATATTTACTGGCCCTAGAAAAATAGGTTTGTGTGTACCAATGACAGGAACCATTCTGACCATAGTTCCTGTAGCAATGCACACAGCACCCTGTCCAAACCACACAACTCCTGAATTTTGAGATTTACTGAGCATCTGAACTCCTGCCAGACCCAAACACACACATTTTCCCTATGTGATCCCTAAACCTTAGATCCAACAATGTGTAACTAGCCTGCTAGATTACTGCACAAATACAATTCTTTATTGCATCTAATACTGCTAATGCTTGCTTCAGATAATTACTTTATGTTGATATGTGCTACTGCTCCTCATTCACACTCCTCACATCAGAGTCTGTTTAAACTAGTAGAAAAGTGCTTTTTAAAATCAAGATAGCTAGCATGATTCTAAATGCCCGATAACACCTATTAGAGAGAGAAGGTGTGTGAAGTAATATTTTTTATTGGACCAATTTCTGTTGGTGAGATAGACAAACTTTGGAGCTTACACAGAGCTCTTCTTCAGGTCGTGTAAATTCGGTGTAAGCTCAAAAGCCTCTCTCTCTCTCTCTCTCACCAACAGAAGTTGGTCCAATGAAAGATATTACCTCACTCACTTGGTGTCTCTAATATCTTGGAACCAACACAGCCACAACTACACGTTAACACCTATTGACAGATTAACACCTTTGCAATCGTGTTAGCTGGTTGGGTCGAAGCCTACATTCAGGGCCGGTGCAACCACTTGGCAAACTAGGCAGCCGCCTAGGGCTCCAAGTGGTTGGGGGTGGTCAAAAGTGCGCTCCGGGGAGGCGGCGGAGTGGAGGTGAGCTGGGGCAGGGGGAGTGCGGGGTGGGCCCCCTGCAGCAAGTAACTGCGGGGGGGGGGGGTGGCACGCAGGGAAACCGCTCCCCGCCCCAGCTTACCGCCTTCTCCCGTGAGCACAAACAGTTGATTGGCGCCACAAGCCTGGGAGGCAGGAGAAGCAGAACGGCTGCGGGGTGCTCGGGGGAGGAGGTGAAGCAGAGGTGAGCTGGGGTGGGGAGCTGCCGCATGGCTCCCCAGGCTGGGTGGAGGGAGAGAGTGGAGGGCGGGGAGCTGCCTCACAGCTCCCCAGGCCAAGGCCGGGGGGAGCTGCCGGACAGCTCCCCGGACCGAGGGAGGGGGGGAGGCGGGGAGCTGCTGCGGGGGGGGTGCCTCTGGGTGGGGGGTGGAGGGGTCGAGTGCAAGGTGGAAGTTTCGCCTAGGGCGTGAAACATCCTTGCACCGGCCCTGCCTACATTTATAAAAAACAAACAAACAAACAAAAAAACCAAGCTAAGTGATGATCTTGAATTCAGAGATTCCAAGGCCAGAACGGCCCATTGTGTTCATCGAGTCTGACCTCTTGTATAACACAGGTCATAGAACTTTCCCCAATAAACTCCTAGAGCAGATCTTTCAGAAAAAAAATCCAACCTTGATTTAAAAATTGTCAGTGATGGAGACTCGAATGTGACCCTTGATAAATTGTTCTGCTGGTTATAATTTCTCTGTTAAAAAATTATGCTTTATTTCCAGTCTGAAGTTGTCTAGCTTCAACTTCCAGCCATTGGATTGTGTTAGACCTTTCTCTGCTACACTGAAGAGCTCATTGTCAAACATTTATTCCCCATGTAGGTACTTCTAGACTATAATCAAATCACCTCTGAACCTTCTTTTTGTTAAGATAAATAGATTGAGCTCCTTGAGTCTATCACTGTAAGGCAGGTTTTCTAATCCTTTAATCATTCTTGTGACTCTTCTCTGTACTCTCTCCATTTTACCAACATTCTCCTTGAATTGGACTCCAGAACTGGACATAGTATTTCAGAAGCAGTCACACTAGTGACAAATACAGAGGTAAAATAATCTCTCTTCTCTTACTCAAGATTCCCCTGTTTATGCATCTAAAGCAGTGGTGGGCAATCTGCGGCCTGTACACCGAACGTGGCCCATCAGGGTAATCCGCTGGCAGGCCATGAGACATTTTGTTGATGTTGACCGTCCACAGGCATGGTTGCTGGCAGCTCCCAGTGGCCGTGGTTCCATTCCTAGCTTCTGATTTATATCCATTAATATCAACTTCCCCTTTCCTTTGTTTTATATTGTTTTTTAATTTTTTTTTATAGCTGCCTTCATTTCCCTTCCAAATCTGTTCAGTTATCTAATCAATTCTGCTTTTTTCTGCCATTTGTGGCTTTTTGGGCATCTAGTTTTCTTAAACAATTCCCAGTGATCATTCACATTTGTCTGATTAAAATCTTTCTCCCAGCTGATTTGGCTCAAAATTGTTTTCAGCTTTGTGAATATAGCCCTTCTAAAGTACCGTGTGTGTGTGTGTGTGTGTGTATGTATATATGTGTGTGTGTGTATATATATATATATATATATATATATATATATACACACACACACACAAACTGGTTTGGACTTTATTCTGTTTGAACATTATAAATGTGATCATGTCATAATCACTAAGCTACCATGAATTTTTAGTTGTGTGGTCAATTCCTCTTTATCTGTCAAGACTAGATCTAATATAAAATCTGTCTCTAAAGTGTCAGTATCGTCAACCCCAAGCATTCAAAAATCATGTCAGGCCTCAAAAATCACAAGACTTGAAAAATAATATTAGACTTCTGTGTGCCTTTTGGCTTTTGAATCTTTAGAGTTCACATTTTCAATCTTATCTCTGTTACCATGAAGGCTAGTAACTTAATATTAAAAAAGAAAGAAAGCTGAGATTTGAGTGTATTCACATGACTGCAGGCTATAGGCCCAGAAGAAAAACACCAAACATCATAACATTTGTGATAACATTGCGAGAGTTGACAACTCTGAGTAAGTGTTAGGGGATGTTTTGAGTCATGTTTACTAACTTAATTTATAAAGTCACTTCTCCCCCCTAGTTTGGACAGATCCTGACAGAGAGTAGTCAAACTCTTGACCTTCACTCAGTGTAATTTCCCAGGTCAGGCATTCTTTCCAGGTAGAGAGGAACTTTGTTCATAGATCATAAGTAGTTTGATGCAAGTGTTCAGTATTAAAACGGTGAGCTGTTGGTCTGTTTTAATCAGGCATGCAGTTTGCATGACATGTTTCTCTTCTGTGACTGGATGAGCATAATTCTTAAAACAGGTTTCTGGAATGTTTACAAGTTTCAAATTTGTTTCCCTCAAATATTGTCTAATTCACTTAAATTCATTATTCCAGTGGGTAAATTCATCCACTAGAATATTCAAAGAAAGAAAATTAAAGGAGCTTGAATACAGCCACTCCTATTTTAGTTTTTATTTGTATGGGTGGATATTCATGGAAAATATTTTGAGGTATTCATTCAGCTCTGATTAACACTGATAAGTGGCGGATTAATTAAAATATAATATTTTCAAAGAACATATGAAATCATATTACTGGAAAACATGGCTATTGTATCTCATCAGCAATGTTTATTATCTATATATTGCTACATCTGAATATATATTAAAACAGTACACAGGAAACTGGTACATGTATTTAAAATGTAACCCTTTTGCTTGACCTACATAAAATATATTTGGAATATACTTTTTTACGTGGCGGACATTTTATAAAAAAATATACTTTAATAAAAATGAAATAAAGCCCAGAACTAGTATGGTAAACGATGTTAATCATTATAAGTACCTGTTCACTAGTAGCTATCAAAATGGTATGCTCTATGATGGACCAGTTGTTTCTGTTGGCCACAGTGTGGTTCTTCCAGTGGTAAAATGGATGGATGTGGTCATTTGACAGGTCTCCTGTGGATAGCCATTTTCCTCCTGTCATTAATAATGGTGAAGATTAGAAACAATGTAACAAAATACCAACAGAATCCCTGTGATTTTTTTACCCATGTGTTGCCTAAAGATTTCCTGATGGTTGCTCAGATATGTGAACAGCTGGCTTCTGAACATAATCTGTCACTTGCAGCATTTTTCAGGCTGCCCATCTAAAACCAACCTCACTTGGGACCTGATAGCTAGTGAAGGGGGCAGAAGAACCTGTGAGCCAGCTCAGTGCCAACAGAAAACATGGGCAAGAGTGTAGGCTGCCAAGAGACCATTACATGGTCAGTGAACATCAAGTGTTATTGGTAAAGGCAGGAGTCTCTGTTGGGACTATACAAACTACTGTCTGATCTCAGGTTATGACTCTATGGCAGTGGTTTCCAATTTTTTTTAATAGAGTGGGCTACATCTCAATAGAGAGGGAATCCTGTGCTTCAACTCCTTCCCATTTGCAATCCAATAGCCTCACTGTGCTATTTGCTTACAGGGAAGAGTAATATTAAGAAAATATGTTGTTTTATGCTTTGCTTCTGTTACAGTAATTTAGCAGCTGGAAATTGACCATGTGCCCAGCTAGCTCTCCACTAATATTGTTTCTGTATAACCAGTACCTGTGGACCACAGCTTGGGATTTAATAGTTTAGTGGACCATCAGTAATATATTGTATATATCAATTATAGAGTAAATTAAGAAAAATACTCCATCATCCCTTCAGCTCAACAAATGCAATGCTATGTCTTTGTAAAAAAAGAATGTCCCCGATATTCTTGTTCTTTTATTTTACTGTCAGACATTTAACAATTCTTCAAGAGATTAATAAATATCCCGGGGAGTGGTTGCTTCATTCTTTTCTTATGACCCCCAAATTAATCCTCTTTCAATCCATCAATCAGTGATTGGAGTTTCAGGCTGGCTAGTAGTGGAAAGACTCATTTAAGTTGATTGATAAACTGAGTAACTTTGATGAAATATGGTCTGCTTTTATTCACCTTTTTGCTTAATAATGAGCTGTCTGGTTGCCCGCCTTACTTTGCTATTTGCTGTATTATAATGTATAAGCACTTGCATTTTCTATATTCTGCGGCCTTATTTCTTTCAGAACTTTTCTGCTGTACTTGAATGTTTCTTCCTTCGTATTTTATGTGCTGTTATGTACATATGTATTTATATGTAAGCCATTTTTTGGCTTACATAAAAGCTTAAGAGTAGGTCTTTTACGGAACACAGGGATTACCATAGGGGATCAGACCAATTTTTCACCTAGTCTGGTACCATCTTTACAGCAGTGGCTAGTAGACAGGTGTGGAATAGTCTCCCCTAGTGGAAGTTTCTTCCTATATCTGCCTATATCTTTGAAGCATGAGGATTTATATTCCTGTTGTAAAGAAAATATTGTTTAATCATATCTAATAACTCTGGATGGTCTCATAATTGATATATATAGTGTGGGTTAATTATGCTTTGTGTTTAAAAAAACAAAAACTAAGGCCCTATTTAATTTGCAATACTGCAGAAGTTGTGGATCCCGCAAGATTAGGCTTCCACCTCCATTTTGTCAGCTGCCTATGGCTGACAGAGGAAACCTTGACTGCCAACTGCCTGGGGCTGACAGCGGGAGCCCTGGCTGGCACGGCCAGGGCTCCCACTGTCAGCCCCGCACATTAATGACTGTAATATAGTTGTAGCAAAATGTCTGGTTATCAAAAAAATTAGCAGGCATAACATAATACTTGAGTGTTTATATTGTTCCAGCAAATTTTTTCAAATAGCTCCACTCTGGCTTTTCCAGATTACCACAGTTAATAAGTGTCCATTACTACTTTTCCGCAATTTTCAATGTCTTGTCCACAACACAGCTGCAATTATTTGACAATCATCCCACGATTCAAGTAGGGCCTTAACAAAAACTTATTTCCTTTTATCCCTTTTACATTTACTTGTCATTCATTTTCATTGAATTTCTCCTTATTTCTTGCTTTATGACAGGGCCAACAGGAATATATGATTATCTTCGTTATATCATTTATAATTGTGTTATTTTATCATGCACTCTCTTATTTGTCTCCTCTCTAACAAGTCCTGCCGTTTTCAGTCTTTGCTTATATGGAAACCTTTCTGTGCCCTACTCTGAATCCCTCACATTTCTGCTGTCTCTCTACTTGAGACAGAATGACTGGAACTGAACACAGTGGGCCAGATTTTTCTACCAGTGTAATTCCGCTGACTGCGGTGAAGTTACACTAGCAGAGAATTTGATCTAGCATTCCAGGTGAGGGCGTATCATTGATTTATATAGAGGCATTATTATAATTTCAGTATGTTCTATTGCATTTCTTATATATGGGTACATCGTGTTTACTTTTTTGAACAGATGTTTTCATTGAGCTGACCACAGTGACGACTCAGGGCTTTCCCCAGAGTGGTTACAATTAATTTAGAATCCAACATGGTGATTTGGAATTACCCTTTCCAATGTGCATTGCTTTGCCTTTGTCATAATTTCTTCTGCCATCATGCTGCTCATTCACCTACCTTTGTTATGTCCATACATAGCTCTTCATAGTCTTCTGTGGTCTTAAAGATCCTAAGACATGTTCCTTTATTTTTTAGGTTTTCTCTTGTGTATTCACTCTGTCTTTGCTATTTTTGGTGAGGCATTTGTATTACTGTCCTGACCGTGTAATTATTCTCTACATGTATATTGTTGTGCAGTAATATATTTATGTATTAAATTCCTGTTTGTATTTCTGCATTTATGCTCCTGTTATATACAATTGTTAATTTTAAAAAAATCCATGCTTTTCATTTATTTTTGTGAGAGTTAGGACTGCTAGCCCCAATGTCCTGCCCAAATTTTGTTCTGAGTAATTGTATGCTACACATCTAAATTCCTCACACCCTTTATATTGAATAAAGTTTTCTTCTGCATTTCCTGTTCTTGACTGTTGGTCAGTGTTGCTGCATCCTCTTACAACAGCAATCCTGTTCTGTTCTGGAGGTGACTGCATTTCTGTGGGGAAATTAATCCCCACATTTTACGTATAGTGCCTGATCTTGCAGTCAGGTCTGCATAGGGATACACTTGTTCAAGCACAAGCACAGACACTTACTGCAGTCAGAGGCCTATAAATAAATAAACAAACAATTCTACCAGACATAGTCTTGATCAATCTGGCTTACACTGTATTTTCTCTTTCTAGTTGAAATCTATGAGCTCCATTTTGCAAACACTAATGGGCCTAAGAAACTTTATTCACATGAAGATTCCCAGTAGAGTCAAGGGGATAGATCTACAAAAGTATTTGGGTGCCTAAAGATGTAAATAGGTGCCTAGTGGGATTTTATGAAGTGGCTAAGTGAGTTAGGCACCTAAGGCCCATAGACTTTCTATAGGAGTTTGACACCTAACCTGCTTAGGAAATTTTTTAATTACCACTAGATACCTAGCTGCATCTTCAGGCACCTAAACACCTTTGTAAATCTGACCCCTATTCATGTGGGTAAAACTATACTCATGCATAGAAATTTGCAGGATGGGTCCTTCCTCCCATCCCTCAAAATATAATGTTTCTGAGCAAGTCTCAGAGCAGTAACTCTGTTACAACCTTTTATCCTAAGGAAATAAAACATTTTAGCTGCTGTTTTCATCATATTAATTTCTAAATTAAGCTAATACTTTATTGATTTCAACATGTCAGACCTTTTCCTGGTAAAATAATTTTTTTTTTAACAAATGACCCAACAACTAGAACTTTCAAGTGCCTATTCCCACTCTTGTGAAATGAAATCAGATAGTTTGCTGTTATAAAAAGGTCAAGTGATAGTTGCTGATAATCAACAAACAAGTAAATTTATACATTTCCTGCCCTCAGACATTAGATTTTTCTTGTTGATGATATTGCTCTCTGAGTCTAATCTCAAATGCCAAATTAATCTCATTCCTTACATTTTACCCATTGAATATTTCAATTCTGGCATTTATATTCTTGTTTCACAAAAAAGTTGTGTAAATAGAGTAGGGTTTTTTTCCTGGCTGTAGATATTATTTTACAAATCACTTATATTTATTAAATATGTTAATGTCTTTGATGTAATTTTTGCTATTTAACAGTCCCATAGCACATATTTGAAGCGAGTAAGTGTTCTGTCCACGGGAGGAAATAAAGGGTAAGCTAGAGTAGTTGTAACAGATTCATGACAGGTAATATTCAAAATGGATGACATCAAGGCAGATTTTTACTTCAGGGTTTCAATGCCTTTTCATGGTCTTTTCCAGCACCAAAGTTGAGTGCATCAACTTTGAGCCTTAGAGACAACTTATAAACCTGTCAATATAATTTGATGGCACTTCACCTTGGTTTCCCCATTTCAAAACAGAACTTGAAGATCCTTGGTGAAATCCTAACGTCAGTGGAGCTAGGGTTTCACCCTCTGTTCTGAAGCTGGACTGTATTGTTAAGTGTGAACAAAACTATATATCAAAAAGAGTGGTTGCTTTCCCATGCGCAGTTCAGGATGATGTTTCCTATTCATCTGAATTGGGTGCTACTAAGTGCAGGCTACCCTTTTTTTCATACACCACTGTTACAAAAGAGACCCAGGAACTAGATTCAGCTTGGGCATATGCTGATGGCAGGATAATAGATGATGAAGACTTCCATGGGGATTCTGCATTGGTGGAAAGCTTCTGCAGCCACCCCTTTCCCTGGGTGCCCTCAAAAATCCAGAGGAACCCCAAATGTGAGGAATTGTTGGGAGGAAGAAAGACTAAGGTGGCAGGTGGTTGTGCCTAATCATCTTTTTCCCCATCAAAGCCTTCACTGGTGGTGCTTTAATGGAGCTCCTGACAGAAACTAATGTGTCCTTATCTAATATTACTTTGAGGTAGAAGAGCAGAAGAAACACTTCCCTCTGGATGAATTCTCCATCAAAAAACAGTGGGCCTTGTTGGTACATAAGTGCAGTCAATGCCATTTACACCAGCCAAATTGTGATGGCAAATGGAGACCCTGGGTCTAAGCCTCAGTTAAATCGGTGTAGCTCCATTGAACCCAATTTATCTAAGCTTCTGTAAATAAGTGACCAATCTGTCCCCTCTTATTTTTTAAGACACTGTAAAAAGGTAATTCCTAGTATTTGGCCATAACGTTTTCTTTAAAAAAACAAAACCAAAAAAGATTGTATTTTAAGGGTACAATTTTTTAAAACTTTAATAATGTAGTGGGAAAATATCTTATCTCAACTCACCTTTTCTTACAAAGGAGTGACTTCCTTCAACACATGGGTAAAGACAAATGTTTGCTACTACACTAAAGTGTTGCAATCTGGTTTAAGAAAATTATATGGCTTCATCCCTTGATTTAAGATGATCTGTTTCCCTATGTTTATAATCAATGACTTTTGGTCAAAATTCATGTCCTGGACCAACCCTCATTCTTCAGGACATAAACCAACTTTTTCCTTCTTAGGTATTAATGCAAAATTGAACAGTATGATGTCTGATTCTTTTCACCTTCCTGTGAAGCATCTAGTACTGGCCACCATTGAAGACAAGAAAACAGACAGGAATAGGGTTGCCAGATAGCGACTGTGGAAAAAAATAGGACAGGTGGTGGGGGTTAATAAGTGCCTATACAAGAAAAAGTCCCAAAAAATGGACTGTCCCTTTAAAAACGAGACATCTGGTCACCCTAGACAGGAAGAACAATTGATGTGATCTGCAATGGAAATTCCTCACTCTGGTATAATCATAAAATAGAGTCACTACAGAGAATTCCATTGCATCCTGCTTTTCAATAAAAAGGGTTTCCATGGCAACAGACCATTGCTTTCCAAGTTGTAAAACTCCAATACTTTTTAGGGATCTTCTGCTTCAGAAGTGTATGTGATATCTGGACAGACGTCACTCCTGAAAAATCAGTGTAGTCTTTCCGAGGGATAGCCCTTTCCTGGAACTAAAATGTTTGAAAAATTAACATTAACAGGAGTTGTGTGGTTAATATCTTTACACACTATGCTGAAATAGACTTTTAAATTCCTCATATTTTCTGCTAAAAATGTGATCACTGATGGTACTGGATTGTGACAGTTTTAAGTTACAATGTCCTTGCTTCTATGCCTTTGTTTCTAAATCCAGCTCATTGCCCTTTTGGCCTGCTATTCCATGGAAGCAAAAGAAAGTACAATGCAATCTCTGAATGTGGTTGTAGGACTCAGGATGACAAATGAGTGAAAAAGAATAGAGTGTGGGGGAAATCACCTTGCTGAGCTTATGGGAAATCTGAACTGCCTTTAGTCCTTCAGCAGAGAGAGCTGCAAAAATGACAAAGTTACATGCAGACCTAGAGTTGGTGAACATGAGATTGAGAGAGGAAAGCTTGACTAGCATCCATGAAAGAAAGGTTAAGAGAAGACTGCAAGGAGGGCTGTATCACTATCAAACATATTTAGATCAGCCATAGCCAATTTTGGGTAAGTTAAAAATCTTCATAGGCAGAGACAATATAAATGTGCAAAAAAAGGAAACATAAGGCATTTGATGATACGAACAAGGTCAGCTCCCAGACTACTGCACTGGGCAGCACAGCATGGGGAGGATGTGACCAGCCCTCTGTGGAGAAAGAAGTGGTTCGGGACTATTTAGAAAAGCTGGATGAGCACAAGTCCATGGGGCCGGATGCGCTGCATCTGAGTGTGCTAAAGGAGTTGGCGGATGTGATTGCAGAGCCATTGGCCATTATCTTTGAAAACTCATGGCAATTGCGGGAGTCCCGGACGACTGGAAAAAGGCTAACATAATGCCCATCTTTAAAAAAGGGAAGAAGGAGGACCCAGGGAACTACAGGCCAGTCAGCCGCACCTCAGTTCCTGGAAAAATCATGGAGCAGGTCCACAAGGAATCAATTCTGAAGCACTTAGAGGAGAGGAAAGTGATCAGGAATAGTCAGCATGGATTCACCAAGGGCAAGTCATGCCTGACTAATCTAATTGCCTTCTATGACAAGATAACTGGCTCTGTGGATGAGGGGAAAGCAGTGGACGTGTTATTCCTTGACTTTAGCAAAGCTTTTGATACGTTCTCCCACAGTATTCTTGACAGAAAGTTAAAGAAGTATGGGCTGGATGAATGGACTATAAGGTGGATAGAAAGCTGTCTAGATTATTCAGCTCAACGCGTAGTGATCAATGGCTCCATGTCTAGTTGGCAGCCGGTATCAAATGGAGTGTCCCAAGAGTCGGTCCTGGGGCTGGTTTTGTTCAGTATCTTCATTAATGATCTGGAGGATGGCATGGACTTCACCCTCAGCAAGTTTGCAGATGACACTAAACTGGGAGGAGAGATAGATACGCTGGAGGGTAGGGATAGGATACAGAGGGACCGAGACAAATTAAAAGTCTGATGAGGTTCAACAAGGACAAGTGCAGAGTCTTGCACTTAGGATGGAAAAATCCCATGCACCGTGCACAGACTAAGGACTGAATGGCTAGTGTGACAAAGCTCCTCCTCTACCTTGGTGGGTCTTGCGCTTATTGGCAGATTTGCTCGCCTTGGAGCTTCACGGCAACCCTCAGTTTGGTCGTTTTCGTGAACCCACAGTCCAGGTCAACTCCTCCTTTGTCTGACCAGGAGTTAGGAGGTTTGAGGGGAACCCGGGCCCTTCCTCTACTCCGGGTTCCAGCCCAGGGCTTGTGGAATGCAACTGTCTAGAGTGCCTCCTGGAACAGCTGTGTGACAGCTACAACTCCCTGGGCTACTTTCCCATGGCCTTCTCCCAACACCTTCCTTATCTTCACCATAGGACCTTCCTCCTGGTGTCTGATGTTGCTTGTACACTTCAGTCCTCCAACAGTATGCGTTCTCACTCTCAGCTCCTAGCACCTCTTGCTCCCAGCTCCTTACACGTGCACCACAAACTGAAGTGAGCTCCTTTTTAAACCCAGGTGCCCTGATTAGCTTGCCTTAATTGATTCTAGCAGCTTCTTGATTGGCTGCAGGTGTTCTAATCAGCCTGTCTCCAGAAGGTTCCTGATTGTTCTGGAACCTTCTCCATTACCTTACCCAGGGAAAAGGGATCTACTTAACCTGGAGCTAATATATCTGCCTTCTATCACTCTCCTGTAGCCATCCGGCCCAACCCTGTCACACTAGGCAGCAGTTCTGCAGAAAAGGACCTAGGTTACAGTGGATGAGAAGCTGGATATGAGTCAACAGTGTGCCCTTGTTGCCAAGAAGGCCAATAACATTTTGGGTTGTGTAAGTAGGATACATTTCCAGCAGATCGAGGGACATGATCGTTCCCCTCTATTTGACATTGGTGAGGCCTCATCTGGAGTACTGTGTCCAGTTTTGGGCTCCACACTACAAGAAGGATGTTGAAAAATTAGAAAGCGTCCAGCAGAGGGCAACAAGAATGATTAGAGGACTGGAACACATGATGTATGAGGAGAGGCTGAGGGAACTGGGATTGTTTAGTCTGCAGAAGAGAAGAATGAGGGGGGATTTGATAGCTGCTTTCAACTACCTGAAAGGGGGTTCCAAAGAGGATGGATCTAGACTGTTCTCAGTGGTAGCAGATGACAGAAAGAGGAGTAATAGTCTCAAGTTGCAGTGGAGGAGGTATAGGTTGGCTATTAGGAAAAACTTTTTCACTAGGAGGATGATGAAGCACTGGAATGCGTTACCTAGGGAGGTGGTGAAATCTCTTTCCTTTGAAGTTTTTAAGGTCAGGCTTGACAAAGCCCTTGCTGGGATGATTTAGTTGGGGATTAGATCCTGCTTTGAGCAGGGTGTTGGACTAGATGACCTCCTGAGGTCCCTTCCACCCCTCATATTCTATGATATGAAAACATTTGGCTGCATTTATAAAAGTATTAGACATATTTATCTGTTTTGAATATTTGATTTCAAGGAATCAAGGGTTAGAGAGGGCCACCCTTGCCATGAAGTGTGAGGTCCAATGCTTAGTTGTCTCTGTCTGTTGACTGTGCCCTGCCCGAGTCCAGGACATCATCCCTGGTGATGATCCCAGTAAGGAAGTCATACACATGTATGCGGAGTCTCCTCTTTCAGTGAGGTGCAGGATCCACTGCAGGTTAGCTTCTACCCTCAAATACATCACTCTCCTGTAGCCATCCGGCCCAACCCTGTCACACTAGGCAGCAGTTCTGCAGAAAAGGACCTAGGTTACAGTGGATGAGAAGCTGGATATGAGTCAACAGTGTGCCCTTGTTGCCAAGAAGGCCAATAACATTTTGGGTTGTGTAAGTAGGATACATTTCCAGCAGATCGAGGGACATGATCGTTCCCCTCTATTTGACATTGGTGAGGCCTCATCTGGAGTACTGTGTCCAGTTTTGGGCTCCACACTACAAGAAGGATGTTGAAAAATTAGAAAGCGTCCAGCAGAGGGCAACAAGAATGATTAGAGGACTGGAACACATGATGTATGAGGAGAGGCTGAGGGAACTGGGATTGTTTAGTCTGCAGAAGAGAAGAATGAGGGGGGATTTGATAGCTGCTTTCAACTACCTGAAAGGGGGTTCCAAAGAGGATGGATCTAGACTGTTCTCAGTGGTAGCAGATGACAGAAAGAGGAGTAATAGTCTCAAGTTGCAGTGGAGGAGGTATAGGTTGGCTATTAGGAAAAACTTTTTCACTAGGAGGATGATGAAGCACTGGAATGCGTTACCTAGGGAGGTGGTGAAATCTCTTTCCTTTGAAGTTTTTAAGGTCAGGCTTGACAAAGCCCTTGCTGGGATGATTTAGTTGGGGATTAGATCCTGCTTTGAGCAGGGTGTTGGACTAGATGACCTCCTGAGGTCCCTTCCACCCCTCATATTCTATGATATGAAAACATTTGGCTGCATTTATAAAAGTATTAGACATATTTATCTGTTTTGAATATTTGATTTCAAGGAATCAAGGGTTAGAGAGGGCCACCCTTGCCATGAAGTGTGAGGTCCAATGCTTAGTTGTCTCTGTCTGTTGACTGTGCCCTGCCCGAGTCCAGGACATCATCCCTGGTGATGATCCCAGTAAGGAAGTCATACACATGTATGCGGAGTCTCCTCTTTCAGTGAGGTGCAGGATCCACTGCAGGTTAGCTTCTACCCTCAAATACATCGGTTTTTTTCAGTATATTCAGTCCATGAAGCTTTAGGACCTGATTTTTGAAAAGCCATCCTTGCATTTTCTGTTCACAAATTGAAGGCATGAGTAATTTCAGGCACAGTTTTGCACCTGAAGCTATTTACAGGTTCAGTAATGTCACCTGGATGTTTTACATACCTGATTCACAGGTGCAATCAGATATATTTATTGTACATGGAAAATACTGTGGATGCACAAAGTAGGGAAATCAGTCTCAGAATCAGACTCTTAATATTTATTATTGTATTCAAAACATCAATATGTCATTGGCATAGATAATTAAATAATTGTCCTGGTTATCAATGAAAGGAATGCCAGGTTGGATGAAGTGCTTAGTCTGTCTTTGTCTTTTGCTTTATCACATAGGTTAAAGAAGACACAACTCTGTATAAAACAAACAAAACTTTCAATTAATTTCTCCTCTCTCAGCATATAACTGCTCCACGAAGAAACAAAGTACTTTAGAGACGCAATTATAAATTTACTGTCCTCACCTGCCAGAGTGCCTTCTTACATCTAACTGTTCTGTGCTCAATTCTTCCTGCACTGCAGTCTAGCTGCCACCCTGCCCCACTTTTTTCCTTCTCTCTCTGTTCCGAGTGTGTACTGCAAGAGAAAGAGATCCTCTTTTTATTTATTTATTTTAATCAGCCTGTGTCAAATGTTTAAGTTGTTTAGTATTTTTTAATACAAGTGTTGTCTTCCCTCTCTCTCTCCCTCTCTGTACATATCTCATCCTCTGCTTCCAGTGAGGAGTATTTGATTTAAAGTAAATGAGAGCATAAGAGGTACTGTGGAGGTTCATGCTCCCCATTGAAGTGAGTTCATAATGCTAATGCTTATTCAGGAGATTACTTCTGTGTAAGGGTTTTCATCAGTGGCAGACAACCAGGGATATTGTCCTGGACCTCATTCTAGCGGGGCCAGGGAAAGAACAGCAAGGCTTGATTTTTATCCCATTCCCCCTCTGGATATTCCAGTCTCCTGGTCTGAGCATCAGGAGCAGTTTTTCATCTACTCCTCCCACTTCATCATCTGATCAGCAGGGAGTGGAAGTGCTGCCTGCTCCTGCTGAACAGCTAACAGGCAGGAAGCTGAGGGGATGGGAGGGGAGTCCATGTGTGGATCAGTGCAGTCTGGCAGCTTTCCTCTCTCCAGTGCAGCTGCAGGGAAGCTGTCAGGTTGGGCCCTCTGATATTTTAATAGAGAAGGAGAAGGAAGATAAACTGCAATTTCTGTCAGATCATAGGAGAAGGCAGTGACTGAGCAACTTTCTCAAATGCAGGTCTTCTCCCTTGCAGCCCTGCCTCTGTACTGCTTTGATGAAGAAGCCCTACACCAACAGCTCTCCTGTTGACTTAGTTACTGCATTTCCACAAGAGAAGCTCTCCCATCGACATAGTGCTGTTTACACAGGGTGTTTAAAGTGGGTGTTACTATTGCTCAGGGGTGTGGATTTTTCACCCCCCGAGCGACGTAGTTATATTGAGGTAAGTGTATAGTGTAAACCTGGTCTTAGACTCTCCTGTGCCTACTAGCTCTTGAGGTAACTCATTTTTCCCCCCACTGCAGTCTGTCCAGGTCAAGGGGACAGGGAATGAATCCTAGGCCTCCACCAACTGTTCAGAAGTGACTTGATGGGTGTGGGGAGAAAAGAGAATGGAGAACATTTTGTGTGTGGCGGGTGGGAGAAGAGGGAAGAAGAGGGTGTGTACGTGTGGAGTAACTGAAAAGATGCAGAATGGGAAAAGAAACAAGATGAGGGATGGGGCAAAAAGAGTGAGGGGAATGAAATGGAGTTGTGATATTTAGATGGAAGAAAGGAGAGAAGAAAAATTAGCTGGTGGGAAATCAGGTGCTGGAAAAGAGACGTAAGTGTTTTCTGCCATTATGTTATAAAGTGTATACATTAGTTATGATGCATGACATACAGAATATGAACATAATACCCAAGAACTTTATCATCTTTTAAGGTAATGTCATGGTGTAGGTTTATCTGGTATGTTGCGTGTGATGTCCAAAAATAAAAAAGCTGCCTTTGTTTGATGTGAATGGAATGGATGTTTCTTTCCTACACATGCAGATGCAAGATTGTAGAACTTCTCTTGGGTTTTATGCAGGTTAATATCGAAAATATAAAGGACTTTGTTCAGTGTTGTACAGAGTGCACAGAGGGGCAGTCCATGGAGGCTCTTTGGCTGACTCATTGAGATTGTTCTGTGGTTAGCACAGGGTGAAGTGGGCGCTGCAACACCATTTGCCTCTGCACACTTGCCTCTGCACTGCTCTTCTTCCTTGTGAGAAAGGAGCCAGGTCTAAAAGACTCTTAGGGTATGTCTACACTGCAATCAGACACCTCCGGCTGGCACATGTCAGCTGGTTCAGGTTCGCAGGGCTCGGGCTAGGGGTTATAAAATTGCAGTGTAAATGTTTGGGCTCAGGCTGGAGCCAGAGCTCTGGTGCCCCATGAAGGGTCTAGCATAGTTAGTGCTAGATAATCCCAGCCCTTGTGCACTAAGAGCACAGAATTTAGCTTGTGGCTGGCCCTTAATGCAAGTACCACTGTTTACTTTCATCAACAATAAGAGAAGCTGTTCAGAGGAATTATGCTTGGCCCCTTCCATTTAGCTTTGAGCTCGCATGTCAGTTTTACCTACCCACTTTCAGATAACAACCTCCGCAGCCTCTCAGAGCCTCACTTAAGCCTCTAGGGAACTTGCTTTCTATAGCTGATCACTTAAGTCCTTGCTGTGGTTTTGTTCCTTAGAATTTCACAAACCCTCGTTAATTCTACTCTTATTTGTCTATAGGAATCATAGGCTCACCTAACCATTACCTGGCTATACCAAGTCTCCTTTTTGGCCTTCCATGCAAAAAGCTAAGGCAAAAAAATAAAATAAAATAAAATGTGGGTGCACAGGGTCCATATACATACGTTTGTGGACAGATTTTCAAAACACAAGCATTCTGTGCCTAAACTAGTTGGTTAGCACATGGATATCTGCATGTAGTTGTGGTTAGGAACAGTCAGACTTCTTGTTACGTGCCAATCTGTTCTGAAAATCCAATCACACTAGTTACGCACATGTACATTGAGGGTATTGTGTGGTCATAAACTCAGTGAAGAAGGGACCAGTGCTTGTATGCCTAAATGTGAGCAAAAGTGTTTATGAAAGTAGGTTGTGCCTGATGAGTGGACACTGGAGGAGTCTGGTGACACTCAATTCTTTGTGTGTGCATTTTGTAGTCACATTTCCTGCTTCTCTGATGGTCACTATAGAATTAAAACTCTTATTGAACGGTTGCAGAAAAGAGCCAAGATCTCCACTCAGGAATCAAGCCCTGATGCACAATAGCAAGAGCTCAAGTTATTTATATTCGAGCTCTTTGCTGAAGGAATGTAGAAGTCAGAGTGAGTAGGGCAATAGGGAGGATAAATGGAAGGTAGAACTCCATACGTGACGAAAGAAAAAATTAGGCTGATGTATTCTTGATGAATAAGAGGGGAGATGATTAAACAACAGTAGCCACAATTATTAATTACTTGGGTGTGGCATGCATGATACTTTACAGATGGTTATAAAGACAGTGGCAGACAGGAAGAGAGGAGAACACAGGGAATGATTGGGGAGCATGAAGACAGTACCATTGTGCAGTCACTTTGGAGATTACTGCATGCACTTTGAGGATTACATAGTTTCTTTTTAAGTAGCTTTTGTTTATCTGAATATGGGAAGTATCCTTGAAGAAGTGGGTTTTGAGAAGGGGCTTGATGGACAAAGTATGGTGGTGTAGTGGAAAGAATTAGGAAGGAAGTTTAGAGAGGCTGCATGAAAACGTCATCAGGTGAAGCATCATGTGCTGAGTGAAGAAGGGATAAAAAGATGTGACTAGAAACACATGAAGAGAGGATAAGCTGTGGAGAGCCTGGAAGACGGGAACAAGGATCTTGAATTTGATTTGGAAAATGATCAAGAACCAATGGAGGGATTAATCGAGAGGGTGAATCTCTCTATAGAATTGGAGAAGGAACATGATTTTTGAGGAAGCGTTTTGGATCAACTGAAGAGGACTCAGGTGAGTGTGAGGGAGGCCAGGCTGTAGGCAAAGCAGCACACAGTAAAGAAGGCTGATGTCAAGAGGATAACAGTTATATAAGTGTGAGGAGTTGTGCCTCACTTCATAAAAGGATGGTTAGATTCCCATTCCCATGCATAGTGTTCAGTTTTGGTAATCTTGTTTGTAGGAAGTACTAGGTAAATTGGAGAAAGCTCAACATAGGCCTACAAAGTTGATGAAAGTAATGAAGGAGCCCATGTCTGAGGAAAGCGGCAAAGCTAGGATTGGTGAGTCTTGAAAGTAGATGAGATCACATGGTGGAAGTATTTAAACTCCATTGGCTAATGAAGGGCAAGCTACTGATACATATCCTACTCACCTTGAGTAGTACCTTTCCACTAGAATAGTCCCCCTGAAATCAATAGGACTCTACTCATTTTGAATAATACTTTACTTCACAAAAAGTTGGCAGATTCTACCCCTAAAGTAGTTATGATAAAATTAATTGTGATGAAGTTATTGGACAGATGAACTAGGGAGCATATATTTAAATTAAGAGGGAATAGATGGAAGAAGGATTTGAAAAATGAGTATAAAGCAAGACTAGCAAATAGGAAGATTGAACTTACAGCTGAGGTAATAATATTAATACCTAGCTCTCATACAACACAAAGATGAGTGGCAGAGAGATATTTAAGAATTAAAAGGATGATTATATTGAATGTAACAAACCAAGGGGAAATGGTTTTGTCTTTGGGAATAGCTAACCACACATTCTAGCTGGAAATGTTTCATGAAATTGGCTCTTTGGTTTGTTCTTTGTATGAGAATGGTGTTTTGCAGCTTTTAAACAGATGAAGAGGATTTTTTTTCCTTTGAGAAAAAAAAGTTTACATTAAGTTTAACATTTTAAAAAATGTTTTAAACTATACAGGCTAGCATCAAATAGTTCCAGAGAACAGAGCAGGGCACATTCGTGGCTCTAAGCAACTGATAAATGGCACACCCGGTTCAAATAACTGGCATGCCTGATCTACATAAGTGTCAGGGCTGGTATGGTTTACCAGTCCATTTAGCGTAGTTAGCATGTGTGAAGTGATATTTGCTGCTGGCATTAAGCACTCTTTTACTGGAGGGGTCCTTTGTTTGTCTCAAGCTTCTTTTCTGTTCCATTACAGTAGCTAAGCCAGCTAATCCTACTTGCATATAATGTTTTACTGCTTTGTACAATGGTTATTTTAAAGCAATTCATGAAATAAAAGTGAACATCTTCTGGAACAATGTACTCCTATGAGTCTGTGATAATTGGGGATCATTGCTTAATTGGCAGGTTGTTCTTTCCACTGGGCTGTGTGCCAATCAAGTGGAGTCTACTGTATTTTAATTAAATATTTTTAGTATGTCCAATATGAGACTCTTGGCTTTTGCCTTGTTTTATTCCATTTTCACTGGTATTGTAATAATTCAGGCATTTATACGTACAGTAGTAATAATTATATTCTAATAAATAGAATCCTTGATGTTCCGGAAGTCTGGCTTCAGCAGACTGAATACAAGAAGCCTGGGATTCATTTCAGTATTGGTTTTCCTTAACCCTTTATTAGCTTTAAAAGATAATTTCCCATAGAGGTTTTTCAGGAGGGCCCAAGTTTCAGCAGTGGCATTGATCACTTGGAAAAGCCTAAAGTAAAACTGAAAATGTGTTCAGCAAGAGTTTGAGATCTAAGTATTTGGCTAAGGAGGACAGATACTAAACAAAGCAACTATGGAAAAGCCCAACCTGAAATTTTCACAGAATTGTAGGGCCAAATCATCCACTTGTACCTTCATGAAAGTGCCTCCAAATGACCTCTTTGAGGTAGCTTGGATCAACCACCCACCATGTGTAAGGGAGAAACAGACAGTTTGATATCCTAAACTCATGGCTGTCCAAATACTTAAAGGGAATTTTGTATATCACAGAGAATCCATACAGCTCACCAACCTCTGTTCCCCCATGGCAACGTGGCTCCCTCAGGAGCTGTTCTCCCATTACATCTCAATCACAGTCCTCTCTCAGGTCTTCATTGTTTTGAAGGGATTCCTGCATAAAATAGTCTTGGTGGGAGCCACATTATCTCATGTGGGCCATTTCTCTGGCCCCACTTCCCTCAAACCCAACTGAGGCTAAACTCCATGAGATCAAGGGGGAACATGCTATGTGACTGCTGCCCTTCCCCTTTTAACTCACTGTTTCATCTGAATGGCTTCCCCTGTATGTTTGTGTGGGCATAATTATCAGCAGGAATGGGAGCTATCCACCCCAGCTTTTGTTCTTGGGAGGGCAGTAACATGGCTTTCTCTCCCTGTATATTTGGCATGCTGAGGAGGAAGGCAGCACAAGTATGGGGAGAAGAGTTTCTGAGGCAGCTTTGAGCAGCTTTGTCCAAAACCCTCCTTGAAAAATGTGATTATTTTCCCAAGAACATTTGTCAGTGATCAAAACACCCTCGAAACTTCACAGATCCCTTACAGCATATTGCCCATTTTTAAAAATAATCTACTATTTCAGCTCCTCAGAGGACTGGACTGTCTGTCAAAGACAAAGCCTTTCCTTTGCCACTTTCAGTGCCTTCATAAGATTTTACCTGAAGGAAGAATATTTCAAATTCAGCTTTGTTTGTATCATGGGCACTGCATTTGGGGCCTGCAAAGAAAAAAACTCACAATTATTTATCTCCAGAGCCATAAAATGTTGATAGCACATATAGGTGACTTCAGGATTCTGTTAATTAAAACTGAAACGTGCAAGTTCATAAATCTGGAGGAACTAGATGATAATGGGCATATATTTAATAGAAATTTCTGGAAGTGATAATCGAAATTGGTGGTTTTATTTTTTTTCCTTCAGTGTCTATTTCAATAAATCTGTTCGAATGATGATGACAGAGATTTGACATTAAGGGAGCCTTGGCAGGGAGAGAAAGCAGGGCCACTGGCATGGAGAAAGCCCAGTGCTACACAAAAATATTTACTGACAGCTTGCAAATAAAGCAGAAAGCCAGTATTTTTTTCCTCCTGTCCTGGATATATGCCTCCCTATTAATCTTTTAGAGCATACTCTGCCTTGCTGAATCCCTTATTAAATAATGTACAGACATGTAAGCATTGTTTGCTCTTGTTTAGAGTCAACTGTGAACAAAGGTTTTAGATGTAGTTAGCAGAAGCTATGTGAAGCCACAAATAAATCACAGCTTTAGAGAGCAGATCATCCCCTTGTGCAGAGGGCATGGAAACCTAGTGTATTTGGATTGATGTCTATGATGATAGAGAAATCCCTCCTCCATAATGTTGTCTTCTCCACTTCCCGATGCCCCTAAGCAGCCTCTATGCTGTAGCTGCAGTGGGGTTTGGGTCTGGGAGTAACAGGGAATCACGTACTCTTCACAGCCGTTGTTCTCTGCTTAGCCTCTAGGTTTCCAAACAGAGAAGAAACTCTGAGTCAAAGCTGTTTGAAAAAACATAAATTCCAACTAGTTCCCCTTCTGGAGAACTTAGTTGCAGATGTAATCTGTCAGGAGGAGAGTGCCTCCAGTCAAACTCCAAGAAGTCTCTACTGACTGTGTGCAAACTGAGATTTTTCAAAGGTTTATAATGTGGCCAAATTGAAGGTAACCTCCCTGCCAAATTTAAACTTCTGCCTTGGGGCAGGGATGTGCTAGAGCGTCTCAATGAAATGATTGTCAGAATTTTTTTAATGTGGGCAAAACAATGTATTTTTTCCTAACCTTGTCCTGAGAAACAAATCTATTTTTGATTCACATATATATTATGCATTTGAGTGTAATATAATATTGGAGTGTAGCGAAGTCGAAGACTCACCGGCACAGCGCCTCCTGCTGGTTGTCTGGGAATTAGCTCTTTTCCAGCATACAGCGCGCCCTCTGCAGGCCGGTGTTTTACCTGCCGCTGGCCCCATGTCCCTCCGGGACCCTGGTGCCCTTTACCTCGGGATTCTGCTCCAGCAGTACCTCCACGCTCTGTGTCTCCCCTCCCAGGGGAACCCTCAACCCTCTAAACCCACCTTGCCTCAGTGGCTACTGCCAGTCATCATATAGCTGCTGCTCACTGGGGCAGACTGCAGTCTGTAATGGCCACTCATCATTGGCAAGGGGGTTGGACCTGCCGCATCTGCCTATCCCCGGGCTGCACTCTGCAGCCCCAGTACCTGTTTAGGCCTTGACCAAGCCCTCAGCCTGGGGAGTTGCCAGGCTGGAGCTTCCCAGCTCCTCTTGCCCTTTTCCCCAGCACTGCCTGCTTCAGGTACCTTGCTGTCCAGCAGCTAGGCCCTCTCTCTTCAGGGCTGGAGAGAGACTGTCCTGCCTTCTGGCCCTGCAGCTCTTTTATAGGGCCCAGCCTTTTCCTATTGGTTCCCTGGGGCAGCCCTTTCCCAGGGCTGGTTTTAATCCCTTAAGGGTCAGAGAGGGGTGACCGCCCCGCTACATGCATGGATATCAAGAGTGATAGCAGTTTCAGGCTGCAAAACCTGAAATACACTTTGGACACAGCTGAATGTTGTAGACAATTTTTTTAAAAAGAAATTCAGCCTGAGGCAGACACCTAACATCGAAATTTTCAGCTTCAGCTATTTAAGTCTGGCAAAGATATATACAGCTGAAAACAGGGTTTTATAATGGAAAATATTGGACAACCTTAACGATAGAGAGTTACCTATAAGAAAACCCAAATTTATTATTAAATTTATCATGTAGAATGCACTACAGAACAAAATTATTGAAATTGATTGTAACCCTTCTGCCAGGTGGAGTTGGCAGGGACAATGGCATGGTTCATTATCTAGGGGTTCCTTTTTAATAATACAAATCAGAACTGGTTCAAACTTCCACCCAGTAACCTGGGAAAATTACACACCACCCCTAGCTACCTCTAAGAGGCAATACTTCCCCTCCCACAAGCACTGAGTCTGTGTGTAGAAAAGAAACTTTAATAAAAAGGGGAAAGTAACCCAGCATTAATTTGGGAAATTGCCACAAACATGATTAAGAAGCATATAATCATGAACAGATCAACCACCCCAGAGTATGGTGGGCAGTGCTCTTTGCCTCAGGTTCTCACCTTGTGGTGAGAAAGTCCAATAAACAAAAGTTCCTTCAATGTGCCACTCCCCTCTCCCTTCATTGCACCCCACTCACAGTTGTTGTCCTTGGTCAGCGAAGACCCAGAGTTCAGAGGTGCATTCACATGGTTTCACTTCCCACCTGGTGGGGGAGGTGGAGTGGGGAAAGGCACCCAGCAATGCTTCAGATGCTGCTCGACTATCCTATCTCTTATGCCATTGCCCGGCTGCTCCCTCTAGCAGGGAGAGAGCTCATTAACATCCTGCTTAGATTATTATTAGGGCTGTCAAGCAATTAAAAAAATTAATTGTGATTATTCGTGTGATTAAAAAAATGACATTGCGATTAATCACCCTGTTAATAATAGAACAACATTTATTTAAATATTTTTGGATGTTTTCTACATTTTCAAATATATTGATTTCAATTATAATACAGAATACAAAGTGTACAGTGCTCACTTTATATTTATTTCTGATTACAAATATTGCACTGTAAAAAACAAAATAAATAATATTTTTCAATTCACCTAATACAAGTACTGTAGTGAAATCTCTTTATCATGAAAGTACAACTTACAAATGTGGAATTATGTAAAAAAAATTTCATTCAAAAATAAAACAATGTAAAACTTTAGAGCCTACAAGTCCATTCAGTCCTATTTCTTGTTCAGCCGATCGCTCAGACAAAGAAGCCTGTTTACATTTGCAGGAGATAATGCTGCCTGCTTCTTGTTCACAATGTCACCTGAAAGTGAGAACAGGTATTCACATGGCACTGTTGTAGCTGGCGTTGCAAGATATTTAACATGCGTTAAAGATTCATGGACATAAAGATTCATGCTTCAACCACCATTCCAGAGGACATGTGTCCATGCTGATGATGGGTTCTGCTCGATAACAATGCAGACCAATGCATGTTAATTTTCATCATCTGAGTCAGATGCCACCAGGAGAAGGTTGATTTTCTTTTTTGGTGGTTTGGGTTCTATAGTTTCTGCATCAGAGTGTTGCTCTTTTAAGACTTCTGAAAGCATGCGCTACACCTCATCCCTTTCAAATTTTGGAAGGCACTTCAGATTTTTAAATTTTCAATTGAATGCTGGAGCTAGCTTCAGAAATCTCACATTGGTACCTTCTTCTATCTTCTTTTGTCAAATCTGCAGCGAAAGTGTTCTTAAAAATGAACAACATGCTGAGTCATCATCCAAGATTACTATAACATGAAATATATGGCAGAATGCGTATAAAACAGAGCCAGAGACATACAATTCTCCCCCAAGAAATTCAGTCACAAATTTACTTAACACATTATTTTTTTTAACGAGTGTCATCAGCATGGAAGCATGTCCTCTGGAATGGTGGCTGAAGCATGAATGGGGCATATGAATGTTTATCATACCTGGCACATAACTACCTTGCAATGCCAGCTACAAAAGTGCCATGCGAATGCTTGTTCTCACTTTCTGGTGACACGGTAAATAAGTGGGCAGCATTATCTCCCGTAATATAAACAAACTTGTTCATCTTAGCAATTGGCTGAATGGGAAGCAGGACTGAGTGGACTTGTAGGCTCTAAAGTTTTGCGTTGTTTTATTTTTGAATACAGTTATGTAACAAAAATAATCTACATGTGTAAATTGCATTTTCACGATAAAGAGAATGCACTACAGGACTTGTATGAGGTGTATTGAAAAATACTGTTTCTTTTGTTTATCATTTTACAGTGCAAATATTTGTAATAAAAATAACAATATAAAGTGAATGGCGTACACTTTGTATTCTGTGTTGTAACTGAAATCAATATATTTGAAAATGTAGAAAAACATTCAAAATATTTAATAAATTTCAACTGGTATTATATTGTTTAACTGAGCGATTAAAACTGTGATGAATTGCAATTAATTTTTTTGAGTTAATCGTGTAAGTTAGCTGCAATTAATCGACAGCCCTAGTTAGTATATGCAAAAGGATTACATTAATGCAACTGCATTAATGAAGCTGCAAAGTGAAATATGCAGATGTCAAGAAATGGCAAAATTAAGATTGCAGATTCAAAGGTAATCCCCATCTGTTGTGCACTATTCCTTTAATAATATGCTCATGTATCAGGTAATACAATGTTATGTTGTTTACCTCCATACCTTAAAGGGGAGTTTTTCCTGAGTGACGACTGTAGGATGGGTAGCTATTCCATAGTTAATTTTGCGTTGAGTTTTATAATCAGGGTTTATAGTTTATATGAGTATGTAGTAAATTATATAATACAATTTTAAATTATTAGACTAGTTATGTGGTCAGAATTTTAAAAAGACTAAGGACTGCATGTGTATTTATGTTCACTAGGGTGCAAAAGATGAATGCTATCATCATGTATCATATTTCCAGCAAAAATTGGAATGAGGGAAATATCCTCCCACATGGTATAGAATTATATAATTGGCTTGGTAGTTATAGATCAGGATGCAGAAGCTAGTGTCAAAAACAGAATATCTGCTTAAATGAAACATTGATCTGATTTGATATGGCACTTCATATGTCCCATGTTACTGGAACATGTCAGGTACAGGCCTGCATTCTATTCATTAAAACTGCCGCCAAGACATAAGTAGGGTCATTGGGAGTTGTGAGGGATACAGGATCAGACCTATGTTGTATTAGGGGAAAAAAAAGACTAATGCATAGTAGGGATTGGCTTCTGGACAGTATTCTTGGTAGGATGTACAGTGGCACAGAGAACAATGAAACTCTCATCTTGAAAAGGCTTCATTCTGCTTTGAGTCTTGTTCCCTTCATACATGCTAAATAATCTTTTGACCTTTTTTCTGTAACTACAGTATTCATTGCATCCATTAGTTACAATCATTAGAGGTCAGATTTTTATGTCTGCTGTTGATAGTTACCTGTGCTATTCAGCTTGAACGTCAGATAACTAATTTATTTTCTCTCCCACACTGCCATTCTGAGAGCTGTAGCTGATCTCATAGGCCTGCAACATGCATGGTCATCAAGAGTAGAAATTGCAAAGAATCACCAAAATTGCAGAGAAGAATGTACTTGAGACTCAAGTAGTCATTGCCAAATAATAGTCATATTTATCTGACTAGTAGTCATTGATCAACAGAGGGGCCTATCTAGAAGTGTGTCAGACAAGGGAATGGGGATGCAAATAAATTATACTGTGTGATTCTTGCATGAAGCTTGGCAAGAAAATAGAAACACAATACTGAGTCACTGAATGAGCTAAAACCTAAATCAGTCACTCAAAGTAAGTGATATTCATGCCTTCACCCAATTAGCTATCATGCAACAGGCATTGAAGGAGATTCAGTGGCCTCAGTAGGACTCATGCTGCCATCAACAACAGACTTGGAGAAAATATAATATTTGTACAGTGCTTTGAAGATGCATTAAGTGCTATGCATTATTTTATTTAAAAACTAGTAAACTAAATGGATAAATGGAGTAATCGGAATATAGGAATTGCCATACTTGGATCAGAGGAGGGGGTCTTCTAATTCTGTGGCTAAGAGGAAGGGGGCAAGAAACTGCAAAAAAGCTTTTACGGGATAACTTGCCCACAAAAAAAGTTTCTGTCTAATCACCTTAGTTAGAGGTTAGTTTATGCCTTGAAGCATGAAGCTTTAGCTTCCTTTCAAAATTCCTATTTTTTAATATTTAAATTTAGCTTTGGATATTCTTGTTATCTATAGACATACCCAATCCTTTTAGAGTCCAGCTGAGTTTTTGGCCTCAGTGATACCTTATAGCAGTGAATTTCATGGGCTTATAGCCCATTTTGTGAAATACAGAGTCAGACTAAGGAAGAGGAATCAAGTGGAGGCACAGGTGACTGAGAAAAAAAGACCAACAAAAACAAGAGAAGAACATGGTAGAAAAGAACTAACACAAAGGTCAATAGCTACCTGACAATGTACAATGGAGAAAACCTACCAACCCATTGGTGAGTTTGGAGGAGGAAGGAAAAGCAGTTTCTATTTTATGCAAGACCACCAAAATGTCTCTGAAGGCTTGAATGTCTTTTATGTCATCATATATTATCTGCCCCACCACAGAACCTGATACCCTACTAATATGTAGAGAACAAGAATTCTTCCACCAACTCCACCTCAAAGAATTTTTTCACAGCAATGATCACACCACTCACAATTACCATGTCGTCACAGAGAATCCATAAAAGAAAATGTTCATTCATCTGGACACCAGAGAGCAGACAAAACCATACCCTTAACCATTATATTACTTGCTTTAAAAAAATTGACTCTGAAATCCTTAACAAAGGTCACATCCACCACAACTTCTCCACTGCTGAGAGGACAGCTCTATAGTCCCTGAAATCTAACCACCAGATAGTGATCAAACCAGCGGACAAAGAGGGTGCCATCATAGTCCTCATTTGTAATGACTACATTAACAAGGCTAACTGACAACTTTCCAATATCACCTACTATAAAGAACTCAAAGAAGAGCCCACTCCACAATTTACCCAGGAATGTAAGGGTATCATCAAATCCTTCCCCAAACAACTCCAAGAGAAACTCTACAAACTCATCACCTAAGAACCCATCCCTTCGACCTTCTATATGCTTCCCAAGATACACAAAGAAGGGAATCCAGGCAAACCCATCATATCTGGCCATGGCACTCTTACTGAAGGGATATCGGGACTCTCATAAACCATCCTCAAACTAATCACCATGCAAAGGGCCAGCTTCCTACAGGACACAACTTACTTCCTCCACAAACTCCACAACATTAACAACCTCCCTCAGAACATCATCCTTTCCACTATGGATGTCACTTCCCTATACAGCAACATCCCTCATGATGGTATAGCTGCCTGTCTCAAATATTTACAAGACAATGGACAACCCTCAGATATCCACTCCAAACACATTGCCAAACTCATCCATTTCATCCTCACCCATAGCAATTTTACATTCAACAACAATCACTTTGTCCAAACCATGGGAACAGCCTTGGGTTCTAGGATGGCTCCCCAATATGCCAACCTCTTCATGTGCCACCTTGAAGATAAATTTCTGGATAAATGCACCACAAAAAATGATATACCTGAGATAGATTGATGATATTTTCATCCTTTGGCTGATGCTCTAAACACCCTCCTAGATTTCCATTACAACTTCAACAACCACCACCTTTCCATTAAACTCTCTCTGGAACACTCCCACACCAGCATCAACTTTCTGGACACCATGATCAGCTTTTACAATGGAACCCTACAGACAACTATATACAAGAAAACCACAGATCACCACACATACCTTTTATAGATCCAATAACCATCTCAGACACAACAAGAAATCTGTTATCTACAGCCAGGCACTCAGGTAGCACAGAATATGCTCCAAGGAGAAAGTCCAGATATACACAGTAACACACTTAAAACCACCTTCACCAAACAAGCCCACTCCACAAGAGAAGTAGATGGCATCATGGAATGGGCCACACACATACCCTAAGAGAACCTGCTTCAATACAGAAATAAAACCTCCTCTGACTGCACATCTCTAGTTGTCACCTACCATCCCATATTACAATTTATACAGGGTAAATCGTCAAATAACTGCACCCCATACTTGATGGGGACCCCACCCTGAAAGAAGTTTTCCCTGAACCCCCACTTCTGGCCTTCAAATGACCACCCAACCTCTCTAAGATCATTATAAGAAGCAAGCATCTCACAGACTAGGACACACCAACTCAAAGCAGTCCCAGATCCTGCCAGAACAACAGATACAAAACCTGCAGACGATCATTGTAGCGGTGGAGATACAACACCCCCCACAACACATCTTTCAAAATCCCTGGGTCCGACACACACCTATCACAACATGTGGTATACCTGATCCAGTGCATTAAATGTCCAATAACTATGTGGATGAAACCAGACAATCACTACACTATTGAATGAACTCACACAGGAAAATGATAAAAGACAAAAACACTGTATCACCTGTGAATGAACACTTTTCACAAAGTGTTCACTCGATATCTGCCTGTCCATCCTCATCTTTGAAGGAAACCTTTGCAACACTTTCAAAAGATGATCCTAGGAGCTTAAATACATAACTTTCCTAGTCCTTAAAAATCATGGACTGAATAGAGACATTGGATTTATTGCTTATTGCAACAATCTATAACCCACTAGCAACCCACCCGCAGCTGTCTTCCCTGTCCCTTCCTTTCTCCTCTATGACTGGAGGGGGTTTTAATGGGCCACATCACCTTGAATGATCCCTTGAAATATGTGTTAACTACTTATGCTACTACTTATGCTAAACAATCTTTTCCACCAGGTGTGACACAGAGTACATTTCCCAGACCTGAATGTCTCTCTCACCATTAGAAATTGGTCCAGTTAAAGATATTACCTCACTCACCTTATCTCTCATCATATATTTTGCTGAGAAAAAGGAAACAATATAACTAACACAATTCCCTTCGCAAAACCAACACCGAAACAGAAAGACACATAATAATATACCTAACTCTAACATCATGATTTTTTCATCAGTGGATCTTAAAGCACTTTACAAACAACATGGATCCAAGAGGTAGCGGTAACTATGACAAGGACAGGCTAGTGGGGATAGGGGCATTATAGTCTGTAACCACTACTGTAGATCCCCCTCAGTATCTTGGGAAGAATCTAGAATTCTGAGTCTCATCAGTATTCTGCTGTCAACATAGAGCTATGAAAACTACTGGCTGTGCTGTGAATTTAAAGGTTCTAAAACTGCTGATGAACCTGCATAATCAAGTTTAATTTTGATACTTCCTAACTTTCAAGTCCTTGATGTTGCAAACTTTATGTTCTTTGAATGCAGGGGTTTTTTTCTATATAGTAGAAGAATACATTGTGACACTTGTTTGATGAAAGATGGGAATGGGAAGATGTTCCATAAACTGTGAAATAAGAGAACTCCATATACAAATCTTTTTAAGGAGATAAATAAATCTTTGTATTTTACATAGTACCTTCTATCCAAGGATCTCAAAGAGTTTTACAAACATTAATGAATTGAGCAGCAGAACTTCTATCTATAGTAGCTATATTATTCCTATTGTACAGGTGAGATAAGATTTCAGAGTAGCAGCCGTGTTAGTCTGTATTCGCAAAAAGAAAAGGAGTACCCGTGGCACCTTAGAGACTAACAAATTTATTAGAGCATAAGCTTTCGTGAGCTACAGCTCACTTCATCGGATGAGATAAGAGACTCACACATTCAGGGGAAAACAAATATCATTGGTAGGTGAGGGAATAGAACTCATATCTCCTGACTTCTAGGTCTGTGCATTAACTACCATTTCCCCAACCTACCTACCTACCTGGATGTGAAAGTCTTTATCTCTCATTACAAAGGCCAGCTTAAATCCTGGTTTTAAATCTCAAATCACACTGATTGAATGGCCCTGGAAAAAAGTCAAGTCTCCACATATTAATTACATGCACGTTTCAGTATCATAAAGAGGCAAAATATATGAATGTCATTTCAACACAGAAAGTACATAATAAATATTGTGAAATCAGCATAAGACATTCAAAAATGTTCAAATGAGACTTTCAGAGCTTAATAAATGCCATTCTTACTAAATTCTATATAGTTGATTCTTTCTCTCCTCTAACGTGTGTAATACAACTTGATTATAGGAATACACTGTTTGCTTTGAATGAACAGAATTAGGAGGAACAGCGAGCTATTGATGAGCCAGAACATTTCTTTCCAAGTATAACGCTGCAAATATCTATAAAAAAGCTTCCCAATCTGTATGTACAGGAGTCCTTTCTGATATTATTTTTCATGATCTTCATCAGATTCAAAAAGTGCTGTTTTAGTCTTTGAACTCCAAAACACACCACAGCAAGCAGCACAGTGGGGGTTTTTTGTTTTGTTTTAAATAACATGGACCTTTTTGATTCTTTATCAGAAGTAGGTCTCTGCTTTGGATAGGGCTTTATACTCCCTTTGAAATTTGATCCTCTGTATTTGTTTGTCATTACGATCCATTCCTGGAAGTTTGATGCCATCTCCACTCTCTACATTCGTCCATAGTTGCTACCCAGCATTATTTGAGAGACCGTAGTTATGTTTAGCCTGGGAAATAACTGCCCAAAGATACCTTTGCAGGTAAATGCTGACTTTTTAAATAATGAACACGAGTGCATGTGCATACCTGCCTTCTCTCACGTGGTTATACCTATTAATCCAGATGTGCCAGTTTTAATAGGGGCAGTTGGCAGATGGGCAGTTCAGTTTTTTTATATTAGCACAGGCAAAGGGCCTGCATGCTGCTAACAATCCTGCTTAAGAAAACTCCATATTTATGCCTATTGCTGTATTTTGAAGGCTTCCAAAAAGACTGACGACATGCATGTTAAGGGGACTCAGGACTTCTGTTATCTTACCCATTAGTGATTTATTGCATACTCCAGGCCTTCCAATCTTTGTATTGTATGTACTTGATAGGTTTATTTTGGTAGATTTGGAGCACTATCCGACAAGGCATTGAGTCCCGACTATAAGGTGCTGAACACCCTTCAACTCCCACTCAGCACTTCAGAAGAAGCACTTAGCTCTGCACTTTGCAGGGGAAAGCTCTTGTTTTGGCTGCAGTTCAGCAAAGTACTTAAAACACATGCTTCAAGTCCCAATGGGGCTAAGCACATGCTTAAATTTAAGCCTGTGCTGAAATGTGTTGTTGAAGGAAGGAAGGAAGGACTGCTGAACTGGGCCTTAGTGATTACCCTATGCTATATTGTAAAGAGATTTCGATTTAGAAGGGTCAAGGCATGAGGTGTGAAGATGAATATTTTTAAGGCCTCTAGATTTAAATGTTAAGGTGCAGGAAACCACCAGTATTAAATAAAAATTAATAAACTCTGCATTTGTTCCTATTCTGTCAGCAAGAGGCCAGCTGTTGCATTATATGGTGCCATTGTGCCACTCTTTCATCAGTTTGGAGCTTCTTATTTTCCTTCAGATTTAATTAATTTTCTTAGATTTGATCAACTGCAATGAAAATGGAATCTTCTTTCGATTTTTCCCTTTGGTGTTATGCTGAAGATGAATGGTAAACAATAACCACATTCATATATTATTATTATTATTTTATTTTTAAAATACATACAGTATTTGGCATTATATATTAAAATCCCAAATATTAATAAAAAAGATGAACACTGTAAAGGAAATGAAAATGAAATTTTTATAGGGTCTGAGGCAGAGCAAATGCTCACCACAACCTCTTCTGAAAAATCTCTTTCAAGGATCCCCAGACTGAAGATTCACTCTTTGCTGTAATTTGCATTCTTAGGCCTATAAATGTTTTATGACCTCCCTCTATGAGCACTCACAGACAGAAGGAGGTAATGCAAAATTGATCTGTGTATTAAAACTGCTGAGCCAAGCAGGCCTCCTCTTGGAATTACAGTGATTGCTTAGTGGTGATTCAACAGGCCTTCATAGAAATATTTGCGAAAATGTCAATCAATTAAATTTGAACTTCCTTCCCACCTACCTATCTTCTCATATCTCCCTAGTGCTTACAGGTGAGTTGTCAAGGTCAGGATTTTCTGGGGATTCTTTGGCTTGATACATGCCCTTTTTATAGCACTGTCATGCTGTAATTAGGCTCATAACAGTATCATTACTGAGCAGTGATGAGATGTATACTTTGGGAGATATATTTTTTTAACAGAAGTATGCAAATCCTACCACTACCAAAAATGCTATTAGCAGCCCTGAAATGCAATATAGTAGTTGGGAATTACTACAGTGGAGTTGTCTGTTTATATCAGGTCTGAATTTGGCACTACAGCTATATACCGGAAAAGATAATTGATTGCAAAGTCATCCAAGCTACCTATTTTAATATCAGTTCTCCTCTTATTCAGTATAGAGCACGAAAATCACAATTCTCAATCCAGATTGCTGCCTTTCAATGTTTTTCAAAGAAAATGTTCTGTGTAACCAACAATTTATTACAGTAAAATTTTGGTAAAACCACCATTCAAATCAGAAAATATGTCTGGGCTAAGATTTGAAAAAACAAATAGAAGTTTAAGTAAGGCTACTAAATCCATATGTATGCACCTTGCCTGGTTTTCACACAAGGTCTGAGAACTCAACAGCTCCCATTGGGAAATCTGGACTAAGAACTGATTTTTTTCTGCAGCAGGATTTTCTGTACAACTTTGAGTTAACGATACTTGGCAACACCGACCAGCTAATTTCACAACCACTCAAAGAAAAATAGTTTCTTAGAGAAAATTTAGCCTCGGAGAGATTCATAATGCCAAATTCTAGTTTGACACCCGTGCAAATGCCATTGTTCAATGGTATCTGCTTAATGAGACTTTTGAAAATCATGCCGGTGCCTAAATAGAAAGTTAGGATCTGAATTTAAGGCTCAGTTTAAAAAAAAAAATCTTGGCTCTAAACTATGCTTAAGTACAATACATTTTTCAAAAGGAATATTCAATAGGAATATTCTGTCAGCCACATAAGTATCTATATTAATAGAGGGACCGACACGGATATGCTAAACACAACATACACATGAAGACAAAACACACATAAATGTTAGGGTGCTTATTCCTTCACCCGCTTACTTCCCTAGTCCTTCTTGCATAAACAGAGAGCAATAATACCCGAAGTCCACAGGTGCAAACAATTCGAGGTTTATTGGGGTGAACTTCCAGCAAGCATGATTCCAGTTTCCTTCCTCAGTGTGCCTCTTCCCAGCTCTGACACCACAGAGCCTTACCTGTGTCCCTGTTCCCGTTTCCATTCCCCCCCCTTAGCAAAACATGATTCCAATTCCCCACCCCCATTCCCTGTTCCCATTTCCCCCCCTTCCTGATTGACTGCAGACTATATAGTAAAACTTGAGTTCTGCTTAGCTATACCTTAACCAATCATTTTAGTGAAATTTAACTAACCAATCCTAACATATTGTAACATGATATTATGTAACCAATTATATCCCACCACCTTAATTAGAATCATAGAATCATAGAATCATAGAATATCAGGGTTGGAAGGGACCCCAGAGGGTCATCTAGTCCAACCCCCTGCTCAAAGCAGGACCAAGTCCCAGTTAAATCATCCTAGCCAGGGCTTTGTCAAGCCTGACCTTAAAAACCTCTAAGGAAGGAGATTCTACCACCTCCCTAGGTAACGCATTCCAGTGTTTCACCACCCTCTTAGTGAAAAAGTTTTTCCTAATATCCAATCTAAACCTCCCCCATTGCAACTTGAGACCATTACTCCTCGTTCTGTCATCTGCTACCATTGAGAACAGTCTAGAGCCATCCTCTTTGAAACCCCCTTTCAGGTAGTTGAAAGCAGCTATCAAATCCCCCCTCATTCTTCTCTTCTGCAGACTAAACAATCCCAGCTCCCTCAGCCTCTCCTCATAAGTCATGTGCTCTAGACCCCTAATCATTTTTGTTGCCCTTCGCTGTACTCTTTCCAATTTATCCACATCCTTCTTGTAGTGTGGGGCCCAAAACTGGACACAGTACTCCAGATGAGGCCTCACCAGTGTCGAATAGAGGGGAACGATCACGTCCCTCGATCTGCTCGCTATGCCCCTACTTATACATCCCAAAATGCCATTGGCCTTCTTGGCAACAAGGGCACACTGCTGACTCATATCCAGCTTCTCGTCCACTGTCACCCCTAGGTCCTTTTCCGCAGAACTGCTGCCGAGCCATTCGGTCCCTAGTCTGTAGCGGTGCATTGGATTCTTCCATCCTAAGTGCAGGACCCTGCACTTATCCTTATTGAACCTCATTAGATTTCTTTTGGCCCAATCTTCCAATTTGTCTAGGTCCTTCTGTATCCTATCCCTCCCCTCCAGCGTATCTACCACTCCTCCCAGTTTAGTATCATCCGCAAATTTGCTGAGAGTGCAATCCACACCATCCTCCAGATCATTTATGAAGATATTGAACAAAACGGGCCCCAGGACCGACCCCTGGGGCACTCCACTTGACACCGGCTGCCAACTAGACATGGAGCCATTGATCACTACCCGTTGAGCCCGACAATCTAGCCAGCTTTCTACCCACCTTATAGTGCATTCATCCAGCCCATACTTCCTTAACTTGCTGACAAGAATGCTGTGGGAGACCGTGTCAAAAGCTTTGCTAAAGTCAAGAAACAATACATCCACTGCTTTCCCTTCATCCACAGAACCAGTAATCTCATCATAAAAGGCGATTAGATTAGTCAGGCATAACCTTCCCTTGGTGAATCCATGCTGACTGTTCCTGATCACTTTCCTCTCCTCTAAGTGCTTCAGGATTGATTCTTTGAGGACCTGCTCCATGATTTTTCCAGGGACTGAGGTGAGGCTGACCGGCCTGTAGTTCCCAGGATCCTCCTTCTTCCCTTTTTTAAAGATGGGCACTACATTAGCCTTTTTCCAGTCATCCGGGACTTCCCCCGTTCGCCACGAGTTTTCAAAGATAATGGCCAAGGGCTCTGCAATCACAGCCGCCAATTCCCTCAGCACTCTCGGATGCAATTCGTCCGGCCCCATGGACTTGTGCACGTCCAGCTTTTCTAAATAGTCCCTAACCACCTCTATCTCTACAGAGGGCTGGCCATCTCTTCCCCATTTTGTGATGCCCAGCACAGCAGTCTGGGAGCTGACCTTGTTAGTGAAAACAGAGGCAAAAAAAGCATTGAGTACATTAGCTTTTTCCACATCCTCTGTCACTAGCTTGCCTCCCTCATTCAGTAAGGGGCCCACACTTTCCTTGGCTTTCTTCTTGTTGCCAACATACCTGAAGAAACCCTTCTTGTTACTCTTGACATCTCTTGCTAGCTGCAGCTCCAGGTGCGATTTGGCCCTCCTGATATCTTTCCTACATGCCCGAGCAATATTTTTATACTCTTCCCTGGACATATGTCCAACCTTCCACTTCTTGTAAGCTTCTTTTTTATGTTTAAGATCCGCTAAGATTTCACCATTAAGCCAAGCTGGTCGCCTGCCATATTTACTATTCTTTCGACTCATCGGGATGGTTTGTCCCTGTAACCTCAACAGGGATTCCTTGAAATACAGCCAGCTCTCCTGGACTCCCTTCCCTTTCATGTTA
This sequence comes from Dermochelys coriacea, assembly GCF_009764565.3. Classification (NCBI taxonomy): domain Eukaryota; kingdom Metazoa; phylum Chordata; order Testudines; family Dermochelyidae; genus Dermochelys; species Dermochelys coriacea. The sequence continues at coordinate 115,825,224 of NC_050072.1, forward strand.
GTCCCCCAGGGGATCCTGGCCATCTGTTCCCTGAGGGAGTCAAAGTTATTGTTAAAAGTTAATTAGTTTCCACCCAGCAAAATTATACAGCAGACAGAAACAATCACAGAACCAAACAGAGACCATGCAAATAAACAATAGCAAAGTGGCAACTATAATGACAAAACAATACAGAAGTGAGGATTTCAAGTCCCAGCTATTGATAAGTGAGTTCTTGCCAGACAGGATGCTATCAAACTAAGTTTCCTTTTACATCTTCTAGGCACTTCCCTTTCTCTGGAGGCGATAGGCATTATCAGGACAGGATTGTATCCTAACAGCCCAATAGCACCTTCTTTCAATGTGACTGCTTTGGAATGTGAGGATGTGACCATTCGCTTCCCAGTTTATGGCAGTTTACCAAAGATCTTAGCCTAAGCACAGGGCCTGACTGTCACAGTCAGAGAAGGCCCTTACACCAGCAGACAGTGATTTTGATTCTTTCTTTTATACCTCTAGAACTAGCCAAGTGATCAGAATACACCTAAATTCTTAGAGTATAGGCCTTTACGGACAGGCCTGAATATCTATATCCTAACAATAAAGACTTGTGTGAAAAGCTGAAAATAATGGGATTACTAAAGCACCAAGGAACAATTCAAGAATACTGAGGTAGTGGAATTGCTGGATTTTTCAAGGTAAGTACATCCCCAACACTAGGAAAGATACATTCCTAGAGTCAAATCCTGGCCCCCTTGAAATCAGTGGGAGTCTTGCAATTAACTTCAAGTTGGCAATATGTAAAGGGCAACAGAATAAATTGTTAATGATATCCTGACATAATCCCATATTTCATCTACATAGGCAGTGTCTTTGTAATGGGCAGCCTTTTAAAAAGTTTAGTTTGTTCAGTGTTATGTAAATCATTGAAATTTGGCCATTTCTAAAAAGGTATTTCTAATGTCCTATGGCTCAGGTTGTTGCATTTTCCAAACTGAAGGCTTTGGGTCGAATTCTACACTCAGTTACTCAGTGGGACTGCAGGAGTACAACAGACTACTATATGAATCTCAAATGAATACGGCAAAATTAATTACATCACTTCCCCCCTTTAAAAAAAAACACACCTACAATCATATTTTTCCATAGTTATTTTTAAATTGCCACTTCTGTTGCTTTTGTCTGATTTTTTTTATTGTTTATTTTAATTTACTCACATTGTTTTCAATTTTGTTTGAGGTTGGGGTGTTCTTTCTAATTAATGGATGAGAAATTGTTTTTAGATTCTTCAGCACCCCAAGTGCTTTTGTGAGGGGTTGCTTTATATCTAAAATTATTATTACTTATTCAAATGAATATTCTGCTACTTCCCATTTGCCATGGTTGATACTTTTGTGAAAAGGCAAAATGGTAAGATTCTTTGCGTATGATGTTGACTCCAGAACTATCTGTAGGTTGGATAGACGGGGATACAGAGATGAGCAGTGCATTGATTGATAGATATTGGGTAGGCCTTCAGTTAAAGAGATGACAAAACAGAATTGTGAGTTACTTTCCTGAACCTTGGATATCTGACATGCTTAAGCTTTTTAAACATCAACAAATTCTGCTATTTTTCTTCTAGGATCACCAAAAGACAGATTATTGACTGAAAAAATTCCTGGAGGTTGTTAGTGGTATCCTTTCTGTTGCTCCTAGTCATTCCTAGATGCAAGATTTCAGTATACTGTTGCTCATTTCTTTGGTGGATTTGATGTCAGAAATGGAATGAAATAAAGACTTGAGGAGAATGAGAATTTTATTGAATTTATTTGTAATACCAATCTATATTTGGTAGTCTTGTCCCATTTCCTCACAAATGGATGAAATTTCCCCCCTTGTGAGTTGTTTCGATGGGGGAATTGACAGTAAATGATACATAAATGTTCTGTTCACACTTTTAATGCCTGATCCACATGTAGAATCAGTTTCCAGGGAAATAGATTGGATCCATAATGTAAAGTGAATATTACCACAAACAAATGTCATGTTTCCTTTCTTTATATCAAATTTCAAATTGGGGGTGGAAACATTTCTGATATTCTACTCAAGTTTTGACCACTATTCCAAAGTCCCCTCAGAATCCCAGGGTAGGCGTATGAACACCCAAACTTTGGGAAAGTTCAGATTAAGAATATTTCAAACCTATAAGAACATGCATATTTTCCTTGCATCTATTGTATGGCCTGGTTCTTTCCCTGTAGGATACAAATAATTCTTTGAACCATATCTTGCTCTGGAAAAATCATATCCCTTACACTTTGTATTTAGGTTTTGCTTTCATTCATCTTTTAATTCTTAGTTTTGTGGTTTAGGAAGACAGCTCTTTTCCCTTATTGTCCATCCTTTTTGGGATGTGACAGTATGCCTACTAGAACCTCTCATGTCTGAGTTTGAGAGAGAAGCTGGTTCATGCTATATTTGTTGTGAAAAATCAAGGTTGTAGGATACCAATTTCTCATACATTTTTACATACTGATGTAGGACAGGATGGAACAAGTCAATATAGGTGGACATATGTAGGAGTGCATGAGGCTGAATGGAGAAAATATCAATCCACCCATGAGCAATTCCCAGAAATAGTTTGGGAAATCCTGTTTTCTCTTTTTTGCTATAAGATAAAGATACATTTCTTAAGTATGTTTGTTGCTGTATGGCAGTTAGGTTTCCTCACTCAGATAAAATTTTTTAATCTGCAACAATAGTTTACAGTTGTACTTTTCTCTAATGGCAACATTATCAACACTACCACCTATGATGGATTCAAAGTGTAATCAGTGATACTCCAAGCATCTTGGGTTAATTGGCAATTTCGTTCCAAGCCCTTTCTGCCTTCCATTGTTCTGTTTAAAAGGCATTAGGTGGAAATTTCAGGACTGTTGTTTTTGCATCTGTGTCTAGGAAAACAAATACTTCAGAATGTAAGATATTATTTTCCACATAAACTGTGTTTCGTCCGGAACAGAAATTGCAGGTTCTATGGAGATTTTCTGTATCTCGGTAGTTGTTTCTTATATTTGGTATTTATTTTGAATATATATTATTTATAGAAAGTTTATACATCTTGCCCAAAGCAGTCTCCACCTGGGTGATAACTATGGGCCCAGTCCTGACAACATGTGCCCCCATGTGAGTTGTCCAATTGATGATGTCACTGGACTATGCATGTTACATGCATAAGTGTCTGCAGGATCAAGCCCTGCACTGCAAAAATGCAGCCCATTGTGGATCAACAGACTTGGCAGGGTATTTTATAAACATATATTTCTTATTTTATTTATAAATCATGCATGTTGGGTGGAAAATGAATGATTTACCAAATGATTCTAAGAAGCTGTAGTTGCTGTTCCCTCTCCTAACAGCACTGAACAGAGAATTTGCTTGGGGATTTGTCATCCTGGTTATTGATGACAGGGGGGTAGGTGTCTCTACCAGTCAACTGTGGGTGCAGAGAAGAAATAACCCTTATAGAATTCCCTACCCTTCTGTAAAGTTTATAATCATCTAGCTTGCAGCACAGCAACTTTTAGCCTTTGCCTAAAGAAGATAAGAATTACTTGGGGGGTGGGGGAGGCTGGTGTTATACTCATCCGTTCTTATCAGTTTCAGTGAGGGCAAGAGACATTTTTTAAAAAAATTCCTTAAGAAAATGTGGCAGTAGACTTATAGATTGTGTTTTCTCCAAAAGAGAAATAACGATATAAACTTGATGGAAGATGTCAGAAATGTTTCAAGAGGCTGCTCAGAACTGGGAGAGGTTTGACATACAGCAAGTGCAGACCTAGTGCTAAGTTTGTTTTGATTTGATTCACCTAGCGTGCCCTTAAATATATTTTGTCAGAGAAGTCACTTGCTTTGAAGGATTGTTCTTAGTTTTTAGTTTGTATGCACAAGTGTTCTCCCTCCCCATCCACAAGTCTATAAATAATGAAAAATAAATATTTTTGTACTCCTGGAAAGAACTTGATATTGAAATCTTCTGGGACTCAGGTACTCATACCTTACACATAAACTCAGCTGGCTTGCAAAGGAAGTGAACTCAATATAGATTGGACCTAATCCTGCCACCCTTAGCAGTATTCACATGAATGGTCCCATTGAAGTCAATACAACTACTCAGGTGAGTAAGGGGTGCTGATCAGGCTCTTGAAAGTGTGTGTGCACCTTTCTAGCATAATTCTGAACTAAACTCAGATGCTCCTATGAAAAGCATGTGCTGGCAGTGTATCATTCTCCCCCTCCCAACAAATATTCAATAACAAATTGTATACAATACAAAATGAACAGGTATCTGCCTACTTAACCTTGATTCTCAATACTGAACTCACATTTCAGTGTGTTCTGTATATTGTCAGCTATTTCTCTGTATGAAATTGAGTACAGAGTGGGCGAATAGTGCCAGATTGACAGCCATAGAGACCAAAGTGTTCTGTTTACCCCCAAACATGTCTTAGAGGAGGAAGCAGAAGTAGACACTCCTCTACACCATCCCACCCATGGGTATGATCATTGATGAAGAGAGGGTGCCTCTAGAATTGCGAGGGTCATTCAGTCTCCATACTAATTCATTCTTTGGCCTGTTGGCTGAGGCTTCAAAAGAAGCTTGCCAGTTGGGCAGTTATATGATTTCCTCTGTCATCATGAACTCTCTTGCCCACTAAGAACTGGTGTGAGAAACAAACTCATTCCACACTGACCACTGAACAGCTGACACACCATAATGACTTTTGGTGTCTTCTGAACCCTTGTCCTGGAATTTAAAGGCTTTGAATCCCCTGATTCCTCCAGCTCCCTCCCAATAAGGTCATTGCTTATCTTAAATAATGTTTTGCATTCAGAAGGGAAACTATGTACTTGTTTTTTTGAACATTCACAGTGAGTATTTTGTAACTAGCAAGAGGTATAGTTCTGAGCAAATTGGTAGGAAGTAGTTACTATCCAGCCTTCATGTTTCCCACTTCTGGACATGGTGTTTTCAGGCATGGATATATGGAGCCATATTTTCAAAGTCGTCATTGAGTATTTTCTAATGATACAGGAAAATGTATCTATGTATATGTGCAGATCAGGTATTTTTGATTGCATGTGGCCAGTATCTAACTTTGAGAGTAAGGTGCAAATGCTTAACTCATAATAGTGCTTTTATTTTGCTACTTTTAACAGATTTAATTTTGCTAATTTATGTTCATGGCGAGTTCAATTTTGTAAGGGGTGAAATTCTACCTTGGGCATTACCTGGGCTGTGCAAAGCAGCTGGAAAGGCTCTTATTCACTCCTGTCACTGTGCACCCACCTAGAGTTTGAGTCTAATGAACACCCAAAGGGAACTGTAAAGGATCTTTAGGACTGGTCAACTCACACACTTATGCTGAAACAATAAAAGGCATGAATTAAAACCACTTTAGTTCTTTGGATGTAAGACTGTGTGCAGATGCCTTGGAATGAAAGGGATTAGAGTCAATTTAGCATAAGGCCACTTTGTTACTGATTAGTGCTAAATTGGCTTTAGCCACTTTTATTTGATAATAAGTATCCATATGCAGACTTGCAGCAAAATAATTAAATAAGTTTTAGGAAATCAGTTTAGTTAGTTGGATGAAAGTTTGTTTGTAGACCTAGCCTTTAATGTAGATGAGAATGAGGCTCTTTGGTCTTTAACTCATTCATTAAAAATATTTCCCCCCTCTCTTGCGCAAATTAAAGTGTGCATCATCATTTTAAGGAATTCTTTTCCCCAAAAGGTGCTGGATTCTATACTTAAAGTCTTCTCAGGAACTGCCAGGAGAATTCAGCTTCCCTCAAGACTCTTTCAATCAGTGCCTTTAGCTTCAAAGTTATCCAGGTACTTCCTATTTGCAAAAGGGTTGGGTCCCTCGATAGGTTAAAAAAAACAGATTGTCAATTTAAACATCTCTTTCTTTCTCTATAAGGGGATGATATTTGACAAATGTGGCACAAGTGCCACAAGTCACTTAATAATTAAATGAAATGTGGACTTTGAGCAGAATTGGTCTCAGGAGGCCTGGCAGACCATCTGCACATAGAGAATGAAAGGAATGAGTTATTCAACTTCAACTGAACCTCGAGCTATCAGTGACTGTAGTGGTTTGGAGGTGGTGGTCCTTCCCCCTTCATGTTGGTTGGAGGCCACTCAGCCTCACCACATCTGTGTGTCACCTATCTTTGGGGAATTAGTGGGGCAGCAATAGTCTATAGCTCGGGCCTGTGTTCAGGGTCAAGCAGCAAACACAGTTAGGGAGCCCAGGCCCTTAGTCAGGGTGGGACAACAAGAGTCTATTGTTTGGGCCTTTGTTCAGGCCTAGCACCAAGCATCCTAGCTCCTGTGGAGGGCCGACAAATGCAGGCTTCTTGGTCTAGGGAGGGGGATACTGCCACCCCAAGGTGGGAGTAGCAGGGGGGATGCAGGGTCCAGGGCCCTAATAGTGGCAGTGTGATCTGCCACTGGGTCAGTGGGGAATCCAACTGCAACACGCTGACTGGTTCTCCAGTGCTAACGAGTGTCGGTTGTCCCTGGGCCACTTCCTAACTCCCCCTCGGAGTGTAACTGGATCTGTAAGGGGTCCTTTGGGTCACCAGGGTAGAAGGCCTGCAGCAGTCCTGGCAACTCCTCCATGGCTTGGTGAGCTGGTGCCTCCGGCAGCTTTGGCCAGTCCTCCGCTCCACAGGAGCCCGTGGCAGTCTCCCAGCTCGGGAGCAGGCAGAAGGCATCTGGCTCCTTCAGCGGCTGCGGCCCAAATGAGCTCCAAGATCCGCCTTTTCTACTTCCTGTCCCACCCACTGACTGGTGGGAGGAGTGAGCACATCCGAGCTCCACCCATCAGGGCATGGTGAGCGGTCCCTCCCCCTTCGCACCAGGCCACCCCGCCTCACTACGGTGACATTATACTGTAAATTGGATTCTTCACACTATTGAAAGGGATCTAGATTTTCAGGTATATAGAGGGGGCACTTGTATGATCATTTGGTACAACTGGACATCTAGAGCATGGATATAGTTAGACTCTGTTATCTCCTAGCCAAGTCTCTGGACTGTTCCAGAGCTAATGCATAACTTGTTCATTCATTTAATACTCCCATCTAAAAGTACGGCACTAGACCTTTTGAAGATTTCACTTTTGATGGATTATCAGTATCAATAGATTGATGACATCTCATCTCCTTCATGCCCTGCAGCACACCTTTGGAACAGTTTGGAAGGCTATGAACTTAGCATGTCTGGAGGGAATGTGTCAAACTCACTGAAGCTGGATGGATTCTGACAGTACTGACTTACATTTTCCCCTAGCGTTGGAAGAATTTTAACTTTGTTCGGTTTGTATGATTATTAATGTGAAAATCATTATAAATCAGTTTAAAGATGACCTGCAAAGGGAGAAAAAATTGTATGTGCCCTTTTTTTCTCCAGTGGGTGTTTATTCTAAAATCTATTTTTCTTCCTGCATGTGTTTTATATTAGATATTCAGGTCTTGTTTAACCCGTTTTAACTAGAAAAACTATTGATGTCTGGAAAGGATTCTGGGATCGTGACATCACAGATAAGAAGTTGAAACTGAGCAATTGAGAGAGAAAGGGATTTGTATTCCTGCTGCTTGCAACTCTCTTTCTTGTTGTTTAACCCCAACACCTGAGAAACAATTGGGAGAAAAGGGTTTTGTGAAAGATTCAAACTCCTTGCTCTTTAGCTGAGGTTTGCAAGAGTTTCCATGGTTCTCTGAGTCTACCAGCAAAAACAGGGAAGACAAGACTTTAAAACTCCTAATACTGTAGTTCTAAGGTACAAGCAAAGCAGGCCTTTTTAAAAATACTTCACAAAGAAGCAAAAGGACACCAACCCAGACTTGTGCAGATCACCTGTCATCCTCACATCATGAGACAGATACTAAGCTTCACCCTTTTAAACTAAACTTTGACCAGTCTCTTATTTTTTCCCCAGATGCCTACATAACCATCCCTTTTCCTTCCCGATTACCCTGTTGTGCCAATGAGCAATGCTGATCGAAACCATCAAACTGTGACACAGCAAGGTGGATTGTTACTCTGACATTATTTCCACTATGACAGAAACATAGTGGAGATGAAAGAAAAGGAGTACTTGTGGCACCTTAGAGACTAACAAATTTATTAGAGCATAAGCTTTAAAGCTTTGAAGCTGTAGCTCACGAAAGCTTATGCTCTAATAAATTTGTTAGTCTCTAAGGTGCCACAAGTACTCCTTTTCTTTCATCTCCACTATGTTTCAGTATTTCAAGTTCTGGTGAATGTGACCAGTCGTAAAGGCCCTGTTAGTTTTCCAGGAAGCAGAGAAGTTCACTCCTTGCTTAGATCTCACACAGGATGAAGTAACCAGGAAGAGTTGGGAACTAAAAGTCCAGTCAGACAATGAGAGGTGGATAGAAAATTCTTAAAACGGCTCCTTAAATATTCCATTCTCAAAGGCTTTTTCAGCACTTGTTACCAGCTCAGCTTGTAACACAGACTGGCCTTTTTTTCCTGTTTGTTTTCCAGTCATATCAAACCAATTGTTTCTTCAGTTGTAACCAATGAATTGTAAAACACCAGATACTCTTGAAGAGCATTCTGTTGCTGAACCAGCTGATCTGCTCCATAAGCAATTAGGGTTGCCAACTTTCTAACTGCACAAAATCGAACACCCTTGTCTAGTGTTCTCATTCCCATCAGCAGTATTGGCTTTATGCTCAACCCCCCCTGTCCTGCTCCTTCTCCAAGGCCCCACCCCTGTCTGTCCCCTCTCTAAGGCCCCACCCCCACTCACTTCAGCTCCCTTCCCTCCATCACTTGCTCTCCCCCACCCTCACTCACTTTCACGGGGCTGGGACAGGAGGTTGGGATGCGGGAGGGAGTGAGGGCTCCATCTGGGGGTGCAGGCTCTGAAGTAAGGCCAGGAACGAGGGGGGGGTGCAGAAGGGGACGCTGGGCTGGGGCCAAAGGCTGTGGAGTGCACGAGGGGGCTGAGGGCTGGGACAAGGGTTTGGGGTGCAGGAGAGTGTTTGGGGTTCAGACTCCAGGAGGGAGTTTGGGTGCATGAGGAGGCTCAGGTTGGGTGCCCAGCTAGCAAGTGTGAAAAATTGGAACCGGGGTGGGAGCTCCAGCAGGGCAGTGCTTACCTCAGGCAGCTCCCGGTCAGTGGTGCAGTGGGGCTAAGGCAGGCTCCCGACCTGCTCTGGCTCCATGCTGCTCCCGGAAGCAGCTGGCATGTCCAGACCCTAGGCGGAGGTATGGTCAGGCATCTCTGAGTGGTGCACACTGGCCGCACCCGCAGGCGCCGCACCTGAAACTCGCATTGGCCGTGGAGGTGTGCAGGAGGCGGGGGCAGTGCGCTGAGCTTCCCTGGCCACCCCTCTGCCTAGGAGCTGGAGGAACATCCCAGCAGCTTCCCTACTCCACTGATGACTGGACTGTTAATGGCCCAGTTAGTGGTGCTGACCGGAGCTGGCAGGAATCCTTTTTGACTGGGCGTTCTGGTCAGAAACCGGATGCCTGGCAACCCTGTAAGTAATCACTGTCACAAAAAGGCGTATCTTACATTCCTTGTGCAACCGACACTCCCACTGACTCTACTGGGAGCTTTGTGGTATCCATGGAATCAGAGTCAAAGAATTTAAGGCCAGAAGGGATCATTAGATAGTCTTACCTCCTGTATAGCACAGGCCACCAGCAACAATTAGAACCCACATGCTAATCCAACAACCAAAATGAGATTCAAGTATTGCAATCCACATGAGACTAGACTATTATGTGCCATTGGCAGCAAATAGGATGGACTGAGTGCTCGAGATCTCTGCAATGGCAAGGAAATGATTGGTTTCAGAGTAGCAGCCATGTTAGTCTGTATTCGCAAAAAGAAAAGGAGTACTTGTGGCACCTTAGAGACTAACACATTTATTTGAGCATAAGCTTTCGTGAGCTACAGCTCACTTCATCGGATGCATTGAGCTGTAGCTCATGAAAGCTTATGCTCAAATAAATGTGTTAGTCTCTAAGGTGCCACAAGGACTCCTTTTCTTTTTAAGGAAATGATTGAGTGAGATATACCCAGATAATCCTGGCACCCACATGCTTCAGAGGAAGAGGAAAAACCACTATAGTCACTGCCAATCTGACCAGGGGAAAATTCCTTCACAACTCAACATCAGTTAGTCCCTGAGCATGTGAGCAAGAATCAGCCCCCACAAGCACCGGAAAGACATAATGCTCATTGCCATCTCAGAGCCCTGGCTCACCCTGTCAGTGTTCCGTCTCCAGCCATGGCCATCCCTGATGCTTCAGAGGAAGGAGATTTAAAAAAAAAAACCAAAACTTTTCAGAATACATGTGTGGCAGCAGGGAAGGGTATCCCTTCCTGACTCCTGTTGGTGGCTGGCTGAAACCCTGAAGTATGAACTTTAGGAACATAGGGCATAAACCAGAAGTGATCCCCAGGGCTGCTGAGCCCTGGCCTCTACCATCACAAGAAACTCCAGCCTATAGCTGCACTCATAAATTTGTCCAGCTCTCTCTTAAATCTAATCAAGTTGTTTGCCCCCTACAACTGCTACTGGGAGGCTATTCCAGACCTTGGTCTTACCAGTGCCTTGTACAATGGCATTAATGCTTCTCTATCTCTGCCAGAAACGTCGTGCCTAATATATTCATTTGCCTTTTTCACAGCAGCAATCACACTGGGGCTCCCACTCATCTTGTGATCAACCCACACACCCAGGTCTCTCTCCTCCTCTGTCACTTCCAACTGATGAGCCCCCAGCTTGTAGCAGAAATTTATTATTAGACCCTAAGTGCATGACCTTGAATTTCACCTCATTTCTTTATTCCAGTCTTCAAGATCATCCAGATCTTCATGTATAATATTCCAGTTTTCCTCTGTATTGATAATGCCCCCCCCACTTAGTATCTTCAGCAAATTTTATTAGCACACACCTCTTTTTTATGCCTAGTTTATTAATAAATCTGTTGAATAAGGCTGGTCCATAGTTCCATCCTTGAGGAACTCCACTAGTAATCTCCCTCCAGTCCGATAACTCATATTTCAGCACAACCCATTACCTTCTCCCCTTTAGCAATTCCTTATCTACCTTACAATTCTTGTACTGATCCCCCTCTTCTCTTATTTAATTAATAATTTCCTATGTGGCACAGTGTCAAATGCTATACTGAAGTATAAGTACAGTAGATCTACTGTATTTCCGTTATCTTAAAAAAAAATAAGGAACCCAAGTTAGCCTGGCATGATCAAATGATCTACCTTTGATAAACCAATATTGTATTGCATCCCCGTTACCATTTACCTCTATGAATTTAATGATTCTTTCTTTCACAATTTGTTTGGAAACATTGCATACTGCAGAGGTCAGACTAACAGGTCTGCAATTGCTTGACCACTTTTTTCCCCCACTTTCTTAAATATGATGTTAGCTATTCTTGAGTCATATGGCACTACCCCCAAATAGATCAATTTATTAATAATCCATGCTACTGGACTAGCAATCTCATGTACCAATTCTTTCAATATTCTGGGTTTATTCAGCCCTCCCAGTGAGAGCGCATTAAGCTCTTTAATTTTTCTTTCACCTCAGCTGTAGTAATTTCCATTTCTAGTCACTCATTCCCATCAATAGTACTGCCTTTATGCTCATGTTCTATATTATTATCATAAATGAAAACCAAGGCAAAGTATTCATTTAGTTTTAGGGCTGTATCTAGATTATTTTTAATCTCCTTGCCATCCACACTGCATAGCAGGCCAACTTCATCATTCCTTGTTCTCTTTTTATTTATATAACTAAAACACCTCTGATTATTTATTGTAATTTCCATGCCAAGAACTAATTCAGCTTGATTTTTAGCAATTCTCACTTTATTCTTCCATTTTCTAACATCCACAGTGTACCTTTATTTGCTGATCAACCCCTTTTTTCATTCCAGGGAGGTTTTCTGCTTACTCCTAATAACCTTTCGGAGGTGGTTAATCATCCAGCTAGGTCTGGAGCATTTCCCTACAAGTTTCTTCCTCTTACTTGGAATGCAAATTTCAGATAGTTTTTGAGTAGCTGACTTGAAGAAATTCCAAGCTGCCTCTGCATTTAAATCCTTGAGTTCTTCAGTCCAGCTGACTTTTTAAACTCTAATTCCCCAACGTCTGTGCTTTTGATGATCTGGTTTTGAATATCCTTCCCTTTAATTTAAGCTGAATCCGTTCATGATCATTCAATCCAAAGTTATTTCCTATGGCCAGCTCTTCTATGATGTCTTCACTACTTACTAAAACCAAGTGTAAAGTTGCTTCACCTCTTGCTGGTTCATTCACGATTTGATGAAGAAAACTGTCATCTGTCACAGCCGGGAATAACGGAGCATTACCCAGTATTAGTAGCATTTATTCTCCAATCTATATCTAGGACGTTGAAGTCTGCCATTTATGATATATTTCCCAGAAGTATTTATCTCTCTAATAATATTGAAGAGATTACTGTCCATTACTGACTCTGACCCTGATAGTCTATAGCAGATCCCTAAAACCATCCCAATGGAACCTCTTTTACAGTCCTTCCCCAAAGTGATTTTGACTCTTTAGCCTCACAGCCACATCTTGTATCCTTGCTCCTGGCAGACAGCACACTCCATCTTCTGGATCAAACCCATCAATTCTTTTGAGTGGGGAGTCCCCGCTCACATAGACCTATCTTTTCCTGGTGTTGGAGTAATCTGCTTTGTTTTCTCTTGCGGTCCCCTGTACAGCATCCCTCTTTTTCCTTAGGTTTCTGTCCTTCTGTGCTACTTCCATTATCTCTTCTGATCTTCTGCAGGGACTGGTTTCCCTTTTTTTCTTGCTTACCACCCCATCTTCTACTTGTTTCTTCTTCTCATTCCCCATTGCAGCAAACCAGGCCCAAAATGGCAAAGGAACTTCAAGCAGAGTTATTTGTTTTTGACTGCTGGTTCATAAAACCAAATGACAGGCAAACTTTTGACTTTTTTTTTTTTGGCACTAAGACTTTTCATGTGTCTCTAATGTATCCCTGAAGTCTGTGTGGGCACTGAAGAAGGAATCTGCCCTAAATGTTATAAGTATATCTGGCAGGGGGTGTCTCTTGTTAATGTTGTACAGTGCCTAGCATAATGGAGCTGGGACCTCAAGATGCTACAAAAAAAAAAACAAATAAATACAAGAAAGAAAAAGTTTAATATCAGCACTTCCTTTTCATATGCACCTGCAGAGAGACAATTCTTTGCTCTCAAACAGCCATAAGAGGTGGTTTGTTTGACAAACTTTTTGTCAGTTTGTAAAGCATGCCTCCCTACACATTAGGTATCTTTCCAGGCCTAAATGATCAATCTCTGTGTTAGTGAATGGGTAGCATCTCTTTGAAAGATCTCTTTACACACAAACACAGTTCTCCTAAAAAGTGATGGTGAACACCTTTAAGAAAGATCAGTGAATAACAGAATATATTTACAGAAAGTTTTACAGGGATAGCATAATGCTTCTCTCCTCCTGTGATATAGCAGCATCTGAAAGCAGCTAAGGCATTTGAACTACCAACATAGGACTTTGGTGGTGCCAAGCGGCCTGGTTCTCCTTATGCATACACAAGGCATAACACCACTTATCAGAGGTGTAAGTTACAGAATCAAGCAGAGTGTTTTAACGAACCAGCGGAGCAGCGGGGACAGCAGAGCAGCTCACAGCAGGAGTTTGCCTGGGACTGGTAAGTATCCGAGTGTGTGTGTTTGCTTGCTGAGGAAGTATCCGAGCGTGTGTTTGCTGGGAGGGAGCCTGAGCGAGTGTCTGATTGGCTGCTAGCCTGCAGGGGGCGGGCATTAGGGTGTCTGTGTGTTTGCGTCAGGGAAGCCTGGCTGTTTAAAAATAGCCAGAGCCTCGCGAACCAGCTGAGCAGCGGGGACAGCAGAGCAGCTCACAGCAGGAGTTTGCCTGGGAGTTCGCCTGGAGTGAGCCCAGTGAGGCTTACATCTTGCCAACGTCTCTGAGGAAGCTCATAGTAGGTAGGTGATATGGAAGGGGGGGATTCAGCTGTTGTGACCTGCACTGGATGTGCCATGTTTGTCTTTCTTCCACAGGACAGAAGCGACTTTGTCTGTACAAAGTGCAAGCTGGTCTCCATATTGGAAGAGAAGATTGAAGGTCTGGAGCAACAGGTAACGACCCTGCGTTGTATACGAGAGACTGAGGATTTTCTGGACCAAACTCAGGATAGGCTTCTAGGGGCACAAAGCTCTAAAGATATAGAGCAGGTTGCACAGAGGAGCCAAGAGGCCAGTGAAGAAGCTTGGCAACATGTGACCTCCAGAAGAGGTAAGCGGAATGTCCGGGTTCCAGTAACACAGACACAGGTAACTAACCGCTTTCATGTTCTCTCCACAGGTACCAATGCGGAGAGTGGACCAGATGATATGTCTGGGGGGAGAAAGCGGAAGGAGACTCCGCTGGTTGGGAGGCATGAGATGCGATGTCCTGAGGTTGGGAGTTCCACGACCACCACTCCCAAGAGGAGAAGGCGGGTGGTGGTGGTCGGGGACTCTCTCCTCCGGGGGACTGAGTCATCTATCTGCCGCCCTGACCGGGAAAACCGAGAAGTCTGCTGCTTGCCAGGGGCTAAGATTCGTGATGTGACGGAGAGACTGCCGAGACTCATCAAGCCCTCGGATCGCTACCCCTTCCTGCTTCTCCACGTGGGCACCAATGATACTGCCAAGAATGACCTTGAGCGGATCACTGCGGACTACGTGGCTCTGGGAAGAAGGATAAAGGAGTTGGAGGCGCAAGTGGTGTTCTCGTCCATCCTCCCCGTGGAAGGAAAAGGCCTGGGTAGGGACCGTCGAATCGTGGAGGTCAACGAATGGCTACGCAGGTGGTGTCGGAGAGAAGGCTTTGGATTCTTTGACCATGGGATGGTGTTCCATGAAGGAGGAGTGCTGGGCAGAGACGGGCTCCATCTTACGAAGAGAGGGAAGAACATCTTTGCCAGCAGGCTGGCTAACCTAGTGAGGAGGGCTTTAAACTAGGTTCACCGGGGGAAGGAGACCAAAGCCCTGAGGTAAGTGGGAAAGCGGGATACCGGGAGGAAGCACAGGCAGGAATGTCTGTGAGGGGAGGGCTCCTGCCTCATACTGGGAATGAGGGGCGATCAACAGGTTATCTCAAGTGCTTATATACAAATGCACAAAGCCTTGGAAACAAGCAGGGAGAACTGGAGGTCCTGGTGATGTCAAGGAATTATGACGTGATTGGAATAACAGAGACTTGGTGGGATAACTCACATGACTGGAGTACAGTCATGGATGGTTATAAACTGTTCAGGAAGGACAGGCAGGGCAGAAAAGGTGGGGGAGTAGCACTGTATGTAAGGGAGCAGTATGACTGCTCAGAGCTCCGGTACGAAACTGTGGAAAAACCTGAGTGTCTCTGGATTAAGTTTAGAAGTGTGTGCAACAAGAGTGATGTCATGGTGGGAGTCTGCTATAGACCACCGGACCAGGGGGATGAGGTGGATGAGGCTTTCTTCCGGCAACTCACGGAAGCTACTAGATCGCATGCCCTGATTCTCATGGGTGACTTTAATTTTCCTGATATCTGCTGGGAGAGCAATACAGCGGTGCATAGACAATCCAGGAAGTTTTTGGAAAGCGTAGGGGACAATTTCCTGGTGCAAGTGCTAGGGGAGCCAACTAGGGGGAGCGCTTTTCTTGACCTGCTGCTCACAAACCGGGTAGAATTAGTGGGGGAAGCAAAAGTGGATGGGAATCTGGGAGGCAGTGACCATGAGTTGGTTGAGTTCAGGATCCTGACGCAGGGAAGAAAGGTAAGCAGCAGGATACGGACCCTGGACTTCAGGAAAGCAGACTTTGACTCCCTCAGGGAACAGATGGCCAGGATCCCCTGGGGGACTAACATGAAAGGGAAGGGAGTCCAGGAGAGCTGGCTGTATTTCAAGGAATCCCTGTTGAGGTTACAGGGACAAACCATCCCGATGAGTCGAAAGAATAGTAAATATGGCAGGCGACCAGCTTGGCTTAATGGTGAAATCTTAGCGGATCTTAAACATAAAAAAGAAGCTTACAAGAAGTGGAAGGTTGGACATATGTCCAGGGAAGAGTATAAAAATATTGCTCGGGCATGTAGGAAAGATATCAGGAGGGCCAAATCGCACCTGGAGCTGCAGCTAGCAAGAGATGTCAAGAGTAACAAGAAGGGTTTCTTCAGGTATGTTGGCAACAAGAAGAAAGCCAAGGAAAGTGTGGGCCCCTTACTGAATGAGGGAGGCAAGCTAGTGACAGAGGATGTGGAAAAAGCTAATGTACTCAATGCTTTTTTTGCCTCTGTTTTCACTAACAAGGTCAGCTCCCAGACTGCTGTGCTGGGCATCACAAAATGGGGAAGAGATGGCCAGCCCTCTGTAGAGATAGAGGTGGTTAGGGACTATTTAGAAAAGCTGGACGTGCACAAGTCCATGGGGCCGGACGAATTGCATCCGAGAGTGCTGAGGGAATTGGCGGCTGTGATTGCAGAGCCCTTGGCCATTATCTTTGAAAACTCGTGGCGAACGGGGGAAGTCCCGGATGACTGGAAAAAGGCTAATGTAGTGCCCATCTTTAAAAAAGGGAAGAAGGAGGATCCTGGGAACTACAGGCCGGTCAGCCTCACCTCAGTCCCTGGAAAAATCATGGAGCAGGTCCTCAAAGAATCAATCCTGAAGCACTTAGAGGAGAGGAAAGTGATCAGGAACAGTCAGCATGGATTCACCAAGGGAAGGTTATGCCTGACTAATCTAATCGCCTTTTATGATGAGATTACTGGTTCTGTGGATGAAGGGAAAGCAGTGGATGTATTGTTTCTTGACTTTAGCAAAGCTTTTGACACGGTCTCCCACAGCATTCTTGTCAGCAAGTTAAGGAAGTATGGGCTGGATGAATGCACTATAAGGTGGGTAGAAAGCTGGCTAGATTGTCGGGCTCAACGGGTAGTGATCAATGGCTCCATGTCTAGTTGGCAGCCGGTGTCAAGTGGAGTGCCCCAGGGGTCGGTCCTGGGGCCCGTTTTGTTCAATATCTTCATAAATGATCTGGAGGATGGTGTGGATTGCACTCTCAGCAAATTTGCGGATGATACTAAACTGGGAGGAGTGGTAGATACGCTGGAGGGGAGGGATAGGATACAGAAGGACCTAGACAAATTGGAAGATTGGGCCAAAAGAAATCTAATGAGGTTCAATAAGGATAAGTGCAGGGTCCTGCACTTAGGATGGAAGAATCCAATGCACCGCTACAGACTAGGGACCGAATGGCTCGGCAGCAGTTCTGCGGAAAAGGACCTAGGGGTGACAGTGGACGAGAAGCTGGATATGAGTCAGCAGTGTGCCCTTGTTGCCAAGAAGGCCAATGGCATTTTGGGATGTATAAGTAGGGGCATAGCGAGCAGATCGAGGGACGTGATCGTTCCCCTCTATTCGACACTGGTGAGGCCTCATCTGGAGTACTGTGTCCAGTTTTGGGCCCCACACTACAAGAAGGATGTGGATAAATTGGAAAGAGTACAGCGAAGGGCAACAAAAATGATTAGGGGTCTAGAGCACATGACTTAGGAGGAGAGGCTGAGGGAGCTGGGATTGTTTAGTCTGCAGAAGAGAAGAATGAGGGGGGATTTGATAGCTGCTTTCAACTACCTGAAAGGGGGTTTCAAAGAGGATGGCTCTAGACTGTTCTCAATGGTAGCAGATGACAGAACGAGGAGTAATGGTCTCAAGTTGCAATGGGGGAGGTTTAGATTGGATATTAGGAAAAACTTTTTCACTAAGAGGGGGGTGAAACACTGGAATGCGTTACCTAGGGAGGTGGTAGAATCTCCTTCCTTAGAGGTTTTTAAGGTCAGGCTTGACAAAGCCCTGGCTAGGATGATTTAACTGGGACTTGGTCCTGCTTTGAGCAGGGGGTTGGACTAGATAACCTTCTGGGGTCCCTTCCAACCCTGATATTCTATGATTCTATGAACTGGAATTTGGCTTGATAGTGCCTGCATTTGTTAAACTTCCTGGCTTAGCCAGGAAGGGCAGGGATGGTGTCCCTAGCTTCTGTTTGCCAGAAGCTGGGAATGGTTGACAGGGGATGGATCACTTGGTGATTACCCGTTCTGTTCGTTCCCTCTGGGGCACCTGGTATTGCTCACTGTCGGAAGACAGGATACTGGGCTAGATGGACCTTTGGTCTGACACAGAATGGCCATTCTTATGCTTGTTACAAAGCCCACTTACTTAAGCTATCTCTCTATGAAACTGTAATGGAGGCAAAACTCTTTAGTTTTTACTGCAATGTAGCTAGGTGAGGGTCTAGTGTTGACCTCACCTAATTCCTAAACCTTCTTTCCCATAGGATTTTACAGCAAGATAGTTAAGGAGGGTTAGTTACCTTGCTATTAAAAAAAAATCCCTAATTTTTGGCAGTGAAAACTTAGCCTAGTTTGCTTGATAAAACATTTTTTTTTTTTTAGTTTTTACAAACTATTCTACTTAGCATCCCTGCCATCAGACCTCCAGTTTCTTAGATACTGAGGAAACATAACATGGTACTGAAGTGAAAACCTCTAGTTGAGCTGAATATTAAATTTGTTCTGACAGCCAGTAACAAGTTTTTACACCATGTTGGTGCGGTCCTTAACTATTTAGAGGTGCCACCAAGTTTAAGATTTCCCCTTAAAGGGCCAGATTCTTCCATCCTTGCTTATATTTAGTGAAACAGTACTACAAGAGTAGTTGAAATAAATGTGATTATGTATGGAGAGAGACACTACTCAGCATGAATAAGGGGTTAGAAAATTGGAAAATTTCAGAGCAAAATATTCTCTCTGTAGTCCCCTACTCTTTTTGGTACCTGGAATGAGAGAGGCAATTGGACCTGCATGGAATGCAGACTTACTATGCCACCTAGCACTGAGATGTCCCTATGAAAATAAATTTGAAAGATGATCTAGAAAAAAATTCAAATTAATATAAAATATGTATATTTTAAGTGTCCAAAACTGGCTCAAGTGTGTATACACACACACAGTAACTAAATTAAACTTTTTTTAGCTGTAACCAACATAAATAATAATAATAGTTATTGTTTTGTAACATCTACCTACATATATTGAAAAAGAGTAGATAAGTATTCTATTATCCAAACATTACTTACTCAACACTGAGTGATTTAGATTTTAACGAGGAGCAAAAGTCAGACCCTTGTGTAATAATGGCTAATTTTACATTTTCTACATTGTAGAGAAGGGGAAAAAACAGTTTTAAGATTTGCCCTTTAAGAAATTAGAGAATTAAAAATTAATCTGACTGAGAATCACACAAGTGAGGAATTTTCAGATGTCATTTCACCTAGTAAAAGGGCAGTAGTTCTTCCAGCCTTGCTCCCCATCAGGAATGTGACTCAGACCCCAGGTTTAATATTTTGGTAGTGCCTTGAGATAAAAAGGTAAATCTTGTCAAAGATGCCAAAGCATGGCTGTTTGGTTAATGGGCTCAAAAGCGAGACAACCTTTGAAGAATGGGCATTAATATTTACACATGTAACAAAAATGGGTTTCACCCTCTATGAAGCCTCTTACTCTGGGTCTCCCCTCCCTGGAGCACCCCCCCCCATGCCCACCTTGCCTCAGTGGCTACTGCCAGTCATCATCTAGCCCCCTCTCACTGGGGAAAACTGCAGTCTGTCTTGGCTACTCATCATTTGCAAGGCAGTAGGACCAGCTTCCTCTGCTTTCCCTGGGCTACACCTCTGCAGCCCCAGTGCCTCTCTTAGGCCTTTAACAAGGCCTCAGCCTGGAGAGTTGCCAGACTGGAGATCCCCAGCCCTGCTTCGCTTCAGGTGCCCTTTTCTCCCAGGCAGCCAGGTCCTTCTTCCTCCAAACCTGGAGAGAGACTGACTCAGCTCCGGCTCACAGCCCTTTTAAAGGGCCAGCTGTGGCCTGATTGGACATGGCCCCAGGTGTGGCTGCTTCACCAATCAGCCTAACCTTTTTCCCAGGAGCGGGATAACTGCCCCATTACAGGGGGTTAAGTTTACCCCTTTTCATTGAACAGCTTTCTCTCTTTTGTTTGCCTTGCTGGTTAGTGTGGCTGGTAAGGCAGCTCTCAACTTGTTCTCAGCAGGGAATATTGACCAAATAGCACCTACTCTCCCTGTCAGAGCTAGAGTTGCAGTCTGAATGCAGGACCAAGAAGGGAAATAAGGAGGGGCTAAGTAAGGGCTTTGACAATTGACCTATGGTGAATGGGAAGGATGTTCCACCATCATCATGACAATGAGCTCTGTTATAGGAACTTAGATACAGATAAGTGTGATATACCACAAAGCTGGAAATGTAAGATGTCTCAATGACCTATAAATATTGCAGAAGCTAATAGCATGCTCTAGAAATATATGTTTATGAAAACTTACCAGGCTGTGAAGTTCTGAAGAGTATGCTTAAGTATTCCTCCCACAGTGTGCACATTTTGGTAAACATTGTTCTCGAGAAGTACATCTTCCACTTTTTGCTTCAGCACTAAATGTTTTGATGATGTTTATGTGGAAAGACATATTTAAAAGCTTTGCACTTTTGGAAGCACTGAAAGCTACAGCTGATTGACGAAAGCTTTGCTCAAATAAATTTGTTGGTCTCTAAGGTGCCACAAGTACTCCTGTTCTTTTTGCGGATATAGACTAACACGGCTGCTACTCTGAAACTCAACAATGTAATATTTTCCTGACTATGAGGGGGAAAATCCTTGAACTTTGTTTAGTTGTCCCTCCTATATTGGTTTTCCGTTAATACTCTAGCGAACAAGTTTCCTTGAATGACTATTTATGCAAAGAACAAATTTTAAGTGAATATTAGCGAATATTGGCAGAAGGGGCCTACTTCACAGCCCACTGAAGTCAATGGAAAGGTTCCCATTAATTTCAATGAGCTTTGGATTTTGAATATATCAATGCATTATTTGTTGACGTAACTGCATTGTTGGATGAATTTGTTGTTCTGCTGCAGAAAAGTTTGTTACTTTTGGACTAGTAAAACACTTCATTGAATAAAATAGTCTAGCATGCATAAATCACAAAAAGTGAAAAGAAACACAAGAAGTAATCCAACACTCTAGTTTTTTTTCTTCAGTTTTAATTCTATGCCTAAGAGAAAACAAACTTGTATTTGATTTTCCCTTGAGCCTCAACAACTGTGTGAACACTTCCACAAATTTTCTTTCACAGGGTGTTATTAAAAGAGAAGATATGGTAGTTCTCTTTCTGTTTGGAATTACACTAATTCTATAACATTCCCATGGTCAGACAGTACCAATAACTAAGGCAATACGTATTTTAACTTAATTAGTCCATTGTTTTCTGTAGTAATTCTTTGAACTTGGTGCCTTCAGCCAGAATCTCAAACTCCTTTACAGATGTTAATTAAGACAGAGATAAGTGCTGTGATAATACAGCTGTCTTAGAGAGGGGTAAACTGAGGCACAGAAGATTCAAGTGATTGGTTCAAGATCACTCAAAACCAGATAGTGCCTGGTCTCTTGGTGAGTGCAAGGATGAAGGAAGTCTTCCTCACCTCTTCTTGCAATGCAGTCTTGTGCCTAGAAAAGTGTACGGAGTGCTCTCTTTCCAACTGCCTTGGCCATGTGCACCACTATTCCCAAAGAGGTTGGGGAAAAGAGAGGAGTCAGGGCTATTGCTCGGCTCCTACTCCACACTGGCTGCAGAACAGGATCATTGATTGGGGGAATCATAGAGAAATATATTAGCAGGCATGTTCCATGTGCTTGCCAAGTAGGAAATCTGCCTTCCTGAGGCCTCCAAGTGTTCCTCTTGGGTAGTGCGAATTGGCACTTTACATTTCTCTGGGCTGTGCCTAACAAACATGAGCTAGCCTTCAGCGAGTCAGTGACAGAGCTGGTAATAGAGACTGTGCAAGGAATGACTCCTGGCACTTTGGTTTAATTACTAGGCAACAGTGCCTCCCTTTTTACTTTGATGTGTAGGCACAATGCAAGAATTGTAAATGTTTCAAAGAAATCAGCCCTCTTCCTGGTGCACTTCCGCTAAAAGTGTGTCCCTTTGTGAATACTTTACAACAAAAGCAGAATTGGGGAGGAGTGGGAGAAAGACTGTTGTTATAAAATTATCTTTTATTTGCCATTTGTCTTTGAGACAGCCTCTATTAAACTGGATTGCGCCATTGCTTAACTAGTTTACACTGGTATAAATTCATGAGGACAGTCCTGTTTCTGCTGCAGACATACTGCTCTGTATGTGCAGTGCTCCACAGACAGTCATATTCACAGCCATCCCATTTCTGCTCAACCTCTGGCACAGGTCTAGTAAATATTTTGGAAAGGTGAAATGGGCTGCTGGCTCTGGGGGAGGGGAGGGGAAAGGTAACTTTTGCCAAGAGAGAGACATTAGGTTCTTTCTGAATAGTTCTGCACTAGAGCTAGTGCCAAGCAGTAAGTCACCCTGCCCAGAAAAAGAGGCAGCATTTTTTGGGGTTGAAAAATTAAACGAGGAACACAATAAAGAATGGAAAACGGGAAAGAAAAGAAAATCTGGAAATGGAAAATCTGTATTTGTATTTCAGAGTTTGATCACCTTGCCATCGCCTTTCGTAATCCTTTTAAGCAATGGTGGAAAGATATCCTAGTGTAATGCCCTTACGTTATCCTTTTATTATTATTGTTTGTATTGATTATACTGTGGTAGCTCTTAAGAGGCCCGGTCATGGACCAGGGCCCCCTTGTGCTAGGCTCTGAATTTAGCCTGTTGTGGGTGGGTTGATTTGGAAGATATTTGTACATTCTGGAGGCACCCTAGGGCCTAGGAATAGAAATGCTTAGAAGCTTGTTAAGGTAGCAGATAGTGCCCTTGGGAAAATCACTTAACTTCTCTGTGCTTCATTTTCCTCATCTCTAAAATGGGAACTATAATACATTCCCAGACAGGAGCAGACTGGGGGAAGAACAGATGCTCCTTCAGGGAGGCAGAATAGCTTTCAGGACAAAACTGTTTTCCCTATTTCAGTGGTTCTCAACCCTTTTCCACATCAGGCCCTCAATTCAATTTAGCAAAGTGGAGGTAAAGTGGTTGTAATCCCTTGATACCTGTTGAGAACCCCCTGGTTGAGAACATGTGCCTTATTCTAATAAAGCTCCTTGTTCAGTGCTAGAAGAAAGTGATGTTTTCTGTGCTTCTTTACGTTTGTCACATGGCCCTGTTAGACAGACTATGCTTTTCATTTTTTCTTTTTTTCAGTTTGCTCACAAGCCGCTGAATGCTTTAGCAATGGATTTTTACCACACCACTGCCATGTAATATCTCCTGTTGATCCTACCGGATCAGAGCCATCTGAGCAGGCTCTGTACTGAGCTGGGTACTCAGGCAAGCCATAAGGTGGGCTGTACAAGTCTGCTGCCTTTAAGAAAAGAGAGGACTAGCTAAAGGCTATGAAGACCATTCCTTTTCACTTCAGAGACTGAGGAATCCCGCAATAGGTTTGTGTGTGTTAAAAAAAAAATAAAGTACAATATTTTTTCATCTCCCTTACCACCATGTACTTTCATTTTCAGACCTGTCCTCTTTTAGGTTTGATTGACAGGGAGGTTTTGGAAGGGATTGAAATCTTATTTTGGAAAGGATTGAAATCTTATCTGGACTAGTTCCTCAATCCCTGTTTAGAGTCCAAAGGCTCTGAGCCAAACTCCTACTAGATACCAGTGCCTGTGGCTAGTGCCACTATGATGGATTTACATTTCTGGTTTATTATAGGTTCTTGAGTTCAGGAGGATAGAAAGGGGGGTCACAAGGAGGATATTGAATGATATAATTTGAACAGTACAGGTATTGGTATGCGGTAAAATAAGAACAACCTCCAAACCTGTCAGGGTTAATATAGAGATTGAGTGATATAGATGAAGACTTAAATTGATGAGGCACATGTGTAAATTGATAAAGGAGCTTGATGCACCATAACACTGAAATTTATCTAAATTCAATATTGTTAAACATTCTTAAAGATCAGATGAATTATACATGAAGTATATGGATTATTTGTCGCAGGCAAACAATGGTGACATTTCTGTCTGTCACTTAGTATGACAAGGTTAGCATGTTTTATTCAAAACTTTTAAACAGTAAAATGATTTGTATGCATTACTCTTTCTTTGGACTGTCAGAGAAAGCAGAAAGCAACACAGTTATTCTATGACACAAAGTCATCTTTCGTTAAAAACCAAAAAACCAAAAAAAAAAACCCAAAAACCCAGAACGGGATTGTTTCCGACATCCATAAAATTCACACTTTAGTTTTCTGCTCATCTGGGGTGTGTGGGGAAAAAAAAGTAATAAACTGAATCCTACGTACCAAGGAAAAGAGAAAAAGAAAACTTGGTAGTAAAAAGTGGTTTAACAACAAATTAAGAATGGAATTTGTTGACTATTAAAAATGGTTTGTGAAGATTTTTGTGAAATAAATATACCAACTTCAGTTTGCTGTGATTCCTGGATTCACTTATTCATTATTCACCAGTATTTGAAGAAATGCTCGGTATTTGTGTATATGTTTGTGAATTTTAGTACAAACCATTAATAATTCAAAAACTCATATGTGAAGTTCATTATTCACTCTTTGTTGGTTGTTCTTATGTTTATAATGTTTGTCATTAAGTCACAGAGAAGAAACAATAGCGTACGATGTAATCACACAAATACCAGATGGTCATAGGAACATAAAAATTGCTGGTTCAGACCATTGATTCATATAGTCCAGTATCCTTTCTCTGACAGAGGCCAACATGAGTGGCCTCAGAGAAAAGTGAAAGAAACCTCACAATATGCAGATATGGGATAATCTGCCCCCATGATGCTCTTATCCCTTAATAGTTAGAAATGGGCTTTAAATCCTAAAGCATGAGATTTTTTTTATACTGTCCAAAATTTTTTTTTGGCATTAACTATTATAGCTCTGGATATTCTTTTTATTCACCTAAGTGTTCTTCCCCGCATTGGATCTTGGTACATTCTTGGCCTTGATGACATCATGTGGCAGTACGTCCCACAGTCTAATTATGTGTTGTGAAAAAAAAAATTCTTTTATCAGTTTCGAATTTGCTGCTTTTCAATATTTTGAATTGTTGAAGCAAACCGTTCACAAATGACCCATGCTCTGAAAATTATTCATTGATACTATTCAACAGATTTTTTTCAAAAGTGCATTTGAAAAAAATGAGGGTCAACCTGTAAATGATTTGCTGACAAGAAAGGAACTAAAATCTTAATAAATATTATTGAAAGTTTGACCAGCTGCACACATTGGAAACCTGGCTGCTTTATTTGAACTAATAATAGACTTTAGTGCTTGTAAAGGAGGCCAATTAAACAATCTTGGAGACTGCATTGCTCTGTTCACAGAACAGGTACAGCGTGGGCAGTTTCTCCAGTACGATTGTGCTGATGTGCCTCAACCCTGAATTGAAGGGACCCCATTTAGGAATGAGGTCAATCTACTTTTTCATTCACTTCTTGACTTCTCCACTCAAGGGTGTGAATAATGGAAAGATTTTCTGTAACATGGGCACCTGGACTGAGATGCTCTTGGACAGCTTTCTTTCAATAACTAACTACCTGGGTTGGATTCAACCTAGTCACCTAAAAATTATACCCTGTGGACTTCTTTCCTATTGCTATTTCCATTAGTTGTCCAGGCCTTAAGAAGCTGTTGCTTTAATCTTTATGGCTAAGACTAAGCCTGCATCAGGAATTGAGCAGCATCTGGGCGATGAGACACCATATTCATGGTGCCATTGCTAATGGCATATCATAAACAAACAAACCAACCAAATTATTTCTATATATTTTTTAACTTCAGTAACAAATGTGTGAAGCTGAAAATTCTGTATTAAAATGGTCTGGGGATCAATGCAGAGCTCCTGGAAACAGAACCAGCCATGGTGCAACTAGCTAGTGTGTCAACTTTTGTGCCCAACTGTGTCTTGAAATTACTCCCACTCAGCTTCAAAGCCCAATAACCACAACCTCACTCCAAGAAAGAAAACTGCTCCTGTAAAATCTGGTGCCTCAGGGTGGTGTTTTTTTTTTTTAACTTTGCTTCGCTTTTGTTTTAAAAGTAAGAGCTAAAGGACAAAGAGGCAAGTATTCTTGTTGCATTCGCTACAGTTTTCAGGCCTTACATTGGACTTTCATTCTCCCAGAACTGAATGCAGCTAACATTACTGTCCACATTTGTAGACGCATGAAATGTTTTGTGTTTTCAGATTTCCAAAATTAAAATTGGTCCATTTCTCAGATATTACATCAAATTTCATAAAGAATATTTATCTCCTCATTTGTACCTTTAGTTTTATTTGTCTTCCTCTGTTTCACATATGTAGTCTAAGACTTTAAAAAATGCTGAGGACCTGCTGGCTGCATATCCAAAACCTGATGCTCTCCAAATCACTAGTCACTTCTCACAATATTGGCTCTGTCTTTCCAATCTGTTCATCTGCCTTTTCCTCTGCCACAGAATATTCATATATTTAGGTGCTTTCAAGCCTTTCCTATCACCCTGACACGCTGCATTCTTAGAAAATGGTAAGGATGTATCGCATACAGTCCAAATCCTGCTTCTCTGAATCTTGCATATAGTTCTATTGAAGTCTTTGTGTTTTTTTCTAGACCATAACAATACAGTTTACTTTCCTACAGTATCATGAGTTTTTCTCAAGTATATACATTGTTTACATATTTTTAAAAAACTTTTATGTTTGTCTCAGATGCAGACAATAGAGACTCACCTTCCTATATAGTGAATGCATTAGGCTTCTCATTATATTATGCATCCACAGCTAATGGCTGTAATTGATTAGAATCTTGTCCAGATTCAGAAGATTAAGTCACACAAATTGTTTTTGCAATTCTTTAGTAGAGCGCTCTTAAAGAGACAGTCCAGAGATTTCACTGCTAATTCCCTGTTTGGAGCTATACAGAGGCAGTTACTATTGGCTGAAAGCTCATTCTTTTGCTCCTGTTAGCTCTTAGGTTCATGGAAAATAATTGCCATCTGTACTTGTAAATATCACATTTTTTTAAAAGATCAGGTCGGCTCTTTCTCATCCCTTTTATCTCTGCTTCCATTTTCTCCTAGGATTTTCTACATTGTTCATGGAGACTAGAGACAGACAGAGTGGTACAGTGCTCTCAGAAGGGAATTTCCAGCAGATAAAAGACTTTAGAGATGGCCTGAAAATGAATTGGAATACTTGCTGTGCCCACCAGAATGTGCAGCTACCTAAATAGATAAAACAACCAGACACATAACTTCATGTATTCCAAACAGTGTCAGCACAATGTCATTCTCAGAGGTGCCTCCTCTCTGAAGGCTAGAAATAATGTCAAAGCACTGGTCTTTCAATACTGCTGACATCACATTCATCAGAGAGAGTACTTCTGGGAATGGCAATCATGCTGTTTAGAAGCATAGGTGGAAAGCCAAATACCTATCCTTTCTGAGGGATAGATTCTTCTGTCTATCTGTCCTCTACCTGATTCAAATACCAATTCTCCACTTCAGAGGTCAGCAAGTTACTTAAGCCCATGCCTAACTTTAAACATGGAAGTAGCCCTCGTGACACTGACATTTGCAGTTCACAAATGGGAGTACATTCATACTAAAAATTAGGCACATGCTTAAGTACCTTGCTCCATCAGGACCTCAGTGAATGACTGAGAAAGTTTTGCCCACCTTTTTTATGTATCATGAAAAATCTTTAAGTATTTGGAGCCAGGTCAAGATCCCAGTGAAGTCAATGGAAAAACTCCCATTACACAAGTTATTGGGCTCAGTATAGGGGTTACCAGGTGAAATTCTACAGCCTCAGATTAAATTATTTGTATAATTCCTGCTAACCTTAAAATATACAAATGCTACAAAATTACGGACTTTTTCTAGATTCAATATTTAAAAAAAAATTGTTAAGAAAAAAGCCTTTCCTTCTTGGAGAAACTTTTTGCCTTTTTTTCTGAATGGAAGAAGTGTTTGATTAGAAAATCTCATGTTATAAACACCATTACAATTATGAAATGGGATATTTTATCATCTCAGATAATGAAATTGATTATTTCTTTTCCTTTTGATTTTAAGTTTATGGAAAGGTTCTGTTCAAGATAGAGAGATGATACTCGTTGCCTTTGAAATATGCATCCTGCCGAGATGAACTTTGCTTTTCTCTTTTTGTTGTGAAATTGATTCAAACGTTCATTTGAGAGCTGCAAGCATGCTGTTGATTTATTTTACACTTGAGGAAGTTTTAAACATATTTTTGTTTGCATTAATTATGGAAAGAAGACATTTTGGGGGATTGATATTTGGATGCATTTTTCATTTTTTCTTTCCTTTGTAGCTGAGGGGCAGGTGTTTTTGTTCTTGATTAATGCTGCTTGATAGCTCAGAAAAAAAATGGAGATGGAGTCACTCAGGTTTAATAGCATCAATTTAATAGACCTCTTGATTAATTTACTAAACCCATAAGTAGTCATTTTGTGTCCTGTGTGTGTGCTCTAAAGTCTTTGCATTGTGGATTTGTGCATTATTGTGTTCTTCATGTGTTTTTAATTACAATGGACCAATTATTCATCCCTGCTGTAAACCAATTAAAATAATCTGGACCCAGGTTAATTTTGAGTGTATATTTCTAGGTTCCCCTCCTGTCATCGCTTTAGACAGGATGAGGGATGTCCAAATGAAAGGACCCTTGATTCCCTATCACCCAAAAATTCAATTATAGTCCACCACTCATCAAGTTATTATGAGTGAAGGATTCTGTTCAAAGTCAACCAGGAGCTTTGTTCAGGGTAGAAAAGGGAACTGTTTGATTCAGTTTTTAAAAATACACAGAAAATCCTAGCACTTGGCTTTATATATTGTAGCTTTTTGTTCTTCTCAATCTTTTAAAAATGTGACTACTGTTAAGATCCTGTCTAGTTGCCCTTAGAGCATTAGACAATATTACACATGGGGCCAGATTCTGCTCTTAATTACAAAGCAAGCAGCTATACGGAATTCACTGGGGTTGCGCTGAATATAAATCATGACACAATTTATATGTATATAAAATGCTCACAAATGAAAGACACAAATTGTTCTGAAAGTGAAGTAATGAGCAGGGTACCTTTCTGATTCTTTTCTTCTCTGATTAATTGTTTGTGAAACAGGAAGCAACAGACTATTGTGTTGTTTTGGGGGGGGGGGTTGTTGAGGTTGTTTTAAATCTGCAAGGTCTTTTATCTTCTTGCTGGCTGCTTTCTGGAATAGGCCTCCTTGCCAGGGAAAGACCACAGGCATTATTGCCTTTCAGAGTAACATTCAGTGAGCCAGCAAAGAACCTGCCAGGTCAGAGACTTCACAAATCTACATGCCAATCCAGCAATGCAGGTTGTAGACTCTACTTTAATCAGGTGAGTAGTCCCTTGAAGTCAATAGGATTACTGACATGCTCAGAGTTAAACGCAAAGAAGTGCTTTGCTGGAGTAGGGCCTCAACTACCAACAGCCTAAATCCCATATATGAGGAAAGCAGGATAGAGTCAGGGCCCAATTCAGATTTGGTGTAAATTCCCTTGACTTTTCCCTGCCTTCACCACATATGAAACAGGGCCTCAGTAAATAAGTGAATGTAATAACAAGCCATTAGGTTCTTCCTTGGCTCACTGAATGTTCGGGGGGGGGGGGGGTGGAGGGAGAAATTAGTCCCCTACCCGTGTTCTCCTTATGATACAAATGAATGCTAATTCTTTGAGTCCCCCATTCATGTGGTACCTGAGCCCCTTTTTAAAAGCGGTCTTCATATATGTGTGGGAGGAATGGCTTTGGACAGGTAGGAGAAGGGTGTTGTATGTAGAGATAAATTAATAAGGCTGTTAAGATCTTGGATAAAAAATGGAACATGAAATTGAAAGTAATAAATGCATGATGCCTTTGTGGTGGATTTCTCCTTGGCTATATCCAAGAATAAAAAAAAACCTCTGAGAGAAAACTACTCATTGGTTGTCAATTCAAAATAAGATTAGAAACTAGAAATCTGTCTCTTGGCTGCCAACGATATCTGTGTGAAAACCTCCTAATCCCTCAATTTGCTGATAAAAAGTATCATTAAACCAGCCTGTTATCACTCCTGGATCTGGCAGAATTATCACTACCTGGAACAATAGAAGAAATCATGCTTTTTAAGCATCTCTGCAGAATGACTTGTGGTTCTCAACAGAATCTCATTTGCAGATTTACTGTACCAGTACCCTCATAATTCTAACAAAGAACAGGGGAAATAGGAAAGTACACAGTGACTTGCTAAACTGGTACATATTTTCAGAAACTGTGTTTGCTGTTCTTTAGTACCAAGTTGGAGCTGGGGAGAGAGAGAGAGAGAAAAAACTTTTCAAAAGAGCTGGATGGCAACCTCAAGACTTCATGGCGAAGGAGTTGGGGTTGGGGGCGAAAGTGTAGGTCTGAACAACTGTATTCAGATTTGAGGTTCTATATGAGACACCTGTATGTATGCCATCAAAAAGACAATAAGCACCTTTGAGGTTCATTATTAATAATAAATAAGGTATTTGTATTATGTTAGTATTGAAAGGCCCCAATCAGGATCAGGTTCCTCTTACTCTGGGCACTGTAGAAACATAAAGTGGAAGGTATGCCCTGCCCTGAACAGCATACAGATTACATAGGGAGAAATGGATGTTGAGCTCAATGGGGATTGGAAGATGAAATGTGACAGTGATAGAAGCACACGTCTGCATATCTTAGTTGAGTGTAGTCTTTAGAGTTGCTTCTTGTTGTTTTAAATGAGAGAATTGAATAAGATATGTTGCCTAGCCACTGCCAATAGACAAATGGGAACCATGAGAGGAAGAGGGTATAGGTGGAAGCAGCTACCAAAGAAGATTGTGCACAAGTGGAACCTCCAGGGGAGGGGGGGGGGAAAGGGTGAAAATGGCAGCGGCTGCTAGAGAAAGGAAAAACACAGGTAGTAACAACTTGGGAAGGGGGTTTGGGAAAACAGCAACCACTAAGGCAGAGAGAGAGGGAATAGAGGGGGCAAGTGTGGTATGAAAGGAGACCCATTGCTTCCCCCCTGCATTTAAATCCAGGAAGTTTATTTTCTTGATACTATGATTGAGAGAATCAGTTCAGATAAAATGAGCACTGAGTCGAACAGGAAGGTTCACTCATCCTGAAAATAAATCTCTTTGTGTGATTCCAAAGGCTTTTTCTTCATTTTTGTACATTGCTGCCCTTTCTCGTCCTTATTGAAAAGGAGAGGGTAGTGCCAAAATACCACAAGGGAGACTGGTCTTAATTATATTTCCAGCTAGGTTTTGCAAATACAAGAAACACTGAAGCCTGGAAAAGATCTGGAGAAGTAGTCAAACTTTGGGTACTTCTACTCTTCTGAATCTATTGAGGGTCACAAAACACTGCCCACCATTCATCCCACCTTTGAGTTCATAACTGAACAATTTTAAGCCTGTGATCTGAGGAGCAGCAGATTAATCTCTTCTCTTGTTGTAACTTGGCCATTTATTTCTGTTTGGGACTTTCCTTTGCAGCCCATTCTTATCAAGTCCATTTAATAAATAATAATAAATACACATTTATATATAAAGAAAAGGAGTACTTGTGGCACCTTGACAGATTTCAGAGTAGCGGCCGTGTTAGTCTGTATTCTCAAAAAGAAAAGGAGTACTTGTGGCACCTTAGCGACTAACAAATTTATTTGAACATAAGCTTTTGTGGGCTAAAACCCACTTCACCGGATGCATGCAGTGGAAAATACAGTAGGAAGATATATATATAGAGAGAGAGAGAGAACAGAAACAATGGGTGTTATCATACACACTATGATGAGAAAAGAAAAGGAGTACTTGTGGCACCTTAGAGACTAACAAATTTATTTGAACATAAGCTTTTGTGAGCTACAGCTCACTTCATCAGATGCTCACGAAAGCTTATGCTCAAATAAATTTGTTAGTCTCTAAG
The DNA here is from genome assembly GCF_009764565.3 of Dermochelys coriacea. NCBI lineage: Eukaryota > Metazoa > Chordata > Testudines > Dermochelyidae > Dermochelys > Dermochelys coriacea. The sequence goes on from NC_050072.1 coordinate 115,857,352, forward strand.
GTGCCACAAGTACTCCTTTTGTTTTTGCGAATACAGACTAACATGGCTGCTACTCTGAAACCTGTCATTATGCAAGGCACTGAATTTATCCATATGGAGGGAAATCTATCAACTTCATGAAATTTGTTAGTCTCTAAGGTGTGCCACAAGTACTCCTTTTCTTTTTGCGAATACAGACTAACACGGCTGCTACTCTGAAACCTGACATTTATATATGGTATTTCAGCACAAAGACTCAGAGCACTTTACAGTAAGGAATCGTTTCACATACTGCTTAAGCATAGTCACCCTCCTGAGAGAGGGACTTTATGACATCGCCTTTTAAATATCTAAATAAATTATATTCTCTGGTTCTCCTTTAGTCACTATTAGTTGAAATGGAAGAAAGAGTATTATCGGGAAATGCACTCATTCGATTCATTTTCCAGCTTGCATACCAGCAAGTTTCTGCTTAAATCTGTGATCGAAATTGATAAAGTTTGCATGCATTGTAGCTGGTCAAGAAATCATTCTCCACCTCTGACATAGTCTAATTTCTGTGTAGCTCAGCAGCTGATTGTGAATGGGATCTCAGTTAGTGCTGTAATAGTATAGAGGATAAGCCAAGATGCAGCCCTTGCATTGCACACCCAGGAAATGGTTCATTTTATAAATCCATATCCCACACACATGCTCTACTAATTCCTCTTTATTGCCAGTTCCACTCCCTTGCTCGCCCTTACACGTTTAGAGCTGTGCATCCCACAGATGCATATGAGTGTGGTGAGGTGACCACTTTTATGCTCAGAGGAAAATGGGGATTGATGAATGTCAATGTAGTGTAATTTATGATTTATGATATAATTTAAGAGGAAATAGTGCAGAAAACTGTACTTGCACTTTTGCTGTGTAAATCATGCATGAGACTCAGAAATGGGACAAACATTTTTCTCATGAGTTAGGCCCTTTGTCACAAGGATGACAGCCAAGTCCTAAAGGCCATTTCTGATCACTGAAGACATTAAGTTCAGTGATCATGGAGTGGGGCTCACTCTGCCAGGTGCTGAGTGCCCTCAGTTCCTTTCAAGATTGGTCCCTTAAGTCTGGGACTTAGTGAGCATGTTAATTTTGTGTCCTTTATATTGGAGTGAGGCTTCTTACATGTATTACATTATGACTGACTGACTAATCCTCTCCCCCTCCCCCGTATTATTTTGCTGCATTGACTAAAATAGGGTGGAACCAAATTAGAGAAAACTTTAAATTACTCCTGAGGACATTCCATGCCAAAAAATTAAAAATTCTACACCAAAAAATTAAAATTCTGCGCACAATATTTTAAAATTCTGCAAATGTTATTTGTCAAATAAATATAGAGGCTCCAGAATGGCATTGGGGAGCACAGGCACTGGCTGCACAGAGGTGGGAGATCTGTGCAGCTCCCCATCCTGGGACACAGACTCAGTGGTGAGGCTGCACCCAACTCTGACACAATGCAAGGACCATGCCTACCCCAGAAACAACCCAGGGCCCTGCCCCTCCATGCCAGGTGCACCAGGTGTAGGCAGGCAGGCTCAGCAAGGCAGGATCCAAGTGTGAAGGGGCTTAGTGTGGGGAGATCGAGGTGTGGGTTGAGAGGGCTCTGTATGGGGCAATCTGGGTGCAGGCGGCTCAGTGGGGGATCTGGGTGTGTGGGGGATCTGGATGCACTGGGGCTTGTTGCGGGGTGGGAGTTGGGGTGCAAGGGTAATGGGACTCTGCAGTGGGTCCAGGTGAAGGTGGTCGGGGCTCAGTGGGGGTGTGTGTGTCTGTGTGTGGGGGTATAGAGCTCAGCATGGGGGCATGGGTGTGGGAGGCTCAGTGGGGGATTGGATCTGGTTGGAGCTCGGTGGCGTGGGGATCTGGGTGCAGGTGACTCGTTGGGTGGGCCAGGTGCAGGGGGAGTGGGGCTCATCAGGGGGGTTTCTGAGTGTGGGCGAGGGTGAGGCTTAATGGGAGGGTTTGGGTATGAGGGGGTCTGGATGCAGGGGGGTTGGGCAGATGGGGGAGCAGCTCCCTGTACAGGGATCCCTCCCCCTGCAGCTGAGGAGTGATGGGTGCAGGAAGCAGGGGAGGGGAGAGTTTGCAGAGCTTCCTGCAGCTGGGGGAGAAATCTGGAGGTGGGTCTGACCCAGCTCCAGATGCCGTGCAGGGAAGAGGAAGTCCTGTCTTCCCCAGCCCAACCTGGACTAGCAGCTAAGACCAGTGCAGGGTAGAAGCCACCAACCAGGTCTTCCCCAGTCCCGCTTCCTGCCCCATAGTTATTTACCACTCTGCCAGGTGCCCTGGGCACCGGAAACATACAGTTCGGGAGGGTCGCATGATCGCTCTTGTGGCTTCCCTTTGCTTCCCCATCAGAAATTCATTTTTCTTTGGGGAAACAAAGAAATCTGCTGGCGACCCATAAATTCTGTGTATGCGCAGTGGCACAGAATTCCCCAAGGAGTATTAAATGTACACTGTTCATAACCAAAATTCACAAGATTATCCAACTATTAAAAAATGTGGTAATGGAAACAATGTCACAAAAGACAACTGCTTTTGGATAACCGTGAAAAAAGTGAATATCCACTTATGTTAAGTTGAAATTTTCATCATTGACTTATAGCACTCTGAAAGTAATAAAACAGTTGAGGAAGAAGTGTCAGGCTCTGCTTTGAATTTTCTGGCTTTATTTCTTTGTGTCACAACCTTTTTTCTCCCTTCTTTCTTCTATTTATTTTTTCTTCGTATTAAATGCTCAGACAACCTGTGGTGTGCAAATAGAGAGTACATGCAGAAGGAAAGATGGTGTGCACAGGAGAAAAAATATGCAGTGGTGATTGAAGAATGAAATTAAATAATGTTTTCACTAGACTTGGTTAAATCATCTCAAGTAGTAATTGCAACCTGAAGCATATGTTTAAATGCTTTGCTCAATTTGGGGCTAAATCCTAAAGGGTTCTGAGCATTTGAAACTCCTATTGAAGTCAGTGGCAGCTGCAGGTGTTCATTAATACTTGGTACTTGGCCCTATATAAATAACTGGAAAGGGAGCTAAACAGAAATCTGGATCTCTACTGTGATCTGCCTCCGGACTGCTGCTATAAAGGACAAAATCTGAAACCTTGTGAACTTTGGGAATGTTTCACTCCAAATCTAAATCCCAGCCTTCTGGCTCAAGTCTAGTTCTCTGAGTAACCTACATCAGCATTGTACATATAAACACTTATCCCTGATCTAACTACAGAATTACTTTGGTATAACTATGTTGCTCAGATATGTGAATAATCCGCGCCCCTCAGCATTGTAGTTATGCTGAACTAAGCGCTGGTGTTGACGGTGCTATGTCTGCAGGACAGCTTCTCCTGTCGCCATAGCTACCACCTCTCATGGAGGTGGAGTTATTAAGCGAATCTTCATCAGGAGTGTTACAGCTGCATAGGTGCAAGTTTCCAGTGTAGACAAGCCCTTAGTGGTGTTAAGTTGTGAGTTTCCTGCTAATACTACAGTTGTTAGTTCTAGCCCATCTAATACAGTGTATGTAAAGTATTGTCAATCTCTACTAACGCTTTTGTTTAGTTCCCAAGGAGTTTAATTACAAGCCAGTTAATTCTATCTAACTGTGCTTTGACAGAAATTCTGTTATAATGGAAATATTATAATATAATGACTTTGGATTGTACGTTTCAGTGATAGAAATTTGTACCTTAATGGCTTCTAACTGACCCCACACTCTGTTTTGAATACAGATGGGCAAAACCAGTCTGATTTATTGTGTGTAGCACTTTCCCCAGCGGTTAAAGGACATCAAAACAAGAGGAGGAGCTCTTACTGTATTAGCCATGGGAGGAGGGGGAGCAGGGAGAGTAGGAGCTTTTAGCAGAATACACTGCCCTCTCTTAGTGCTTGCCCACACTGTGAAAAAGCCCAGAGTGCCCAGTGCATACTAGCTACTCCACATTGTCTCCACATATCGACACTCTTACGCCATGTGATGGGGGGGTGCCCACCCCCAGACAAGGCCTGGAGAGATTAAAGTGGCTAGGCAAGCCAACTAACTGCCCAGGCTACACATGAAGAAGGAGACGGAGAGCAGTCCACTAACTGGAAATGGACTTAGCTGGGCAGGAGCAGGGTGGGACCTGTGTAAAGCCAAGGAGCGGTGAGCAGCAAGAGGCTGTTAGGAAGTAGTCTACAGTCACTCCCTAGGAGGCGGGAGCTTGGGCTGGCAAACCCAGGAAGATGGGAAATCCAGATAGGTAAGAAGAAGCCCAGGGAAACAGCAGCAAGAGGTAGGATTGTACAGACCATGGCTGATTGTTATATGGTCCCTGGGCAGGAGCCCAGTGTAGAGGGTGGGCATGGGTTCCCCTACGAGCTACTGGGAAGTGGTGCAGGGCGTGGAGTTGCCAGCTGGACAGCTGGTGTAGAAAGACTTTGAATTCCCTGGAAGGGGAGGACTTTAGTAACCTGGCCAGAAGGCCAAGACACGGAAAGTAAGCTGCATCTCCAGGAGTGAGAAGGGCCACAGAGTGAAAGAGATGATGGGTAGAGACACTGCCAGAAGTGTATCAAACTAAAGCTCACAAAGGCACTGATAGTGCACGTTAGGAGCATCCACGTGAGGAGTTAGTATGGAGTAGTTTGTGTGTTTTAAATTCATTTCCTGGCTTACTCTGCACTAACTTTCTTGTGTAGACAAGGCCTTACTTTAACCCCTGCTAATACTGCTCTACCTGAGGGTAGCTGATGATTTTACTACAGCTGTTTTTGGATTACTTTGTTTGGATGAGGAGACCAGATTGGCCCCAGATGCCAGTTTTCCCCTGGTTGCACCTCAGTGCCCTACTTCCCTGCTCCACAGAAGTAAGACTTAAAATGAGTAATGCTGGCTCTGGCTGGAAAACCCTTCCATTTTACGAGCACTTATGAGGTTTCAAAAATTATTTTCATGTGTATGCAGAATGAAAATGAGACCTTCTGAATTTTTTAGCAATTCCCCCAGCACACACACACACACACTCCAGAATATCCCAGCTGTTAGGGCACTTACCTGTGATGTGGAAGACACATGTTCAAGTACCAGCCCTGAGTGAGGCAGACCAGGGACTTGAACCTGCATCTCCGCTGAGTGCACAAACCACTGGGCTATTGGCTGTTCAGGCTTTATGTGTGCGTGTCTTTTTTTTTTTTCCTGTGAAACCTTTGACCAAAAAAGTTTGTTGAAACTGATACATTTCCATCAAACATTTTGGGTCAAATGAAATGGCATTTTTTGATAGACAAAAGTTTTTTGACCAGGTCTAAAAATGAACATAGATTTCTTGCAAAAGTCTTCTTTTGTAAAAAGCTTCTAAAATCCAGCTCTGCCACTTGGCAGAGCACCATTCTCATAGAGGGAGGAAAAAAAAAAGAAAAAGAAACTCTGCTCATTTTTAGCTGTCACTGTGCTGTTTGATTTCTCGGACATCTTGGCAGCCATTTCAGAATGTCTGACTTTGTAGAGACAGGCAACATTGCGCTCATGACATTGAGTGGGAAAATCGGGACCGTAAATCTCTGTGCCTCAGTTTCCCATTTGTGAAGTGGGTGTAATTGCCTGGCACCCTTTGTTTTTCTTGTCTATGTAGAATGTAATTCCTTATGGTGGGATGCAACTTCAGCTACGTGAATAACGTAGCTGAAGTTGAAGTACTTAGACCTACTCACTGAGGTGTCTTGGCTATGGTGAGTCGACTGCTGGGCTCCCCCGTCAACTCTGCCTGCACCTTCGTGGTGGTGGAGTACAGGAGGCAACAGGAGAGCGCTCTGGGGTCGATTTGACCCTCGCTGGATCGATTGCTTCCCGCCGATCCGGCGGGTAGTATAGACATACCCTGAGTAAGTACTGCTAACCACCACTTGAATAACTGCCAAGCTGTACCGTGTATCATTGCCGAATTAAAGAAGGAAGACCAGATTTTGGGACTGGCTAGCAATATTAATAGCTTCCAAGAGATCAATTAGATTATATTTATGTGTGAGAAGAGGCGTCTGTCAATTAGAAGATCTTAATTACTTTACCTCCTTATTACTGTTTTATTATTACATTATTATTCATTTACCATTGTTATGTTTCTACATATTAGAATGCGCTGAATTCCATACATTAGACTCCTCCATTGGAGGGATAGCTCAGTGGTTTGAGCATTGGCCTGTTAAACCCAGGGTTATAGTTCAATCCTTGAGAGGGCCATTTAGGGATCTGGGGCAAAGATTGGGGATTGGTCCTGCTTTGAGTAGGGGGGTTGGACCTCCTGAGGTCCCTTCCAACCATGATATTCTAGGAATTATGCATATCTGAGGGACAGAGTATGTGGCTGTTAGTAGAAATGTTCTGATTAAGCAATTAGCACAGTGACTGGCAGCCCATAAAACATATTTTGCTCGTGTAGTGTTTATAGTTGTCTTTTGGTAGATGGCTTGTTTTGAAAACATGCGAGATACTTTGGAGAGGCGGTTTTCTCAGCCAGTGCTGTGGTACTACAGGTGACTGAACACCTGAAGGCTTGGATCAGAACTGAGTGAAAATCAGAAATTTAATGTTGAACTGACTTGAAACTAAATGTTTCAGGTCAGTTCAACCATCCCAAAATGAAATATTTCCTTTTCATGTACCCAACAGAAAATTGAAACATTTTGGGAAAAATGAAATTTTCCCACAGAAAATTTTGATTTTGTAGTAACTGCATTTTCTGTCAGGAAATCATTTTGAAGAAAAATTCCTGACCAGCTCTACCATAGTCTGTATGCTGCAGATTCAAATCCCAACGAGGGTGAATTTGTATTCTGCTTATTATTATTTTATTGATTCAAAGTGATTTTCTCTGCACTGGCCACAGGAAAGTGGTGGTAGGTAAGGCTATTAAGGCAGGTCTATACCCCCAGTAGGATCCATTTACAGTGGGAAAAACTTCCAGTGGCAGAGGAATGTGGCCTTAGGGCAGCTTTGCAGGTCTTCCTAAATGCAGTCTAAGATTTGACTCACTGTAGAGGTGACCATATTGCTCTTGTTCTAAGACATGAACTATTTTGGATAAGACAATGTCTATAATGCACACAACAGTGGCATATGATAAAAAGATGTGATCTATTTATTACACTACATCTTGCAAAAGGTTTAGCGTTGTGGTGAGCTCTGACTTGCCATGCATCCTTGTCTGGCTGCTCATGACGTAGAGCAGTATCCACAGACCGTTGTTTTCAAGAGAAACAAGGGCTGCAGTAAGGATAAAATATAGAGGAGAACCACTAACAGCACCTTGTTATCATCCAGTCATTTGCAGTGCATGTCGTTTGTTGTTTATTATTAGTTAGTTCAAAAATGGCAAACTAGTTTTGTGAGAAATTTTGAAACTTTGCTATTCAAAGCTTTGAAAACAGATAATTTTTTCAGTTTATGAAAAAAAAGTGTTTTTATTTTTCCTGATATTTCTATTGAAAACAGTATTGAAAGGGTTATCAAAACTTTTCATTTACCAAAAATCCAGTCTGTAACAAATGAAAATTTTTTGATAACCATTTTCATGTCTGCAATATTTTTTGACCAAAGGCCATTCTATTATTTATTATTATTTACTATGATTTATTTTATAAAAAGTTTTAACTCAAAAATCTTTAAATTTTAAACACCACAAGTTGAAACCCTAGAATTTCATTTGTAGTGTTGTAATAGTGGACAGGAATTTGGTGATCAGTAGAGATAACCCCTCAGCATAGGCACTGCAGATGGAATTTTGAAAGTTCTGTGATTATAAAATTAAAACACTTTCTACACACTGGACAATCTCCATTATGGGTATTTGCTAAAGCCGAAGCACCTATAAAATGAATAAAGAAAAATTAAATTCCTTAAGAAGGCTCATCAAGAGTCAGCTGAAATGCTTAAAACAGTTAAATGAGCCACAATTAAATATGATGGACTGAGACTGAAAGATACAAGATACCTGTTGCGCATCAACATCAAGTGTTTTTCATTTTGACATCAACACAATGCTTCGTACTAACATGTTTCCTTTGCTGTTGTCTAGATTCTTTGATATATCCCTGAAAGCAAAGTGAAGCCATTTCCTTGTTGTTATTTGGAAGGATGCTACTGTGTGAATACTTATCACTGACAAATCAGCAGTCTCTCACTTAATAGAAATGAAAGCAGTGGCACTGCAGTCCTCTTCCCTTCAAACAAGAGATGTGCAGGGATTGAAATATTCACTTTCTTGCTTTTTAGTCATGAACATTAACAACCCATGCACTAGTTACCTAAACAAATTCAGGTTGGGTTGTTTGTATTAGGCATGGATTGCCTAACCAAAGAAACAGAAACAAAAAAAACCACACAACCAGAACCACTGTAGTTTGCGGTCTGAAGCCGTAACATGACCGGTGACTGGGAGAACAGTTAGAAAGAACTTGTGCAGCTAGAAACCTATCAGTCTGTTTAGCTGCAGGCACTTCTATATGCCCCTATGGCTCTGCTGTATTGTGCGCCACAGGCATTTGCTGACCTGTCACAGTGAATGACAGGGTCCTGCCAACATGCCATACAACATACTGCTCGGACACCTTAGCAGATGTTGAAGTATGCCATCATGGTGCCAAGGGGTGCCCCCTCTGAAAGCCACCAATCTGCCTTCTAACCCGATGGTTCTATGATTCTGTGCTGTTCTATAATTTGGGAAATTACCTTTCCAGAAGACAGTGGGCTGGATCTTCTGCTGTGCTCATCATGTGACCGTGGCATGGTAGGGTGGGAGAAGGTGTATAGGTAAAGTTAGCTTTAAGCCACCTTACTGTTTCCCCCTTCAATCAGGCGTCAAACAGGTCTGGTCCCAGCATTTTTACTAATAGTGTTACAGAAGCATCTGTAGCAACACAGGGCTTCTCAGATTTAGCCACAGCTCAAGTAATTAATTGAAGTCCTTGCTCTTAGAAGGGGTACATTTTGGAATTGATGCAAGGCAGTAGGGCAGCTTGCTTGTACAGTCCCATGCAGTTACAGTCACTTTGATCGGGTGAAGAGGGTATATGACTTCTACACATCAGTGGTTTTATGTCTCATGAAAGAAATTAATCTTTAGGACTTGGGAAGGATGGCCTTTAGGTTAGGGCATTTGAGAAGGGCTCAGGAGACCCGAGAGCCCTTCTAGCTCTGCCACAGACTTCCTGTGGGGCTATGAGCAGGTCACTTAATGTCTCAGTGCCTCCATTTTCAGTCTTCTGCTTGTACATCATATTCTTTCCCCCGTTCTTTTGTCTGTCTTGTCTATTTAGGCTGTAAGCACTTCAGAGCAGGGACTGTTATTATTTATATTACAGTAGCACTTACAGGCTACTTACAGTAGCATAATCCAAGATCAGATCTCCATTGTTCTAGGTGCTGTACAAAGTAAGAGACACTTTGCACCAAAGAGTTTACAATCTATATAGGTAGAACAGACAATGGGTGGGAGGAGAATTGCCCAAGGTCACGTAGCAGGTCAGTGGCAGAGTGAGAATAGAAGCCATGTCTCCTGACCCTCAGGTCAGTACCCTATCATTTAAACCATTCTAGCTCTTGTCTTACTCAGTATGTATATATACAATGCCAAGCACAATGAGGCCCCAGGATTGGCGGAGGTTTTTAGGTGTTACTCTAAATCAAATCATAAAGAAAGATGATTGCAGTGGTTGGAAATGGCCTATTTGAAGAGCTAAGAAGTAAAGAATAGACATAGGCAGTAGCTGGACAGAGAGAGAGAGATGATAAAGGGAAGATGTAGTTTTTCAGCTGGTGGGTGTTAGGCTGACAAAATGTGCAGAGGCAGATTTTGCTGTTCACACATTCGGAGAGGACCTCCCAAACAGCACATGAATCCTGGCAGCTTAACAGAGTCTTCTTGCCTCCCTGTGAATGAAGAGATTAACTAAATTTTAACAAGGGTTACTAATGAGTGAAACATCCAATTCTAAGACATAGGTTCTTTGCATATTTGACCAGCTAGTGTTCTTACTCTATTTCTTCTTTGCATTTCTGTACCTAAGCCAATAGTTCCTAGTATTCAGGAAGTAACTAGAAAATCTATATCATGATAGATTTAGAGGTTATATCTCAGCGCCTTTCAGTGCGTCTTGCATTCCGTTACAGTTCTTTGGTTCTCTGCACTACAATTTACAGTGCCAAGCCTCTGGAAACGCCTGCAACAGCCCTGCTGCGGGACAGGGATTACTGCCATGTCCTCATTTAGTTAAATGGCAGAATCTCAGGGAACTTGCCGCAGGTGCCACAATACTGAAGACAGACTCAGCATCTGCCACTGGATAGTCTATTTATTTCATATTTAGAAATGTTAAAGAAGAGTGTATGCGAGAGAGAGAAATAACAAAAATGAATTATCTCGCTAAAGTATTCTCCAAGGCCGATTTCATTCAGCATTTATATGCAGGAATTGTTTATAGTGTATCAAGCTGCATAAACTTGTATACTAATTCTTAATTGTGGTATGCAGTCTGTGACAACCATCTGCTTAGAATGCCACATTTTTCTCCCATTCAGTCTCAGTGAAATTAAAATATTGACAGGAACAATTTCTACAGGGTGAACAAGTTAATAGAGGCGCTGAAGTTATGTATGCTTTTTTAATTCAAGTTACAACTTTATATACACACAAAGAGAACACTAAAATAAACACATTTTAAACATACGTATGAAATAATATGATAAAATAAAATAATCACATTTTTTCTCATTTCCTGTATTCTTGGGTACCCAGAGACAAAAGCTATTTGTCATGTTCATTTATTCATCTGTGTAATATAAAATTTACTATGAAAATAGGAAATAACTATTGACTTGCTTCTGACTTCATTAGAGCTGTGGAAACTTTTTGCACCAGACCACTATTTGTTGTATTTTCTTCATAGGAAGATTTGGATGTTCCTGTATTTTTCATTTGAATAACTTTATTTGAGGATTCAGGGGATTCATAATGTCCCCAGTTCCTTCCCCCTGCTCTTAGAGGAAATTGCTAATGGGATCCAAAGCCGTTCACTTGTAGATTGCTGATTTCAAACCAGAATGGGAAGCTGCTGACCAAAAGTTATTACCATTTGATAGTGGATGTGAAAAATCAGTTCCTAATAGACAGGTGTCCATAACATAAGACAATCATAAGTAGGATCCATTTGGACAATGGGAGAAGAATGGACACGAAGAATGAATTGCCCTGTCAGTCCAAGCAGTAAACTCTACTGCTGAGCAGAGGCACATTGCCATCCCTTGTGGGGAAACTTTCACTACCCTGTGTTTGTATTTGATCTGTAGATAAGCAGTGGACTTTAGGCTCCCAGGCTGCCATTCCTACACCTTTCACAAGCATTAAGTTCACTTTTAAACCTTGGAGGATCAGAGTCTCAGCTGTTGTAAATTGATGTAGCTCCATTTAAGTCAATGGATGCCAATTTGCAGCAGCTGAGGATCTGGCCGAAAGCTGAAGAGCTGGTAAAGCTTTAGCCATGGTGAATTCTCACCTAGCCCTGCAAGGAATGTATATGCAGTTTGCACTGGTTCATATGCTCTTTCATTTCTATATGCTCCATCTTGGTGAAAACTATGAGCTGCAAATTGCCATTCTTATGATACCTAGTTGTAATATATATCATTCTCATGATAATTTGAAAGGGATAAGCAGTGTGTTATGACCTGAATATCAGAAATCCCATATTAACATGACTCAGAATTGGCTGAGATTGAACCCAGGGAAGCCCAAATCATGCTGAAATCAGACAAGAGCAGCACTTTCCTAGAAATTTTCAGAGCCTTCTCAGAGGGCGAAAATAGTTTGGATTCTTGGCATAGCGCTAATAAAAACTGACATCTGTAATATATGCCTCTTTGACATTGGGGTTGGATTACTACTGTCCTCTCTACTGTGGGCTACCTGGGAGACTGATCCCTTGCTTTCAGCTAGCACAGAATTCAGCAGCTTGATTGTTGGGGTGGCCAGAGGGGATTGTGCCTATCTGCTGCTCAGATGACTGTACAGGCTGCCTGCATAGACACAGACTGAGTTTATGATTTTATTTTTGCAATATAATACAGTTAACAGAGTGGGTCCCAGATACCTTGCTAGAGCTGCTGCTCCATTTATCCCTTATGAAAACAAAAGCAGTAGCAGCAACAACAACTAAAACCCTACAGTATTCTCTAGTAAAGACATGTGGCCCTTTAACAGTACCATTGGAAGCTATTATGTTTGGGACAGTTATTGTACAATACAGTACTGTTTTTATTTTTATAGCATGAGGGATGTATACTATCTCTCTCTAAAAATTGAGAGTAAGGGTATGTCTACACAAAGATTAAAAACCCTGCGGCTGGCCAGAACAGTTGACTGGGCTCACAGGGCTTGGGCTCCTAGGCCTGAAAAACTTCTGTGTAGATGTTCGGGTTTGAGCAGGAGCCCAAACTCTGATATCCTGTGAGAGTGGAGGATGAGGTTTATAAAGCTTTTAATATCACAAGGCTTTCATCACAGGATATTGAGTAGATTTTGTGTGATATACTTTGAGATTAAAAGCAGAAATAAAAATAATCTTATAATTTAGTTTCTAATTTTTGTCAGTGTATTTCTGTTTCTGTGATGCTGATAAAATACCACAAGCCATTAAGGTGGGGCAATACACTGAATATAAAAAAGTATTAGTTTGGTTGTTATTCCTAGCAAAATACTTGACAATTTCTGTTAATAGATTAGAAGGTAAACCTGATGTGCTAAAGGTAGTTTCTGGGTGACAAGGGATAAATCAGTTTCAGAGCTTCAAAACACAAGATTGAGATTGTGGAAATAACTGGGTTCAAGAAGGTCACAGATATATCAAAGTGATAGTGTGAAAAAGATAAACAAATAATATATACAATGTAGTGTAAACACTGATTTTTTTAAATGGATTTAATTCATCAGCATAATAGGATAAGTATATGGAATTTACATTCCACGAACCAAACAAAATATACAATATAGTATAAACACAGGAAGGGTTTTTTTAAAAAAATGGATTAGATTAATCAGCATAATAGGATAAGCATATGGAATTTACATTTCACACTAAAAATAAAACCTGATTCCACCAACCACCAGTTTAGTAGGACCACAACAGGGACTGAAGCAGGGTATACTATCCAGCAGTCACCAGCATTGGAAAAGATCCTAAATGTCTAAAATAGGATTGTGATTAGTTTAGTGTAAACACCTCTTCTAGGCACCCCCGGCTTGTTTACAGCACCTCAAATGACCACAGATGTCAGTACCCAAAATCATTGGCCTGTTCACATTTACCACACCCTATTTGATTCCTATGTCATCCCTTCTACACCTCTCATGACTAGAGATATTTAAAACACACATGTACAGTGCCAGTAAATTGCAACAGTGTGCAAATTACAATCACTAGATACTTGCAACCTTAAAGTGCCTAATTTACACTGAAGCAATCATTTACAGTGGATGCCCTGAAATAGTTTCACCGGTTTGAAAGATTTTGCCATTTGAAACTGGGAGAACTTTTTACATACAACCACTTCACTCCACTGATTAATTTTATTTGTTTAGTTTTAGAATTCCCAATTACCTTGATAAGGCACAACAACAAATTCTGTCACAGTTGTGATATTCCATATTTCTTTGCTTCAGTCTTCATGGCTGAGGATGTTAGGGAGATTTCCAAACCTGAGCTGTCTTTTGTAGGTGACAAATCTGAGGAATTGTCACAGATTGAAGTGTCACTAGAGGAGGTTTTGGAATTAATTGAGAAACTTAACAGTAACAAGTCACTGGGACCAGATGGCATTCACCCAAGAGTTCTGAAAGAACTCAAATGTGAAATTGTGGAACTATTAAATATGGTTTGTAACCTGTTCTTTGAATCAGCTATTGTACCCAGTGACTGGAAGATAGCTAATGTAACACCAATATTTAAGAAGGGCTCTAGAGGTGATCCTGGCAATTACAGACCAATAAGTCTAATATCAGTACCAGGCAAATTAGTTGAAACAATAGTAAAAAATAAAATTGTCAGACACATAGAAGAACATAAATTGTTGTCCAAAAGTCATCATGGCTTCTGTAAAGGGAGATCATGCCTTACTAATCTATTAGAGTTCTTTGAGGGGGTCAACAAACATGTGGACAAGAGGGATCCAGTGGACATAGTATACTTAGATTTCCAGAAAGCCTTGGACAAGGTCCCTCACCAAAGGCTCTTATGTAAATTAAGTTGTCATGGGATAAGAGGGAAGATCCTTTCATAGATTGAGAACTGGTTAAAAGACAGGGAACAAAGGGTAGGAATAAATGGTAAATTTTCAGAATGGAGACGGGTAACTAGTGGTGTTCCCCAAAGATCAGTTCTAGGACCAATTCTATCCAACTCATTCCTAAACGATCTGGAGAAACGGGTAAACAGTGAGGTGGCAAAGTTTGCAGATAATACTAAACTGCTCAAAATAGTTAAGACCAAAGCAGACTGTGAAGAACTTCAAAAAGATCTCACAAAACTAAGTGATTGGGAAATGAAATAATAAAATGGCAAATGAAATTGAATGTGGATAAATGTAAAGTAATGCACACTGGAAAAAAAAACCAACTGTACATACAATATGATGGGGGCTAATTTAGCTACAACTAATCAGGAGAAAGATCTTGGAATCATCGTGGATAGTTCTCTGAAGACGTTCATGCAGTGTGCAGCAGCAGTCAATAAAGCTAACGGGATGTTAGGAATCATTAAAAAAGGGATAGAGAATAAGATGGAGAATATCTTATTGCCCTTATATAAATCCATGGTTCGCCCACATCTTGAATACTGCGTACAGATGTGATCCCCTCAACTCAAAAAAGATATACTGGCATTAGAAAAGGTTCAGAAAAGGGCAACTAAAATGATTAGGGGTTTGGAACGAGTCCCATATGAGGAGAGATTAAAGAAGCTAGGACTTTTCTGCTTGGAAAAGAGTGGGGGATATGATAGAGGTCTATAAAATCATGAGTGGTGTGGAGAAAGTGAATAAGGAAAAGTTATTTACTTGTTCCCATAATATAAGAACTAGGGGCCACTAAATGAAATTAATGGGTAGCAGGTTTAAAACAAATAAAAGGAAGTTCTTCACTCAGCACACAGTCAACCTGTGGAACTCCTTGCCTGAGGAGGTTGTGAAGACTAGGACTATAACAGGGTTTAAAAGAGAACTGGATAAATTCATGGAGGTTAAGTCCATTAATGGCTATTAGCCAGGATGGGTAAGGAATGGTGTCCCTAGCTTCTATCTGTCAGAGGGTGGAGATGGATGGCAGGAGAGAGATCATTACCTGTTAGGTTCACTCCCCCTGGGGCACCTGGCATGGCCACTGTTGGTAGACAGGATACTGGGCTGGATGGACCTTTGGTCTGACCCAGTATGGCCATTCTTATGTTCTTATGCATATGGGGATAAACACCCTGCATTAACTACTATGTGAAATAAGGATGGTCTTGTGATTCAGGCAGTGTACTAGAACCCAGTGTACTAGAACTGGGTTCAATTCCCAGCTCTGCTAGGCTTTCTCTGCAATCTTGGGCAATTCACTGAGTCTCTCTGCACATCTTGGTTCAGACCTCTAGATAATACCATAACACAATTGATAATTCCCTGTGTTTTCTTGGGCTATAGCCTGGATCCACATAGGTATTTAGGCTCCTAACTTCCATTGAAATCACATTGTACATGGAGCACATAATAATGGGGCCAAAAATATTGCCACAGCAGAATGTCATCAAGTCATGGTACAATTGAAAAACTCTGAGACAGTGTTGCCAGGATGACTGGTTCACAATGACAAATGACATGAACTCCATTGGTGTGAGTAACAGTAAGGGGAAAATTAGCATGGGGAAATAGCAAATATAGAATACAGATCTCCTGACTGCCTATCCTGGGATATCTCACGTACTTATCACAGAGACTCAATCTGCTGAGACAGCTTCCCTTTTCTCACCCTCTCCTTCAGTTCCATTTAAATCTTCCTCAACTCCTAGACTGACGCACCTGAATGCTTCAGTTCCACATTGAAATGTGAAAGAGAATGAACCAGAATGTGGGCTGATGAAACTCTGCAGTGATGGATGGCACGCACTCTATCCTCCACTCTAAGATGCTCAGTTATTAATGTGTGAGCATGCACAGCGGTGGATTTTTAATAGGCCTCTGTTTCTCTGTTTACGAATGGTCAGCAAACAGACTTTGGTTTTTACACATGTATTCATTGGGTCAGATTCTCAGCTGGTATAAATCGGCACAGCTCTATTGAAGTCAATGGAGTGATGCTGATTTACACCAACTATAAGCCTGTCCCATTTGGGCTGATCCAAAGCCCATAGAAATCAGTGGAATCTTTCCATTGATTTTAACAGGCTTTGGTGCAGGAATTTTTAACAAAATTGTTATGCCTGCCTCTTTCAGCCTATGGGCTATTCATGAATTATTTGCTTTGGCTATTTGTTGTTCTTGGTGTTTCTTCTAATTGACACAATGACTAGAAGTTTATGCAGTACAAAAATGGTGTTAAGAGAACATTAAAGATGTACAGTTAGGCTGTGTCTACATTATCCCTTTTTCCCTACGATATTCCTGCTGTTAACTCCACTTCAACTCCTTCAATGATGGCTTTAATGCAGACAAGGATCTGGCATCTATCATTGTTTATACCATCAGATTGTCTGACTCCTGCTTAGAGCAAATCTAGATGACACAATGCTAAAAATACTTAGGGCTAGCAAGCCTACTGTTGCTATCAGTGGTGGAATTGCACTGTGGGTAGTGATGGACTATTCTAAGGAAAAAAAAGGCTAATGTAGACAAAGCCTTAGTTCGCAGATGTCAGAAAATGTCAGAGGAGAGGTTTTTTGATGTAGGCACTGTAATGGGATTCAGGAAATATCGGTTCAATTCCTAGCTCTTCCCCAGACTGCCTGTGTGCCTTTGGATTAGTCACTTAGTCTCTGTGTGTCTCAGCTCTCCATGTGTAAAACCAGCATGATAATACTTCTCCACCCCACAGAGATGTCCAGAGAATACTTTCATTAATGATTGTGAGGTGTTCAGATGCTGCAGTGAGAGGGATTTGCAGAAGTGCCTACATGACTTAAAGAGCACCAGTCCCATCTTTATCACTGAGGTGTTTTTGAAAATCCCACCCAATGAAAGTTTCTGCAAACAGGGGCTTAGGATGAAAACTAATATGCATCCTTAAATATCACACTTCTACTACACAGCAGTAACTAGATATGAGTAGTACACAAAAAACCACAACATTCCCTAAACGCTTGTGTAAACAAAACTACACTCATACAGATGACCATATGAATGCAAACCCAAAAGCACAGAAACGTGGATAAGTCCATCCACTAAATGTTCATCAGCACCATTTTGCATTATTCACTCAGGTCTAATTGTTGTTTTGATAGTGTCCTTTTAACGTAGATTTTAAATAACAAAGAACTTTGTTTTTTATTTTTTACATTCGATAAATTGGAACAAAACTATGGATGTCAGCAGCAACTTGTTTTACCTTTACTTGTTTTCCAGTTGGTTTTTGCTGACATGAATACATTTAAAATCATTACACATCACCTGTCTCAAAACAGGTTTAGTCCAGAAATTTTATGAACCTCTGCTATCAAGAAATTATTAGACTAATGTTCTAAGGACTGATACGTATAATATCTGAAATATGAATATAAACAACCTGTGGTATCAAAATAAACATCAAACAGTTTCAAAGAGCTAAGCACTGGTTTACAATTATTTAGACATGTGAGCAAGACTATGTTTCTCAACATGTGAATTCCTTATTCAGTCGTAACGGTGGTATTGCAGTATAAAATATCACTATGAGTCTCATCCGTTGTATAATAAAGACCTCGACTGGCAGTGAACATTCTGGGCCAGGTTCTGTGCTGTGCCTTCGCCAGCCCTGACCACTCCCCCAGCATGCCCCTAAAACAGGGGCTGCATAGAGGGGGGTGGTATAGTGCTAGCTATGCTGGCTTTACGCTGCCCCTGCTTTAGGATTATTGCCCTGGGGGCAGTTAATCCATTTGTGTGGCTCCTTTATGGTGGCTGATTTGCAGAGTCTGCAACTGGGCCTTTCATTGAAGGGAGTGCAAGAAAGTTATTGCCTCAGATTATCACAAAGGATCAAAGACTTTTCATCAAAAAGCTATGAGGGGGGAAAAAAACCCCTGATGTGTAACCCTCAGAGATTCAGGCAGTGTACTAGAACCCAGTGTACTAGAACTGGGTTCAATTCCCAGCTCTGCTAGGCTTTCTCTGCAATCTTGGACAATTCACTGAGTCTCTCTGCACATCTTGGTTCAGACCTCTAGATAGTACCGTAACACAATTGATAATTCCCTGTGTTTCCCTGGGCTATAGCCTGGATCCACATAGGTATTTAGGCTCCTAACTTCCATTGAAATCACATTGTACATGGAGCACATAATAATGGGGCCAAAAATATTGCCACAGCAGAATGTCATCAAGTCACGGTACAATTGAAAAACTCTAAGACAATGTTGCCAAGATGACTGGTTCACAATGACAAATGACATGAACTTCATTGGCAGTATACGTTTGAGTATGCCACATACCAGTTCTTTATACAGAGTGTTAATTACCCTAATGCTAGAGAAAAAAATCTCCTATGTTTGACAGGCTAGTTTCTACCCAGACTAAAAGAAGACCTCTTTGCCTATCTATGTTCAAACAGATTTCAGAGTGGTAGCCGCTTTAGTCTGTATCATCAGAAAGAACGAGGAGTACTTGTGGCACTTTAGAGACTAACATGTACTAAATGTATTTGAGCATAAGCTTTCGTGGGCTAAAGCCTACATCCTCGGATGCATGCAGTGGAAAATACAGTAGGAAGATATATATAGAACATGAAAAAATGGGGGTTGCCATACCAGCTCTTAACGAGGCCAATCGATTAAGGTGGGCTATTATCAGCAGGAGAAAAAACTTTTGTAGCGAGAATTAGGATGGGCCATTTCAAACAGTTGACAAGAAGGTGTGAGTAACAGTAGGGGGAAAATTAGCATGGGGAAATAGTCTTTAGTTAGTGTAATGACTCATCCATTCCCAGTCTTTATTCAAGCCTAATTCAATGGTGTCCAGTTTGCAGATTAATTCCAGTTTTGCTGTTTCTTGTTGTTTGTTCTCCTAATTATCACTAAGCCAACCCCCTGTCCCAGGTCAGAACCTCCTCCTGCACCCTAACTCCCTCCCAGTGCCTGCATCCCAAGCCCCTGCCCCAGTCTTGAGCCCCCTCCTGGTCCTGCACCTCCTCCACACCCCTACCCCAGCCCTAAGCCTGCTCCTGAATTCTGAATGTTAAAGATGTTGACAAACCTTATCACAAAACCGTAAGGTGTTTGGGGTCATTGACTGCTTCAGGAGAAGGTGCGGTTCTGGGGGAGGTGCCATCAGTTTCCAGACTGATGAAGAAATTCAGCAATTAGCATTCAAGGCCATATTTTGAGCTCCGAGTTGAAATGCTGCCACTAGAAATGAAAGTGAGATATTCACCTTCCCAGAAATATGCCTAGCATGAAACTGGATATTACCTAACAGACACTACAATCAAAAGAGCCTCAGCAGACACATTAATGAACCGAAGAATGCTGACTGTTTATGAGCAATTGCCACTACAGCCAGATTGTCGGAGTTGAACAAAACTCTGTTGTTTGCCAACTGCTGACCCCAAATGGTTACTGCCATCAGCAGAGGGAAAAATTCCATATATGTCATGTCTCTCCCTACCCTTGCCAAGAGCCATTTCAGTGACCACTGAGCTTCACACCAAGACCCCTTAAAATGCAAAGTTTTACTGAATGTCAAATCAGAATGAAGTTGTAGATCAAATGTAAAGGATGCATTGACCAGCCACAACTCCCTTGATAGTGCTTGAAAAGTATCTTCTACATTTTCAAATCTGTGTTAAACTATCCAAACGGACATGGGTTTTTCTTCTCCCCTGCTCCCACTGTGGCCTGAGCTAATCTCTTATGTAGAATGCCCTGCCTAGAAATTTAACCTTTCTCATAGTCAAATTTCAAATAACCATCAACTTTGCAGCTGTTAACTTTCAACCCTGACTTGGGTTGCCAGGCATCCAGTTTTAGAGCAGAACGCCTGGTGGCTCGGTGTTGACAGTGCTGTTAAAAGTCTGGTTGGTGGTGCAGTGGGGCTAAGGCAGGCTCCCTGCCTGCCCTGGCTCCGCATAGCTCCTGGAAGCAGCTGGCATGTCTCTGCACCCCCCGCCCCTAGCAGCTCCCATTGGCCAGGACCTGTGACCAATGGGAGCTGCAGGGATGACACCTGTGGGCGTGGGCAGCACACACCACACAGAGCCGCCTGGCCGCGGTTCCCGGATAATGCTGCAGAGTCATCCACTTCCGGGAGCAGCACAGAGCCTACCTTAGCCCTGTTGCGCCACCGCCCAGGAACCACCTGAGGTAAGTGCCAACCAGCTGGAGCCCAAACCCCCACCCCAACCCTCTGTCCCAGGTCAGAACCTCCTCCCGCACCCTAACTCCCTCCCGGAGCCCGCAACCCAACTCCCTGCCCCAGCCCTGAGCCCCATCCTGGAGCCTGCACCTCCTCCAACACCACTGCCCCAGCCCTGAGCCTGCTCCCACATTCCAAACCCCTTGGTCGCAGACCAGATCCCCCTTCTATACCCCAAACCCCTCATCCCTGGCTCCACCCGAGAGCCTGCACCACTAGTCAGAGCCTAGTGAAAGTGAGTGAGGGTGAGAAAAAGTGAGCAATGGAGGGAGGAGGGATGGAGTGTGTGGGGCCTCAGAGAAGGGGCAGGGCAGGGGTGGGCCCTCAGGAAGTGGTGGAGCAGGATGATTGGTTTTGTGCAATTAGAAAGTTGGCAACGCTAGCCCTGACCAGCGTCTGCAACATAACATTTAGAGCTTAGCAAAAGGTAAACTAAATTCCAAATCCTCAAAATCCAAACATATCAGTTTAATTTTGATGGCCTTTTTATCTTGTCAAATGGAAATACCAGCTCTGTCTTGTCTGCCATTAACTTTGTCGGGGGTGGGGGGCATGGAGCAGCATTCATATCGTGCTCCCTGCCAGTACCTGGCCCAGGCTGGGGAAGCTAATGATCCAACCAGCGGACCAAATTCTGTGATGAATCCTGGTCATGTGCCACCTGAGGCATATTGTGCAATGCTAAGAAGAAGAAGATTAACTTTGTCAGCCACTAATGAGCAAACATTGTCATCTTTTGACCCTTTCCTGGGTCTGGATTAGGGCTGGATGAGCAGTTCAGGAAAGAATGTGATTGCACCTAAATGCACCTTATAGTAGGCATTTGCACTCTTTTGTGAGTTCAGTTTTGGTTAATATAGCAATGTGATATCATGGCATTTGCAATAGGACACAACTGTTGTCTTATTGAACCACCAGTTCAGATGTTTGCTGTCCCTTGGTACCCTATAACCAGGGTGGAGATAGTTATTTGGGCAAAAGTTTGACAGATATTGGGGTTCATTTAGAATTATGTAAAACATTTCTAGGAGTTTTGTCCTAACCTTGGAGCTGATCTTAAGAGGTATTGAACATTTGCGACTTCCGCTTTTACTTACACTGGAGTTTTAGATGCTCAGCACCATTGAGGATTAGGCCCATTTCTTTGTTTCAGGCTATATGATTTTGCACACCCTGAATTATGCAAAATTACCACTGACTCTCTCATGTGTTCATGTTATTTGTTGTTTTTATTGCAGTAACACCTACAGAGCCAAACAGAGATTAGAGCCCTGTTATCCTAGACAAATAGCACAGACCATCCTCACATCAGAAAGCTCACAATCTAGAGTTTAAACAATATGCAACTGGTGAATAAGACACATGGTGAATGAGCTCAGAGGACAAAGTAACAGTAGCGACAAATGCACTTGCAAGTTAGTAATTTGCAGCTGGTTACCAGCATGCATAACTAATACCAGAAGGTGATGATTTGTAGGCACCATGGCAAAGGCAAGTTAATGCTGTGCATCTGAAACCATTAACCAGCTCTGGTTTGTTCAAAACTGAGCCCTTTTTAAGGAATCTGGACAGAATATTGGGGTTTGTAACAGAACAGGGAGCCATTTTTGCCAGGTTTCCATTGCACATCTATAGGTAAAAGCCAAACCTATACATGACAGAGGTTTCTCATGTTTCAGTTCCATACATACAAATGAATTTACCCTTTTCTTACTGTTGTCACTTTAAATTACCCAGGAGAGAACCTTGACACATATTAATAGCGTGGCTACCAGCCTAGATGCAGGCCAGGCAGTGGAACAATCTGTCTTTGTGTCTTTGCAAAACAGAATGGTCAGATTCCAGCAACTATTGGTATAAGCCAGAAAACAGCTGGTCCGTACCATTCTTTGGCATTGTGTGACAGTCTTACTACAAACACAACCTTGGCTGCACTCTGTATTGTGACAGGGTCTGGCCAGATGGCTACAGGAGAGTGATCCTCCAGGAAGTGAGTGGGCGGAGCCTGCCCACTGCTAAAGGACCCCCCCTCAGTCTAAGGGGAGGATCCACAGGACCTGGAGACCAAATGATTCCTGGGGTCAACTAATGAAATAACAGGGACAGGAGTGCAGTCAAAGGATCAAACGAAGGGAACCTGGAGAGTGAGAGAAGGAAGATATATTAGCCCCAGGTTAAGCAGGTCCCTTTCCCCTGGGTAAGGTAATGGGCAGTTCCAGAACAATCAGGAAATTGCTGGAACCAATTAAGGCAGACAGGCTAATTAGGACACCTGGAGCCAATTAAGAAGCGGCTAGAATCAATTAAGGCAGGTTAATCAGGGCACCTGGTTTAAAAAGGACCTCACTTCAGTTAATGAGGGGCACACAAGGAGCTGAGAGTGGAAGGGCGTACTGCTGGAGGTCTGAGGAGTACAAATGCTATCTGGCATCAGGAGGAAGGTCTTGTGGTGAGGCTACAGAAAGTGATGGGAGGAGGCCATGGGGAAGTAGCCCAGAGACTTGTAGCTGTCACACAGCTGTACAAGAAACACAGTAGACAGCTGTGATCCACAGGGCCCTGGGCTGGAACCCGGAGTAGAGGGTGGGCTCGGGTTCCCCCCAACTCCCTATTGAATACAGGAGGAGTTGACCTGGACTGTGGGTCCCACCAGAGGGGAAGGTCCCTGGCCTGTCCCCAGACCCACTAGGTGGACCAGCAGAGACTGTGGGGATTGTTCTCCTCCTTTTCCCCATGTTGGCCAGTGATGAGGTTAGCTGAGTGGATGGCAGGTTTGAGGCACTAGCAAAAGTGGCCAAACTGAGGGCTGCCGTGAAACTCTGAGGCGAGCAAATCTGCCAATAAGCGCAGGACCTACCAAGGCAGAGGAGGAACTTTGTCACAGTATCTTAGCAGAAGAAACCAAGGTCTATAAAAAAATGAGTCCCTAGTGTAAATATGGTCTCTCTATAATATGCTAACACCTTGTTAACTAGAGAGATCTAATGATTAAATTACTGAATAATGTTTCTCTCAAACAAAAGCTCACTGTTGTAATGATTATTGTTTTGTCTCTGATATTTACATGGCAAGGATTTGTAAACCTGCTAAAATTTCCTGAATAATTAAAAGGTTAGTCCCTTTCTGGTTATTGGTAAATGGTAGGTAATTCAATATGATGATTATCCTATGCATATTTTAGGGATAAAGTCCAAAGTGTAAACTGTTGAGAATAAGAGCTCACTTTTTTGTCCAGAAAAATCTATTCTTTGATATTCTGGCTAATTATATTATGAAAGAAGGTTTACAGACAACAGATTTTTTTTTGTATTATATGACTTTCAGGATGCATTTCAAGCAGAGGAAGTTAGAACCCAAAATAATTCAGAAATTGAGCCTTGTATCTTTAAAACAATGGTATACTCCAAATGCATAAATAAATAAATTCTGTTCACAACAGGCCCACAATATATTTTTAACTCTTTATAGTGGTTGGATTTAGGGCTATACTCAATATTTACTGTAGGTGGGAACTTCCATCACATAGGTAGCATTGTTTGGATGAGATATTCATCAAGATTGTTTTTCTCCAATCTGTGATATATACATGGAAGTTAAAGATCTGAAGACACGCTCTGGAAAACATAGGGTTAGCCCTCGTATTCCCGATTTCATTCAAGCAAGTTCTAATGTCCATAACTACTGGTGAGTTTATAATAGCTACCCTTCCTAAACAGACACTACACCTCCAGCATCTAACTCAAAATGTTGTAACGCACCTTGGGATATCGTTGGCTAAAACCAGATTCTGTTCTATTCTCTTGCTTACCTGGATTGTTGTCCTGTGTCCTGTCTAATTTGGGGCCAGATTTTGAGAAATGCTCAGCACCTAGCATCTTGAAAATATGGCCTTTCAATTATGTTTCCTCTTCAAGGAGGGAACCATTTCTTAATCTATCTTTGTACAGTGCTGTGTACATTTATGGATAGATATTTTTTTCATTATTAATATTCTACATAAACATCCGTGATGTGCTTTTTTAAAACTGATTGGCTGATTATTTTTTCTTTTGTTTTTAAAAAATATGCCTTGGGCATCATTAAAAGCAAGTTTATTATTTGCTGAGTTACAAGTAGATATGAAAGCATCCAGATTCTTGTTCTGCTCACCCTTTTTGCACTTTCACTGTTCAGCTGAGAAACGCCAAACAGAGACATCCTGAAATTACGATATCTGACCAGTTATCAGATGACATGTCCCTCCTCCTTGAAACTTTGGTAGCTGGATTAAATGTTAAGGGTATAAAACCTAGCAACTCTAGGAGGAAAGTTAACATTTTTTTTAATCTGAGCTAGACAAGCGCATTTTTGGCTTGTAATATTAGTAGAGAAAGTGCAGGAAGAGAGACTCTAGAAGTGGATGTGAACATGTCTTCCTTATTGAGCACCAATGATTGATTGATAGAGCAACAGAAGAAAACATACCAGAAGCCTGATTCACCTTTGCTGATGCACAGAAATGTAATTATAATACAAATATAATCATCATCATTTGTACACTGCCTTATATAAGCCAGGCTTTCTGGCCCATTTGGAATTCATTGCCACCAGCAAGGGCAAGCACAATTCCTTCCACTGCTTTCTATCAGGGTTACTGCCAGGGAAGCAACTTTAAATTCTGCTAGCAGCTCTTTAATGTCCTTTCAGGTGCAGGCTGCTGTGGAAATGTGCTGAATCAGCACATCTCTGCACAACCACCCTGGGCCCAACACCTATTTGCTAGCCAGTGCCCCTGTCTTTTAGGTCTGGTCAGCCTGTGGACCCCTGATGGGATAGAGAGGTTTCTGTAGACAAAACCTTCCCCACTGGTAGACTTTCTATTGGTGGGGGCTTCCATCTTTGTCTAGAGAGTGGAAATCTTTGTTGGAGCTGCTAGGAAAAATTCAGGCAAAATATTTTTCCATCAGAATTTGCTGAATCATTGAAATCAAAATGTTTCGCGGAGATAGTTCAATTTCAATTACGTTCCAACAGAACACAGGCAGAGGGGAGACAGAACTCCAACTGCCAGGTTCTGTCAGAAACCTGCCTGGTTTAACTGCTAGTTTGCCCACCCGGCTCCTTGGTGGTCCTCCTGCCAGATGTGTGGGAGGGATAGCTCAGTGGTTTGAGCATTGGCCTGCTAAAACCAGGGTTGTGAGTTCAATCCTTGATGGGGCAAGTAAGGGAACTTTGGCAAAAACAAAAAATTGGGGATTAGTCCTGCTTTGAGCAGGGGGTTGGACTAGATGACCCCCTGAGGTCCCTTCCTGATATTCTATGATAGCATTGGGGTCAGGTACCTCAGGGCTTCCAGGGTTCATGGCTATGGGGCAGCCCATCAGAAAGGCTACCCTGCAGCTGGGCCTCCGTTCCTTTTTTCAGAGAATTTCAAAATGTTTGGTTTTTGTTTCCATTTGGAACGATACCAGATTTACAAATCTTGAAATTCTCCACTAAATGGAATTCCCTTTCTCCCCACTGCTGTAGTACCTATCTTGAATCTGTTGTTTGAATACAGACAGAGTGCTCTAAACATGTTTTCCATAACATGTGTGTGATGATTTTTAATAATAATATAGAACGGGCCATCTGAGGCTCTAATAGCAAATATAGAATACAGATCTCCTGACTGCCTATCCTGGGATATCTCATGTACTTATCACAGAGACTCAATCTGCTGAGACAGCTTCCCTTTTCTCACCCTCTCCTTCAGTTCCATGTAAATCTTCCTCAACTCCTAGACTGACGCACCTGAATACTTCAGTTCCATATTGAAACGTGAAAGAGAATGAACCAGAATGTGGGCTGATGAAACTCTGCAGTGATGGATGGCACGCACTCTATCCTCCACTCTAAGATGCTCAGTTATTAATGTGTGAGCATGCACAGCGGTGGATTTTTAATAGGCCTCTGTTTCTCTGTTTACGAATGGTCAGCAAACAGACTTTGGTTTTTACACATGTATTCATTGGGTCAGATTCTCAGCTGGTATAAATCGGCACAGCTCTATTGAAGTCAATGGAGTGATGCTGATTTACACCAACTATAAGCCTGTCCCATTTGGGCTGATCCAAAGCCCATAGAAATCAGTGGAATCTTTCCATTGATTTTAACAGGCTTTGGTGCAGGAATTTTTAACAAAATTGTTATGCCTGCCTCTTTCAGCCTATGGGCTATTCATGAATTATTTGCTTTGGCTATTTGTTGTTCTTGGTGTTTCTTCTAATTGACACAATGACTGGAAGTTTATGCAGTACAAAAATGGTGTTAAGAGAACATTAAAGATGTACAGTTAGGCTGTGTCTACATTATCCCTTTTTCCCTACGATATTCCTGCTGTTAACTCCACTTCAACTCCTTCAATGATGGCTTTAATGCAGACAAGGATCTGGCATCTATCATTGTTTATACCATCAGATTGTCTGACTCCTGCTTAGAGCAAATCTAGATGACACAATGCTAAAAATACTTAGGGCTAGCAAGCCTACTGTTGCTATCAGCGGTGGAATTGCACTGTGGGTAGTGATGGACTATTCTAAGGAAAAAAAAGGCTAATGTAGACAAAGCCTTAGTTCGCAGATGTCAGAAAATGTCAGAGGAGAGGTTTTTTGATGTAGGCACTGTAATGGGATTCAGGAAATATCGGTTCAATTCCTAGCTCTTCCCCAGACTGCCTGTGTGCCTTTGGATTAGTCACTTAGTCTCTGTGTGTCTCAGCTCTCCATGTGTAAAACCAGCATGATAATACTTCTCCACCCCACAGAGATGTCCAGAGAATACTTTCATTAATGATTGTGAGGTGTTCAGATGCTGCAGTGAGAGGGATTTGCAGAAGTGCCTACATGACTTAAAGAGCACCAGTCCCATCTTTATCACTGAGGTGTTTTTGAAAATCCCACCCAATGAAAGTTTCTGCAAACAGGGGCTTAGGATGAAAACTAATATGCATCCTTAAATATCACACTTCTACTACACAGCAGTAACTAGATATGAGTAGTACACAAAAAACCACAACATTCCCTAAACGCTTGTGTAAACAAAACTACACTCATACAGATGACCATATGAATGCAAACCCAAAAGCACAGAAACGTGGATAAGTCCATCCACTAAATGTTCATCAGCACCATTTTGCATTATTCACTCAGGTCTAATTGTTGTTTTGATAGTGTCCTTTTAACGTAGATTTTAAATAACAAAGAACTTTGTTTTTATTTTTTACATTCGATAAATTGGAACAAAACTATGGATGTCAGCAGCAACTTGTTTTACCTTTACTTGTTTTCCAGTTGGTTTTTGCTGACATGAATACATTTAAAATCATTACACATCACCTGTCTCAAAACAGGTTTAGTCCAGAAATTTTATGAACCTCTGCTATCAAGAAATTATTAGACTAATGTTCTAAGGACTGATACGTATAATATCTGAAATATGAATATAAACAACCTGTGGTATCAAAATAAACATCAAACAGTTTCAAAGAGCTAAGCACTGGTTTACAATTATTTAGACATGTGAGCAAGACTATGTTTCTCAACATGTGAATTCCTTATTCAGTCGTAACGGTGGTATTGCAGTATAAAATATCACTATGAGTCTCATCCGTTGTATAATAAAGACCTCGACTGGCATTGAACATTCTGGGCCATGTTCTGTGCTGTGCCTTCGCCAGCCCTGACCACTCCCCCAGCATGCCCCTAAAACAGGGGCTGCATAGAGGGGGGTGGTATAGTGCTAGCTATGCTGGCTTTACGCTGCCCCTGCTTTAGGAGTATTGCCCCGGGGGGCAGTTAATCCATTTGTGTGGCTCCTTTATGGTGGCTGATTTGCAGAGTCTGCAACTGGGCCTTTCATTGAAGGGAGTGCAAGAAAGTTATTGCCTCAGATTATCACAAAGGATCAAAGACTTTTCATCAAAAAGCTGTGAGGAAAAAAAAAACCCTGATGTGTAACCCTCAGAGAAAGGACAGAGACAGCAAAGACAGCATCCCGCTATGTAACAACCTGTCACCATATCAGGAATGGACACTAATGACAAGTGGACACGGGGGATAAAACCCAAAACACAGTGTGAAGCCCCATCCTGGGCAGATCACACCTAATTCTGACAGATACCTGAGGGGTCTGTTTCTTTTACGATTTGACAAAATTGCCTAGCTCATTTTGCCAATAAAGTATCATTGAGCTGAACTGTGTCGTGCAGAACATATCATGCCGTGTGGTTGAATCCATCACTCCACCTTATAAATGCTGCCACTCTGTTTCAGGAACATCAAAATCCACAATAAAATAAGCCGTTTCTTCTTCAGGGGAAATAAGGTTGTTTTGACAAAACAAAACTTTTTGCATATATATTAAGTATAGCTTTTCCCTAGGAATCACATTGTTTAGAAATTTGTTGTCATTCTGTTAAAATTGAAACAATGACTGCATCAGTGCCTAAGAAACTGAGGAAACTTGCTTTTGGAAATGTACATTTTAAAGTCTTTTTATTATGTTGTTTTTCCTCCCTATATTCACTGTCCATTGTGAATGAATTGCAGTCGAATGCATCATTTCTTTAAGAGTTTACCCATAAAAAAGAAGGGGGAGGGTGGAAGCAAATGGTATATACTAAAAGGAAAATAGCTTTCCTAAGACCTTAATAGCTACTGCTTGTGTGCAGCCCTCAGCTTGCTCCACTCTGCAGATTAACTTTAACTTTCGGTAGAGCATCCCCAAAGACCAGAACATATTTTTGGTTGTTAAACAAATGAAGGATTTGACACGTTTCCACCATTGTTTCTGAAAACGAAATGAAATGGTTTCAAAATGAAAGCCACACATCCTTTCACTTGTCTAAAGTGCTAGGGACAGTTGTTGTAACTCAGAAGCTAACTGTATGCTGATTTGTCACTCCCTTGGCTTTCCTGCTTGTTTTACTTTCCCCATTTTAACATTTTACTTACTTTTCCTGTTATTCTTTACATTCCTTTTTCTCTAGTGTCTCTCTGTGCTTATGAAGATTAAGTGACTTGCAGCAGTGGACATGTGTCTTTTGGGAGGTTTTCTCTGTGTGCATTCACAAGCCAGATGCATTCAGACAACTGCAACAAAAACTCTCCTGTTCCAAAGACATTGCTGCTGCAACCTGGAGGAAGAACCATCCGTAGGGGTGACAATTCAATTCCCGAACC
Source organism: Dermochelys coriacea (assembly GCF_009764565.3). NCBI lineage: Eukaryota > Metazoa > Chordata > Testudines > Dermochelyidae > Dermochelys > Dermochelys coriacea. The sequence goes on from NC_050072.1 coordinate 115,887,169, forward strand.
TGCTCAGCTCTGACCTTGCATAAGTGAAGCTCCTGAAACATATCACATTATGGTGTGGGTTGTTTTGTGTTATGGATATTTCGTGCTCCAAAAATAATTTTATGTGGAATCTCCCAGGATTCAAACAAGAAGTGAAATGTGAGGGCTTTGAGATGAGCAAAGAGTGGCTGAGATGCAGTGGCTTAACAAAGCTGCTATTGGCTCAGACAGAGGGAGAATTCCTCCTGCTCACCTGGAAGCATTTGCCATAAGGATCACTGTTTATGTTTCAGCTGAAGTCATGTCCAGTGCAAATACACAGTAAATATACTCTTAAATATATAAATGGGTTCTCAACACTTAAATCTAATTATGACGGCTTAAATGTTGGCCTTGTTTACTAATTCACTACTGATCAAAGCTCATAAGGAAGGAGAAAGATGACTCTATGTTAAGATCTGCACAACACATTGTGCGTGGCATCTCATTTTGGCATTACTAATGGTTGGAACTTGGATTGTGGGCAGAAGTTGGAAGACAACAAACATTTATTTCCAGTCTGACCTCTGGTCCTTTCAGGGATGTAGGTTTGGTTTTAAGGTTTGGATTCCAAGTAAATGACAAAACCCACTTGTTTGTCTCTCTGGACTTTTTCTAATAATGTCTTCTTTTCCTATAGGCCAGATCCCCAGCAATCTGGGTATTTTACTTTTGCAAATGGACAGTGATATCTGTTTATTTGTATACATACCTACCTAATTTGCTTGCACAATCATAATTGCATCCACAATTGCACACATATATATATTTTTTCAAATTAGGCCATTCATTTCTCTAAAATGTGGGTTCCAGAAGAATGTTCCAAATAACATGATATTCATGTCATTTTATTTTAATTATTCAGACTCATGCCTTTCTCTACCTATAGAGCTAGTTAAACTACTCATTGCAAATAATTTATCTGACAAATTTAGCTTTTTTTCAGTTTCCAAACTGATTCTGATTTCTATTAATGTATTTGTTATTTGCAAGTGTCCATCAATTTGGTGGAACAATTTTCAACGTATGGTTTGTTTGCACACTATTTGCTTTGACTATTCATGGTCACCTAAGTCACATAGTGACTTATTTTCCTTTTCTAACTGGTGCCAGACATTTTAAACAGGAAAATAGTGAATGAGGAAAAACAAATTTTGAATATTGAATACTGTTGTTCATGTACAAATATATACTTCCCACTCAAATACAGGTATTCATACAAATTCCTCAAACACTGTAAAATAGTCCATTTGTACAAGTATTTGTGAATAGCAAATGAAAAAGTGCTAGAACATGGTAAAATGGAATATGGTCATAATTCAAATGTTTTACATAGGTACTTTTTATTATTCTGCCAGCTTTTTGTTCCACTCAATGAATGCATTAGTTGGGCAAGTCTACTTTAGCGTCTAACTAAGATCTAGCAGACATAATTTGCCATGAGGTAGGATTTCCTCTTACATGCAGCTCCTGGAAGGGGGAGCAAATCTAAGACAGGCAAAGAATGACTTACAGCTCAGACAAACTGAGTACAGCTTCTCTTGGCTCAGTTGTCTTTTGCTCAGTTGAATTTCAACTGTTGATCACACTGTTGTGGGTTTCAGAGTAGCAGCCGTGTTAGTCTGTAGCCGCAAAAAGAAAAGGAGTATTTGTGGCACCTTAGAGACTAACAAATTTATTTGAGCATAAGCTTTTGTGAGCTACAGCTCACTTCATCAGATACATGTAGTGGAAAATACAGTGGGGAGATTTTATATGCACAGAAAACATGAAACAATGCGTGTTACCATACAGACTGTAACAAGAGTGATCAGGTAAGGTGAGCTATTACCAGCAGGAGGGCGGGGGACGGGACTTGATTACAGACCTAAAAGTGGCAATTCTTCAAAAAAACCCTTCAAAAACAGACTCCAATGAGAGACTGCTGAATTGGAATTAATTTGCAAACTGGATATAATTAACTTAGGCTTGAATAAAGACCAGGAGTGGATGTGTTATTACACAAAGTAAAACTTTTTCCCCAAGTTTATTTCTCCCCCGCCTCCCCTGTTCCTCACATGTTCTTGTCAACTGCTGGAAATGGCCCACCTTGATTATCACTACAAAAGGTTCTCCCCTCTCCCCCCTATCTCCCCCCACCCCGCTCTCCTACTGGTAATAGCTCACCTTACCTGATCACTCTTGTTACAGTCTGTATGGTAACACCCATTGTTTCATGTTCTCTGTGTATATAAATTTTCCCCACTATATTTTCCACTACATGCATCCGATGAAGTGAGCTGTAGCTCACAAAAGCTTATGCTCAAATAAATTTGTTTATGTCTCTAAGGTGCCACAAGTACTCCTTTTCTTTTTACCGTTGTGTCTCTGCTATGATAATGAGTAGGACATAGAGACAGTATAATGGGGTGGGAGAAATCCAGTAACAAGTTATGGCCACATTAGTTGTTACCCAGCAGCTTGCAGATGTAAGAAGAGATGTATCCACTAAGCCACTCAGACTCTTCCCTTTTGATATTTTTTAGCCTGCAACTATACTTACACGTCTGGACACCGTGAAAAGGCAAGCATAAAATTACTCCTACATTTAAGAACTTATTTTTGGAACAGGTATGATTTTTGTTACCTTTAAACTAATTAGAGCTCCAAAGAAAGTTGAAGAGTAATGAAAATAGATGGAGCTCTGTATGCTGACAGAAGACTACATTTACAACAGAAAAATATGACAAGGACAGCAGACAGATGCTGAGGGAAAAACAGCTATTACTTACACCTGAATGCTCTGCAAAATCACAAGAAAATGGGAGTGGTTTAGGCGTCTTTTTGACAGTATAATCCTTAAAACATCCATGCTGCAAAAGAAAGTATTAATGAGCTTCATGGATGATGATATTTATATAGATGCATTAGTAATGCTAAGCTCAAGCTTGCAAACACTGGCATGTCCACAGGGTTCCATGGATAGGCCTGGGAAATAGGGGATCTGTTCTTGGCTTCTGCAGCTTACTGCATGCTGGAGCAAGGTCAGACAGTCTGACACAGCCCCGACTGGTTGGATAGGCGCAACCTGCATTTGCTGAACAGCAAAGCTCATCTTTCCTCTCAGGCAGGTGTATGCCAGGGGATTTGGGATGGCTAGTTGTGGTATATTATTATTTATGGTGGGTTGTTAACTGCTAAATGGGCCATTTGGGATGCTAAATGTGCTCTATTGTCAGGCATCCTTGGGTGATACAGCCATTTGATTTGTATGTTTAATATTTATACACGTGCCTGGAACTTGGTTAGGTGCTTTTAATAAATCTAAGTAAATATAAATAAATAGCGATGACATTCTTATTATTATTTAAGCTTCATCCCATCACTTTAAATGATTGCTTCTTCTCCAGCTCGCTTCTGTAAAAGAAATGACTGAAGGAAAGCTCAATGCACCAGAGGGCTGTGCTTGTGTAAAGACCTGTATCTTTCTCTGTCTCTCCCCTCTTCATTGTTTATATCACTAGGCAGTCTTAGCCCAGCCTTGTTTGGAGACAGCTGTTGGGGTGGGGGATGCTCTCATGTTATGCTGGCTCCCCCTTCAGTCCTCTTAATGCTAACAAGCTGCTTGCTACAACTCTTCCTATATTAACATCCAACTAATTTGCCTTCATCAGGAAATTATCTTTTCCCAAGTGTGCACCATATCCCATTGCATGCTCCACTGTAAAGTGGGAATAGGCTTGCAGAACCAGAGAAATGTTTTCTTGATCCCTGTCTGCTAGAACTAGTATTTTTCCCCCATGAAGCATTTCAATGAAAACATTTTCATTTGCATCAAACTCTTTTTGAGTTTTCATCAAAAATTGAACCCCTCTCCCTCCCCCCAACATTGGTATTCGGTTGTTCAGCAAATACCTGCAACTAGATAAAAATGGACATTTTTTCAGGAATTTTTTCATTTCGTGGAAAATCCATTTTCTGTCCCCGCTCCCAACCCCCAAAAAAATTTTTGATGGGAAATTTTCAATCACCTCTACTGTCTAAAATGGCATTGCATCCATGTTAAAGCTTTGAGAACAATATCTAAATAGGGGTTAAACAAGGCATTTGCTAATCAAACAAGGTTAGTGTAATTTTTAAAGGCCTGGTGCAAGTAGTCCCATGGATCACTTAAGTGCCTGTTCCTTCTCTCATTGAAGTCTATGACAAACTTTACATTGACTTCCATGGTGTAGAATCATGCCTCAAATCTGGAGGAGAGCAGCCATAACAGATGCAAACTCGCCTTACTCACTTCTCCCCACATAAATAGCCCTGCTTTCCAGCCCCCTGCTGGTAAACATGCTGCATTTCTTTGAGAGTGGTGCTCTACACTACAGAATGAATCTAACTGAATCTAACATCACACTTATCCAAACAGACATAAATCTCATGAACCACAGATGTCGGATTACCAGCGTAGTGTAGTCTGATCTGTGGATTATGGATAAGAATTGCTAGTTGTCACTTTAAGGGTAGACAGGTTCTTGTCCCAAGATCAGGCCCCATATTATTAACATTATTAATATATAGCTGGGAACCCCAATGTGCATGGGTGCAACACTCACACTATAGGAACTCTTTTGTATTTACAAATAAATAATTTATTAATACATTTAGCAAAGTCACACACCCTCTAACTCAGTAAAGTAGATAGAGATGATACAGAACGTAATCTGAACATCCATACTCACACCATCCCTGGCAGAACAATCTGAAATGTTAGCCATTATCTTCCTCATCACCATCACCTTCCTCTTAATTCATGTTTCTGTGGTTGACTGATGTCATTATGGACACAATTCCCGCCTACACTCTACTTCCAGTTCCCGAGAACGTACGGGTTGCCTAAATTTATCTATGACAAAGTTTGTAGGCCTCAAGCCTCATGCTAACTGCTGAAGCCAGTGTCTTACAGGATACGAGCCTGTATGTTCCTTTTTCCATTACTGCTGAATATAATCAAGCAGAATATAATGCAAAGCAGTGAATATAATAGTGGTAAGCCCACTGGGCTCCAGTAAGCTATACAGCAGTTGGTAGGAATCATATAGGCTTCTTCTAGAATTGTGGATGAGACCTTTCTACAGCAGCTAGATAGAAAGAGATAAGCATGTTCATCTCTGTATGCATGCAAGATAGAGAGCAAGAGTGATTATTCTATGAAGGCCATTCCTTTCCCCTTCTATGAAAGCCTTCCCTCCCCACGCACAACCCTGGTATGTCTCAGAACAGAAGTTTCTTTTATTCCGGTTGATTATCTCCCGGTTGAATCTCAGAAGAACCAAAGCAATCCACAGGCTTCACAGAGGATGTGAATTGCAATGGAATCTATGACAGCAGCAGCAGCAACAACAACAAAAAATTCAACCAAACCTTTTAATGTGAGAGCTGTTTACATGTAAATATTTGTTAGGAAAGAGCCCCTATAATCCTCTGCTGATGTGCCTGAATTCAACCCTTCCTCTGGGTATACTTTTTAATTCTGCAGCCAGAGTATTAGCAATATTAAACTGAAAATGTCACAGAATGTCAAGTCTGAAAATGTCACAGAGAAAAGTAAGGGGAAATAAAAAAAGATGGTGACCCTGTACTGTCGGCAGATGAAATAAATATGCCTCACAGGTACAGTACAGTGGTTTCTTGGTGGGTATAATTTTATACATTTTGCATCCTATTAATTTTCATGGCATCAATGGAGAAATATTAGAACAGTGAGAGTGCTGAAGACAAATTAACTCATCAATTACATGTATGGGACAGTGGAGACTGAGTTTATTTCACCATTTCCAATTGCAATAAAACTGTAATTACTTGTGGAATCTTCATGGAAATCTGCATTCATTACCACTTAATTTGAAGTCAGTGACTGTTGTATACTTAACTTTTCCAATATTTGATATATATTATAATATATTCTAATATTTTTCTAATATTTGATGCTTAGCACTAGGAACTGGTTTAAATAAAGCAGTTGTCCCTGCCAGTCCTCACAGCAAAAATTTTTTTCCTGCTTGTCCAAACCAAATTTTGCATCAAGAACGGTTTGGATTTAAACAGCACAAAAAGAAAGAAAAAAGAATCATTTGTTCAAGGTCATTAATATCCTTCTCTCTCTGTGTGTGTGAGCGTGTGTCTTTCTTTCCCTCTCTCATAGTCATAAACTCATTCCAAGGCTGCCATCCCTACATTGAATAGTACCGTATGCTGAGAGTACTCTCATTGAGTGCGCTGGCGGGCGCTCAAAGGAATGTACTATTCAATGTGAATTAGGGTGGCAAAATCTAGTCCTAAGTGGACACCATATCACTCTGGTTCTAACAAGTCTTTTTCATTAAAAAAAATAAAAAATCTTTTAAACAAATTCAGTTAACACAGTTCTCCTGTGACAAGTATTCTTATTTTTCAGACTGGTTTCCAATGGAAGGTATTTGGTTTGGTTTTGTGGTGGGGGGTTGGGGAGGGAGGAACATATTTTTCTTCATTACACAAAAGCTCCTGAGTGGATTAGTCAGTCATAAGGGGCATCTTGGAAAGTGTAGATCATAACAGGCCAAAGAAACCCCACATCAGCCGGTATTTTATTTTTGGATCTAGAGCGTGTATTTGTAAAAAGTCTCCCTTTCTGCCACCTCATAGGGTGGAGATGTAAGTGCATGTTAGGGGTGAAGAGAAAGGAAATGAGAGCTCAGAATATTATTAATATCCACTTAGGTTCTAGTCCTGCAATTGAAAGCAAGTGACCAGACTACTGTGCCCTTACAGAGCCTTATAGAAATTAATGAACCTCTGTGGAGAGACAGCAGTCTGCCAAGCACTATCCGTAGTAGGATCAAGCCTTAGATTGTTAGCTCTTTGGGGCAGAGAATGTGCCTGATCCGTTTTGTGGTGCAGGAACATGAGCATTTTACAGCATGTTTGTAAATTACATTGTTGATAGAGGTGGTTGAAGTTTTTCAAATGAAAAGGTTTTTGCTGAAAAATGTCTTTTTTTCAAAACCAGAATTATTTATTTTAAGATATTCACTGAAATGTTTACTTTTTTGCAAAATGTGCCTTTTTGATTTAAAAAAAAATCAGAAACATTAAAAATGTTATCAAAAGGAGAATTAAGGGGTGACATGATTACAGTCTATGAGTATCTGCATTGGAGAAAAATATTTAATAAGGGTCTCTTCAGTCTAGCAGAGAAAAGTATAACATGATCCAATGGCTGGATGTTGAATCTAGACAAATTCACACTGGAAATAAGGTAAATGTTTTTAACAGTGAGAATAATTAATCATTGGAACAATTTACCGAGGGTCATGGCGGATTCTCCATCACGGACAATTTTTAGATCAAGATTGGATGTTTTTCTAAAAGATGTGCTTTACAAATTATTTTTGAATTATTATGGCCTGGGTTATACAGGAAGCCAGATTAGATTATCACACTGATCCCTTCTGGTATGGGAATCTATTGAAAATACTTATAAAAAGTTTACATTTAAAAATGGGTTTTCAGTAAAAAAAATGTTTAGTAAAATTATATAACATTTTTTGGGGTGAAAAAAAATCCCAAAACAAATTACAAAATTATTTAGAAAAATGGCTCCACTTCCAACCATTGGAAAGGAAAACAACTTCAAATAATTTCGTTATTCAGCCAGCCCTAGTTCTTAACAATAATAAACAGGAAAGCAAGGTACTTAACTTAATCAAAAACGTAGCTGAGGATAAAAAGACAAACAGGAAAGAGGGCGGTTGGTTGTTTGGTAACTGTAGATCTATCACTAATATTGTGAGATACAAAGAGAATTGTTCCTTTTAAGTTCTGTTTTAAGCCTATGACTGGGTAAAGGCTATTAATTCTTGGCTCTTGACCATATGAAACCCTTGGTATGAATTTGGTTATATTCTTAAGCACTAGCTTTTAGCCTGTGTTTGGTGATTTCTGAACCCTCTATCACTTCATATTAGATATGAGCCAAACTGCTTCTCTGGATACCTGGCAGTACCATCCTGTCCACCCATAAATAAGCAGCCAAGTTAAGCTTCACATTACCAGTCAGACCATTGGTTAGGTTTCTGAGTATCACACTAATTTCAAAAAATGACTGCCTAGTGCTGTATGAAATATGATCTTGTGGTGGGAAAACACCTATGCATGACTGGGGTAGAAAGTAACAAAGCAATGATTGTCATTGTGGCATTTCAGCCTTCCCCTTTAAACTCATGGACTGAAAAGCTGTCTGTGCAGGATGGTTCAGAAAAGTTGTGGAGCAGCTACAGGGCCTTAACAGGGAAAACCTTGGCTCCTCAGCTCTGACAGTGTGAAGCAGAGAGTCGGAGAAATGAAACTACGCCTGAAGCAACCCTATGGAAGGAACTGCCTTTGGTTAATCTAACAGCAACTCTAACTATGTAGTCCTTGATTTTGCTGGAAATTGGTGTGGATGGGTGGCCACTTATAATATTTGTTGTCATTTTGATAACTTACAAGAGATCTTAATCTTTTAATAGTCTATCTATTCAATAGAGGAGAGAGGGACTGTGATGTTAATTTTCAGAGCTGACTTTTGTATTTGAATATGTCTGGTTTTGGGTGTCAGGTCTGAGGCACCATAAGGAGAGCCTGATTTTCAGAGGGTGGTTGCCCAACACTTGCTGAAAGTCAGGCCCCTCTCATGAGTTTCAAGTTAGGCATCCAAAACCTGAGACCCTCCCACACCCATCCAAGATGTAAGTTTGTTAGTTCTCAGTGCTATGCAGTGATACTATTCTTCTTCAGTTGGTATTTTGCAGAAATGCCTTATAGATCTCTAGGAGCCACCAGCACCAAAGGAAGTAATGTAAAAACAAATTCATTTCTGTCTAAAAATACTTTGGTTGATGATACAGTTAACTCAATGGTAGGAGCCATTATTGTTAATATGTTTACTGTTTTCTGTTGTGATTATCCCTTCTTTTGCTTGAAGCTGGAACCTCAGTTAATGGATAATGTCCTAAAGAAGTAGGTCGTGAGTGTTGGCTGGGAAGATGAGATTTCACTAAGTTATAAAGTATAGAAAAAAATACTGCATTGATAAGTTTTGGTTGATAGCTTTTGATGTAGTTAAGTAATCCACAGTCAGTCTTCAGACAATAATTTGTTCTTGTTAAGCACTGATGAGAGAAACACAGAAAGAGAGAGAGAAATGAGGGTGGGAATAGAGAGAAAGATGAAAAAACTTGAGCTAAAATTTTACAATTGTATTTTAAAACTGGAACAACAGTAGAATTCCTTTTAAGGGCCTGATTTTCAGCCTGGCCTTTTGTGGGAGTAATTTAGTTGTCTGCTCCAGTTCTAGGTGAAATCAATGGAAAGACTCCCATTGGCCTCTGTGGGAACTGGAGGGGCCCATAGGCCATTAAGAGGTCCAAGTCACTAAGTCATGAGTGCAAGCATGTACATAAATATAATGAGATGCACTGTGACCCCAGTGATGTCCGGTAGCAGAACTACTCAAAAGCAGAAGCCAGAATTTTAAAATGTGTTTTTTAAAATTTGATGCATATTTATTCAACACCAAAGCTGTTTTTTTTCCATAGGGAACCCCTCCCCCCCCAAGATTATAAAATTGACTGAAAAAGCTGGTGGTGTTGCAATCTAAAGTTTTTTGAAAAATTAGATATTATTTACAAATAGTTTTATTCCATTAGAGGTGATGCACTTTCAGTCTTAACTACCAGGAAAGGTGAAATGTTCCTACCATTAAATCTATATGCTGCCATTGGTATTTCTGAAGCCAGTGATGATACATCAGGGGCTATTGAGCTATTATGATGTCAAATGCTGTGATGCTAGCAAAAGAACAAAGTCTCTACAAGAAGGTGGATTAGTTTAAAATCAATCATGGGTACAGTCCAAAAGCTTCATTAAAGGCATAGAGTTTCTTCTTTTGGCAGAATACTTTGTTTCTGTCTGGAGTGAAACAATGGAAATGCAATACAATGTAAAGAAACAAAATGGAAAAGACCAATTAAATACTTAAAGCTAGACTTCCACATTAAGCTAAAAAGTACATGGCTAAATGTGGGTGAGAGAAAAGTTTGCTACAACAATGGATAACCCATTTAACATCAGAAGAACAGCGTTCTCCAAATGTGGAGGCATTTCCAATGTTTATATCCAAGCATGTCCAAGGGATATCTTGGATCTGGAAATCACACTGGAGAACATGTGAAATAATCCATGTTTTCTGATTTCATAGAGGACAAATCTACTGCCATAAAAAAACTTTATTGTAGAATTTTGGCACTTGCAGTTCTGGCCAAAGCAAAGAAAATTAGAAGCATAGGGGAGGATATAAGTCAAAGCTGAACTGACTTTATTAAACCTCAGAGATGGTTTGGCCTGTGTTTGGGCTCAGGTTTTTGGTATTTCAGTTTTTTTTAAATGCTTTGACTGAATTTGGTGCTTGTGAATGGTGTCAAACTGACAATCGGGAGGCAGACGGCAGTCTTCAGGTTCTGCCTGACACAAGCAGCACAAGCTTACCCATGCTGTCCTGCCAATGTGTCTCCAGCATGATCTGGAGGGATCACATGTCAGAGTCATATAATTCAATCTCTATGTCTATGCAATTGTTATCCTTTCTTCTGAGGCTACTGACAAAACAAGGGAGCCAGGTATGGTAACATTTTTATTCTTCTGTAAGGTAGTTATGTACCCACCAGCACATTTCACATAGGTTACCACACTGCTGTCAGCTGGTGACAGCTTTTTATCACTATCTACCAGAACTGATTGGAACAGGTGCCTTTGAGGTGAAAAGCTCTTCCAGCTTCCTGCGTTATTCAGACAAGAGACGGGCAAGCCTTGAAAGGTTTGAATCAATAGGCAAGTTTTGGTTGCTGTTGCTAGCCTTAGCCAAATGATCAGTCTTTTTGGCCTTCAGATCTGGGCTAAGAATTTAACAGGAGGAAGCATTCTCTGGAGTCTGATCAGAATGATTCTCATTGACTTTAAGGGGTTTTGAATCAGGCCCAAGATTTCTCAAATGTACAGCCACAGCAGGAAGACCATAAGAACAAATATTGGTGACAAACGAGGAAGAAGCTTTGTAAAATTTTCAATTTGCATTACAATACATTTATAACACAAGCCTCCTACCCACCTACCTTTTCCACCTGCCTCAATGACTTATCCATCTAACATCCATCTAGCTCCTTCTACTTATTCCATCTCTTTACCTTACACTACTCTGGCTCTGCCCAAGTCCTCTTCCAAGTTTCCTCACTTGACCCTCTTCTGCTACCGCTGTGTAATTTCCTTACACCGTGAACATAAAAAAGAAATCAGAAGTGAAGATGTTAAGGACACTGAGAGATTGTTTTTTGCAGTGAGGGCATCCTTTTTCCACGAAGTGTCTTTTTCTATTTTTTTTCTTGTCTGTTTTTGTAAAAGGGGAGAGGGGGGAGGGAAAAGGAAAAAAGAACAAAGGTTAAAATGAACAAGGATGTCAAGTAGAACTCTTCTCAACTTTAACATTGAACAGCTCCAACCTGTGGTATCAACACATGAAGTGGCAGAGTCATAAGTATCTAAATCTGAACAAATAGACTGAGGATTTAGTAAACAATCTGCGAAGGAATCAAGTATGGGGCTGGAATGTCCAGAACAAAGGTGGACTGCACATCATTGCTGATGATAAACTCTCAGCCAGCACTTGAGATTACTTAGTACACAAAGAAAAGATCCTTCACAAATACATGCATATTCCTGTATCAACCATGCCGGGCAGATAATCTAGCTAAAAGTAGGTTTCTTGAAAAATTCTGCTCAGTTACATTCCTCTGAACAAATATCCTTATGATAATGCCTCATCTTAAACATGCCATGTAATAACTGTACAGGTCCATAGAAATTAATGGGTGTATAATTGCACAGAGCTACATTGTACTAATACCATTTGGCCTGCAGCAAGGGGTGGTGTGGCTCTGCAGAGCTCGAGGGGAAGCATCAGAGGCATTCCCGATTCCTGCTGAACAGGGGAGACACAAAAACTGCCTTTTGGCGACAAAACAACAACAGCGACAGCATACACACTGCAATGGGTCTTTTGTAGAAAAAAAACGCCCAGGTTTGGGGACAAAAAACTTCCACCCCTTCAAGAGACTTTTGTCTTTTCCCCTCCCTTTATTGTCGACAAACAGCCAGTGTGGATACCACACCTTTTTTTTTTTATTTTATTGGCCTCCAAAAAGTGTCCCACGATTCCCATGCTGCCGCTCTGGTCAGCGGTTTGAACTCTGCTGCCCTACAGACAACCCACCCCTCCCCTTTGCAAGCCCCGGGAATTTTAAATCTCATTTCCTACTTGCTGGCTTCCTAGAGGAGCTTCCCAGGTGGCTTCCCAAGTGAGCATGGCTGGCTATCGCACCGCAACAGTGGACTTCCCCACTCCAAATTGATTTGCAATTGACCGGTAGGAGTCTGGATTCTCCAGCTTCCACACAGGGATTGCAACATACTTCTCAGCTAAAAAGGCAGCTCTCATTCTGGTGTTCTTGTGCCGGAGGTCGGGGTCAGCTTATCACATAGCTCCAGGAAGTTTGCTTTATGCATGCTAAAGTTCTGTACCCACTGGTCGTCATCCCACACCTGCATGACAATGTGATCTCACCAATCAGTGCTTGTTTTCCTAGCCCAAAAACGATGGTCTACCGTATGCAGCTGCTCTGAGAATGCCAAAAGCACTGATAAGTTGCTGCTGTCCATATCCCACTCATAGAATCTTAGACTATCAGGGTTGGAAGGGACCTCAGGAGGTCATCTAGTCCAACACCCTGCTCAAAGCAGGACCAATCCCCAACTAAATCATCTCAGCCAGGGCTTTATCAAGCCTGACCTTAAAAACCTCAAAGGAAGGAGATTCCACCACCTCCCTAGGAAACGCATTCCAGTGTTTCACCACCCTCCCAGTGGAAAAGTTTTTTCTAATATCCAACCTAAACCTTCCCCACTGCAACTTGAGACCATTACTCTTTGTTCTGTCATCTGCTACCACTGAGAACAGTCTAGATCCATCCTCTTTGGAACCCCCTTTCAGGTAGTTGAAAGCAGCTATCAAATCCCCCCTCATTCTTCTCTTCAGCAGACTATACAATCCCAGTTCCCTCAGCCTTTCCTCATAAGTCATGTGTTTCAGTCCCCTAATCATTTTTGTTGCCCTCCGCTGGACTTTTCCAATTTTTCCACATCCTTCTTGTAGTGTGGGGCCCAAAACTGGACAAAGTACTCAAGATGAGGCCTCACCAATGTCGAATAGAGGGGAACAATCACGTCCCTCGATCTGCTGGCAATGCCCCTACTTATACATCCCAAAATGCCACTGGCCTTCTTGGCAACAATGGCACACTGTTGACTCATATCCAGCTTCTCGTCCACTGTAACGTCTAGGTCCTTTTCTGCAGAACTGCTGCCTAGCCATTCGGTCCCTAGTCCATAGCAGTGCATGGGATTCTTCCATCCTAAGTGCAGGACTCTGCACTTGTCCTTGTTCAACCTCATCAGATTTCTTTTGGCCCAATCCCCTAATTTGTCTAGGTCCCTCTGTATCCTATATCTACCCTCCAGCGATTCTACCTCTCCTCCCAGTTTAGTGTCATCTGCAAACTTGCTGATGGTGCAATCCACACCATCTTCCAGATCATTTATGAAGATAATGAACAAAACCGGCCTGAGGACTGATCCTTGGGGCACTCCACTTGATACCGGCTGCAAACTAGACATGGAGCCATTGATCACTACTCGTTGAGCCCGACAATCTAGCCAACTTTCTATCCATCTTACAGTCCATTCATCCAGCCCATACTTCTTTAACTTGCTGGCAAGAATACTGTGGGAGACCATGTCAAAAGCTTTCTTGACTTTAGCAAAGCTTTTGAAACCATCTCCCACTCGGGTGCCTGCGATTCATCCTCTGTCAGTAACTTTGTGAGTAACTCTGCTGCCATGCGCGATGTCCTCACGACAGTTAACAGTGCATAGGAGAGAAGTGCAGGATCCATCCTCTCTCACTGCAGATGCTGGTGTGCCCTATGAAGCCTGACAGTTGGAAAAATGGCATGAAAGGAAAGCCAGAATGGTGCGAAAGAAAGCCAGAAACCATTGGAGGGCTAGAACACAAAGCGGTGCACGACAGGACATTTTGCATGTCCCAGGATGTACCGTGCTCCGTTTCGGCCTTCCCACAACACCTAGCCACACCTAGATACATACCCACAGTGCATTTCTCACGCTGTCAACAATGGTGCCCCAAATGTGGACACGATCTGTCGACAGAGGGAGCAAATGTAGACTCGATTTGACGATTCACTTTTGTTACTTTTTTTGGTGTCGACATTAGTTTCATTGACAAAACTTGCCAGCCTCGTAAGGGCTAGTGCACAGTATGGACCTTAGCACAACAGGTGAAAACAAGACATTGCATTGTAGCTGATTTCTAGAGGTGGTCTAATACTTTTTAATTTTTTTCAGTTTATTTTTTCTTTGAAAATTTGAATTATGACAGCTCCCTTTCCCCTCCCACAACCCCAAAATGACTCCAAAAATCAATTTTTGGAGGGTTTTCAAACAGCAGTAAAAAAGTTTTGAAAACAGTTTGTTACATTTTACCTTGTTTTTCAATTAGCTCTACCAACGTTCAGTAGAATGAAATCCTGCTCACCTCAGCGGAACTTCTCATGTGAGTACGAAGTGGCTCTTGTGCAGTGCTAAGTAGTAACCCCCATTGATTTCCGTTGAGGGCACTCAACATCCTACAGGAGGCACTCAGCACTTTGCAGGATTGGAGTCTTATCTACAATGGGATAGTTGCACTGATGTAGCTACACTCATGTAACTGCTCCAGTGCAAACCTCCAGGATAGAGATACACTGCATCAAAGTAAACTGTGATTTGCACTGGTTTGGAATATGACAGTAACTTCAAGTGGCATAGTCAATGGCTACTAATCATGCCAAAGGATTGAATAAGGCAGTAATCTGCTACTGAGTGGGTCTGGTAGCCTCACAGTCTGTTTACTAAAAGAAAAGGAATACTTGTGGCACCTTAGGGACTAACAAATTTATTAGAGCATAAGCTTTCGTGAGCTGTAGTCTCTAAGGTGTTAGTCTCTAAGGTGCCACAAGTACTCCTTTTCTTTTTGCGAATACAGACTAACACGGCTGCTACTCTGAAATCAGTCTGTTTACTGTGAATATAACACAATGTCAAGGAATGCTGTTTTTATATGAGGGTAAGAAATGTTTTCCTTTTTGTTTTCTTTTGGTCTTATGCTTTTGAAGATGTGTAGTCCTGCCTCATCACACGTTCCATTGGTGTCACCCTGGGGCCATGGCATAGGTGAAACATTGTTTAAAGGGTGGTTCAAAAAGAGAATATTGTTTCTAAGAGTCCTCTGTGAAAAGCAATGAATTGACTGGACATTTTGTTATACCAATAAAATAAAAACTAGTAGGATCTTATTAAAGGGGATAAGACAAAATGTCACATTTACTGTGAATACAAAAAGAATCATAGTAGGCAGTCAGTTATAACTATAACATTTCATTCAGTTTCACATTCATTCACATGTTCGTTCATAGAATCATAGAATCATAGAATATCAGGGTTGGAAGGGACCCCAGAAGGTCATCTAGTCCAACCCCCTGCTCAAAGCAGGACCATGTCCCAGTTAAATCTTCCTAGCCAGGGCTTTGTCAAGCCTGACCTTAAAAACCTCTAAGGAAGGAGATTCTACCACCTCCCTAGGTAACGCATTCCAGTGTTTCACCACCCTCTTAGTGAAAAAGTTTTTCCTAATATCCAATCTAAACCTCCCCCATTGCAACTTGAGACCATTACTCCTCGTTCTGTCATCTGCTACCATTGAGAACAGTCTAGAGCCATCCTCTTTGAAACCCCCTTTCAGGTAGTTGAAAGCAGCTATCAAATCCCCCCTCATTCTTCTCTTCTGCAGACTAAACAATCCCAGCTCCCTCAGCCTCTCCTCATAAGTCATGTGCTCTAGACCCCTAATCATTTTCGTTGCCCTTCGTTGTACTCTTTCCAATTTATCCACATCCTTCCTGTAGTGTGGGGCCCAAAACTGGACACAGTACTCCAGATGAGGCCTCACCAGTGTCGAATAGAGGGGAACGATCACGTCCCTCGATCTGCTCGCTATGCCCCTACTTATACAACCCAAAATGCCATTGGCCTTCTTGGCAACAAGGGCACACTGCTGACTCATATCCAGCTTCTCGTCCACTGTCACCCCTAGGTCCTTTTCCGCAGAACTGCTGCCGAGCCATTCGGTCCCTAGTCTGTAGCGGTGCATTGGATTCTTCCATCCTAAGTGCAGGACCCTGCATTTATCCTTATTGAACCTCATTAGATTTCTTTTGGCCCAATCCTCCAATTTGTCTAGGTCCTTCTGTATCCTATCCCTCCCCTCCAGCGTATCTACCACTCCTCCCAGTTTAGTATCATCCGCAAATTTGCTGAGAGTGCAATCCACACCATCCTCCAGATCATTTATGAAGATATTGAACAAAACGGGCCCCAGGACCGACCCCTGGGGCACTCCACTTGACACCGGCTGCCAACTAGACATGGAGCCATTGATCACTACCCGTTGAGCCCGACAATCTAGCCAGCTTTCTACCCACCTTATAGTGCATTCATCCAGCCCATACTTCCTTAACTTGCTGACAAGAATGCTGTGGGAGACCGTGTCAAAAGCTTTGCTAAAGTCAAGAAACAATACATCCACTGCTTTCCCTTCATCCACAGAACCAGTAATCTCATCATAAAAGGCGATTAGATTAGTCAGGCATGACCTTCCCTTGGTGAATCCATGCTGACTGTTCCTGATCACTTTCCTCTCCTCTAAGTGCTTCAGGATTGATTCTTTGAGGACCTGCTCCATGATTTTTCCAGGGACTGAGGTGAGGCTGACCGGCCTGTAGTTCCCAGGATCCTCCTTCTTCCCTTTTTTTTTTCATACACACACAGGTTCTGCAGCTGCTGTATAGTTACCAGTTCTGAATGCAGCTTGAGTTCGTGGCTTGGGTTCGTAGCTTGTGGTGACTAACAAGCCAGGAAAGCCGGGCACAAGGAAGAGCTGGGTCTCTCTTGGGCATGCACCGATGCCCTTCCATGTTGGCAGCAGAATGTTTCCCTTCAAAGTCTTCCATCTCACCCATCCTTTTTGTGGGCTTTAGTTTGAATCCAGAGTCTATAGGTCTTGCTGTGTCACGCTGCCTCTGGGTTCCATGCAATTGATCATCCGTCAGTTGCAGACATGACTTTCAGCCTAGGATCTGGCTTTGATGTTTCTTCAATTGTACTTTTGTTCTTTTCTTTTGCGGGTGGACTCCTCTTACTTTGTCAGGGCTGTTGTCTGCATCTTCAGCCGTTGGGTGTTTACACTTTATTTCATCAGGACAGGCTGGGACTGCAGGTTGATTCCATCATCCAAACATACCTCATTCACATATCTAAACTAAACTAATAAGATTACAGCAGGGTTTTGCAAAAATGAAGGTTGCAGCAAGCTTTTACAAAATGAAGTAAGCATTTTAAAATGGAGTTTGGGACAAGTTAAAATGGAGTTTGAGTTACAATATGGACAAGTGTAGGAAATGGCAAACAGTGAACAGAAGTTACAATATAGACAAGTATAATGAATGACAAACAGTGAGCAGAAGTTACACAATCCTGAAACAGTGTAAGTTTCAGCGATTTAAGCAGCAATTGGATTGAAAGTGAAACTCAATTAGCCAGTTATTGGGGTAACTGGTTTTATGAATGAATGTTGTTTCATTCATAAAACTTTGCTTGTGAAGTTATATTAATAAAGTGAACAATTAAAAACAATTTAATTGATCAGTTCTACAATTTAACAGCAACAAAGATTCCAGTGTCATTTGTGAGTGCTTAATATTTCATTCTTCATAGGTCTGAGATGCTGAAAAAGCTCCCCTTGTTTTACTATGCCGTGTAACTTAAAGTGATATTTAATTAATATGCATCACAGGGTATTTAGCAGATAATTTCAGAATAATATTGTGGTTATTTGTGCTTTGTATACCACAGTGATATCCATTCTCTTACTTTTTGTTAGGCTGGAACAGCAATTTGCAGCTGTGCAGTTGCATTTTACTGGATGCCTAAAAACATACTGCAAGTATATCCATAAGTGGAACACCCCCAAATGGGGATGTCTGCAAAATCAGCCCCTTGCTAATTACCTAATAGGACAACCAGGTTTCCAAACTGACAAATTAATTTACATTTCTCTAGATTCACCCCTTTTTAATAATGGGAAATCCACAATCCAGATTTTAGAGCATGAGCTAAAGAAATCCCGTTAAAGTCAATGGGAGTTTTTCACTGTCTTCAATTGGTTTTGGATGATGCCCTTAGTGAGTAATTAATGGATCTGGTTACTTGATGAGTACTTTAGTTTATACATAGTTTGTATTGAATAAAGCACTCCAGGTAAAAGACCTTACCTGACTGCACCTAATAACTGGGTTGGGTTATCCATTCTGATTACACTTTAATTATGGCCTATTCGCTGAGAATTCCTTTAATTTCTGTATAATGACAGGTTTCAGAGTAGCAGCCGTGTTAGTCTGTATTCGCAAAAAGAAAAGGAGTACTTGTGGCACCTTAGAGACTAACAAATTTATTAGAGCATAAGCTTTCGTGAGCTACAGCTCACTTCATCGGATGCATTTGGTGGAAAAAACAGAGGAGAGAGATTTATATACACACACACAGAGAACATGAAACAATGGGTTTATCATACACACTGTAAGGAGAGTGATCACTTAAGATAAGCCATCACCCACAGCAGGGGGGGGGAAAGGAGGAAAACCTTTCATGGTGACAAGCAGGTAGGCTAATTCCAGCAGTTAACAAGAATATCAGAGGAACAGTGGGGGGTGGGGTGGGGGGGAGAAATACCATGGGGAAATAGTTTTACTTTGTGTAATGACTCATCCATTCCCAGTCTCTATTCAAGCCTAAGTTAATTGTATCCAGTTTGCAAATTAATTCCAATTCAGCAGTCTCTCGTTGGAGTCTGTTTTTGAAGCTTTTTTGTTGAAGTATAGCCACTCTTAGGTCTGTGATCGAGTGACCAGAGAGATTGAAGTGTTCTCCAACTGGTTTTTGAATGTTATAATTCTTGACGTCTGATTTGTGTCCATTCATTCTTTTACGTAGAGACTGTCCAGTTTGGCCAATGTACATGGCAGAGGGGCATTGCTGGCACATGATGGCATATATCACATTGGTAGATGCGCAGGTGAACGAGCCTCTGATAGTGTGGCTGATGTGATTAGGCCACAATTATTCCACACAAAGATGGACTACAAGCCGTCAGGAACAGTATCCCCGATACTGTCACGGCTAACCTGGTGGCAGAACTTTGTGACTTTGTCCTGACCCATAACTATTTCACATTTGGTGACAATGTATACCTTCAAATCAGCGGCACTGCGATGGGTACCCGCATGGCCCCACAGTATGCCAACATTTTTATGGCTGACTTAGAACAACGCTTCCTCATCTCTCGTCCCCTAATGCCCCTACTCTACTTGCGCTACATTGATGACATCTTCATCATCTGGACCCATGGAAAAGAAGCTCTTGAGGAATTCCACCATGATTTCAACAATTTCCATCCCACCATCAACCTCAGCCTGGACCAGTCCACACAAGAGATCCACTTCCTGAACACTACGGTGCTAATAAGCGATGGTCACATAAACACCACCCTATATCGGAAACCTACTGACCGCTATTCCTACCTACATGCCTCTAGCTTTCATCCAGATCATACCACTCGATCCATTGTCTACAGCCAAGCGCTACGATATAACCGCATTTGCTCCAACCCCTCAGACAGAGACAAACACCTACAAGATCTCTATCATGCATTCCTACAACTACAATACCCACCTGCTGAAGTGAAGAAACAGATTGACAGAGCCAGAAGAGTACCCAGAAGTCACCTACTACAGGACAGGCCCAACAAAGAAAACAACAGAACGCCACTAGCCATCACCTTCAGCCCCCAACTAAAACCTCTCCAACGCATCATCAAGGATCTACAACCTATCCTGAAGGACGAGCCATCGCTCTCTCAGATCTTGGGAGATAGACCAGTCCTTGCTTACAGACAGCCCCCCAATCTGAAGCAAATACTCACCAGCAACCACACACCACACAACAGAACCACTAACCCAGGAACCTATCCTTGCAACAAAGCCCGTTGCCAACTCTGTCCACATATCTATTCAGGGGATACCATCATAGGGCCTAATCACATCAGCCACACTATCAGAGGCTCGTTCACCTGCGCATCTACCAATGTGATATATGCCATCATGTGCCAGCAATGCCCCTCTGCCATGTACATTGGCCAAACTGGACAGTCTCTACGTAAAAGAATGAATGGACACAAATCAGACGTCAAGAATTATAACATTCAAAAACCAGTTGGAGAACACTTCAATCTCTCTGGTCACTCGATCATAGACCTAAGAGTGGCTATACTTCAACAAAAAAGCTTCAAAAACAGACTCCAACGAGAGACTGCTGAATTGGAATTAATTTGCAAACTGGATACAATTAACTTAGGCTTGAATAGAGACTGGGAATGGATGAGTCATTACACAAAGTAAAACTATTTCCCCATGGTATTTCTCCCCCCCCACCCCACCCCCCACTGTTCCTCTGATATTCTTGTTAACTGCTGGAATTAGCCTACCTGCTTGTCACCATGGAAGGTTTTCCTCCTTTCCCCCCCTGCTGTGGGTGATGGCTTATCTTAAGTGATCACTCTCCTTACAGTGTGTATGATAAACCCATTGTTTCATGTTCTCTGTGTGTGTGTATATAAATCTCTCCTCTGTTTTTTCCACCAAATGCATCCGATGAAGTGAGCTGTAGCTCACGAAAGCTTATGCTCTAATAAATTTGTTAGTCTCTAAGGTGCCACAAGTACTCCTTTTCTTTTAATTTCTGTAGCATTACAGGGTAAAGATCCCACTATATCTTGCCTCTGAACTCCTCTATGCTCCTGCCACTAATTTAATAGCCTTCGTATGATTCACATGACCTTTCCAAACTTTGATATCAAGATTTAATGACTACAGTTGAACACTTCTGTAATTTTTAATCCTTCATTTACTCAGTACAAACATCTGTATACTTAGCATTCAGAATCCAGGGGCCCAAATCTAATAAAGCCCCTTCAATGCTATTTAGGATAGTTTGATTCTGTAGCCAACAAGTCCAATAGATATTCAACAAACACATCATTATGGGATTGATTGCAAAAGTATTCCCTCCAATTAGTAATTTAACTAGCTGTTAACCAGTGTATGTACAGTGTGATTTGGTAATGTTTATGGGTTGTAGCTAGTGTTTATGATACAGTACTTCATAACTGGCCTGTCTTTACTCTAGACAAACAGATAACTATTTTTAATGCACACAAGAC
Source organism: Dermochelys coriacea (assembly GCF_009764565.3). Lineage (NCBI taxonomy): Eukaryota > Metazoa > Chordata > Testudines > Dermochelyidae > Dermochelys > Dermochelys coriacea. Next base: position 115,908,734 of record NC_050072.1, read on the forward strand.
TGGTAAGTATATCCTACTCTTCATTAAGGCATTTAACATTTTCCTTTAATTTAAAGTTTTGTTGCAAACCTGAGATCTAGATTGGATTTACTGAAATGTTTGTTTCTTATGACCCTTATGTAGAACCTAAGTCAAGTTTGAACCAAACCTGAGCCAAAGGAAATTATCAATAGAAATCATATGATTTCAAGCAAACCTCAGCAGGAGTTTCATTGTGTTGGGGTTTGTCTGAACTAAAAATTAAAGCAAAACTCAGGGTAGGACTGCAGCACAAATGAAAGGATGACTGCAGTGTAGGTAGCTTTAATCTCGCTAGCACAGGAATATTAGCAGTGACGCACGGGGCCCAGACCCTAGCATGGGCCAGCAACCTGAATATATACTCAGAGTCCCTGGTGGGCTTGTACTGCGGTGGCTAGCCCATCCTGAAGTCTACACCTCCATATCCTCACTGTCACTGTTACCCATGCTAGCTAGAATCAATTTCATTTACGTATGTCTATCCATGGTGCAATCACACCTTGGTGTGTGGTGTAGATGTACTCTTAAGTGATGCAAACACCAGGCAAAGAGATATAGATGAGTTTTGCACCCTTCTGATTTCTGTATATCTTAAAAGAAAATAGCACCAGTATGGCTCCGTTTTTGTCTACTGTAGTATAAAACATGCCATGTGCTCTCAGAGTCTGTTATTTCAATAGAATAGCCTGCAGTGCGTGTCTGTTCCCACTTGCCAAGGATTGACTGCCTCCCTAGTCTTCGAAGGAGGGCTTATGTTAGCAACGCGGTCATGCGCTCAACGTGATTCTTTGGCATATTTAGTTAATTTAGTAATCTACAACCAAACATTAAAGAGGTCATGTGATCCATGTATGACATGTATTTTCTTTACAAGATCGGAACAAAGTAGTTTCCATTGTTTGGTCAAAGGGATGCGTTGTCAAGTTCTTTTTCTTGAGGATGAGCTAATTAAAATTAAAACCTACACAACAAGCCATTAAAAAGCTGTCCACAGCTCGCTTTTAAAACAAAACACTGAAATAATTTCTCCTCTGTGTAAACTGAGTATTACAGGAAAACTTGTTTTAAATGGGCTGTTCAGGTTCAGAAAGGATCATGTATGCACATGTAGAACAATCTGAAAATATTTTGGAAGCCTAAATCTACCATCGGAGACCCTGATCTTACAAAGATTCTCACACATGCTTAATTTATGCACTGTGAGTAGCAACTTGGGTTTACTCATAGTGAATAAAGGTTAGCATGTTTTAAGTCTGTCCACAACTGGGGCCCAAATGAATAATGTTGACGGAGAGAAACTGTGACTTGCTTCTGTTTAAGAAGGCAGCAATACATATTCCACACTGCTCCCTACTTATATTCACTGGGAGCTGGGCATTCTTTGTTACCTTTGTCATGACACTTTATATCCACTTCCTAACTCTCACTCTTTTTACAGTCTTCTTAAAGACTTACGAGGAGGAATTAGGGTTGTTCACTGTTCCAGGGAATAGGTTCAATAGATGCCCGGCTCTTTCAATAATCTGTAGCAGTTCAAGTGGCCATTTGGCATTCACATTCAGTAAATGTCTGTGCAAATGAGGCCTCATCCAAACACTCAATGTAAAGGAACAGGAGACTTTTTCCTTTGACTTCAATGGACTTTGGATCAGACTCATGGGTAGTTAAATGCAGTATGACCTGACATGAAGAACTGTGCACACTGATGCATGTACAGTTTTGCAAGTATGCTGATGTATGAAAAGTTGTCTCAGGATTACTGTAGAGGGCCTGTAAGTGGATCAGGAAGCCTGGCTGAAGGTTGGCAATCACCTCTTCCTATTCATCCATTTGTCTGAGGATTTTTCAAAACAAATGTATAAGGTGACAATGCCACATAGATCATGTCAGCCAAAAGTATTTTGCGAGAACATATAGGAGACTATACAGGTTAAATACAGGAGTCAAGGTTCATTTCTGTGTTTCTTTTATGTAGCATTTGACCATTCCATTCATCTATCTATCCATCCACCCACGCAGACCAAAAAAAAAAAAAATGGAGATAAGATTGAGTGCACACATCAGTAATATAAGGGTTAAAAACATGACAGGCATGTTGTTTCAACATGATCTTCAAAACAAGTATTACAGATACAGGAAATATAGATTTAATGTTAACTTTTAAAGAAAGTCAAATATGTTAACATACAGAAATGTACCGATAAGGCACTCAAACAACCTTTAACTCTGCTCTGTAGTAATGCCATGGAATAACTGTACAATGATGATTAACCTACCACAAAAACACTAATCTGCATTCAGTTGATTTTTCAAGCCACATATGTTTTCTTTATATGTTTCCCTCATGGTGTCATTAAAAATTGTATATATATATATATATATATATATATATATATATACATACATATCCATAATCAAACATTCATAAACTTTCATAGTATTAAACAGTGGGATTTCACTGTATTTAGCTGACAAGAAATAAATTTGGTTTGGGTTATCTGTGAGAGCCTGGAGGCTGAATGGGCAGCGGCGTGGCATGGGGTGAGTGAGAGGAGGGCTGGGTGAAGAATATGGAGTGGAGCCTGTGAGATGAGAGGGGAGAAGAAGAGAGGGTCATGGTGGGTGGGTGGGTGTTGATGTAGATGGGGTGGGGGCATTCATTAGTGATTTCGGGGGGGGTACAATTGAGAGTTAATCTGCTTCCTGACCCCAACTTTCAGATAGCACTGGGTCTCCTTAATACAGTCCCCAACCCCCCATGCCCTTCTGCTCACCTTATATCTCCATACTGTTTCCTTGGCTCCCCACAGACTCCTTACTGTTATTTTCACCTGCTCCCACATGAGAAAGCAGCACAATGGGAGCTGCAGGAGATAACACCACCTGATGAGCTGAAGGACTACCTCAAATAGCAGGAGTAAGCTGTTGTTATCTGTGGGCCAGCCACGCATGCCACACTGAAACAGTAGACCCGTTTTACAGGCTGCATAATCAACGTATAGATCTGGTAGATTTTCTATGACAGATAGTGAGCCTAAGTGGCTGAAATCTGCATGGTTCAATGACTAAGTATTTTATACAAAGTGGAACAGCTTCACGAGAAGTGATTCAGCATAGCCCTGTGGATAGGTTAGGAACCTAGGAGTGGGGAGCCTGGGGTTCAGATCTCTGCTGCACATCATGCAGAGTTGGGATTTGAATAGTGTGTCCAATATTTTAGGTGACAGCTCTAACCACTGCACCCAAGCTTACAAAAGGGCTGCGATCACTATTATTTTTCGCAATGAAGAGTTTAGTCACCTCACTCTGCGAGCGTGTTCGTAGCTGTGAATTGCAAGCAGAAGGAGGTGCCTCCTTCTGGCCTGGACTTAGGCATCTAAATGCCCTTCCTTGGCATTTCCTATCCGCTAGCTTATGTGGATCCCATCCTTAGGCATCTAACTCTCTCCAGTCATTGTATAGAGTGCCTGGGCTCTGGACTCCACTAAGTACAGGGCACATAAAAAGTTCGGTATTGCAACCATGAGTCTGTCACTTTTGTGACTTGCTCCAAGGTCCCCTGGGAAGTCTATAGCTTTTATATTGTCATGATTTATTTATTTAGTGCCCAAAGCCTGTTTGGATGCAAATCGGAAAATAAATAAATAAATGTCAGTTCTATTGCAAACATGTAGGTGGAAACAAGTAAATGATTACAAAAGGGCTCAAGAACAAAATAGGTAGGAGATCATTTTAATTGTCAAACTTCCTTACAAGGTATTATGGACAAGTAGCAATTGGAGGGGTGGGAATAAACTGTTAGAAAAACTAATTTGTTGGAGATATCCCTTTAAAAACGCTACAGTAAAATGCCATTTAAAAATATTTTGAAGATATATTCTGTAGCTTTGTTTCTGGGGGTGCACAGGTGGGGAAGGGAAGGAGAGGGGATATTTTGGATATAAAGCATATTTTCTATTCCCAAAGACTCAAGCTTGTTGATGGGAAAGGAAATGAGTAAATATTGTTTGGGGGGTTTAGATCAGTGTCGCTCTGAAGGATGTTTGTGTGAGTGTGGGGGGGAGGAATAAGTGTTCTTTGTAGCTATTCTCAGAGGGGAAACAACATTAAATATAGCTGTATTTTGGACAAGTCTTCAGATGGTGTAAACCAACATAGGACCACTGAAGTCACTGGAGCTGTGCTAATTTGCGCCAGCTGAGAATCTGTCTCTGCATCTAGAGTATTAGTGATGTCTCATGGTTTTCTATAGGCTATGCAGGTGACTATCCTCATGCTCTATGTCGGTGAGCAAAAAATTTCAGAGTTACTCCCCACTGCTTTCAGATTACTGAACCAATTTAGCTCTAGTTAATAACTCTATTAACTGGGAAACAGTTACTGTCCTTTTATCAGCTCAGCAACACTACAAACCCATTATGAACAGCCATCAACAACATAAATCTCTTTATATAGTAATACACAAAATGCTTTGTCTCTTAAAAGCAGTGTCATAGAAACAACACCTCAGTCTTACATTTTTCATTGACGAAGGCTGGCTCTGGCCCCTGCGGTGCTTAAACTGGGCTACAACTTCTAAATCTCAGCTCAGGAGTTGATCAGTTGGCAGCTTTCAGATTGGAAGCTCAGTTAAACACACTATTTCAGATGGTAAAAAAACAAAACAAAATCAGATGTGACTGAGAAGTCGGCTGCTCTATAGGATTTAAACAAGTGGGGGCCTGTAGGAGCACAGCATGTGTGCAAAGATCTAAGCCCCTAAATGCACTGGATATATACCACACCACAGTTTGTCTTGTTGAGTTACTAGGAGGATAGTTTTTCATGAGAAAATGAGAAGGCCTTTCATTTTTCAAGATAGTATATAAGATCCCCTTCTGTTGAAAGGCAGCACAAGAAATCAGCCAACACTGAGTTAATTACAGAGGAACTGCAGCTCCTATTTTACTGATACAGGCTCTAGTACTGCTTCAATGAATTCCGCCCCCCCTGCACTTTGGTGCCACAAGTTCAAGTCCCAGCTGGGGATTCAGTCTCTTGGTGAGATTGTTTTCTGGAACTCCATGTTCTTGGTCCTGGGAGCCATTATTACTAAAGGGGAAATACAACCAGGAAGGGAAATATCTAAGGTGAAGCACCATGTAGTACTTGCTTACTGATTCATAACCCCAAGGAAAGGAATTAAAAGGTAGGTTGTTTTAGATTCTGCCTTTCCCAGCAGCTTGCCTCTCAGGAAGCTGTTGTGGGGTTTTGTGGGATGAATTGAAGGGGGAGGAAATGTGACAATGGTAATAGCTACAAAATATGCCATGGCTGATTTGTCCTTTAAATGAATGTGAGTTGATTCTTCCAGGCTGCAGAGGTTATTTGTTTATGTTAGAAGTAGCTGAGCCCTTGTACATGTTTAAAATTTAAATTCAGCCTTTAAAGATTAATCTGAGAAGGACAAGGTCAAGCTATTTTCCATATTAGTTAATTTAAAACAAACCCTCCTTCCTATTTTTTATAATTCAATGGATGCTAAGTCCCTGAGCTTGCAGACCCATAGGGGTGTTCTTAACTTTCTGCACAAATCTGAGTGCCAACCCCATGAGTGTCAAAAAGCAGGGCAGAACCCCCAAACTGGTTGTATGTGCTATAATTAGATTTCACCATCCAAGTAACAAGTGTGAATTCCAGAAGCATTACCAGCCTTAATATGGAGTCACAAATAGACTGGAATGGCCAAGGAGACTGCCTTGCCACCCAGCCAAGCCTGCCTTTTTGACAAATGGTTCCTTATACCAAAAATCACAACAACATTCAGGTTACTCTCAATCCCAAAAGACCAGTCGCTTACCTCAGGTCAGTTGTACCTTAGATCTCTCATCAAAGACAACTCTTGTAGCCAACCATGTAATAATCTAACTTAGGATATGTCTATCCTAGAGACCTTACAGTGGCACATCTGGATCGCAGCAGCTGCATCACTATAAGGTCTCTTGTATAGCCACTTTATGCTGACAGGAGAGAGCTCTCCCGTGGACATAATTAAACTACCCCCAATGAGCAGCGGTAGTTAGGTCGGCGGGAGGACGTCTTCCCGCCGACATAGTGCTGTCTGCAATAGTGCTTCTGCCAATTAAACTTATGTCGGTCGGGGTGTGTTTTTTCACACCCCTGACAGACAAAAGTTTTACCAACAAAAGTGCTAGTGTAGATATAGCCAAAAGGTTTATTAACTAAGAAAAAGGATTAAGAAAGTTACGTACAAGGTTAAAGCAGGTAAACATACACACACATGAGCTGCAGCAGTAGGTTTCTAAAGGTAATAGATGCTGCTATAATATGAAAACACTAAAGGTCCTTTAGGGCTAACCCAAGCTAAGCAGCTTGGGGATCTCTTGTTTATGCTCAGAAATATTGCCCTCTCCAAATTCCAAGCAGCACAGTGATAATTTTTCTTGACAGGAATTTTTATCTTCTTTCCCCAGAGCTCAAGCCCAAGGGTTTGTGCACATCTCCACATCATGGGTTTGGGGGGAAAGTAATCAACAAAGTCTTTTTTCCACTGATGTCACACATGGTCTGTGTTGTCTGGTGTCTATGGGCTTTCTTTTATTGGGGAAGAGATGACACCTCTTGTGGTAAACTAGTATTTCACACATAATAATGCTGTCTCCTGGGCTTTTCATCTTAACAAATATTTTCATAGTTACAAAGCAAATACTTTAATATTACTTTATAACATGGGATACAGATATTATAAGATTTATACTTGCGACGTCCTACAAGCATTTCATATAAAGTCTAAACATATTCTTATAACTCTAATATCTATTTAACAATAATAACATACAAGTGAGCCAGTTTGTTTTCCAGCTATGCATTTTTCAGTATTCAGTGAGGCCTACAAGCCTTGGCGTGTGCTTTCACCTGGTCTGCCAGAGTCTCACCCCCTTCCTATTCCTTATAATCCAATGGAAGCTAAGGCCCGGATCTTGCAGACACTTTGGCATGTGTTTAACTTTCTGCATGTAAGTAATTTTATTCATGCATTACTTACATGCAGAAAGTTAAATAAATTCCTAAGTATCTGCAGGATTGAGGCCAAAAATATTTTCCCATTGTACACAGTGGATTGTTACTGTATTGTTGCTTTTGAGTAGCAGTCATATTTATTTTAATTTAATATTTATATTGCTTTTGTTTGCACATAGTACAAGAGTGTTGTGATTGGGGTGCTATATATAACAACATAAAGGCAATTGGTTATGAAAAACATAACACTTGTTCAGAACTATGCAAGCTTTGAAATCAGATTTTAAACCACACCAAATCAAACCTGTAGTTCAAATTTGGAGTCTACCATGTCTCCTTGCAAAAAACAGCACCAGCTAACTAGATCATATACAAACAAGAAGCATAGTGTTTGCTGAAGGAATAAACTCTGTTTCCCCAATCTGTCCTGAGAATCATTAGAAAACACAGTATAGAAAGCTGTCAAAGAGCCATAGATCTGGCTATTCTGTGTCTGTCACAAGTCAATGTTCTGTTCTCATTCTCATTGATTAGCCCAGGCCAAAAAAACAAAGACGACAAAAAGAAAGAGTATCACTCATGCTGAGTGGGAACACTTCAGGCGCAATCCCCTCATCTGTTCGACAAGCCAACACTATAGGGTCATTTCTCTCATTGGTACACAGGGGATTTACACAGGCAGCCATTGTTAATGCTAATAGGAGTTACGCATGCTAATCCCTGATGATCTGAGAGAAGAACAGACAACAGATTCCAGGCTAAGATTTTAAGCAATGAGGAAACCAAGACTATTTAATGAGTTTAGAAAATTAATCAAAAGAACAACTGTTAAAAAGGAAAACATGTATTTAGCAAAGCCAGGGATAAAATACATCTTACATTGGGCTCCTGTTGAAGCTGTTCCACTGTGGATAAATAACAGAAGCATCATTCAGCCTGGGGAAGAGGGCAGGCAGCCAGTTTGAGAATGGCTCTGTAGTCTGCTGGTTAGAACACTGATGTAGGAGACCCACCATTCAGTCCCACTGCTCCAATGGCTTCTTTTATTTGTTAGCCACAGGGGACACCATCATAGGGCCTAATCACATCAGCCACACTATCAGAGGCTCGTTCACCTGAGCATCTACCAATGTGATATATGCCATCATGTGCCAGCAATGCCCCTCTGCCATGTACATTGGCCAAACTGGACAGTCTCTACGTAAAAGAATGAATGGACACAAATCAGACGTCAAGAATTATAACATTCAAAAACCAGTTGGAGAACACTTCAATCTCTCTGGTCACTCGATTACAGACCTAAGAGTGGCTATCCTTCAACAAAAAAGCTTCAAAAACAGACTCCAACGAGAGACTGCTGAATTGGAATTAATTTGCAAACTGGATACAATTAACTTAGGCTTGAATAGAGACTGGAAATGGATGAGTCATTACACAAAGTAAAATTATTTCCCCATGGTATTTCTCCCCCCCACCCCACCCCCCAGTGTTCCTCAGACATTCTTGTTAACTGCTGGAAATAGCCTACCTTGCTTGTCACCATGAAAGGTTTTCCTCCTACCCCCCCCCTGCTGCTGGTAATGGCTTATCTTAAGTGATCACTCTCCTTACAGTGTGTATGATAAACCCATTGTTTCATGTTCTCTGTGTGTGTATATCAATCTCCCCTCTGTTTTTTCCACCAAATGCATCCGATGAAGTGAGCTGTAGCTCACGAAAGCTTATGCTCTAATAAATTTGTTAGTCTCTAAGGTGCCACAAGTAATCCTTTTCTTTTAGCTTCAACAGAGGAACCCTCCATGTCAGCATAACCCAGTGATTAGAGCATCCACCTGTGAGGTGACAGATTCTAGTTCAAATACCTTCTCCTCAGATGCAGAGGGACTTGAACCAGACTCTCTGACATCCCAGGTGAATACCCTAATCACTGAGCTAGAAGTTATGAGCGACAGAGGTGCTCCTCTTACATGCCCCCCAGGCTACTTGTAGGGTGATAAGGTCAGCCATAGAGGCCTTATCTGGTAGGAATGGTCTGAGCGTGGATCAGGACCTGTGGGTGATGTAGGCAGAACAATGTCTCCTGGCTTGTCTATCACTCTGAGGCTTAGATATCCACATGCCTGGCAGGGGGCTGCAGTGCACATGAACATAGACACCTAGGGAACCTATACTGGAAAAATTTAGGCACCAAGTGAGTTGGGGACCTACAAGATTCCAGGGCAGTTGAACTGGGGATTTTGTGAGTCCTAGTGGGGTCTGATTCTGGGATTTAGGCACCTAAGTGCTTTTGTGAATCTAGCCCATGCTAGCTAGTGTGCTAAAGAGAGAGTGTTGCCATGACGGTGCGAGAGGCAGGAGGGCTAGCTCTCCTGAGCACATGCCTAGTGTCTTGAACAGGTACATACTGAGGGCATCTAGTCCTTCCCATCACTTGTGCTGCCGTGGCAAATGTGGGAAGGGGGAGATGAGTGGAAGCTCCCTGTGAATGCGGGATGGAAGGAGAGGGGAGCAGTTAGGGGAGGTACTGATACTTGGCTGGGAGGGATGGAGGCAGCCTGCTCTAGCCTAGGAAAGAGGCTGTTCCCAGGCCCATTTCAGCCCCTCTGCATCCTACTCCCTACTACTAGACCCCATCTCCAGCTCCTGCTTTCTGGCCTAATCCCAGGCCCCACAGCAGCCGCTCCAGCGGTTCTGGGTCCTGCTCTCACCTCCATCCCCTTGGGTGCACATGAATTCTCTGCCTCTGCAATATTTCATTGCATGGGCACTAGCCCCCTCTGAGCCCCTCCCCACCGTCCTGCTGCCCCTGGCAGCTAGCACGGCTATGTCTCCTCAAGCTGGAATTTATACCTCTAGCTTGTAGTGTAGACATACCTACAACCTTTACAGCACTGAGTGCTTTGTAAACCAGTGGGCAGTTTCATCAACATATAGAATTCTATATTTAGATTTCAGCAACCCAGTAACAAGTGTGAACTCCTAAAGTCCTAGAACAGTTTTACCCTGGAGTCACAGACAGTCCCCATGCGCATTCCAGTTTATCTTGCCACCCCGGCAAGCCGGACTATGTGATAGATGGTCACTTCACACCAAAAGTCATAATATTCAGGTTACTCCCAGTCGCTTACCCCAGGTCAATTGTATTCAGATCTCAAACCAAAGACAGTTCCTGTAGCCAATCCTGTAATAAACTAAGGAGTTATTAACAGCAATACAAGTATGGTACACCATACCAGCAAGGTATTTATAGGTGGTACAGTGTACCAGAAAGACACAGGAGGAGCTGGCAGCCCCATGCCTCCTCTGGTGTGGCTGTACTGTCACCAGCCCCCACCCCCTGCCCTTCCACAGAGCTGCCTCTCCCTTTGGAGGACAGAGCTGGGTGGGGGCAGGACTGAGGCCAGTACAGTCGCTGGAGGAGCTGCCGGCATTTTGCTCCTTTCCCGGCTGCCCTTCCCAGTGGGGAATGGAGCGGAACCCTCAGCCCCTCCCCTACGGCCCTGTCCTCCGGCGGGGCTGCCGCTGTACCGTCAGAGGAGATGCAGCTGTGTGGACAGGCAGGGGCGGGGTTGGGGGTGGTAGAGCCGTGACAGAGGAGCTGCCAGCAGCCCCATGTTCTTCTCCTTTCCCCGGTTTGGCAGTCTCTGGTGCAGCAGGAGGAGGACAGAACCTTCCCTCTTCATGTAATGTAGGATGGATTATGGGGAGGGGACGGAGAGAGAGTGGGGGCCCCAGGCTGGGGGCGTGATGGAGTCACATTGAGGTTCACATGGGGAGGTCATGGGCCCACCCCACTTAGCCAGTACCCCACCCCCCTGTACCAGTAAGAAATGGATTTTACTTGCACTACTGGTTATTAACTGGTTCTTGAGAAAAGAAATGAGAGTTATTTACAAGGTTAAAACAGGAAAACACACACACAAATGAGTTATAGCCTTAGACTTTAAAAGGTAATATAAGCTTCTATAATAAGCAGCTCTACATGTCCTTTCAGACTGACCCAGGCCAAGCAATGTGGGATCTCTTGCTTATGTTTAGGAATCTTTGCTCCTCAGAATCCAGACAGCACAATGATTCCAGTTTCTCCTTGTCAGGGATTTTTTTATCTCCTTCACCCCAGAATCCAAATTGATGGGATGAGATCATGCATAGGTCTTCCCTTCCTGGAGGGAGTAAGGAATGCAAACAACAAGGTCTCTGTCCTTTGATGCTATATAATACCTCATTTGCCTTCATTGGGCCATCTTGTGTGCAGGACAAACACTTTATCTCTTAATTAATGCTTCTTTTCCTATTTGGTGAATTACACAGTTACAGAGGTTTACAACGCAAATGCTCAATATAACGTTATACCATGGATACAGATATTATAAGTAGTATTAATACATGTGCATGCTACAAGCATTCCATAAAATCTAAACACATTCTTATAACACAGACATCTATTTTAACCATACTAACCCACAGGTGAGCCAAACCGGTTTCCAGCTATGCATATGTCATTGTTCAGTGAGGCCCCGGGCCTTGGCATGAGCTGGCACTTGGTCTGCCAGTGTCACAGTGTTGTTCAGGATTTGTTTTGTTCTCCACAAAACAAAAGCAGATTAAAAGAAAAACAGAGGGCGATAACTACATAGGTTTTCCCTGCTTTAGCCAACCAGCAAGGGAGAGAACATATTCTTTAGATACTCCTTTGACTCCACTTCCCACATATACGCTACCCACAAAAGTCATATCACCAGCCAGGACCTGATGAGCTTTTACAGGCTGCAGCACCTATACCTTGCCACAAGGCTAAAACAGTATCTCCCTATTGAAAAACACAATGAAGAAAGCTGAAGCATAAAAAAGGCATGGTATCAGGGCTGGCTCTACAGTTTTTGCCGCCCCAAGCAGTGAAAAAAAACTGCAACCGAGGACGGCAAAAGGGAGCAGCTGCTGCCGATTTGCCGCCGCGGCTGGCAGGACAGAGGGGCTGCTGCCAAATTGCCGCAGCCAGTGGAAACACTGCTGCCCCTTTCTAACTGCTGCCCCAACCACCTGCTTGAAACGCTGGTGCCTAGAGCCGGCCCTGCCTGGTATAAACCTGTCTGTCTAAATTTCTACATCAGTTAAGTGTTTCACAGTGGGGTTGTTGGGCTAATTAGATGGTGTTGTAAGGCACTTTGATGAAGACAAAACCTATAGACAGTAGAAGAAAAAAAAAAGTCAACAAATGCCAACAGCTATTGCACATATAGGTAAGTAGAATACAAGGAAAAATTGTGTGGTAAACTATTTAATATGAGTTTTTAGGAAGAATAGTTCAGACAGAAAGGGAAAAGTGTGTATAATACTTTAGTGAATAAAAAACCGGAATGGGACTCCAAGAGAACTACCTTTTATTCCTGGCTCTGCCACTGGTCAGTTGGGTGACCTTGGGCAAGTTACAGCACTACTCTGTTTCAGTTTCCCCATCGGTAAAATGTGGATAATTATACTGACCTGCTTTGTAAAGTGCTTTGAGATCTACTGATGACATGTATAAGAGCAAGGAATTATTATTTATTACTAGCCTTGGCATGTACCTTGTTCTGAGAATAGTTTTTTTAAAGGTTTTGTTTTCTAAAAATAAATAAATACATTCAGTAGTTTGGAGTGTAAAAGCCTCCTATCCTAGGCAAAGAGAGGAGCAACTGATTTTAAATTCCTCCTTATACAAAAAAACAAACAAACCCTAAAATGTTGCATGAAGATTAAAAGTGGGGAGATCCTTTAAAAAAATATTAAAACTGACCTCAATACTAATCTGATTGTTTTTTGTGTAACAAGCATAGTGGGTACAAATTCTTGCATAAACAGGTTCTTTTAGTTGACAACTGCTGCTGTCACCTGAGGATACTTTCACACTGAAGAGTTTTATGTTTGTTTTTGAACAAGGGAGCCTATTTTATTAGCCCACTTGACACCCTGACTGGAAATCCTGCTTGAAGGGTTGAGACCATCTTTAGGGATGGAGCCCATTAATGTCTAATTGCCGATAGAATCAACCGTTGTTTTGAAATGACATCATTGGTATTTCTACTGGCTGGTGCAAGTGGGCCTCCGAAGGGAATAAATCACCTGTCTGTAGCCACAACAAATTGCAGTTCATTGACAGTAAGACCTTTGTACAATAGAATAGGTGTAGAACACACACACAAATGTAGAGGCACACACACCTTTACAATCCCCCTTTTGTTCCCCTGTGCTGATGATTAATGTGTAGACTGAGTTAGCTCATTGTGATAGTATTTCAGTATAACTGTTTGGACTAACAAAAGCACTAAGGAAACAAATCCAGTGAAGAGGAGGTAGAAGCTTTATAAAATCCTGCCTGCTATAAATGCTTGAATATCATTGGGTTAGTCAAATTATAGGCTGTGTGGCTTTTATGCTTTAAAGTATATGGAGCATTGGTTTACACTGTACAGGATGAATACTAAGCAGTGCTACATATTCAGCCGTGGCCATTCAGCTGGAATTCAGATTTGAGGTATAGAAGGTCTCAGAATTGAATCTGTTTGGTGGTCTTTCAAAACGTATAGAATGTGCCAAAAGTATAGGAGACCAGAAGCCTCATCAGGAGACTGCCTGCCTGCTGTTGGCTTCCGCCCTTTGTGTTTGTTCTGCCTTTCTGTTATACAATTCAAGAATTAGTTCATCAAAGTGGAATATAATTTCTGTTAGTACAAGCAGTGTAATATTTCCACACTTGGGAAATTATTAGCAGCTTGCAATCAAAACCCATTTAAAGTGCTGCCAGCATATCTGCCCTCTCACCCTGCACAGATCACCTGGCTCACCTTAAAGCTTACTTTGCCTTCCTCGGGGAAAGTCCTTTCTTTTCCCATTAGCATTCTATTGATTTTTCCTTATTATATAGCAATATCTCTGTGTGCATATTTTTTTTAAAGTGGTATTTTTCTGTGGACTTTTCTGTACTTTTCCTGATGTCAGATGTGTGGGGCAGTTAGAATTAACCTCAAGTTTAAGTTCAGAATGCAAAATAAACATGTCTGTCATGTGTGCGTCTCTAAAAAACATCTTGAGGGGAAAGGAAACTATTAAGAGATGAGCTGAGCTGCAGAGTACATATCTGGATCTGAACTTTCTCAAAGTTTTGAGTCATTAATCCTGGAGTTCTCTTTTGAATGAAAAGAGAAAACAGCTATTGTAAAGGAAGAGGGGGTCATAGACTCACATTTAGTTCAGTGCTGGGAAGAAGACCCATTTGGGTTACTTTTTTATATAAACAGTAGTGAGCCACTTGAACCTCTGTATGCCACCTTGGTAGTATAAAGCGGCCTTAAAGAGCCAGAGTGATGGAAAAGCTCATGTTGCAATCAATTTGCAAACATCTAGAAGATAATAAGGTGATAAGAAACAATCAGCATGGATTTGTCAAGAACAAATCGTGTCAAACCAACCTGATAGCTTTCTTAGACAGGGTAACAAGCCTTGTGGATGGTGGAAAGTGGTAGACGTGGTATATCTTGACTTTAGTAAAGCTTTTGATACTGTATCACATGACCTCATAAACAAACTAGGGAAATGCAACCTAGATGGAGCTACTATAAGGTGACTGCAAAACTGGTTGAAAAACCGTTTTCAACCGATAAGAGTAGTTATCAGTGGCACACAGTCATGCTGGAAGGGCATAATGAGTGGGGTCCTGCAGGAATAAGTTCTGGGTCAGGTTCTGTTCAATATCTTCATTAATGATTTAGATAATGGCATAGAGAGTACACTTATAAAGTTTGCGGATGATACCAAGCTGGGAGGGGTTGCAAGCTGCAAGTGCTTTGGAAGATAAGATTAAAATTCAAAATGATCTGGACAAACTGGAGAAGTGGTCTGACGTAAATAGGATGAAATTCAAAAAGGACAAATGCAAAGTACTCCACTTAGGAAGGAACAGTCAGTTGCACACATACAAAATGGGAAATGACTGTCTAGGAAGGAGTACTGTGGAAAGGGATCTGGGGTCATAGTGGTCCACAAGCTAAATATGAGTCAACAGTGTAACGCTGTTGCAAAAAAAGTGAACATTATTCTGGGATGTATTAGCAGGAGTATTGTAAGCAAGACATGAGAAGTAATTCTTCTGCTCTACTCTGCGCTGATTAGGCCTCAACTGGAGTATTGTGTCTTGTTCTGGGCACCACATTTCAGGAAGGACGTGGGCAAATTGGAGAAAATACAGAGAAGAGCAACAAAAATGATTAAAGGTTTAGAAAACATGACCTATGAGGGAAGATTGAAATAATTGGGTTTGTTTAGTCTGGAAAAGAGAAGACTGAGAGGAGACATGATAGCAGTTTTCAAGTACATAAAACGTTGTTATAAGGAGGAGGGTGAAAAATTGTTTTTCTTAACCTCTGAGGATAGGACAAGAGCAATGGGCCTAAACTGCAGCAAGGGAGGTTTAGGTTGGACATTAGGAAAAACTTCCTGTCAGAGTGGTTAAGCACTGGAATAAATTGCCTAGGGAGGTCATGGAATCTCCATCATTGGAGATTTTTAAGAGCAGGTTAGACAAACACCTGTCAGGAATGGTGTAGATAATACTTAGTCCCTGCCATGAGGCAGGGGACTGGACTAGATGACCCTTCCAGTCCTATGATTCTATGATGTGTAAATGAGCAAAAATGTCAGTGTGTTCCTAGGTAAAGTTACTTGAAAAATGGATTGGAATGCCATCTGTGAATTCAGATAATTACCACACTTTACCAAGTTTCTGCTTAAACACTCCAATTCTTACAGCACTCAGTCCTCAATCTGAGGTCATTGGGACTATACTCGCTTGAGTAAAGTTAAGCATGTGTGTAAATGTTTTCAGAATCACAGCCTCTGACCTGAACTACTTTGCCTAGGCGCTGGAAGCCAGTTTTATGAGATTCAGGATGCACCTACTTTAGATCTTTCCCCTCCACCTTCCCATGTTTCCTCCCACATGTTATATATTTGTGTGAGATTTTTTTTAACCCTTAAAAAAACCTTTCCCATTTGCCTCCTAGCAAAAATCAACACCATCCACTCATGAAGAGACAGAAGCAGGAGAACAGTAAAATGAAGAAACACAACAGTTGACCTTGTATTTCCAGCTCCCACACCTTACAATGGGAATCTGCAATACTGTTCTTCTGACACTGTGTGGTGCTGTACAAGGTTATGAGAATGCTCCTCCACAGGTGCAGGTCATTTCAAATTGGTGTTGCCAGGGTAGCTGGCTTCCCTTGGATCCTAGCAGGTCCAGAACAAGGGAAGTGTTTCTCTGAGGTAAGAATATGCTCCAGTCTCAGTTTCTCCAGTATACTTGGGAATCAGGGGAAGGGATTGTCGAGGATAGTGGAGACCCTCTCTGCAGTGTTTACTTCTGCACCTAGCTCCTGCTCTATTAATCTGATTCTGCACTTCCTAGCACCTTGGGTGAAAAGGGAGTGGTAAGTCTGCAGAATACTACTACCCGTCAGCTGAGTAGGGTTTTACACCCACTTTATGCATGGGGTGATTGGCTACATAAGGTAGCAGCAGGTACTAGCAAATCAGGTCCTAAATCTCCATTGGTTCTCCATATTCGGCTTCAGGAAACTGATTGATGTAATCGCATGAACTTTTTTAGTTAAACCCTCAGCTGGTGACTCTCTCTTTGGCTTGTTCTTCAGTTGAGGGGTCTTGTTCCACCACAGAGATATTCCATCCACCCAAAAGAGCAAACAAGCAAAACATTAAGGAGGTTATTAGTCCATAAAGTGGCAACACGTTTCATCATTCTGAAGTGGGGATGGGGAGATTCAAACATCAGTTGTTTATTTTCTTAAAATGGTTCTTGTCTGATAATCTTCCCCCACAAAACACATCACAAGGGCTTTAGCTCTTGGACTTACTTATTGTGTGGGTTTTTTTTAAACATACGATATCATGCCACTCTGTGATGTTACCAGTGGGATACAGCTGACATTGCTAGTCCAGGCTTAAACTGGATTCTAACTTTGTCATTTTGAAGAGGAAAAAAAAATCACTCTCTTATAGCTGATTCAGAACATGTGAAGCAAATTTAAACTCCATCCCAGGATTTCTATTGCAGTGCAAAAGAGAAAAATTTAAAATTCTATCCCCCCTCCCGCCAGCAACATAATGGCTTTCCAGTGACCCAAAACAAAGGAAATATCCGTTCAAGTTTCAATGTGTGTAAAGTTGAGGGAGCTGTAGTTGCCCAGAAGCAAATGCAGAATTAAGGATTTCCATGTATTTCCAGACCCTCTGGGAAATGAACCCTTGACCATTGAAAATACCACAGTTCTATTCTAGTCCAGATCATCACAAGCACCTTTGGATACAGCTCACTGTTCATTTTTAGCTGGGAATGTGAAAAATGAGAGCACTGTACTAAGATGTAAGTTAGTCACAGCAGGACAATCTCCATCTAGATTGGAGCTTTAGTTACGTCATAAAGCTAACAGAGCCTTAAAGAAAGAGGAGTTAAAAAGAGACCCAGAGATGATACTTTTAAATAACAATAAGTATGTTCAGATTGGAAGTACCCTAAAATATTCTACTTCTTACAGACGATTTTGATTCTAGGCTTCTTCCCCTCACCCCCAAGATATGTTCTGCTTGTTCATTTCCCCAGTCCCTTTCCTCCTGAAAATGTTTAATCCATATAAGGAAAGCTGTTACACTGGATGATATATGTTTTTCTTGTTTACTCCTAGAGTGATATTTACATGATGTTTTCCAGCAAAACATGTTGTGATGTTGCAAATGGAGTTGTCTTACCTCTTCATTTGAATGACAGTGAAAATGAAATAGATTATAAGGGAGAGGAAGATTTTCTGATATGTTCAATAATATATTCTCAATCATTAATCATTCAGAAGAAATGTGTGCAGGTTTTTTTTTTTTTGAAGTATGAGTCATACTGCAGGGACATATAAAACAATAGCTGATGGAAGTCAGTTAGTGAAATTCCAGCACATGGCATGGAGAACCCCTGTTTTTTCTTCATATAAGAATTGCTGAGAATCCTTAAAGTGTGTGTGTTTTGATATTTGATGATGCACTGACCATCCAATAAAATGAAAGTGGCAATTAATGACCAGCTTTGATTCCTGCAAACAATAGACCAGATCTGACACCCTTACTCATATTGAGTGGAATTGATTCCATGAAATGTTTCATTGAATTGAGCGGAATTATTCAGAGTAAATTGCTATTCAGCCTGAACATATAAGTGTGAGAATCTGGTGCGGTATTATTATTTGTTATTTATATATTAGCATCAGATGGGCATAGTGATTAGCAATACAAATGAAGAACTTACATTTCTGAACTCCCAATACTGCAAACATTTACTAGTGAGCGTACAGCCTGATTTTCAGAGATGCTAAGCATCCATAGTTGAAGTCTATGGGCAAGTGGGTGATGAGTACTTGTGAAGGGGCTAGAAGTCAATGATGAAGCTCTGTTTGACGTAAAGGTGCAGGATCAGGGCCAAAATCAGGACCATAAAATGTAGGGTGGAATTCACAAAGGTATTTATGGGCCTAAGTTCATCACCCTTATTGCTTTAGTTCATCACATTGACATCAGTTGTACTTCCCTAGAGTCTCTCAAGAAGTTCTCTTGAGAGAAAGGATGGTGCAGTGGTTAAAGTGCTGACCTGGGAAATTGGAGCTCAATTCCCTGCTTCACCACAGACTTCCTTTATGACCAAATTGCTCCATACAGAGGAGCACTTGCAAAAGGTTCTTTTAAAGGAGCTCCTGTAATAACTCTCCACATTCTTGGGTTGGCCTGGCCATCTGACAGGCCTGAAAGAGGAGTCTTCCTAGCCCTCAGTGGGACCCTATATCTGCTCTTGCAAGTGATAATACCAGTAACCCAGGAACTTGTGAGCTACCAAACAGTTCTTCCAGTATAGAAGGAACAGGAATTTGAGCTAGAGGGCTGGGAACAAGGCCTTGGTGAAGTGATGTGGGACCACCTCCATAATGAGAGCAGATTTTGAAGATATTGCCTTCTATTCCCAGATGTGATCTCCCGCAGAAAGGCCTAAGGGTACTGCAGAGATTGTCTGCTTTGCAGCTGTCTCTCTGGCCAATTTAAAAACATCATGCATGGTCTTTCAGGGGACTCCTATCCAGACCTCCTTGGTGAGCTTTCCTGGTGAGGGTATGAGAGTAAACTGGAGGACATAATAGGGGTGTATCTGTTAGGCCACAATTTTGAAATTGGGCGTCTAAAGTTGGGCACCTAAATCCATAGTTAGGCACCTAAACAAATGAGGCAATAGGAATTGTGGGGGCTCAGCATCTCTGAAAATTAGGCTACTTATTTAGGTGCCTAAATATGGATTTAGATTCCTAACTGTACACACCTAACTTGGAAAACATAGTCATATATGCTGAGCTGATTTCATTGCTTAGTTTTTTCCCTTAGAGCTGTGTTGCCTGAGGACAAACAATTGTCTGTTTTAAGTGGATTAAACTTCATTATAATAATACTTATTTCAGTTTGGAAGCAATAATCCTAACTGGGCCTAAAGCCAGTCAGACAAACTGAATAAATAGCTCTTTTGTTTAATTGTTTTTGGGTTTATTTGGATACCAGGCCAGTTAGTCAGTTAATCAAATTAGCTTTAGGTCATGCACACATTAATAAACAAGTTAAATTAACAAAGACTTGCTATTGAAGAAAAAAGTTACATTTTTAATACTTTATTATTATTTTAACTCTTACCATATTTAATAGTTAAAGTGAATTTCTTGGGTCTCCAAAATGACCCTTCAGTGCAACACATGGAAAGACACATAAGTAATGCACCTACCATATAGTTTCCATTGATTAAGAGAGGAAGACATTGAGATGACCAAGCTATTCACTATGACGGATCAAGAGTTTGTCACCTTGGACATGCTGTCTCCAATCCTCTGGGAAAAGTTTAAATGAAATTGCCTGAGTGAGAGCGAAAAGAACTAGTGCTCTTTTATTCTTCTTCACACTCAGAAAATAAAACTTGAAATGAATGAGAATAAAATTCTCGCGTTGCCCAAATGGTTGGTACAAATACTTTGTTTGATTTTACTGATATATCAGATCAGTCATACAAGGGACTTTTGACTTAGCTCTGTTCTTTTTGTTTAATTATTCAGCTGACTGTGACTGCTTTCTGCAGTAGGTAGAACAGATAAAGAAATCAGATTTTTTTTTATCATGGTAAGTAAAGAATCAAGACCAAAGCTTCAATTTGCTACAGTATATTATTCCACAGGTTGGTTTGATTCTGACAGACAGATACATGTCTCAGTACTAAATAGCAGGCTAGATGAACACTGAAGAAAGAGCTCTGGGGAATGTATATTTTGCCAGCTTATTGAAGGCCTAAACATATTAAATATATATTGAGGCAGAGGGAAGGTCAGGAGTTGGGGGCAGGGAGGAAGGATATTAGAGCAACCCATCAGACAAGCCCAGCTTGTTCAACGCTCAGTATGTCACTGACCAGATTCTGGGAAGTATATGCTTAGACAGCAAGAAAACTTAAAAACCTTCTGAAAACAAAAACAAAAGTTTGGGTTTTTTTTCTCCTTCATATTGTATTTTGTTTTGTATAGCGGCAGTGATCCAAGCAATTTTTATCTGAAACATTAGCATGGCCCAGTAGGTGTCAGATTAGATATATATTACTTCATTATCTCTGTATACTACTCTGCATCAAAGGGTCTGTGGAGATGGGGCTTGGGAGGGAGGGAGAATAAATAAAGGATATCTCTTTTCAGTTTTGGAGTAGCGCTTTTACCATTAAGAAAAATCAATAACTGGATTGACTGCATTCAGTAGGGAGTATTATTGTTTCCCATAATGTATCTAATGCATATCATTACCAATGTAATCACATTATTATCTGCCTCTGCCTTCCTACTTGGTTGGCTAGATATAAACGCAGAGCTATTTGTAAAGCTGTTTTTTCCCCTCTGTCTCCAAAATTGCTGCAAATTGTATTTCTTACCAGTTTCTTTATTAGCTTCTTGAACTGCTCAGAACCTCTGAATTCAAATCAAGTGGGATATTTTTCCCTCCTTCAGCATTACTACTTTTGTTTTACTCACATTAATCTAAACCAGAACTAACATTAACTTGAAACCAGGCTCTTGCTTTTATCATGTTCCGTGATGATGCCAGTTCATCCTGGCAATGCAGTCACAAGCAGTGCTGTGAAATATCTTGGAGAGAGACAGAGAGTCCTCATTCATTCAGGCTTGGGACAAATTAAGGATGATGGGGCTGAAGGGAGGAGGAGAGGCACTGTAAGGCAATCCTTTGGTGTCCAAAGGGCTCAGGAGAGTCAAGCAAGCTCCTAAATGTGTCCAGTGATGACTGGACAAAAAGCTTAACATTAGTGTGGTTGCATCAGTAAATTGACAACTGGGATTTTAAAAAATATGAGCCCTGGAAGTACAGGAAGCAATTAGAGCTAGTCAAACACTGTGTGATGCAATCATGCCAGGATCATTTACATTAGATGGGAAATGAGGATGTGCTGCTGGCTCTAATTCATAGGCTTGGCCCAGGGGCTTCAGCCAATTTGAAGCCATTTTTGGCATCCGTTTTTTTCCAAATCTCAGGAAATACTAAGGTTTTTTCCCCTTTTGATCCTGAACAAGTCATTAATAATAGCAAACTGAAAGCATGTAATCAGAAATATGATTCACAGCTAATAGTTCTCCATGAACTGTAAAACAGACTTGGGCAATTCGCTTTTTTAAGGGCTGCAGCATCATTGCTTGACAGAGATCCAAACTTTGGCAAACAAGCCCCTTTGGCTCAGTTGGAAATGCTCTTGCAATCACTATCATTCGCCCATTATGCTTGGGGAGGAGAATCAAGCATGAAAGCTGCCAATAAATTTCTATATTCAATTCAGTTGTTTTAAAGGTGAACTGCAAAAGTGACATGAAAATTGAGTTAAGATCAGAAATGTGAGCTGAATGCCCCCACTAGCCAGGCTGGGGGGGGGGAGATGTTCAGCACAAAGTTTTAAATGACCTTTTAAAACTTACTTTTTTCCTTCAGTGAAATAGCAATTATTGGACTGCTAAAGATATCCTAGAATGTATGACACCATTACAGCACAGTCCTCATTTGTTCAAGAGATTGCATGACTCTCGGATCTGATGCTCTAGCCGTTGTACCCAATTCTCAGATGGTGCAAACTGGAACACCCAATTGATTTCACTGACTTACACCATCTGGAAATATGGCTCTCTGATGTTGCATCAGTATAAATCTGGAGTAACTTCACTGAAGCCAGTGGTGTAACAGAGATCAGAATCTGTCCCTAAATAGCTAACAATAGATCAATACCCACTCTAATTGGTCCAATAAATTTAATTGAAATGATCTTGCTACCAAAATTCACTGACATATTTCCTTAAAAATGTCCCCCAAACTCTTCAAACTGTTAATGCAAGCTACAAGAATTTGTATGGGCAGGAGTGGGGTGGGGAAGAAGGAAGCTTTCCTCCTCCTAGGAAAAGCTTCCTCCTTCCTTGTGCAAATTATGCAGCCATGCATACAGGGTTGGGGCCTGGGGCCCCCAAGTTTTCAGAGAGAGAGAGAGAGAGAGAGAGAGCACGAGAAGCCCAGCTGCTGTTTTGCATTCCTTGGTTTAATATAAAACAGTCCAACCAATCATTGCAGTATAAGTTCCTGGAGTAGAATTTGGGAGATTGGATGCTATGCTATCTCTCCCCCATCTCAAGAACTGGCTCCTGCACATAGAGGAGAGAATGGTTTATATATATGTGTAAGAGTTAGAGAGAACTCCCTTAACCATCCCTCCAAACTCCCACCCTTTACTCACACTGACAGTGCTGTATTCTAGGAATAACCCCACAGAAATTAACAGGGCTGCTTGCTAGGTAAGGGGCTTCTCAGCATGAGCATGAATGGCAGAATCTAGCCTTAAATTTATATACTAATATATGGTGTATTTAATGAATCCAGGTTGGAGAGAGTTCATCAGAAATGAAGAAGCAAGCAATGGAAAATTCTATCTGAATGTACATAACAGCTGCAAAGAAAACATCCTACAGACCTGTATACAAGTGACACTAAAAAAGCTTTCATGCTGCAATGTACATATTAGCAATTTTTTATGAGAGAGCAGTTTGCATCATTTTCATTTGTTCAGTGCAAAGACACAGTTGATTTTCAGCATCTGTGATTAAAAATATTTTGATAGGCATGTAAGGGACGAAATCCCACAAGAAAGCTTTTAGGAAGAGCAATGCATATAATCCCAGTATGTATTTCAGTAAACCACTATGCCAAATATTAACAAACTTCTGTAGGGTTCCAACTGTTTGAAGAATAAGTGAACAAGAGATCTTGATGTAGAGAGGGATGAAGAGCTCTGGTGTGAAATCCTGGCTCTATTGAAGTCAATGGGAGTTTTACGGTTGACTTCTGTGGGGTCAGGATTTTTCTGTTGGTATGTAACTTGCAGTTGAGACCAATATTCCTCATCATACCTAGATAATCATTAGGTCTGTCTGAAACTCTGTGGTTCCAGGTCACAGGTTCGTGGGAACCTTCTTCTCCAGTTTGGCTTTATGTGAATTTGCACCATCAATCTCACTTTGAATTGTTGGCCGAAACTCAAGCAAATCTCAGCTCAAACCACTAAGTTTCACTTTGTTTTTTTTGTCAGTTTTTGCATGATTTCCACATGAAACACAAGTCAACTAACATTTGGTTGAGGGTGGGATGAGGTTAAATTCCTGGTTCAGTCAAAGATACCCTGCATCACCTCGGGCACATCATGTAATCTATCAAGTGTCTCAGTTAAACTGAGGATAAAACCCATCAGTGTTTGTGAGGTGTTTAAATACCATAATGATGAAGGCCCTGTAAGTGTCCAGATACATGGTACAGTTGAAATTTTATTTAAAAAAAAGCCTAGATTGATTTTTGAGTTGATAATGAAACCCCAGATCATTTAATAGTGACACACACTGGGCCGGAGATATGTTAGGTAATAGCTGTGACCAACTATAGCTGCTTGTGAGTGTCTCAGCACCATCTGGTTTGAAGACCACGCATCTGGAATTCACTGAAGACCACTGATCTGGAGTTCACTGGCGTCAATAGTACTACTTGTCAGTGTAAAGATTATTTACATAAATAAGGGATTGTCGTGTTGGGCACTGAACTGGTTCAGCTCATTGCTACTGAAATAATCATTGAAAACAATAAAAAAAAAAGCAAATATGGGGAAAGTGCACACAATAGATCTCTCTGACCATATTAGGGTTTAGGAGAAATCGAGGGCTGATTAAAATATGATATATTCCATTAATCACACAATCCATTAAATAATAAATTATGGTTGTTAACCTGATATGCACCGTTGAGCATGCAGAAAAATATTCCATAGGCAGAGAAGTACACCAGTGCATGACATTGTAATAGCTTTTGGATATATTCTCTTTGTAAATACATCTGTAGCACATTCAATGTCTCACTGAACTGTTTTGTAGAATAAAACTATTCCTTAAATTATAGATTAGTGTCAGAGATTTTTCAATGCCACAAGCCCCCTCCCGCCCCAAAAAACAAACAACTAACCCAACACTCGCTCCATACATTTGAATAAAAGAGAGGATGGTATAGAAATTAACATTTCTCACTTTGAAACTGTCAGAGCAATATTTAATTCAATTGTTTTTAAAAAGGACAAATCAGTACCACTTTTTCACTGACGGGTAATTATGCAAAAACTATATCATTTCAAGGACCACGTTAAAGTGTGATCAAGGGTATTCAGCTGTCCATATGAAACTACTGGGTCTGCCCTTGTAAGGTTGCTGACAACACAAATGTAAAGATCTGAAAATATAAAATATCCTGTAGCATATATAATACTTCTTTGGAAGAAGACTTGAATGATTTGTCCCTATTATTCCTGAGTTGGTCCATCTACAGTTAGAAGAGATACAGCATTTTGCCCACAATATTATAAAGAGTGTGGTAAGAGGAGAATGTGTTTTTGTATTTTTTTTTCTCTTGGTAATTCCTTTAAGATGTTAAGAACTGGTCACAAACTATGTGAGACTGCAGTTATGGTGCTCATCTGTTATGTTTCAGTAACTTCTACCAAGTGAACTAGATGGGAATTTTTTTCTCTGTTCCAGTGTTTTGCAAGGCATATCCTATTTGTGTGGCATACTGTAAATTACAATGAAAGCCTCATATAAGAAGGTAAATAGTGGTTTGAGTTAATACTAAAACAATACATCTAAATGTACATGAACAGCAAAAACCATCTACTCAGGAGCCTTCTTTTCTTAATACAAAAATTGTTTTGTCTGCATTGCACAGAATTTTTTTTTTTCAGTCAAAGAAAAGGAAAAGGGCATGGAAGGGGATAAATAGATTGCAGACATGCAAACGGAACGATGATGCTGCAAAAGCTAAAAGGCAAAACAGCAATTTTTATTATAAATCTCTTCATCTAAAGGACACAGGATGATTCATATAATGTCAGGTCATGAACATCTGTACTAGGAACATGTAACATGGTATTTTCAGAATTAACAACGTTTAATAGATTTTTCTAGACTTCTAGAAGAAAATCCTGCCTTATTGCTGTCTTTTTTTTTGAGTGTTTGAAATATTAAGCTCAATTGAACTGTAATTCTGTGACAACATGCTCCTGTTACAAAAAAAACTACTTATTTGTTCTCTGTTTTAAAAGGTACATCTTTGTCCTCAAGGGATTAATTAGCTTGTCACTTATAAAAGCAAAGGGGAAAAAATTGTTACCTATTCCTGGGATGAACAGCACCCTCCAGTGTGCTCAAAACCAAAATAAACATACCAGGTAGCCTCTCTTCATTTAGTATTTTAGGTTTTGACTCCTCAAGGGTTTTCAAAACACTTAGCCCAGAGCTGCTTGCTTAATAGGCCTGATTTAATGGCTGCTGGCTTTAATTGCGTGACTAAGGGCTGTAAGAACGGACCCCATGGTGTTAATCTGAAATACTTGGGGTCTGATTCTGATACCCTCACCCATGCTGAATAGTGTGCTGCTTGGGTTGTAAAATACTACTCAATGTAAGGGAAACAGGATTGGGACCTTAATTTGTTAAAATATTCTCTGCCTTTATAGAGGAGCTTCAGTGAAAACTGCAATACAACTGGGCTGAGGGTTGTCAAGAACCACTGTAATTATCTTTAACAGATGCACATATAAAATGTCCATGTACTGATGGATCCAATACCCAATTCCAGTTTGATTTGTACATGAATCTGTTGACAGTGAAATTACTTGGATTTAAAAAACACAAAATGAAAATAAACACTCAGAACTGGGGCTTCTGATCCAAAGCCCAGTGAGGATTGGCGACTGAGCACCAGATTAGGCCCAGTTATCTGGCTGTGACATATCATACCCAGTTACTTTCGGACTGCAATTTGCTGCTTTTAAGCCATGATAAACTGATCGGGCTGACCTTGGCTTGAAGGTCTTGATTTTTACTCAGGTGGGAAGGAGGAGCAAAAAGAAGTTCAGTACCGGTATGGATATTTTTACTCAGTCTTCAGAGTAGCAGCCGTGTTAGTCTGTATTCGCAAAAAGAAAAGGAGTACTTGTGGCACCTTAGAGACTAACAAATTTATTAGAGCATAAGCTTTCGTGAGCTACAGCTCACTTCATCGGATGCATTTGGTGGAAAAAACAGAGGAGAGATTTATATACACACACACAGAGAACATGAAACAATGGGTTTATCATACACACTGTAAGGAGAGTGATCACTTAAGATAAGCCATCACCAGCAGCAGGGGGGAGAAAGGAGGAAAACCTTCCATGGTGACAAGCAGGTAGGCTAATTCCAGCAGTTAACAAGAATATCAGAGGAACAGTGGGGGGTGGGGTGGGAGGGAGAAATACCATGGGGAAATAGTTTTACTTTGTGTAATGACTCATCCATTCCCAGTCTCTATTCAAGCCTAAGTTAATTGTATCCAGTTTGCAAATTAATTCCAATTCAGCAGTCTCTCGTTGGAGTCTGTTTTTGAAGCTTTTTTGTTGAAGTATAGCCACTCTTAGGTCTGTGATTGAGTGACCAGAGAGATTGAAGTGTTCTCCAACTGGTTTTTGAATGTTATAATTCTTGACGTCTGATTTGTGTCCATTCATTCTTTTACGTAGAGACTGTCCAGTTTGGCCAATGTACATGGCAGAGGGGCATTGCTGGCACATGATGGCATATATCACATTGGTAGATGCGCAGGTGAACGAGCCTCTGATAGTGTGGCTGATGTGATTAGGCCCTATGATGGTATCCCCTGAATAGATATGTGGACAGAGTTGGCAACGGGCTTTGTTGCAAGGATAGGTTCCTGGGTTAGTGGTTCTGTTGTGTGGTGTGTGGTTGCTGGTGAGTATTTGCTTCAGATTGGGGGGCTGTCTGTAAGCAAGGACTGGTCTGTCTCCCAAGATCTGAGAGAGCGATGGCTCGTCCTTCAGGATAGGTTGTAGATCCTTGATGATGCGTTGGAGGGGTTTTAGTTGGGGGCTGAAGGTGATGGCTAGTGGCGTTCTGTTGTTTTCTTTGTTGGGCCTGTCCTGTAGTAGGTGACTTCTGGGTACTCTTCTGGCTCTGTCAATCTGTTTCTTCACTTCAGCAGGTGGGTACTGTAGTTGTAGGAATGCATGATAGAGATCTTGTAGGTGTTTGTCTCTGTCTGAGGGGTTGGAGCAAATGCGGTTATATCGTAGCGCTTGGCTGTAGACAATGGATCGAGTGGTATGATCTGGATGAAAGCTAGAGGCATGTAGGTAGGAATAGCGGTCAGTAGGTTTCCGATATAGGGTGGTGTTTATGTGACCATCGCTTATTAGCACCGTAGTGTCCAGGAAGTGGATCTCTTGTGTGGACTGGTCCAGGCTGAGGTTGATGGTGGGATGGAAATTGTTGAAATCATGGTGGAATTCCTCAAGAGCTTCTTTTCCATGGGTCCAGATGATGAAGATGTCATCAATGTAGCGCAAGTAGAGTAGGGGCATTAGGGAACGAGAGCTGAGGAAGCGTTGTTCTAAGTCAGCCATAAAAATGTTGGCATACTGTGGGGCCATGCGGGTACCCATCGCAGTGCCGCTGATTTGAAGGTATACATTGTCACCAAATGTGAAATAGTTATGGGTCAGGACAAAGTCACAAAGTTCTGCCACCAGGTTAGCCGTGACAGTATCGGGGATACTGTTCCTGACG
Source organism: Dermochelys coriacea (assembly GCF_009764565.3). NCBI lineage: Eukaryota > Metazoa > Chordata > Testudines > Dermochelyidae > Dermochelys > Dermochelys coriacea. The sequence continues at coordinate 115,937,077 of NC_050072.1, forward strand.
GCTTGTAGTCCATCTTTGTGTGGAATGTTGGTGTAGAGGGCTTCTACATCCATAGTGGCTAGGATGGTGTTTTTAGGAAGATCACCAATGGACTGTAGTTTCCTCAGGAAATCGGTGGTGTCTCGAAGATAGCTGGGAGTGCTGGTAACGAAGGGCCTGAGGAGGGAGTCTACATAGCCAGACAATCCTGCTGTCAGGGTGCCAATGCCTGAGATGATGGGGCGTCCAGGATTTCCAGGTTTATGGATCTTGGGTAGCAGATAGAATACCCCAGGTCCTGGCTCCAGGGGTGTGTCTGTGCGGATTTGTTCTTGTGCTTTTTCAGGGAGTTTCTTGAGCAAATGCTGTAGTTTCTTTTGGTAACTCTCAGTGGGATCAGAGGGTAATGGCTTGTAGAAAGTGGTGTTGGAGAGCTGCCTAGTAGCCTCTTGTTCATACTCCGACCTATTCATGATGACGACAGCACCTCCTTTGTCAGCCTTTTTGATTATGATGTCAGAGTTGTTTCTGAGGCTGTGGATGGCACTGTGTTCTGCATGGCTGAGGTTATGGGGTAAGCGATGCTGCTTTTCCACAATTTCAGCTCGTGCACGTCGGCGGAAGCAGTCTATGTAGAAATCCAGGCTGCTGTTTCGACCTTCAGGAGGAGTCCACCTAGAATCCTTCTTTTTGTAGTGTTGGCAGGAAGGTCTCTGTGGGTTAATATGTTGGTCAGAGGTGTGTTGGAAATATTCCTTGAGTCTGAGACGTCGAAAATAGGATTCTAGGTCAGCACAGAACTGTATCATGTTCGTGGGGGTGGAGGGGCAAAAGGAGAGGCCCCGAGATAGGACAGATTCTTCCGCTGGGCTAAGAGTATAGTTGGATAGATTAACAATATTGCTGGGTGGGTTACGGGAACCATTGTTGTGGCCCCTTGTGGCATATAGTAGTTTAGATAGCTTAGTGTCCTTTTTCTTTTGTAGAGAATCAAAGTGTGTTTTGTAAATGGCTTGTCTAGTTTTTGTAAAGTCCAGCCACGAGGAAGTTTGTGTGGAAGGTTGGTTCTTTATGAGAGTATCCAGTTTTGAGAGCTCATTCTTAATCTTTCCCTGTTTGCTGTAGAGGATGTTGATCAGGTGGTTCCGCAGTTTCCTTGAGAGAGTGTGGCACAAGCTGTCAGCATAGTCTGTGTGGTATGTAGATTGTAATGGATTTTTTACCTTCAGTCCTTTCGGTATGATGTCCATCTGTTTGCATTTGGAGAGGAAGATGATGTCTGTCTGTATCTGTGCGAGTTTTTTCATGAAGTTGACAGATTTCCACTCTATACGGCTAAATTCAGTGCCTTGCATAATCACAGGTTTCAGAGTAGCAGCCGTGTTAGTCTGTATTCGCAAAAAGAAAAGGAGTACTTGTGGCACCTTAGAGACTAACAAATTTATTAGAGCATAAGCTTTCGTGAGCTACAGCTCACTTCATCGGATGCATTTGGTGGAAAAAACAGAGGAGAGATTTATATACACACACACAGAGAACATGAAACAATGGGTTTATCATACACACTGTAAGGAGAGTGATCACTTAAGATAAGCCATCACCAGCAGCAGGGGGGAGAAAGGAGGAAAACCTTCCATGGTGACAAGCAGGTAGGCTAATTCCAGCAGTTAACAAGAATATCAGAGGAACAGTGGGGGGTGGGGTGGGAGGGAGAAATACCATGGGGAAATAGTTTTACTTTGTGTAATGACTCATCCATTCCCAGTCTCTATTCAAGCCTAAGTTAATTGTATCCAGTTTGCAAATTAATTCCAATTCAGCAGTCTCTCGTTGGAGTCTGTTTTTGAAGCTTTTTTGTTGAAGTATAGCCACTCTTAGGTCTGTGATTGAGTGACCAGAGAGATTGAAGTGTTCTCCAACTGGTTTTTGAATGTTATAATTCTTGACGTCTGATTTGTGTCCATTCATTCTTTTACGTAGAGACTGTCCAGTTTGGCCAATGTACATGGCAGAGGGGCATTGCTGGCACATGATGGCATATATCACATTGGTAGATGCGCAGGTGAACGAGCCTCTGATAGTGTGGCTGATGTGATTAGGCCCTATGATGGTATCCCCTGAATAGATATGTGGACAGAGTTGGCAACGGGCTTTGTTGCAAGGATAGGTTCCTGGGTTAGTGGTTCTGTTGTGTGGTGAACTTTGTGACTTTGTCCTGACCCATAACTATTTCACATTTGGTGACAATGTATACCTTCAAATCAGCGGCACTGCGATGGGTACCCGCATGGCCCCACAGTATGCCAACATTTTTATGGCTGACTTAGAACAACGCTTCCTCAGCTCTCGTTCCCTAATGCCCCTACTCTACTTGCGCTACATTGATGACATCTTCATCATCTGGACCCATGGAAAAGAAGCTCTTGAGGAATTCCACCATGATTTCAACAATTTCCATCCCACCATCAACCTCAGCCTGGACCAGTCCACACAAGAGATCCACTTCCTGGACACTACGGTGCTAATAAGCGATGGTCACATAAACACCACCCTATATCGGAAACCTACTGACCGCTATTCCTACCTACATGCCTCTAGCTTTCATCCAGATCATACCACTCGATCCATTGTCTACAGCCAAGCGCTACGATATAACCGCATTTGCTCCAACCCCTCAGACAGAGACAAACACCTACAAGATCTCTATCATGCATTCCTACAACTACAGTACCCACCTGCTGAAGTGAAGAAACAGATTGACAGAGCCAGAAGAGTACCCAGAAGTCACCTACTACAGGACAGGCCCAACAAAGAAAACAACAGAACGCCACTAGCCATCACCTTCAGCCCCCAACTAAAACCCCTCCAACGCATCATCAAGGATCTACAACCTATCCTGAAGGACGAGCCATCGCTCTCTCAGATCTTGGGAGACAGACCAGTCCTTGCTTACAGACAGCCCCCCAATCTGAAGCAAATACTCACCAGCAACCACACACCACACAACAGAACCACTAACCCAGGAACCTATCCTTGCAACAAAGCCCGTTGCCAACTCTGTCCACATATCTATTCAGGGGATACCATCATAGGGCCTAATCACATCAGCCACACTATCAGAGGCTCCTTCACCTGCGCATCTACCAATGTGATATATGCCATCATGTGCCAGCAATGCCCCTCTGCCATGTACATTGGCCAAACTGGACAGTCTCTACGTAAAAGAATGAATGGACACAAATCAGACGTCAAGAATTATAACATTCAAAAACCAGTTGGAGAACACTTCAATCTCTCTGGTCACTCAATCACAGACCTAACAGTGGCTATACTTCAACAAAAAAGCTTCAAAAACAGACTCCAACGAGAGACTGCTGAATTGGAATTAATTTGCAAACTGGATACAATTAACTTAGGCTTGAATAGAGACTGGGAATGGATGAGTCATTACACAAAGTAAAACTATTTCCCCATGGTATTTCTCCCTCCCACCCCACCCCCCACTGTTCCTCTGATATTCTTGTTAACTGCTGGAATTAGCCTACCTGCTTGTCACGGAAACATGGAAGGTTTTCCTCCTTTCTCCCCCCTGCTGCTGGTGATGGCTTATCTTAAGTGATCACTCTCCTTACAGTGTGTATGATAAACCCATTGTTTCATGTTCTCTGTGTGTGTGTATATAAATCTCTCCTCTGTTTTTTCCACCAAATGCATCTGATGAAGTGAGCTGTAGCTCACGAAAGCTTATGCTCTAATAAATTTGTTAGTCTCTAAGGTGCCACAAGTACTCCTTTTCTTTTTACTCAGTCTGTGACTAATACAATAAAAGATGATTGCAATGTGTGTAAAGCTATACCTTCTGGAAGCTATTCCCCATCAGCCAAGCAGAACCGTGTAGCAATTAGGCATCCTGAGGTTTGGTGAGATAGTATACAAAGGGTCAGAGAGTACTCTGTATTACAGGCTAGCTGTACAACCACAGCCAAGCATGTCTCAGAAACCTATAGAAGAATGTGCAGCCCAGAGGAGGTCTTGAGAAGGTTGATTCCCCAGAGGCAAAGTGATTTCACATTGTCTTAAATGAGCTGATGGCTGGAGTTCACCTGTTCATTTCTACTAAGTACAATTGTGGCTTTAGAAAGCTCATTAAGGACTCAATCCTGCAAAGTGCTGCAAATGCAGAGGTGATATGTAAGCTGGGATAAGTTAGACTCTGTAGCTGGCTGGAAGATGGAAATCCATGCCTGTGGGGGATAAAACCAAGCTTTTGAAATATTTTCCAGCCTAAATTAAGACAAAAAGTCATAACCACAAAATTTTTCATAGGATTTCCAGAAAAAAATGCATTTCAGGAAGTTCACAGCTCCCCAGCTGCCTGCCTGAAAGGCTTTTGTCAATTTCAGTTGCTCCCTGCAAGAGAGGCAGGTGCAGAGCTGGGGAGCTCAGCCTCTGACTTCTTTAGGGTGTCTGTCTCTGGGTCCCCAGCTGCCCGCTTGAAGGCTTTTGTCAATTTTATTTTCTTCCTGCAGACAGAAAGTGAAATTGACCAGGTGGGCAACCTGGGAGCTGTCATTTTGATTTTTCCTTTGGAAATACAAAAATTTTCTGCAAAAATGAAATTTTCCCATGGAATTTTGTGAAAAGCATTTGCCACTGGAATATTATTTCAACAAAAAAAATTATGATTTGATAGAATCCCTTGCATTTCCTTAAATCCCTTAAATCTGTTTACACTGATTTAGTGAATGTAAGGATGTCTGATGATATAAATCTGGGAAATTTGCATCAATGGGCACCCCTCATGTTAGCTCATTGCACCCGCAGCAAACAGGATTTACACAAGTGTGAGTTTCCTTAAGGTAGACAGAGCCTGAATTCAAGTAGGCTGGTATTTATTTTAACTGACTCATACACTTTCATCCTCTTGCTAGTTGTTCCTTTTGTACTTCTCTGTTCGGGTCTGTTGTCATATGCAGTGCACCAGCTTAGATTGCCTTGGACTCACTCAGTGCAGGGAATTCAGAGGCAGTAGCTAATGAGTTGTGGAGGGAGTAAGATACAGTACATACTGGTAAATGGGTCTGAGTCTAGAAGGAGGCTAAGAAGCTATGAGATACACCAACTAGAAGGTGATATAAATTATACCTTATGTTCACTCTAGAAAAAAGAAAAGGAGTACTTGTGGCACCTTAGAGACTAACAAATTTATTTGAGCATAAGCTTTCGTGAGCTACAGCTCACTTCATTGGATGCATTCCGATGAAGTGAGCTGTAGCTCACGAAAGCTTATGCTCAAATAAATTTGTTAGTCTCTAAGGTGCCACAAGTACTCCTTTTCTTTTTGTGAATACAGACTGACACGGCTGCTACTCTGAAACCGTTCACTCTAGACTCACTCATCCCTGAATTTAGCCTCTAAATTTTATTCCCATCTCTGTCACAAACTTTCTGTGTGACTTCCAGAAAGACACTTAACCTTGTTGCCCCTCAGTTTCCTCATTAGTAAAATGGGGGATAAAAATCCTTGTCTATGTCACCGTGTTGTTGTGAGGATAAATTGATTGCTGTTCATAAAGTGCTCTGAGATCCTTGCAAGGAAGATGCTATAAAAATGCAAAATAAAAAAAGAAACAACCCACAATACTCTAGATGTGTTGTGGAAGATCTGATGAGTGATCTACCTCTGCCTGACTGGTTATTGCATTTGATGTTGGAATGTGATGCATACTCTCCAGGGAATGTGTTAATGTACATTGTTTTGTTGTTGTTGTTGCTTAGACTGGCTTAATTAGATCAGCTGTGATTTCTTAAACAAAAGAAAGTGCATGACATATTAATCATTGCACTTAGATTCCAAATTGAGCACAGGCTTTAACTGTTAGAGCAGTGTGCATAGCTGTATATTTAAGTGTATATATTGAATGATAGGCTGCAGAATTTTTGAAAGAGCAGGAAAGACTGGGTATCCCCTTAGGTAGCAATGTGGGTAAGGGATAATTTGTGCAGAGCTCCAAGTTTGGACCTAACCAATCTCTCTCCAGAATGCATTTTGTTGTTACTGTTGATTGTTTGTGTTGATGTAGTGTCCCAACCGAGATTGGAGAAACCTATCATGTAAGTCACGGTGTACAAGCAGACAGTAAGAAACAATCTCTACTCCATAAAGTTTACAGTCTAAACATGCATCCGACAAAGTGGGTATTCACCCATGAAAGCTTATGCTCCAATATGTCTGTTAGTCTATAAAGTGCCACAGGACTCTGCCGCTATAACTTATGACAGGTTTCAGAGTAGCAGCCGTGTTAGTCTGTATCCGCAAAAAGAACAGGAGTACTTGTGGCACCTTAGAGACTAACAAATTTATGAAAGCTTATGCTCAAATAAATTTGTTAGTCGCTAAGGTGCCACAAGTACTCCTTTTCTTATAACTTATGAATTACTTAAGTTTATCTATACCAAAGGTTATAGGCCTCAAGCCTCACACTATCTACTGAAGCCAAATCTTACAGGATAAAAGCCTGTAGGTTCCTTGCATTATTACTAAATATAATAAAGCTGGATAGCAAAGCAATGAATATAATACAGGTAAGCTGGCCCACTGGGCTACATAGATCAACCTGCAGTTTAACTGGATCAAAACACAATCGTCCTGGGTTTTGTCTCAAAAACCCTTGTAAAGTTCTAGTTCAATGTACATTGCTTTGCAATGTGGAGCAGGTTTTGGTGATATAACCAGTTCTCCAGGTTGATGCAGGAAGCATCTGCAATTCTATTCTCCTGACCTTCAGGAAAGGCTCTGAAGCCATGTCAAGATTCGTTAGTGTTTTATCAGTCCCTTTCAGACAGTGTGGGTCCAATCGTCAGCTATTGTAAATCAGTGTAGCTCCATAACACTTTTGTCTTGAATCTTCTAAATTTTGAATCCATCCAATTCTGGATTCTTGCAGTTAGAGTTCTCTAATTCTTGAATCCTTCTCTTCTTCAATGATGATCAGTTTCAAATTCTGAATGCTTTATGACTAACCTTTGGAATTTGGGTACTTAAATAAGTTAGGCACCTTAATAAGCAGTCTGATTTACAAAGGTGCTAAACAGCTGCTGCCATTGGAATTACCCTGAACTCCCATGACCTCTGTAAGCAAGTAAAGGGTAACTGAATCGATGATTCCAAGTATCTACTGAACAGTTTTCTTTCAAGACCTCTTCTCAGTTCATGCTGTGCTTTTTACCCTCATTTTGCACAGATAATTAATTTGGTTTCTCATAATTGTAAACGTCTAGGTTAATAACTAAACCATTTTAAGTTAACATAACCACATAGAACTATTACCGTATGTCACAAATACCAAAACACGCAGCCCTCCATAATACAGCTACATGTTAATTTCTTTTACTCAGGGTATTTATCTAATGTACTGTATCTGCCCACATACTAAAATCTTGCTAAATCTAAAGCACTAAAGCACATACTTAATAAACTGCACAATGTACTGTTGGTGTCTGCCCAACTCTCAACAAAGATTTAATATTAGATTCTTGGTTAAAAGCTTGTATTACTAAAATGTTATGTTTGCAAAATGTACACTGTTATATTTAATAATATATTCTGAAATAACTGAAACTCAAATCCAATTGACAAAATAAAAGAGAAAATTATAGTGGTTTCCCTTAAAATCTTGCCAGTTTTGCCTTGTTCATTTACTCTCAAACTCAGTAATTCACACCTGCCGCTTTCAAAAAGTGCTAGAGGCTCCTTAGAGACTACTAGAACCTCAGGTTTTATCTTATCCAAAACACAGCATCTTCGTCTGGCTCAGTACGGACTCAGAGGGAAGAGTGCCCCCTATTGAATCATTGATGTTCAACAGTTATTGAGTAACAGAAAATACTGGATTAAAAATTACTATTTTTGTTATACTGGGAATTTTAATGTCAGTAATGTCCTTTGTTGCAGGCATTGCAGTTGGAATAGTTTTAATGGCCTGTTATGCAGTTCTGCTTCCCCCATTTTGGCATGCTATAATCAGTTATCTCATTGGTATCTCAAAGGCTACATTTTGAGTTTGGTTGCCAGATGCTCAGTGGGTGGCGAGCAAAGCTGTAGCAATGTGATCTGAAGTTCCCCGACCAATTCCAGGTGCACAGGGCAGATCCGAGCAGAATGGCTTAGTACCCAGAAGAACTCTTTAGAACTATGCAAAAGCAACCAGCATGTTTTAGTCCAGTGCCAGCATCCAGATTTAAGCGTAGAGAGGATGGGCTTGGTCACTGGAACTAAAGCCCTACACCAGGTTTCTTAGCATCTGTACAGTGCTAACTGGCAAGCTAGACTGCCATTCCACCCAGCTTCAGCATAATTGCTTGTTTAATATAGGTTTTGTTTTCAGAGTCTTCACAATGTACAGGCATCTAGCCTCTACTTTTTGCTCACATTTTGTGGTGTGTACACCTTCAGGACCATGTTCAGGTCAACAGGACTGTGGGGTGAAAATAAGAGCAGAATTTGGTTTATGTACAGCAATACCTCACTCAAGCAAGTAAAGTCAGCGGAAGTTCCCTTTCTGCAGCCCTTTTTCAATCAGGGGCAAACCTGCCCTATACACAAACAATAAATCAACAAAAGCATTAGAAATGAGGATACCTATATAAATATTAATTGAGTACACATTATTATTTGGATAAAAGAAACATTATTTTCCATCCATAATGACTTTTATGTGTTGAGATGTTGGTTTCTTATACATCACATGGCTGACTCACTGCTTGTTCTCAGGCTGGAAAATTGTCAAAGGGGATGGTTCCTTCTATTTTATTTTTCCCCTTTTCTCTCATATTCATAATTAGATTTCCTAGTTTTTGAAACTAATTTTGTTAAAGAGATATGGCCAAGTTATAAATAGCAGCCACAGTAATTCTCTCTATCCAATCCCCACCAAGGTCCCTCTCATCAGAATCTCTGTTAAATTGGTTAATTTAGTTACTATAATTAACCAAGCTAGCCAATTTGGCAGATACTGGACATATCAGTAATATGTACAGAAAACGTTACCATTTGATTAAGCTTATGTTTGCTATTTGTATTACGATAGTGTCTCAAAGTTCCAATTGACATTGGACCCTGTTGTGCAGTCTCCCCTCTGCCTGAACTGCGGTAGTGCATTATGGGTGATGTAGTTTACCCAGGGAACCAAGTTCATAAAGGAGAATGGAGACAAGAGGTACGTAGCAGGTCAGGCGAATGCAGATTAATGTTGAACCAGGCCAAAATGAAATCAAAATATTACTAAATTGAATTATTTTGAAAGCTTTCATTAATTAATGTGGAAGTATCAGAATTTCCAATGAGATGGATCAACTTTTGTTCCAATTTTGTATCAACTTTACCAAACATTGTTTTGTGAGTAGGGCTCATAAAAGCATTGCCCGTGTAGTGTCTCAAGATGAATGCAGTCTAGCACGGTCTTCCAGAGAGCACATAGTGATTCCAGGGAGAGAAATCTACTAGAAAACTAGTATCATTCCTGAACACTTTTATAAGTATTGCAAAAAGAAAAGGAGTACTTGTGGCACCTTAGAGACTAACAAATTTATTAGAGCATAAGCTTTCGTGAGCTACAGCTCACTTCATCGGATGCATATGCTCTAATAAATTTGTTAGTCTCTAAGGTGCCACAAGTACTCCTTTTCTTTTTGCAAATACAGACTAACACGGCTGCTACTCTGAAACCTGTCATAAGTATTGCAAGCATTAGGCAGGCACGGCCGATGTGCCCTCTAGTACTCTACATCGGTGGCTCATTTGATTGATGTGGGCAGGCCAGAGACACCCAGCACTCATTTTGGAGTAGTAGGAAGGAGTGATGCAGATCACATTGTGGCACAGCCATCCTGCCCTTCTATATGGTTCTTTCATTCTGTCCCAACACCACTCCCAGGTTTCGCATATCAAGGCAGAAATGTGGCTCTGAGAACCAAGGCAGTGAGTGCCTGATGCATGCTGAAAGTGGCTAGAAGAGATCCTAGACAAATAGGGTCACATTGCTATAGCTTCTGCAAGGGGTTCCAATCTACAACCTCTTGAACAACGCCCAGGGTGAAATAACAAAGATGAAGATGGCAACATGTGCAAAGATGAAAATTGTTCCAATATTTTCTGTCTAGCAAATATTATATCGTGGATTTGTAGCATCAAGAGTTAATTTCACACATGCCCTTGTAACACACAAGTCTCTTAAAAAAAAAGTTTTTATAAAGAGTGTGTGGTCTATATACATTTATGCTCAGTATAACAAGAAGGCCGAAGAGCATACTCTATAAGTGGGATATAAAATATCTCACTTGCAATGTATGCAATTAATTTATGATAGGCACCCTATAAAACAATTACAGTATCTACATTGCATAATGAGTGGACACACAAAATAGCTGCAACAATATGGGAAAGTCAATAATTAAAGTCACGTTTTGGCCCATAGTTTTGTGGGGACGGGAGACAGGGGTAGTTGTTGTTGCTTTCTCCTCCAAAATTATATGTTTTTCCTTGTTGGAATTATGTAAGCATGTTCATTCATTACCATGTGCTTTTTCCTTTTCTAAGGCTTGTCTAAGGCCTAATTGATGTGCAAGACTGAAAGCTGTTTAAGTGGATAATATGCCTTATTCATGAGAAATCCACCCTCTTCACACTCCATTAAGTTCAGACATTGACTCTTTAAGCTACGTACCAATTATTTCTTTCTTTCCAGGAACAGCAGCACACCTTTCTCCACAAAGGACAACAAATTATTGTAATATTCATTAATCTTAACATATTCTATAGATATAGAGGGCCCCGCAGAGCTGACCATTGACTTGATATTTTAGAATTTACAAAATCCCTATAGCAAGATGAAAAATAAGACCCTTACCTACTTACAATTCTGTTTCTCAGATTAACATTTTGGAAGAGAAGGAGGAATTATTCTTTCAGGCTTTATTCAGAAATGTAAATGACAAAAATGTAATAGATCATTTTTAGAATTATTTTCTATGTTAATGTGATGGGAGCACTCCACACACTGCTGGATGCTCTGGGTATGATCTTGTACTCCTGACTCCAGGAAAACTCTCATTGACTTCAGTAGGAGTTTTGTCTGTGTCAGGATTGCAGGAACAAGCTCCCTGCATGTGTAATTGTCACTGAAATCAATAGGAGAATGAGGGTAGACTATTCCTATAATTAATTGGTGTCAAAATTCCTAACAGTAATTTAGAACCTAGATGCACCTAAAAGGTCACTGGTTTATCAGAAATGCAATATGTCTGTCATAATAAGGAAACATCAGTCTGTTAATTTAAAAAAATCATGCCTGTAAATAATAATAATTTTTTGACTACAAGAATATTTTTTACATTTCAGCAAGATTATTCAGTATATTAACTCCATTTATTGCTTTGCTTTAAGGTGGAGCTGTAAAAATGCTTATGTAGTGTGCCTTCTTTACTTCAATGAACAGATTTACAAGAAAAATGTTTCAAACATTTTAATTGCTACCCATTTTCCTTAAAATAAAATGTTAAACAAGAGGGTTCAATGAAAAATTATATATATCTGCTGTGACATTAAAGGTTAATTTCAAACTAAGCTATAATATATTTTTTTTAATTTTGTGGCTAGAAAAGCTATCAATAAATGTGTTTGAGTGTCTGTCAAAGAAGTAGTATCTCATTGGTAATGTTTAAACTTTGTACAAATGGTAAATGGAAGTCATTTAACTTCAGTGGGAGAATGGGTAATGTTGATAAAGTAGGTGGTGCACTTGAGGATAATAACTCACTATGCTGCCACTTAATGGATTTTCTCCTTTTGCTTTAGTGGTAGAGGTCTGTGCTACAGTGCTGAAGGTTTTGGGCTCAAGCCCTGCTGACAGTTCACACAAGGATTTGTTACATGGGCCTTTAGGCTCACAATGTAAATTTGCACAATGTTTTTGGTCTTGTGATGGAGTGTTCACCCCACATGAGCTAGGAAAGTGATTAATATGGGGCTGAGAGGCTAATTAACCTGCCCGCTTGCACCTGGAAGGTGGGCCAGGGCTAGCTAGAGATAAAGCCTAGCTGGGAGAGAGCAGAGCTTGTTTCTGTAAAGAGCTAGATGAGTCCGGCTGGGGCGAGGGTGGACTAGACTAGACCAAAAAGGAAAGGAAAGTTCTCTCTTCTTGGAAAGCAGCCTGAAAGAAGGCTGAAAAGAAGAAAACAGAGAAGAAGAGGCAGGCTACTCCAGGGGTGAGATGGAAGAATGACTGGAGTCAGGGATCTGAGGAGCTGTAGCCTCAACCCAGGAGTGAGGGGAGGAGTGTGCCAATCTCTGGACAGTGGGGTTGTTGAAGACACTGGACCTGAGAAAGTCATATGGACGAGACATGCTTGGAAGGAAGAGGTAGCCAGTTCAACCCAGCAGGCTGAAGGTTTTGTTTTATTTATGTTCCTTTTGGACTGTGGTAAATGACTCTGTAAAGTGGTCTGGCTAGAGGGCCAGGAAATTCTTAGAGCTGGAGAAGGTCAAGGGACTGTAGGAGGAAAATGAGGCAAAAAGTTGCTGCAGCACCACAGCCTGTTAGGAAGGGGTGTGTTGGGGTGGAAAACTTTCCCACAAGTAGGATTGCCAACCCTCCTTGTTTCGCCGGGAGTCTCCTGGAAGCAGGCCCTATCTCCCAGAGGCTAATGAAGCCAAACCGGGAGATTTTAGGCACTGAAGGTCTGATGGTGCAGCGGGGCTAAGGCAGGCTCACTGCCTGCCGTGGCCCCACGCAGCTCCCAGAAGTGGCTGGAATGTCCCTGCGGCCCCTGGAGGGAGCAGGGGGCTTCACACGCTGCTCCTGTCCCCAGCGCTGACTCCGCTGCCCCAATGGGCCAGGAACTGTGGCCAGTGGGAGCTGCGGAGGCGGCGCTTGCAAACATGGGCAGTGTGTACTTGCATCTGCACCCCATGCCCCCTCCAGCACCCAAACTGCCTCTCAGATCTTGTACCCCGCACCCCCTCCTGAACCCCAACCCCCTGCCCCAGGCTCAAGCTGGAGCCCCTCCTACACTCTGAACCCCTCAGCCTCACTCCCTGGCGTAGAGCCCACACCCTCTCCTGCACCACTACCCAGCCTGGTGAAAGTGAGTGAGTGAGTGAGGGTGGTGGAAAGCAAGCGATGGAGGAAGGGGGAATGGAGTGAGCAGGTTGGGGCCTTGGAGAAGGAGCGGGGCAGGGCGGGACCTCGGAGAAGGGGCAGGGCAAGAGTGGGGCAAGGGTGTTAGGGTTTATGTGATTAGACAGCTGGCAACCCTACCCACAAGTTTCTTACTTGCTCATGATTTCTATAATCAATGGTCTCAGTTCTGTTTCCACTGAAGTCAGTAAGAAGTAAAGATCAGCCCAAGCCTCACTGAACACTCTTGAGCTCTGGAATAGTTTTGGAACCCAAAAGAGAAGTTTACTGCTTGGGTCCATCCCCAGCTAATACATGGATCTGTCTCTTTAGAGAATTTTCCCTTCTGGAAGGCTGCCAAAAACAACTCTTGAGTGGGGCCAGATTCACTGGTATGTGCAAGTTGTTTTGTGCTGCACCAGCTACCTAAAGCCTCTGTAAACCCAGTTTAATTGCCAGCTAAGTTAGCTTTGTGGCTGCTTTGTGTTGCTGTTGTGGCACCAACCAGTCAGAAACCCCAAATAAATGTGGACCAAAGTGAGATTTACGAAAAAAAAATCTTACCTTTATCTCAACTTGTTCATGCTATTTCCATGTACATGCAAAGAGGAAACTGGTATCTTCATACAGGTCCTGTTAAAGAGAGCTCTGTTTTTCCAATATTGTCATGTGATGTGAGGTATGTTCAGGGTTGCACAATGGGCATATAAAATGTGATGCATCATTACTATCTAGAAAACATCCAATCCTACACTATTCAGACACTGAAAAGAACAAGTTATGGGCACAAATGAAACAGCATGGTTTTGCAGCTATATTGGCACCAAGATTTTTCAAGTAAAATGGATACAAAACACTACATATGGGGCTTCTACTTTCTTGTCTGGAGTAAAACAAATTACATACTCAATATCTAAGGAGGGCTTCCGTTTGTCGACTTATCAGTACCAGCCACATGAATAACCCTAGCGGTAGAACACAATGAATTTAACAGCTAAAAGCACTGGAATGAAAAGATGAGTGTGAAAGAAAGAATAAGAAATTTGATGGCCAACAATGTGAAATGAGTGGATAGCAAGCCAGGCGTGGATAGAAGGGTATTTTTGGTATAAATTGTGGAAAAGAAAGCGATAAATGAAAGGGTATGGAGAAGAGGATGGTAAGGAAAATATTGAAGGGAAAAAATATCATTAGCACCCTGCTGTCCTAATGTCAGATCCTGCCCCATGCCTCCTGGGAAGTGGAGTGTTCTCAATGACGACCTTATTCAAAGACCACTGATTTCAGTGGGAGTCTTTCAATTAATATCCATGAACTTTGGCTCAAGCCCTGAATAAGGAGTATGGAATCAGGCCCCACCACCATGTCCGCATTAAGGAAATGTGCCTGGGTAGCATTACATTGATGTGCCCTGGCCTGCTGATGGGCTTACTTTTCTTTGGTATGTCACCAAATGCATACCATCTGCACTAATGTAAACCGCATTTTGCACTGGTGCAGCACATCTACGTAAGGGTTTTGCTCCAGACACCAGTAAGAATTGGCTCACTGTAGACAGGGCTTTAGTTTGTAATCTCTTTGACCTGGACTGCACTAGAGGAATTCATGTGATTGCAGAGCCCTTGGCCATTATCTTTGAAAACTCGTGGCGAACGGGGGAAGTCCCGGATGACTGGAAAAAGGCTAATGTAGTGCCCATCTTTAAAAAAGGGAAGAAGGAGGATCCTGGGAACTACAGGCCGGTCAGCCTCACCTCAGTCCCTGGAAAAATCATGGAGCAGGTCCTCAAAGAATCAATCCTGAAGCACTTAGAGGAGAGGAAAGTGATCAGGAACAGTCAGCATGGATTCACCAAGGGAAGGTCATGCCTGACTAATCTAATCGCCTTTTATGATGAGATTACTGGTTCTGTGGATGAAGGGAAAGCAATGGATGTATTGTTTCTTGACTTTAGCAAAGCTTTTGACACGGTCTCCCACAGCATTCTTGTCAGCAAGTTAAGGAAGTATGGGCTGGATGAATGCACTATAAGGTGGGTAGAAAGCTGGCTAGATTGTCGGGCTCAACGGGTAGTGATCAATGGCTCCATGTCTAGTTGGCAGCCGGTGTCAAGTGGAGTGCCCCAGGGGTCGGTCCTGGGGCCCGTTTTGTTCAATATCTTCATAAATGATCTGGAGGATGGTGTGGATTGCACTCTCAGCAAATTTGCGGATGATACTAAACTGGGAGGAGTGGTAGATACGCTGGAGGGGAGGGATAGGATACAGAAGGACCTAGACAAATTGGAGGATTGGGCCAAAAGAAATCTAATGAGGTTCAATAAGGATAAATGCAGGGTCCTGCACTTAGGATGGAAGAATCCAATGCACCGCTACAGACTAGGGACCGAATGGCTCGGCAGCAGTTCTGCGGAAAAGGACCTAGGGGTGACAGTGGACGAGAAGCTGGATATGAGTCAGCAGTGTGCCCTTGTTGCCAAGAAGGCCAATGGCATTTTGGGTTGTATAAGTAGGGGCATAGCGAGCAGATCGAGGGACGTGATCGTTCCCCTCTATTCGACACTGGTGAGGCCTCATCTGGAGTACTGTGTCCAGTTTTGGGCCCCACACTACAGGAAGGATGTGGATAAATTGGAAAGAGTACAACGAAGGGCAACAAAAATGATTAGGGGTCTAGAGCACATGACTTATGAGGAGAGGCTGAGGGAGCTGGGATTGTTTAGTCTGCAGAAGAGAAGAATGAGGGGGGATTTGATAGCTGCTTTCAACTACCTGAAAGGGGGTTTCAAAGAGGATGGCTCTAGACTGTTCTCAATGGTAGCAGATGACAGAACGAGGAGTAATGGTCTCAAGTTGCAATGGGGGAGGTTTAGATTGGATATTAGGAAAAACTTTTTCACTAAGAGGGTGGTGAAACACTGGAATGCGTTACCTAGGGAGGTGGTAGAATCTCCTTCCTTAGAGGTTTTTAAGGTCAGGCTTGACAAAGCCCTGGCTGGGATGATTTAACTGGGACTTGGTCCTGCTTTGAGCAGGGGGTTGGACTAGATGACCTTCTGGGGTCCCTTCCAACCCTGATATTCTATGATTCTATGTGGTTAAAGCTCCTAGAATATTTATCAAATACTTGGTACCCATGCATAACAAATACTCCAGATTGTTTACTACTGGTCTAATGCCCAGTGAGAATAGACTACCTTTTAGCGGGTTTAATGAACAGTTAAAGCTCCATCTAAATCAGTTTAGCGCCAATGTGAATGAGGACAAGATGAAATGGTTCAACTGGAGGAGGCCTCACTCCTCTCCCACAGTGCACGGTTGACCTTGCAGAACTCCCAGCATGCCTTGCTTCCGGGGCTTGAGTCAGAAATATCTAGAGGATAAAACAACTGCAGTGGTTTTTGGACAGTTTTTAAGATTGGCATTCCTTACATTTTAAGTATTCGCAAAAAGAAAAGGAGTACTTGTGGCACTTTAGAGACTAACAAATTTATTAGAGCATAAGCTTTTGTGAGCTACAGCTCACTTCATCGGATGCATTTGGTGGAATTGCATTTTCCATTTTGTGAATACAGACTAACATGGCTGCTACTCTGAAACCTCTCATTTTAAGTATTGTTACTTTTTTCTAGTAATGTTAAAGGAGAATATTTATAGGGGAGAAGATACTGTCATCCTTAATACACTATATAAAGATTTTTACATGTGATTTTCTTCTTGTTCTACTTTACCCTGCACAGATTCCCATGGCATGGATATCTATCCATTTGTCTGTCCAGCACTCTTTAAGACACTAGTTACTTCCTTCTACAAAGAGACATGTGACAGAAATAAGGGAAATATTCAGATTGGGTTTCGAAAATAAAGTTTCAAGACTTCAGCAAGTGTAAACAAAGTTTGATTAATTCATTTTAATTCTATTGAGGTAGACGTTAATCAGCAAAGTCTCCAAAGTGTTAATTGATTGCAATGCTTATCTGATAAAATTCACAAAGCCAAGGTATGCTTAATTATTTCAGTGCATAAAATAAAAGGACTATCCTAACAATGCTTTATTCTTTGCTCTTAATTAGTGTATCACATGTTGATTCCCCATATAGACTCTCACTGGCAAGATATAATTCAACATTATACATAGAGTATATATAAAATACTGGAAGCACAAAATGCTTTGCCCTAAAAGTTTTTTCAAAGCACCCCTTAAAAGACAAACTAGGAGACATTCAGGTTTTTAAAAACCTTTTTGAAAGAGTAGAGGGCTTCGCCTTGTTATTGTGACCCAACTTCAGTCTATCCTCCCAAATTCTCCTTGCACTTTCATTTGGATAAGTTACTTTTCCCTTTTTGTCCTAAACTGTTTTGTAGATATGGTGCACGCAATTAAACTACTGCCACTTTCCACACAAGAGGTGCACTTTGATGGTGAGTGAAGAGAAGATTAGTGTAGATAGTCAGATCCAGCAGTCCTCTAGGGGACCTAACTTCCTCTCCTGGGAACAAACTTGCAAGAGGTGTGAAGAGAAACCAGTAAACTGCACAAGGGCAAGCAGACTGAATTTCTAGGTTATAATCCCCTCTGTGATATAATAGAGGTTACAGAGTGGGCAGGGGTGTGTGGCTTGGCAGCCCAGCAGACCTCCAGGAAACATGAACTCTCTTAAAACATGTGGAAGCCTTTTTATAGTGCTCTGCTGGGGCTGTTCCAGCTTATAGGCAAACTAAGAATCTGCCTAGGGTGGGTAGATTTCTGGGCAGCTGCCCAGGCTGGCAGACTTGGTCTGACCATCTCTTCGTGGTGGAGTGGTGGATGGGCCAAATTTGAATAGCCTTATGACACGGAGTGCCAGGACTGGAAGGCTACTCACTCAAATTTGGCCTATGAGGAGAGGGGCTGGCACACTAAAGTTTTCCCTGGGGTGACGGATTATCTGGAGCAGCCTCTGCTGCCCTGCTGGTCCTCCTCACCCCACTGTATGGTTTAATGAAGATCCATGTAGCAGTTGGTGGAGTCATGTCCCTGTGTCTGCAGAGGGGACCCTAGAGGAGTAAACAAAACTAGAAGTAGCATTCGTTTCCATTGTGACGGGTAGGAACAATGCCAATGTGTCCAGTCCCTAGCTCAACCACCTCCCAATTCATGTGGGGGAGTTCCGTGGTACTGTGAGATGAGAGATGCTGTGAAAGGCAGCACCTGCTCTCCATTCAACATTTCTGGGGGCGTTTCTGCCCCAGGTACCACTCCCTCCCTCACAGGTATGTGTGTGTGAGGTGGGGGGAAGATCTGGGCCCAAGAGTTTTGATTATAAGAGGACTGCAGGAGCAGGCCCATGTAATTTGTAATGTGCTTGAGTCCTTCTGAAAGTGTTCAACTATATAAAGGGTAACACACTAGTGTTGTTATTTTAATACTTTATTATCTCTGGTGGTGATCTGCAGGGAACAAAATACCTCCACTGAATAGCAGACTAATTGTTGTCAAGAAGTTTCAGGACTGTTCTATACACAACATAAAAGTAATCACTATTTTTCCATTACACAAAGGTCTTATTTTTAATTTTTTGCTCCAAGTGGTCCACTGATGCACTTTTTTTTTTAACTCAGACAGGAATTGGTAGTGTCTTAATTCACAGTAGAACACCAGTTCAGTGAGCAATAAAATTAATCCATTTTTTAAGGGAAAAGGTTTCAGAAAGATGGATTTGGGGGAATATTAAAGGCTAGGGAGTATTTCTGTGATTCAAAGCTTGGTGGTGTTGATGTGAGTCAACAGTAAATTTCAACTTTCCATTTCCATTCTTTGTCATGTTCCTTCTCACAAATAGGAAAACCTGCACTTCAATCTATTGTTAACTGTCCCACTTGAGGTTTAAGGAAATGCCAAGCCATTTCACAGCAAGTTTCAACTGTTGGTATAAGGTCAAAAGTACAGCACCTGAGGCTTTATTGTAATCATCATTTCTCCAGAGTTCATGTGAAGCAAGCACGTTTGGCTGTTTGGCCCTTTCAGTGCTGCTGTTAACTCTTTTGTTCAGTGAGTCATGGGATGACTTTTGTATATCCTTCTCTCACACTCAACCAAAGCATACTGCCTTTTTAAAACAAGGTCAAAAACTCGAGTTACTCGGGGCTAAGTGTATTTGGAAAAAATTCCTAAAAAACAAAAAACAAAACAAAACAGATTTATTAGGCTTAACCCTTAGAATTGGTTGACAGAGGCAAGTTCAGTATGGCTGGTGTGTGTATGTCACATGCACTTTCTGTTTGTGCGTCTATATGGAACCAATAACAGTTATCACTCCATGGTTAGTTTATTAGCATCCCATTCTAAACACTTTTTTAGTGTGAACCTCTTGCCCCCTTTTCCTACCTCTTACCCCTTTATATGCCACAAATCATCTCGAGGTAGAGTTTTGCTAGGAACAATTGTAGAATAAGGAAAATTAATGGTATTTCAAAAATGTCTAAAGAAAAGGAGTACCCGTTGCACCTTAGAGACTAACAAATTTATTAGAGCATAAGCTTTCGTGAGCTACAGCTCACTTCATCGGATGCATTTGGTGGAAAAAACAGAGTAGAGATTTATATACACACACACAGAGAACATGAAACAATGGGTTTATCATACACACTGTAAGGAGAGTGATCACTTAAGATAAGCCATCACCAACAGCAGGGGGGGGAAGGAGGAAAACCTTTCATGGTGACAAGCAGGTAGGCTAATTCCAGCAGTTAACAAGAATATCAGAGGAACAGTGGGGGGTGGGGTGGGAGGGAGAAATACCATGGGGAAATAGTTTTACTTTGTGTAATGCCCCTCTGCCATGTACATTGGCCAAACTGGACAGTCTCTACGTAAAAGAATGAATGGACACAAATCAGACGTCAAGAATTATAACATTCAAAAACCAGTTGGAGAACACTTCAATCTCTCTGGTCACTCGATCACAGACCTAAGAGTGGCTATACTTCAACAAAAAAGCTTCAAAAACAGACTCCAACGAGAGACTGCTGAATTGGAATTAATTTGCAAACTGGATACAATTAACTTAGGCTTGAATAGAGACTGGGAATGGATGAGTCATTACACAAAGTAAAACTATTTCCCCATGGTATTTCTCCCTCCCACCCCACCCCCCACTGTTCCTCTGATATTCTTGTTAACTGCTGGAATTAGCCTACCTGCTTGTCACCATGAAAGGTTTTCCTCCTTCCCCCCCCTGCTGTTGGTGATGGCTTATCTTAAGTGATCACTCTCCTTACAGTGTGTATGATAAACCCATTGTTTCATGTTCTCTGTGTGTGTGTATATAAATCTCTACTCTGTTTTTTCCACCAAATGCATCCGATGAAGTGAGCTGTAGCTCACGAAAGCTTATGCTCTAATAAATTTGTTAGTCTCTAAGGTGCCACAAGTACTCCTTTTCTTTTTGAGAATACAGACTAACACGGCTGCTACTCTGAAACATGGGGAAATAGTTTTACTTTGTGTAATGACTCATCCATTCCCAGTCTCTATTCAAGCCTAAGTTAATTGTATCCAGTCTGCAAATTAATTCCAATTCAGCAGTCTCTCGTTGGAGTCTTTTTGAAGCTTTTTTGTTGAAGTATAGCCACTCTTAGGTCTGTGATCGAGTGACCAGAGAGATTGAAGTGTTCTCCAACTGGTTTTTGAATGTTATAATTCTTGACGTCTGATTTGTGTCCATTCATTCTTTTACGTAGAGACTGTCCAGTTTGGCCAATGTACATGGCAGAGGGGCATTGCTGGCACATGATGGCATATATCACATTGGTAGATGCGCAGGTGAACGAGCCTCTGATAGTGTGGCTGATGTGATTAGGCCCTATGATGGTATCCCCTGAATAGATATGTGGACAGAGTTGGCAACGGGCTTTGTTGCAAGGATAGGTTCCTGGGTTAGTGGTTCTGTTGTGTGGGGTTCCTCTGATATTCTTGTTAACTGCTGGAATTAGCCTACCTTGCTTGTCACCATGAAAGGTTTTCCTCCTTCCCCCCCCCCCCCCCCCGCTGCTGGTGATGGCTTATCTTAAGCGATCACTCTCCTTACAGTGTGTATGATAAACCCATTGTTTCATGTTCTCTGTGTGTGTGTATATAAATCTCTCCTCTGCTTTTTCCACCAAATGCATCCGATGAAGTGAGCTGTAGCTCACGAAAGCTTATGCTCTAATAAATTTGTTAGTCTCTAAGGTGCCACGGGTACTCCTTTTCTTTTTGCGAATACAGACTAACACGGCTGCTACTCTGAAACCTGTCAAAAATGTCTGGAATTCATTTTGTCAACATTTTCTTCCCTCTCTCTCTCTTTTTTTTTTTTTTTTTTTTTTTTTTAATTTGGCTCATCAGATTCTAAAACTCCAGCTTTGTTTTGTCTTGTTGGCCTTGATACATACAGAGTAGTGGTGCCATGAGAAACTAGCGTTGCAGTTATCAATAATGAATCCTGCCAGATGAACATGATGGCTTTTTTGGACTGATTTACAAAATAATGGATGAAGGGAAGGCAGTAGCTTCAGTATATACTTTTAGTAAATCATTTGATACAGTGAATGACTAAATCTTTTTTGAAATATTAATTAGTTTTGATATGTTATATAGAATCTAATTTGGTAAAAAGACCATAAACAAAATGTAATGATTAATAGTAAGGTACTGAACTGAGGAGTTGAAGCGTCTAGTGGGGCACTTGATGATTTTCTACCCAATGAGTAAACAATCCATCATTGGTAGGGAGGACTGGAAGACCTGAGAGATTTTTTTCCCTATCTCTAATTTATATGATTTTTTGTTTAGCTTGATGCTATCAGACTCCACTGCTCTTAACTAAATCCATCCTTAACTAAGGCATCCTGAAATTTTCTGGACTTGTGCATTTATTAGGATGTGTTCTAAAATGGACAATGGACTCATGTTCCAGCATCACATGTTCATAACTTTGATTATCTTCAAAATTACTTTGTTTCCTAGATATGATTTCAGCTTGCAACTGCTGAATTGATTTACTATTAAATTATTAATATTTGTGGTCAGCAAATGCATCCTGAACTGGGATGATTAAAAATGGATAGACTTTTTACCTTTCATGCACCAGAAATTGTCTACTTTGAAGACTCTTGTGCTTGATTTTCATTTACATGAACTCCCTTTTGCATGGTAAAGTCATGTAAAGAAGCCTTAGTATAAATGAAAATCAGGCACTTGTAACTCTAAAACAACTGAACATTTGTTTTAAACCTATATTGAATCGACCGTAGGTCTTAATCTGATCTACATAACAAGCCAAATTTAAAATGTCTAGCTTCAGTTATCTTGTAAATAATCTGAGCACATTTTTCCCCCTAATTATATCACAGACCATATATCTTAGTTTGGGGTTTTTCCCTACACACTCTAATGACTTAAAACATGATTAGTTTTGAACATTAAAAATATGTTAGTTGAGACAAAACATGGAAAACTCTATCCCCAAATGAAAGGCAACAAAAACACTTAGGAGTATGAAACTGTTTCCATACAGGGAGAGATTGAAAAAAGTGGGACTGGTCATCTTAAAAAAGTCACAATGGGAGGGAGGGGGATAGGCTAGAGATATATAAAATCATGAATGAAATGTAGAAAGTGAATAAGCAAGTAGTATGTGAAGGGGTAAACAAACAGTTCTAACATAAGCAAGACACAGTGTTAGAGTTAAGGTTGTTTGCACTTTACCCACATTGTCTTTCAAATTGTTCTTGTTTTATAATACAGCATTCTAAACAATATTGTTTTAAACTGACATATGTATATTTACAATTTTAATGAAGTTTGTCTGGGGGTGTTTTATTTTTTATTTATCTAGCTCCTTTTGTTCAGGACTAGGAGTTACCCAAATAAATTAATAGGTAATTAGCAGGTTTAAAACAAACAAAAGGGAGTACTTCTTCACACAACTTACAGTCAACTTGTAGAACTCATTGCCATGGATTGTTATGGCGCCCAAAAGTAAAACCATGTTCAAAAAGGAATTAGATAAGTTCATCGAGGATAGGTCCATCAATGGGTATTGGAACCCCCATTGCATTAGATATTTAAGAAGACTTCCCTGAGGAACTTAAAGTTTAAGGACAAAAGAGCAAGAAGACAGCTTAGGGGAAGGGGAACAACAAATAAAAATCATAAATGCAAGTCTACAGCTAGATTCATTTATGTAGCATGACTACTTTCTAAGAAAATTATGAGCAACTGAACAAAAGGAACTAGATAGAAAATAAAACACTCCCAGACAAACTTTCTTAAAGTTGTAAATATATATCAATTTAAAACAATATTGTTTAGAATGCTGTATTATAAAACAAGAACAATTTGAAAGACAATGTGGGTAAAGTACAGACAACCTTAACTCTGACCCTTTGTCTTGCTTACGTTAGAACAATGCTATAAAACTGTGCTACATATTTCCCAGGGAAGTGCAGAGATGGCAATTGCTTGGCACCAATCTGAAAATAAATCCTTGCTCAATATGGCCAGGGAAACCATATCAGAAACCTTCTGGCAACAATTGTGTTTAAAAAATGGTTGTATCTAGCCCTGTTCGGAAAATGTAAAAACTCTTCTCAGAGCTTCCTTTAATAATCATCTTCAGCATCACAGGCAAGACTGAACAGTATGGAAATCTCACATGGTATTATTATTGTTGTTTTAAAAACATAAGGTAGCATCCTATGCTTGGCAGTATGGATTAATATCCTCCAGCCCTTTAGGACTACCCCTTTTATACCTACTTTCCTTTTGAATGACTGGATGAAATGACCCAAGGGCTCTTATTTCCTTGGTAAATGCAAATATTTTAAAAACATTATTATTAGTTACCACACCTTCTTGCTCAATCGGAGCATTATTTATGATCCAGGAGTATGCTAATGTATGTAGTAATATCTTCATTTATACAGCACCTTTTATCTCAAGCCCTATATAAACATTACAAACCATATATATAGGAATCACTACCACTGAAGTGAAGCAGTGTTACAGCATCCAGTCAGCTACATATACATCTGACTGCTAATCCATTCTGATAGGTACACTTCCTGCTTTGGCTTCAAGGTACAAAATGGATCTGCACCAGATTGTTAGTCCCAGAGTATGCTGAGGCTTGTGGGCTAAATAAAGGTAATAAACTAAATTCTGATCTCAAATAGGGCTTATCCTTTTATCATGAAACTTCTACTTGGCTTCTACTTAAGATATTGGTAATGAACTACAGAGTTTTTCATCTCTCATCCACCTTAGTAGTAATGAAATGTCATTACCACCAGATGGCTGTTTGATGTGATGTAAGTTGATGTTCTTAGAGGATAGATTTTTTCCACCCCATAAACTCCAGCATAACTAGCACATTTATTAGAGGTATCCACAGAGAGGCCAAGTGTTTAAGGGGCATGAATACTGTAATTTCTTCCTCACCCCATGAGATGGTATCTCCAAAGCCAAGCAGAGGAACATTGGCTGGACCATGTCTTCCTGCTGCTATTGGTACCTGTTGTTGGGCTAGATGAAAATTTCAATCTCTATGACTGGTACCTTTCACAAATACTAAAATCATTTCTTTAAAAAAAGAAGAGGTGGGAGCCTTAATATAAGTTGTTTAGATCACTTACTTGTTCCTCAAGAACTGTCAGAAAGAAAAAGGAGACATCTTTAGTAACATGGTTTTCATTTGACGGAGGAGTGAATGCTTTTTTCTCGAAAAATGGTGATGTCTGAATAGAAAAGGGTGGAGGGAACCCATCCCCAGAATATGCTTAATACTTGTCACCTTTCTGCAGCACCCACCAACCGAAAAAAGGTATCAAGAACTTGAAGGCATGAAATTCATTTACTGATATACTGGTAAATGTTGTCATATATAAGCTAGATCTAGATATCTGCCCTCCTTCTCATCCTCATCCGGACAAACATGGTGAATTGCCATATTGATCAGACCAGTAGTTTATCTAGTCCAGTCTCCTGCCACTGAGAGTGATCATCCATCCTCCCCTCCCACCACCTTTGTTTAAACATGGTAGAATAATGGAAGCAGCTGGAGTTGAAAGGGAAGGTAATAAAGTCAGGTGTCATTATTAGGGGTAATTGAACTAGCCTTTTGTCAAGCTCATTGTTCAGTTCATACTATTCATATTCAGCTGGGTTCCTCTCTGCCATTTCACTTTCAAACTTTTTTAACCACATTGAAGGACAAAATTGCATGGACATCAAAGTTTTTTCCCCTCTTTACCTCCTCTCCTGATCCCACATTCCTGATAGCTGTCTTTAGCATTTTCTTCTCCACTCTTAGCACTCCTAGCCTCTCCCATTCTAAAGCCTACAGAATCTTGGGGTATGTCTACACTACGAAATTAGGTAATATTATAGAAGTCGATTTTTAGAAATTGATTTTATACAGTGGATTGCATATGTCCACATTAAGCGCATTAAGTCGGCAGAGTGCGTCCTCACTACCATGGCTAGCATCAACTTATGGAGCAGTGCACTGGAGGTAGCTATCCCACAGTTCCTGCAGTTTCCACCACCCATTGGAATTCTGGGTTAAGCTTCCAATGCCTGATGGGGCAAAAACATTGTCACAGGTGTTTTTGGGTACATGTTGTCAGTCGCTCCTCCCACCGTGAAAGCAATGACAGACAATCGTTTCACGCCTTTTTTCCATGCGGACTCCATACTGCTTTCAGCAGATGGTGCAGTAGGACTGCTAACCATCATCATCCACCACTTCCGCTGCAACTCTGCTCTGCTGCTATTGTCTCAATAACGAATTTTTCCATGGTGTCTGTCATGGGCTCCTGGGTACGTGTGTTCTTCCTCGGGAAATGTTCGCGGTGCTAACCGTCGTCCTCCACCATGTACGCTGCAACTCTGCTCTCCTGCTCTCATGAATCCAACTCACAGGTCCTCTCGTTGTTCTCTATAATTATTTATTCTCGTGGCATCTGTCGTCAGCCACTGCATCCACTGCAACTCTGCTCTCCTGCAGACGCCATACCACAGCAAGCATGGAGCCCGCTCAGCACCGCGGCAGTTATGAGCATTGTAAACACTTTGCCCATTATCCTGCAGTATGTGCAGAACCAGAACCTGCAAAAGCAGGCGAGGAGGCGATGGCAGTGCGGTGATGAGAGTGATGAGGATATGGACACAGACATCTCTCAAAGTACGGGCCCCGGCAATTTAGACATCCTGGTGGCAATGGGGCAGGCTCATGCCGTGGAACGCCGATTTTGGGCCTGGGAAACAAGCACAGACTGGTGGGATTGCATAGTGTTGCAGGTCTGGGATGATTCCCAGGGCTGCAAAACTTTCACATGCGTAAAGGCACTTTCATGGAACTTTGTGACTTGCTTTCCCCTGCCCTGAAGCACAAGAATACCAAGATGAGAGCAGCCCTCACAGTTCACAAGCGAGTGGCAATAGCCCTGCGGAAGCTTGCAATGCCAAACAGGTACCCGGTCAGTCAGGAATCAATTTGTAGTTGACAAATCTACTGCGGGGGCTGCTGTGATCCAAGTAGCCAACACAATTACTGAGCTGCTGCTATCAAGGGTAGTGACTCTGGGAAATGTGCAGGTCACAGTGGATGGCTTTGTTGCAATGGGTTTCGCTAACTGTGGTGGGGCGATAGACAGACCCATATCCCCATCTTGGGACCAAACCACCTTGGCAGCCAGTACGTAAACTGCAAGGGGTACTTTTCAATGGTGCTGCAAGCACTGGTGGATCACAAGGGACGTTTCACTGACATTAACGTGGGATGGCCGGGAAAGGTACATGATGCTCGCATCTTCAGGAACTCTGGTCTGTTTGAACAGTTGCAGGAAGGGACTTGCTTCCCAGAGCAGAAAATAACTGTTGTGGATGTTGAAATGCCTATAGTTATCCTTGGGGACCCAGCCTACCCCTTAATGCCACGGCTCATGAAGCTATACACAGGCACCCTGGACAGTAGTAAGGAGCTGTTTAACTATAGGCTAAACAAGTGCAGAATGGTAGTAGAATGTGCATTTGAATGTTTAAAAGCGCACTGGCGCAGTTTACTGACTGGGTTAGACCTCAGCGAAACCAATATTCCCATTGTTATTGCTGCTTGCTGAGTGCTCCACAATATCTGTGAGAGTAAGGGGGAGATGTTTATGGCAGGGTGGGAGGTTGAGGCAAATCGCCTGACCGCTGATTACGCGCAGCCAGACACCAGGGCAATTAGAAGAGCACAGCAAGGCGCACTGCGCAACAGAGAAGCTTTGAAAACCAGTTTCATGACTGGCCAGGTTACGGTGTGACAGTTCTGTTTGTTTCTCCTTGATGAAAACCTGCCTCCTTGGTTCACTGTACTTCCCTGTAAGCCAACCACCCTCCCGCCTTCGATCACCGCTTGCAGAGGCAATAAAGTCATTGTTGTTTCAAAATCATGCATTCTTTATTAATTCATCACACAAATAGGGGGATAACTGCCAAGGTAGTCCAAGAGGGGTGGGGGAGAAGGGAAGTACCGGGTCGGGTGGTCGATGGGGGAGGAGGGAAGGACAAGGCCGCACTGCACTTCAAAACTTATTGAATGCCAGCCTTCTGTTGCTTGGGCAGTCCTCTGGGTCCTCCCCAGAGGCCATGCCCCCCACATTCTTGGGCGTCTGGGTGAGGAGGCTATGGAACTTGGGGAGGAGGGCGGTTGGTTACACAGGGGCTGTAGAGGCGGTCTGTGCTCCTGCTGCCTTTCCTGCAGCTCCACCAGACACCGGAGCACATCAGTTTGATCCTCCAGTAGCCTCAGCATTGCATCCTGCCTCCTCTCATCATGCTGCCACCACCTCTCCTCTTGCTCCCACAACCTCTCACCTTGCTTGTCCTTCCTGTGCTCATTTTCATTTTCTGCTTTCCTGGACTCTGCCATTGTTTGCCTCCACACATTCCGCTGAGCTCTTTCAGTGTGGGAGGACTGCATGAGCTCAGAGAACATTTCATTGCGAGTGCGTTTTTTTCACCTTCTTATCTGCGTTAGCCTCTGGGACGGAGATGATAGGGGGAGCGTTGAAACATTTGCAGCTGCGGAGGAAAAAAAGGGATCACAGTATTTAAAAAGACACATTTGAGAGAACAATGGGTATACTCTTTCACGGTGAACCAAGCTGTTAACATTACATAGCACATGTGCTTTTGGTACAAGGTCGCATATTACCTCTTATCTCTCATACCAAACCAGCATACCCTCAATATCACACATGCAGGGCCAGGCAACAGAATTCGGCTTGCAGGCAGCCATGGTAAGCCACAGTCTTTTGGCTTCTTCAACCTTCTTAACATTTGGGAATGGTTTCAAACAGCAGCACCCTCCTTTCCTATACCAAGCACCCGTTGGGTTGGCCATTTAAAAGGAGGAGCTGCAGTTTTCGGGTTAACCTGCAGCACAAACCCAACTAACCCCCCACACCCCAATTCTCTGGGATGATTGCTTCACCCCTCCTCCCACCGTGTGACTAGTATCAGGGAAGATCCCTGCCAGCCAAACGCGAACAGCTCAGCATGAACGCCATCCTGCCCACCACTGCTTGGCTAAAAGCGGGAATGATTTCTTTTTCAGCCACAAGCAAACAGCCCAGCAGGAAGGCCACCTCTGAATGTCCCTTAATAATGTCCCTGGAGGATTTCTGCTCCATCCCCAGACACATTAACAGACTTTTCCAGAAGCTGTACTGGCCGTGAATGCATCCCAAGTCTTCAGGGCAAATTAATAATTAAACACGTTTGCTTTTAAACCATGTATTATATTTACAAAGGTACACTCACCTTCTCTGGCTTCATGGTCCGGGAGCCCGCCTTGGGAAGGTGGGGAGGGTATTGGCTCCAGGGTGATGAACTGTTCCTGGCTGTTGGGGAGAATGGCTTCTCCGCTTGCCTGTTGTGCGCTGTCCTCTTCCTCATCTTCCTCGTCCCCAAAATCCTCATCCCTGTTGCATGAGACTCCCCCCTTCCAGGTGTCCACGGACAGGGGTGGGGTAGTGATAGGGGCACTCCCTAGATGGCATGCAGCTCATCATAGAAGTGGCATGTCTGGGGCTCTGACCTGGAGCGGCCGTTTGCCTCTTTGTTTTTTTGGTAGGCTTACCTGAGCTCCTTAATTTTCACACAGCACTGCTGTCGGTCCCTGTTATAGTCTCTGTCCATCATGCCCTTGGAAATTTTTTTCAAATATATTGGCATTTCGTCTTTTGGAATGGAGTTCTGATA
Source organism: Dermochelys coriacea (assembly GCF_009764565.3). Lineage (NCBI taxonomy): Eukaryota > Metazoa > Chordata > Testudines > Dermochelyidae > Dermochelys > Dermochelys coriacea. Next base: position 115,966,503 of record NC_050072.1, read on the forward strand.
GCATGGATTCATCTCCCCATACAGCGATCAGATCCAGTACCTCCCATTCGGTCCATGCTGGAGCTCTTTCGCAATTCTGGGGCTGCATGGTCACCTCTGCTGATGAGCTTGCCATGCTGGCCAAACAGGAAATGAAATTAAAAAGTTCCCAGTGCTTTTCCTGTGTACCTGGCTAATGCATCTGAGCTGAAAGTGCTGTCCAGAGCAGTCACAATGGAGCACTCTGGGATAACTCCTAGAGGCCAATACTGCTGAATTCCGACCATACTACCCCAAATTCAACCCAGTGATGTCTATTTCAGCACTAATACCATCGTCGAGGAGGAGTACAGAAATCGATTTTAAGAGCCCTTTAAGTCAACAAAAATGGCTTTGTCGTGTGGACGGGTGCAGGGTTAAATCGATCTAATGCTGCTAAATTCGACCTAAACTTGTAGTGTAGACCAGGGCTTGGTCTGTGCAATGTACATGAATGTGTCCATGTACTTGGCTTCTGCAAAATAATGTAATAAGCAGTGACATCTAAAATACATGGAAAAACAGATGATAATCCATTCCCCTCAATAGCCAATCAGATCCGCTCCACTCTCCGCATTCTATTTTGGCACAAATTCAGAGCTTCCTCTATGTGTACCTAAAAACAAACACAATACACAGCTGGTGGTTCCTAATAATGCTAGAGAGTTTGACACATCTGTCTTCAACTCTGGAAGGGATCATTGAGAAGCAACCTTATTTATGCAGTTTTGTATTCTTATTAGCCCAGCAAGCTCTTCTTTACTGGCTGATTTTTTCCAGGTGCTCATATTTTAGATAATTAATGCTAAATATATATAATATGAACAGAGAAAGGAGGGGATTTGGTGGCTTTTTAATGCTTCTTGATTTCATTTGTCCAAATGCTGGACTGTGAAGATCATTACATTGTCAAGCAGTGCAAATCCTTGCAGGTAACCTTTTAAACCCAAAGTTCAAGAGATGAGGCAGAACCATGATTTATATATGAGTTCTGTTTTTGCAACAAAAGCCATTCTCCTACTGAACTAGCAACAGCTGCCAGAATGCATTAATCAGACCTTAATTAACAAGGAAGAAAGGTGATAATTTACATTTATTTCAGATTGACACATTGTACTTTATTTAGTAAATGAGAGCTGTCAGGCACTACCAATGAACCTTAGATTGAAGACTGAGTGTCGAAAATGTGTCTTCTACCTGCCTGAGCCTTTGTAGGAGGGAGCTTTCAATGTGTTTATACAGCAGTCATTAGACATACCTCATGCTAAGCTTTCATGAATCTTTGAATAAGGAACGCTCAAAGGTCATCAGGTATGGAATATTTTATAATGACACACTGTCATAATGTGTGTGAAATGGTGATTTATCCAAAAAATAACTACATTCAGGAATGGCAAATGAAAGGGAAGCAGAGAGGATCTCTACATCTGCTCAGAAGCACTTAAAAGCAGTCAGTGTAAGAGAGAAAAGAAAACTATGTTCATCGTTCAACATACAACTTGAGAACTTTTTTCCAAAGAGCTGGAGAAACAAGGCTAGAAACATACCTGCCATATGAGAGCCAGATTCTGATACTTTTCTTTGAGTGGAAAAGCATTTTATTCCATGGGTAATGCCACTGAAATCAATGAGACTACTCAAGGAGCAAGATGCTACTAATTCAGAGTAACAATATAAGGACCTGGAGCTGAGTTTGTCCATATCCAGTATTGCATTACTTCAGAGAGACAACTTCTGGAGAAGACTCCATGTGATGTGACACGTTTTCCCCTGTAGCCTCTGGCGGGTATGGTCTTCTGAGAAGTAAAGATCAGGAGGTTCCCATTAAAAAAAACCCCACAAAAGCATGCATGCTAAGTATTTATTGAGCTTGCTTGAGATAACAAATACTAATAATGTATTTGGTAATTTATGTAGAGATTTTCATCTTCAAAGCTCTGTGCTAACATTACCTAATTAATCCGTAGGGTGAAGGAATCTTTCGGGGAACACAGGGGAACCTGACCATGCAATAATGAGTGTTGTTGTAGCAGGAGTAAGGCCAAAGAGGGAACTACATTTCTAAGTGCCCAGTTAGCATAAGGATCACACACAAGCCTACGTCTCATCAGAAACTTCCATTCTCCACCGCACTCTGCCTATGTTTAACTGCGTGCTCTTGAGAGTAAGGGACCAGGCATGAGAGGAGCTTGACAATTCTGCTAAATGTGCAGAACTATGCCTAGGGCTTTGTCTTGTTTGGGCCTATCCCTCACCTTCACTAACACCTGGTAGCTCAGTAGCTTTGTGCTATCTTTCATATGCTATTTGATCAAGACTCCAGTGAGTACATCACAGTATTATGCTGTGGGAGAAGTTTGCCTTCATCTGACAAGGGTCAGAACCCACTCTTTCATGTACTGAAGTATTCTGCCTCTCTCTATATCCATGTTCCTGAAAATCCAAGGGCTACTCCATAGTCCTTCATAACCACAGCCATAGGAGCCATTAGGTGCAGGGCCTGTGGTCTACTTATTCATTCATGTAGATGTCTGACTTGTCTGTACAGATTACTCTTGCTCCTGATGGAAATATTCTGCATATTGGAATTGCAGACTCCCCAAATACCAAATGCATATTAATACTCTTTTGGAGCATGCACCTGATTCAGTTTAGGTGCTATCTCCATGGTGGCCCAAATTTTGGTCCTGAGATTTAAACATGGCTATATGCTATTTTGTCCAATTCCATAGAGATTAGGTGCAACACAGTATAAAACAAGGAAATACTCATTGCTGACACTTTTTGCTGTGCACATTTTTGCTTACTTGAACAGCATGTTACTGATGGGTCTGTTTTCAGAGTATTAACCATGTACATGAACCATTGGACTAAACATACTGCAAATAGTTTTTTTCAGAACATCATCAGAATGCTTTCCTAATTTTTCTGTAGGTGTTGATCATCTGCCATTGCTTAGTCGAAAGCAAGACAATGTTTTAATTTGCACCAGTAAATACAATTATCAAGCAATTAACCAATAGGCATTTATGGCTGGTAATTATCTTTGTTTAAACAAACACAAATTACTTTCATAACAATAGAATTTTGTTACTAGCTGCTCCAGTGATATTCGTTAAAGTATTGCATTCTGGTGCTTATAGTATATACAAGAATGCAGAGATGATAGGAGAGTCTGAGTTATTGGACTTAATATTCCTAACCTAGAGGTAATTCAATAAAAATTTTTCCTTATTAACTTCAGAAGAAAACCTCTTCACCACAATGAAGAATATTTTCTTGACTAGAATTATTATTCTTTGTAATGAGCAGTGTTCTTAGAAAATGAGGATTTAATATGTAACCAATTAGTAAAAAAATTAAGTCAATTAGAAAACACAATTTTCTATGTTTAGATGTTAATTAAGTTCAGGGGTATTTTTAATAAAATTAATATGGTGAAAACAAATTAAGAAAAAGAATCAATTTAATCTAAGTTTAATCTATTAATCAAGAATAGTGCTTATTTCTTCTAGATATATTTATTGCAATGGTTAATTTACCATTCAGAAGTTCAATTCAAAAGCCTTAGTAATTCAGCTGAGTTCATTTATAAGAGCTCAACAAAAGTAAAATAAAAAATTAAATGCAAAAATATATTCAAATAACTGCAGATATTGCTGTGATCCTCAAAGCCTCTGAGTTAAGGCAGAAACTACAATGAAATCTTTTCATTCTACTTAGATGTTTGAAGATGTCTTTGAACATGGAGTAACATACAATTTGTGGTCTGCAGCACCTGGGCTTGGACACAAAAAGGCACACATCAGATAATAAGGGAGTTTCAGACAACTTTACTAGAAGACTTGCTGGATCAGCCTAGAGAAGGATGATTAACAGGATATAGTGCCATATCTAGTCTTAGGCCCATGCAAAGTTGTCGATGAAGTGAGCTGTAGCTCACGAAAGCTTATGCTCTAATAAATTTGTTAGTCTCTAAGGTGCCACACGTACTCCTTTTCTTTTTGCGAATACAGACTAACACGGCTGCTACTCTGAAACCTTTTTTTAGTCTGTCATTCCTATTCTAAATAAATTACAGACCAGCTAATTTTTTTGCAAACTGGCAGCCTCAAGGTGATACTTGCTGCTCCTCAGAAGTGTTATGAGTAGCTTTGTGCAGGACTTTTCACCTTTACCTTCCTGATTCAAGTCCAGCCTGAAAGTCATTGTTATTTGGTCTAGTAGTATGAGTATGAGTATGATTCAAATGTGTCTTTTTATTTTACAGTGAGATAACTCTTGTGTGTTAATTCTCATAGTGAAATCTTAAGTGCAGAGAAGGCAGCTGTAGTTCTTACCACAAAGTAGCTGAGTGAGTTCAGCACCACTTGACCTTACTTAGCTTACCTCTTGGTAAAACTATAGTGCCTTGTGTCTGCTATGTTTTTACAGCAGGATAGCGAAAGCTAAGTTAGTTTCTGTGTTGTAAAAACACACATTTTTGTCAGTGAAGACAACCCCTCAGTCCATTTCCTTTTGGAGAGGTGTCCATATCTCAATCACCGCTAGCAAAACCAACCCCGGCTGGTCCATTCCAAACCTAGGCTTACTACGGTGGTGAGAACCACAGGAATTGTAAAATCCCACTCTGAGGTTCGCTGTAGAGTCCAGCCATGATGGGTCTGTGTCTTGTGTATGTTGAGGGCTTTTCTGTATTCTTAGAATAGGATTTCCCCCTTAGTACATATTATAGATCTTGTCAAGATAGCCAATTATTTTAAAGGCAGAGACCATAACAGGTTAAGATGACAAAATCCCAGGGTTTTAAAGGAATTGACTGAAGAACTAGCATTCATTTTGAAAAGTAATGGAAAGCCAAGGGAGTACAAGACAAGTGAGGCTAAGGCAAATGTAGTACCAGTATTTGACCTTGGAAGTTTGGAACTACTACTAATAATCAAAACAGCTTTACAAAGGAGCTAAGTATCCCCATTTTAAAGATGAGGGAAACTGAGGCACAGAACGGTGACATTACTTGCCAAGGACACCTGGCAGAGACAGGAATGGAACTCAGGTTTCCTGAAGTGCTTCCCCATAGTACACCTTACTTTAATCTCTAGTAAAATTCTAGAGGCAATTGCAAGCATCTAGAAGATAATAGAAACATGAACAATAAGCACCATGGTTTTATAAAGAACAAGTGATCAGACTTGATATTTTTTTAATTAAATTATACATTTTGTGGATTAATTTTACGCAATGAGTGATACATCAGCACTCCAATGAAATAGTTGATAAGGGAATCTCATGAAATCTCACTAGAAAAATAAATCATTCACATTATCTTAAATATATGGAAGCTGAATAAAAGACCATAAACGATACAAGAGCATGCACACACACAAAGTATATTGAGCAGAGAGAGATGTTCATTGGGGGTCTCTTGGGGATTTGTGATAGGCCAGGTTTGATATGACATCTTCATTAATAAACTGGAATAAGTGAAGTGCTTGTTCATTAAATTAGCAGGTGATGCTAAATTGAGGGCGAGGGGAGGGAGGTGATGCAGTTGGGGAGTAGTACAAACATGAGCAAAGACCTAAAATTAATACAACGGGACCTAGAGAAGTAATGCTAGTGAAAAGCAACATGAGATTCAACCTGGAACATGAGATTCAACCTGGAAAAATAATCTAAAATACTCTAAAATAATCTGATATTCCATGGATGGGGAAATACTAAATGCCAGACAAGATCTAGGCTTTACAAGGATCAGAAACTAGATGTGAGCTTGTATTATGATATGGTAGCAAATACATATTCTGCATTTAAAGGAGAGGGGGACTAGCATTATTTTGTATATACATATCATGGGCTAGAGAAGGTAGACCAGAAATCTTCTGTTCACCTTTGCTTGCTTTACAGCAAGGGCCCATTCCATTAAATTGAAAGATGGTAGGTTCAAAACTGATAAACATTCAGTTCTGTTCAAAACTGTTCAGAACATTTAGGCTGTGGAATTCACTGCCAAAGGAGATCTCTGAGGGCAAGAGCTTAGCTGGATTCACAAATGATTGGACATTAATATGGAGAACAATGTGACTAATTTAATCCATTTAAGAGGCTCTCAGACTCTGGCTCAGGCTCCATAAGGTTCACCCATTTCCAGTGTGGATGTTGTTCTGAGACCTTCCAAAGCAGCTTGATCCCTAGTCATATAATTTTCCTTTACTACAAAGCATTCCATGGTTTTGGAAGAGCTGGGCAGGGCCCAGCAAAGCCAAAATAAATAGGGCCAACAGTGTAGAGGGCCACTGGGGAAACAACAGCAGTATACGTCATGCCCAGGGCTCTGCTAATACAGTGGGTCAAGGGAGCCAATATATCTACCCATGCTGCTCATGTTGATAGGCCCTTTGCTGTTCCCAAAGATCAGCCCATGCAGCCGACAGCAGTGAATGGGATTTGTAAATCTCTGCACCTATCTGAAGATGCCTAAATGGATGGTTTCAACCTATTTTGCACTAGTGACTTAGTCAGCATTAATGTACACAGTGTAGACCCCTGGGACAATAATCTGTGCATGCAGCTATTCCCCTTTGAATTGCCAGTTTTGGTGAGACGTATTTCTGGAGGTTTCATCACATGACATAATCTTTAATTAATTAAAGATTAATCTTTAATTAATTAAAGATTAATCTTTAATTAATTAAAGATTAATCTTTAATTCCTGGAGACTCCAGGACAATCCTGGAGGGTTGGAAACCCTAATTCCCCCTGCTTTCAGACCATACCCTATGGCATTACTGTGTAAGTAGTGTAGAATGTCTGGTGGGGTTTTTCTGGAACCATGGCATCATACCACATAGATGCATTTCCCCTGTATATGTTCTTTTAAGGCCTTTGAGGCTTAAACTGTGCCCATTTGTGCACATCTGTTCCCCAGAATAGAAGGCGGCAGGTGGCCTCTCACAAGACTATTATCTAACCTCATTGTAGAGTGTCTAGGGGCCATCAATCCAGTACCATGTTTTAAGACAACTTTTGCAGTCTCATATCAATGGAATTTCTGCAGTACATATCCTTTCTTTTCATGTTCTTATATTAGTTTATCCCTATCAGAAGCACATGTGATGGGCACAGAGAAATGGCAATATTCCCCTCAGAATTCTTCTTGTTGCAGAATGCAGTATTTCAACAGAGAGGGAGGGTGTATCTTTTTGCATATATGCAAAATGTGGTTAAAGATGTGTAGGGGAAAATAGTAAGTAAATAAATAAATACAAAAATGGAAGTGCCTGATGGTTGAGGGCCCTATGAAATGGAACATAAATCTCAGGTTGTGCCCCTGGGTTTGCACACAGAGGCTGTCCCCCACTCCCTGCACGGAAGTAAGATCAGTGGTCTCTGCACCACTAGCTCCCCCTACAGAGGGTGCACCATGGAATCAGGGATTTCTATGTAGGGAGGGAGACAGGTCTTGTGTTGTGCCTAAGGCTGCATTAACTTCCAAGTACATCTGCCTCTTTGCGCTGTTAACCCTCCCCTGATATGGAGAACCAGGGCTCTATGGGCAGCTGTTGTTTCAGTGGTAATAAGTGATGCAACAGACAGGCAGAGTTGTAAGAAAGAGATTTTTATTAAGCACGCTAAGAAGCCTGTTATATGCCAAAGCTCTAAAATTTATCTGGCAGCCGAACCCTGATGTGCATTCCTGAGCCAATGGTGTCACCCCAAACTTGGTCCTTCCAGAAACCTGACCTCCCTTCTCCAGGTCCACTCATCCTATTGCAGCCACGGCCAAGGGAAGCCTTGGGCGGAGCTATTCTGACAAGGAGGTGGCAGAGCTGCAGGGGACTGGAGGCAACACAAAAGCACAGGTAAACTCTCCAGAGCAGGGAACTCTCACTTTATTTTCAGCTGCACAGCACCCAGAAAGATGGGGCTTTTGGATTCTATCATAATTATAATAATAGGGTCTTTGTGCAGATAGTTATGTCTGCCAACAGGGAACTTGAGGTCTACATGGATTTTGCAGGGTCTGTAGCTTTAGGGTGCCAATCTGGGGCAGCCACACAGTTTTCATCTAATGCAAAAATCCCTCCCACCCTCCCAAGTATTTTCTGTGGGAGTGGGTGCCCTGACTTCATAAGCAGATCAATTTCTTACCTGTCCAATAGACAAATAGTTCTCCAGGGAAGATCATTGGACAACCAGTAGTGTGCAGAGCCCTTCCTGGTATTCCATATGTTATGAATACTGATAGGTATGTGTGGACTTCTCAGAAGATATTTGATTTTTATATTTAGACCAGGCATATACGCCACCTGCAAAATCATCACATTTCATAACCTTTCCACATTACTGCTTGAGTTACAAACCCTTAAACACAGGGATTCAGTCCTAATAGTAACAAACTGAACCAATTACAGCAATACTGCTCGGTCATCTATGAGGAGCTCATTTCCTTTCACAATTTCCAATGAAGGCCAGTCCAGAGCCTGAGTAGTTAAGCTCATGTTATGGAATAATGATGTAATGATACAATTTTGCAGGCTTTCACATGCAACTTTAATTTGATTAAAGATTTTAATGTAACAATTACAGAAGTGCACTACAGTTAATTTAGTAGCTGCCGTGTGCAGTACCTAAGGTTAAATACTCCTGAAATTGTCTTTCTTTTTAAACATTGTATCTCAGCTGAATGACTCATAAACTGTAGATTTTTAAAAGGAAACTATCAAATTATTTTGGGGCTTAAAGAAAAAGACAAAATGGCTGATAGGGTGGTTTACAAAACATAATGTAGTGAGAAGAGAAGTGTGGGTTTGTGTGTGTGTTTTTGATATGTAAACATTTGCCTCTGTGTGGGAAACCTAGATGCTTCAGTGTTGCACTAAGAGTACACATGAGAATCAGATAGATGAGTCTCTCTGCCTTGCCTGTTGTACTTCTGTCCCTACACTATGCACTGTTCTCTCTCTGCTGCATGGGAGTTTTGCTTGGATAGGGACTGTAGCATCATGCTCCTTGCCTCCTACCTTTATTGTTTTGCCCCATACATTTAAAACCACCTCCTTTTTCCTTTGCATTAAGCAACCTCGATCTCCTCCTTCAAATTCCTCCTTAAGAATCACATCTTTTGACGCATTTCTCATGCAAATCTCCGTTCCAGACTTGTGTGCTTATGGCACATGGCCAAAGTAACAAACAGAAATATACCAACCCAAACAGCTAACAAAGTCCTCTGTGCTCCCTTGCCTATTCTTGGCTGTTATCATTCTTCCCTCCTTTCTCCCTTACCCACTGTGCTCTGTGTACCCTTATTTCTGATGAGGGGGCTGACAAGGCAAGGTGCTGAGTTTCCTCAGTTTGCATTACAGTCCGTGAGATTTGAGGGAACCCAACACCTTTCAGAAGAGAATTAAGCCCTTGCAGGGTTGGACCTTAAAGTGTGACCTGCTCTTCTTACTCCTGTTGAAGTTTTGCCATCACTGGTATAATTACCCTTTATTTTAAAAACTTTATTTTTTATAGAAACTGTTGGTTTTCAACACCAGTACAGATAATTAGGAGATAGATTACAGATACAAGAGTATAGATTTTGCTTTCTAATTAAATACCCATGAATCTGAAATAAGAATCCAAAATGCTGCTTCAAAAAGCACCATGCAGCAGTGACACCTGTGGCTTTCCTATGAGCCCCTGGGATGGGGTCATGTGTAGCTGCACTTGCCCAGGAGCAAAACCGTGATTGTGACTTTCTTATTCTTGGTTTCCCCCTGCTTAGAGAGACAGTATCTTGTACCTAAACACCTCACAATATACATCAGCTCAGCTGTGCTACCTGGGTGTTTAGGTCGGAGCCTTCCATTCCCCACCCATATGCATAATGGATGGACAAGGCCATTCCCCGAAGGCTGTTCCCCTCCATGTGATATAGGTAGCCAGTGCAGGGGAATAAAGCAGTGTCTTACTCTTCTGCACAGACATACAGGATGGGCTGCAGTGTAGCCCTAAATGTTCAGTCAGAACTCCTCAAGATGAGTGACATGCAAAGAAAAAACAGTCTGAAGGGTGATCAGTAAATGAGATATTTAGAATCTTTTCTGTGTAAATAATGTAAAATATTAATAGTGATTATATGTACAAGGATTTTTGTTTAACCTAGAACCTTGGTCCATTTTTTTTAAACCTAGCTAGTCCATGGGCATCCCTTTCCATAGTATCTAGACACCAGTAACCAGAATAACAGGGATACATGGTCAATAAGACTGCACAGTTTATAGCCAATAGTTTTCAGAAAGTGATGCTTTTCGGCGTAAGATTTTATTTCTATGACCTCCTTTATGCTTCCCCTGCCAAAAAAGTAGCAGTCAGTCTTTATTATCTTTGGTTCTTGATTTTATGAGCAGCATAGGGGGACAGGAAAATTAAGGCTATTAAAACTTCCATATTGTCACCAAACCACGTACACTACAGCTATATTTCCAGTAGTAGGCTTTAATTGTTTCTTTTTCATTTCTGCAACATATTTTTACAGAGCAGATATCAATGAAGTTGAAAGTTAAAATTTAAATAAAAAAAATCAATGCAACTCTCCACTAGGCTACACCAAGGTCCTTTATTCATATGTTTTGTTTTTCTCTCAGACTTCTTATAAGCAGATCTGCAGATGTACTACCCTTCCCCTCCATTCCAAGCTCTGGTTTAGGTATTTTTAAATTCTAGTCATCATACAGTGAGAATTTGCAGGTGCTTCTAGAGAACTTTTTCCCCTCTAGCTGGCTGTGGAAAGGACAATGCAATTAATAACAGATGGTACGGAATGACCACGTCCTTGAGAGAATGCCTTATTGGCACCTCCTGCTAATTGTATCACATATAACACAACTAAAAGCATAATAAATCTGAACTGGGGGACATTTTATGCAAGAGCTCTCCTCCTTTTCCAGACGGTAAATTGCTCAGCTCTTGAAATATCTATAACCTTGTGACACCCAACTTGCATTAGCTTAATTGCCTTTTTTTCTTTTCTCCCTCCCTCCCCCCTCACTCACTCTCTCTCGGGTTTGTAACAGCAATTCTGCTTTGTTAGTTTACCTGTTTTACAGCTGGAAGTAAAGTAGTTACATTTGCTGGCTTGTACGGAATTTCGTCAGGGTCTGATTTGCAGACTTAATGATAAATTGCCCTTTTTAAAGCGCTTTCCTTAATATCCGAACAGGAGGGGAAAATGACTAACTGCTGAAGGAATTTAATAAACCTCTGGAAGAGCATTCTCATTAACTCTTGAGATGGGAGTGCGTTTCAGATGGATCAACAAACACCCTGTTCTGTTTGCAAATCCTACTTCCAGTTGTAAAATGACAGCACACGATAAAAAGACGGGGTATTCTTCTATCTTAAAAAGAAGCTTCAAAGAAGTACTATAGCAACAGTAAGAAAGGGTTGCTGAAGTCTCAATAGCCTAGTGCCTTGTCACCAGCTGGTAATCTGGAAGGGTTGTTCCTGCATCTTTTTTTTCTAATGGAAATGGGAGATCTGCTTATGAGGAATTGATCTAGCAGGTTTTTAGTGCGTGTATGTGGGAGATATGTATATAGAGAGATAATTTGTTTTTGTTTTGTTTTTAAATACATGATTCATTTACATTTTATTTTCAGCCAGCTGAAGAAAACACACTACATCAGTGGTTCTCAGCCAGGGTCCGGGGCCCACTGTGGGGCTGCGAGCAGATTTCAGAGGGTCCACCAAGCAGGGTCAGCGTTAGACTTGCTGTGGCCCAGGGCAGAAAGTTGAAGCCCCACTGACTGGGGCTGAAGCCAAAGCCTGAGCAACTTAGCTTCACAGGGCCCCCATAGCGTGGGATCCCTGCTTGCTATCCTCTAATGCTGGCCCTGGCTTTTATATGCAGAAACACAGTTTTTGTGGCACGGACGGGCTGTGGAATTTTTATAGCATGTTGGGGGAGGTGGGGCTAAAAGAGAAAAAGGTTGAGAAGCCCTGTGCTACATCAACACACGCATGTGCATAGTGATTCTTAAGGCATTGTAAAAAAGAAAAGGAGTACTTGTGGCACCTTAGAGACTAACAAATTTATTTGAGCATAAGCTTTCGTGAGCTACAGCTTACTTCATGATGTAGCTCACGAAAGCTTATGCTCAAATAAATTTGTTAGTCTCTAAGGTGCCACAAGTACTCCTTTTCTTTTTTGCAAATACAGACTAACACGGCTGCTACTCTGAAACCTGTTATTAAGGCATTGTGTTAGTCATGAAATTGTAATATTGTATGTGTATGAAAGACACAGAGCTATGTGCTGTCTGTGAATTGCTGGTGTTTAGGCCTGTATCCTCTTGCCAGCTCTCTGGTGGGTTTATATGGATGTTGAACAGTGGAGAATTGGCCCTTGTGGGCCTCTGCAGGGGGAGGGTCTGGTGACAAAATAACAGCTACTGACCATTACCCTTTGGGTGCATACAGACTACAGCCAGGTTTTGAACAGTGGTGGAGCCAAGGGTGACAATAGGTCATTGATGGTGCCCCCTTTGATTGTACTTATTGGCTTGAAAAGATACCTCACATACACTTAAAGGCTGACAGGAGGAAGTACCCTTCCACATCCCAATTACCTCTGCCATTGGGTGCGTGCCTCCACGAAGGAATCCAATCATTTTAGTGCATTGCCCTGGACTTCTGCCTTCTCTCTTAGGCATCTCATGATCATCCATGTCACACACTGCAGAGAGAGCCAGAGAATGGACGTATGTCCTCCATCCATTGAGAGCAAGAGATGATCCACTAGTGCCATTATCTCTCTGAGGGGAGGTCGTATGGTACAGTGGACACTTGACTGGCATTCAGGAGTCTTGAGTTCTAGTCCCATCTCTACCACTGACTGCTGTGTGCCCTGGGGCAATTTACTTCACATATCTGTGACTTTGTTTCTGCTTCCATTATTTGTCTGTCTTGTCTCTTGTAGATGGTAAGGTCTTGTATAGCGCTTAGCAAATTGGGGTCCCTCGTTGCTAGTTGGTGTACAATTAGCATGCTTAAAGCCCATGATTGTGCACCTAAGAATTGGATGTTCAGTATATTTTCAAATACAAAGTTTAGTTAAACATGCAGCATCATGCAACTAATGGATGACTTTTGAGCATTAGGCCAGTGCACTCTACCCTGTACTGGACAGACTGTCAGATATACTTGAGAATGGTCTTATGGTTAAAGCAAAGAACTGAGAATGGGAAAACCTGGTTCTGTTCCTTGCTCTGCCAAAGAATTTCCGAGTGACAATGCTCAAATTGCTGTATATTGCTGGGTCTTCAGTAATATGAGGATTGATAATACTTAGTGTTGTGAGCTTAAGTTCCTTAATGTCTTGTGATAGGGTCGGGCCAGATGGGTATAGGAGAGTAATAGAAGAAAGATGTATTAGCTCCAGGCTAAGTAGGTCCCTTTTCCCTGGGTAAGGTAACAGGGAAGGTTCCAGAACAATCAGGAACCTTCTGGAGACAATTAAGACAGGCTGATTAAAACACCTGCAGCCAATCAAGAAGCTGCTAGAATCAATTAAGGCAGGCTAATCAGGGCACCTGGGTTTTAAAAAGGAGCTCACTTCAGTTTGTGGTGTGTGTGTGAGTAGTTGGGAGCAAGAGGCGCTAGGAGCTGAGAATGAGAACACGGACTGTTGGAGGACTAAGGTGTACAAGCATCATCAGACACCAGGAGGAAGGTCCTATGGTGAGGATAAAGAAGGTGTTGGGAGGAGGCCATGGGGAAGTAGCCCAGGGAGTTGTAGCTGTCGCACAGCTGTTCCAGGAGGCACTCTAGACAGCTGCATGCCACAGGGCCCTGGGCTGGAACCCAGAGTAGAGGGCGGGCCTGGGTTCCCCCCAAATCCTCCCAACTCCTGGTCAGATACAGGAGTCGTCGACCTGGACTGTGGGTTCAGAAAAACAGCCAAGCTGAAGGCTGCCGTGAAACTCCAAGGCGAGCAAATCCGCCAATAAGCGCAAGACCCACCAAAGTAGAGCAGGAACTTTGTCACAGTCTGTAAAATGCTTTGAGATCCTTGGATGGAAGACACTATTTTACCCAAAATGTTAATGGTGATGAACATGTTTTATGAATAAAGAGTAAACTGCATATATAGTAAATAACTTTCATGAAACATCATCATATTGGATAATTTTTAGGAGCTCTACAATTCAAAAGTGGCTCAGGCTCAAAACTATAAACTGGTCCATAACAATAATGAATGAATTTCAAATGGCTTGGAATTTAAGTTCATTTCAGATAAGTACCCTGAAGTTCAAGTCTATAGGTATACACAATTTATCCAAAGTATCTGAACTTATTAAATCTGCAAACTTAGCTGAATATTCAGCAAAATTTTGCTAAATTGATGGAAGCTATAGGGGCCATAATATGGCCTTGAGAACCTAAGTGTAGGCCCACATGTTGTGTTAAAATCTTGACTGTGTATCTATATGTGATATATTTTCAACTTGCATATTTATCATGTCATAGTTTTTTGAAATGTATTTTACTTCAAATGGTATATGTTCTCATTGTCCTCAATAAATGGCTGACCATACCTGTGCATCTGGTGCTGTAATCCTTTTGTAGGGTTCTTTGGGAGTTTGGCTTGTGTGGGACTATGGGATTGCTCACTCTGAACAAATTGTAACCATACAGTCATTAGGAGAGGGGCAGTCCACTGAGGTGTCAGTAGCTAAAGGAAGGCATTCAAACATTTCAAATACTGGAGTTCAGTTAAATTTAGTGTTTCCGTAGATACTGCATTATCCCTAGCAACTACTGGCCTTTCTGGGTTTTATCTGTGACTTAGTCATAGAAATTGAACTGTGACATACTTTATAAAGCAGAGTGTATTTTCCTTGAGTGTGTCACCATTTGCTTTGGATGTGCACAATCTGGATGGATGGTTCTGACTTTGAGACAAAAGAACAGGATGATGGAATGATGATTGTGTGTTTGTGGGGAGGGGATTGCACATTATTGTTATGTTTTTAAATGTGGAGAATTTTCTTCATGACATGTTGTTTCTTTTCTCCTTTCTCTCAACTCCCATGCCTTAAGGATTTGTCAGAAAAGAGAAAGGATACAGGCGTACATGAGACTCAATCCAGTCATTTGTTTTTCTAAAGAGACTTGTGCTGTGTCATTATTCATCACCAACATAGCACTGTTGGAGGCTTTTCTCATTTTTTAGCTCTTATTTTCTGAAGCTCACTCAGACAAATGTGATAAATATCCATCCAGTCATGATATATCACAGTAGACTGTATTCATCATCTATTATTGTTGAAATATTCTGAATTGCTTGGTAGTCTTTCATTAAATTTACTCCTCTTTTGTGATGGAAACTCACATATTCTCTGAATTAGAGCAGAAAGAAGAACATCTTTTAGGCCATCTTCAATGCCTTTGTATTATGGCACAAAGAAAAGGAGTACTTGTGGCACCTTAGAAACTAACAAATTTATTTGAGCATAAGCTTTCATGAGCTACAGCTCACTTCATCGGATGCATTCATTGGATGAAGTGAGCTGTAGCTCACGAAAGCTTATGCGCAGATAAATTTGTTAGTCTCTAAGGTGCCACAAGTACTCCTTTTCTTTTTGAGAATACAGACTAACACGGCTGCTACTCTGAAACTTGTTATTATGGCACAGTATTCCGTTATTCTAAACCTCCTTTTAAATACCTGCTGCCCCTTGGTGTGGACACGTAAAATACAAAGAGCCCATTTCTGTGGTACCATATTACCCATGTTTAATAGAAGGATAGTGCAAGTAGTCCTACTTTATATTGTGACTTCACAACTAATGGGAGGCATTCAGTTGATTAGTGTTGTGATACTAGCAGAAAATATTATGGGGTCCTTGAGGGAAGAATAAGTACAGGAGAAGTTGTAAAGCTGAGGGAGTAGGAGTAATGCTGGGTGTTTAACAAATTGAAGGCTTAAGCCCCTGTCACCTGCCATATGTTCCTTTTCCAACTGCACTATGGTACCGTGTGTGGCATAAACAGCTTTCAGACCTTGCAAGTACACTTCTGCTGCTGATGAATTCTGCTAGTGTGAGCAAACATTTGTAAATATTAATTGCTGGACCAATGGAAATTTGTCCTTTTAATAAACTTAAAAGAAAACCTTATAGGACTTCAGAAGGGAAAAAATATGCTGCACGCAACCGTAAAATGGTTTCCCCAGACATTACACCTGGGACTCTGCTAGCCAGTTGGGTTCCCCCTCCTTTTCCATCTGAGATGGTCATTTAGGAAATCGATAGCAAGGATGCATCTTAGCTGTCACGTGTCCTGGTAACCATACCTCTTATTACGACAAATATGAATTCTATTTGAAAACAGAGAAGAGACTCTAACAGAAGACAGCTATTTATCTGTTTGCAGTTTACTGAGTAAGCAAGGAGAAGAGCAAGAAATGACAAGAACCCTGATCCAGAATTCAAATGCATAACTGAAACCACACTTCCATCAGGCGCAGATATTAATCACTCAAAAGAGAACCTTGTCCACAAATAATATGAAGCATGAAATCCTCTCAGCTCCTTCCCATCTCTCTCTTACTTTCTTGTGTACAGTATTGGTTAATATAGAAAAGGATTCTGACCAAGTTACTTGTGCGTGTGTGTATATATAATATATGAAAGTACAGGGATATGTGTGTGTGTGTGTGTGTGTGTGTGTGTGTGCATAGGTACTGGAACTAGGGTGCTGCTGCATCTCCTGGCTTGAAGTGGTTTCCATTATACACAGGGTTGACAGTTCTGTTCAATGGCTTTCACTCTACAAATTGTTCCAGCACCCCGTGTATATGTATATAAATCAATGGTTATGGTTATATAATAGGCCGAAGGAAATGTTATTTGCAAAAGTAATGGCAATGGCAGTTGAATGCTGCATTGGAAGACTCCATTTGCAGAAGTAAAATACAATACATATAATTTTATATAGTTGAGTCATCCAATCTGATCTTCTGCATTGTGCACACATTATGTTCAGTAACATGCAGGCTAGTATAAATTTTCTGGGTCTAGCTGAGAGTATAAGGCAATATTAAAAAAAACCCCATAAACCAGCATCAATATAATCAAGCCAATCAGTAAGTCTGATTAAGAATCTCTTTAATACAAAATAGGAAAGGCTACTTTAATGCAATGAGAATGCTGAACAGCTGAAATCTCTGTTAAATCAGACAAACACAAAAAAGTTCTGTCAGCAACATTTATCTGGCCAAATTGCATCTCCTATGCAATATTATTATTTCCGGTAGCAGTCACAAAATGTTACACTTTGATGGGGTGTCCACCACACACAGGACTGGCAAGGGTTAAGTTGGCCAGGTAGTCTTATTAACTCCACATGCTGTGCCTGAAAGAAAAGCCTCCGTGCAGGGAATTGATTGCAAGCAGGTTCAGCTGTGCAGGAATAGGCAGGGCCTAAAAAGCCAGGCAGCGGGCAACAGCCAGGGAAAGGGCAGTCACTCCTTCAGAAGAGGTAGGAGGGTTTGGAGCTGGTACACCCAGAGTAAGATGGAGACGAAGAGTGGTAGGAAGCAATCCAGGGAAGGAGCAGCGATGCCTGAGACAGTAAAGTCCAGAACTGCTGGCTTGAAGGTCCCTGGATTGGAACGTGGAGTAGAGTGGGTTTGGGTTTCCCTACCAGCCACTGAAAGAGTGGCACCTAAGGCAATGAATGGGAAGACTGCCTAAGGCTGCTGAAGGGAAGACTTTGATATACCCCAGAAGGAGGGAACACTGGGTGACCTGGCTGGAGGGCTTAGTCATGAAGAGGATGCTGCAGTTCCTGGAGAGAGAGAGAGAGAGAGAGGGGCTGCAGACCAGAGAGAGACAGAGAGATGGCGTGCAGCTATGGGAATGAGCATTGACCTGATGAGCTAATCCACAGAGCAGCCAAGAGGAGGCACCAGACTAGCGCTGAGTGGTGTGCCTGGTCACACACGCTCTTTCCAAACAGTGTAGGAGGCACATTACTTTCCCCAAGCACCTCAGAATCTGAAGACCAACAAATAAATGGAGGGTACGGGAAAGGGAGCAACATATGTACAGTTATGTGATGTAATGATGTATAGTTATTATGGAAATAGGACATCTCCAAATCACTCCAAGTTTGATATTGGAAGCAGTGACTTTCCCATGAGCACAATGACAGAGGTGGGTCTTCATGAGGGACTTGAATATAGAGAGAGAAATGGCCTTGTGGATGAGCTCAGGAAGGGCATTCTATGTGTGGAGGAAGGTCTGGCTATTGTGTGGAATGGAAAGAAGAGGCTGGAATAATAGTGGTGTGTGTAAATTGAGCCCTGTTCAATGTGGAACAGAGTTGTGTAGGGCTTTTACAACGTGTCATAGAAATAGAGGGAAAGGAACGGGTATACCAAGTGTATATTTAACAAGAAAAACATGTTCAGGATAATTGGGCAGAATTTTCCTTTCATTTACTCTGATATAAATCGTGACTAACTTCATGGCTACAGTGCTTTTAGTTTGGATTTACATTGATGTACATGAGAACAGGATTTGTCCTAGTGTTCCTGTAGGAGCCCTAACTTTTGCAAACCCTGACCTCTTGTTATTGTGAGTGTGGATCTTAATATTGTATTAACATAATTTTTGCCCTTTCCTAATTTTTTTCTGAGAGGAAAAAAAAGCCTCAAAAAACCCTTCCATCTTGCACCATTCCACACTCTTTGCAATCCGTCTGTCCTGCTGTTAGATGCATAGACGTCGGTGTTTCTAGATGTATAACAGTTTGAGAGTAACCGTGCTGCTCTTTATATATGCAATAGCAATAATTTCTGATATAATCTTGTAAGAGTACTGAATAATGGATGCAATTTCAGAAATTATTATGGAAAGGGAGTGTTTTAGATGTACAACTGCCTGTTTCTTTGACACCAGGAGCATCTGCTTAAATTGTCAGCTTGTCATCTGCTATGGGCCTAATCAATTGTGAGTTAATTTGGTTTAATAGATTTTGAATAAATGGGATGCTATTTCCTTCCTCTCATGATTTTTTTTTTTAACAAAGCATTTGAGGGCAAAATAAAAATGCCTGTATCCTTTCCACTGAATGAAAAGATGACAATTATCTTTTTAATCTTGTATCTCAAAATGACCAATTGAATTTTTCTAAAGTACTTTAGTGTCTGTTGATTCATTTGATATGCACCCATCTGATGGTTTTGAACTTGCCACTCTATTACAGTGCTGTCTAAATCAGTGTTTTCTACTTTTAAAAGAGTGGTCCTACCACTGACACAGGAAGTCTCAATTACTCCATTTTGTTTACAAAGCATTAGGTTGGCTCCCTTATAGCAATATTACTGATTGGTAATGGTTTCAATGCAATTTTAGTGTCAGTGTATTGGTTCATAGAGCACTGGAATGAGTTCTATGCCTAGTTCTGCCATTGGCTTTCTGAGGGACCTTGGGTAAGTCACCAAGTCACTTTGTTGCAGTGTGTCTCAGTTTCCCCATATGTTAAATGGGGATAATGGTACTTCCTTTGTAAAGTACTTTGAAATCTCCAAATAAAAGCACTATATTAGAGTGTGTGTGTGTACATCCCCCCTGCGCCCTCAGCCCTTGGCTTGGTGGGTTCAGATACAAGGCTCCAGAATGAAATTGTTCAGATTGAAAATTATTGGATGAATGGACTGCAGTAGATGTAAGATGCTGTAACAAAGCATTTAACGTAGTGCCCCTCCAATTATTATTTCTATAAAAATTAATTCAAACTGACTTGGATGTGAGCCCTGTCAGATGGCTTGAAAATTGTCTGAGAGATTGTAAACACAACGTAAGGATAAAAAACAGTGCTGAGTATGCGTGTGTGTGGTGGGGAGGGGTGGGGAAGAGTTGGCAAGGAGATGTCCAGTGGGGTCGTGTAACTGTCAGTCTTAGCCCTAGTTTTATTTTATGTCTTTATTAATGATCTAGAAAGACTGAGCAGCAAATAAATTAAATTTGCAGAATTGGAAGGTTCTGTAGACACCAGGGAGGTCAGAAAAATAATATAAAGGAACCTGTAGAGGCTAGAAGAATAGAAACAAAATAAAATGAGATTAAAGCTGGAAAAAATACAAGTTACTGTAATACATCTGGGGAGAATAATCTGAACTGTGGATATTTAATGGGATGGAAATAATGGAGTAAATTATGTCAAAATGATACCACGATTGATGGACAGCAAATTACATATCAGTTTACAACACAATATGTTTTGTTTGTTTTTTTTTAACCGTTGTGATACTGGGTTGTAAATGCAGAGATATCATCTCATGGGATCACGGAGGTAATAACTAGAGATGGGTCAATTTCAAAAGATTCAGAAGTTCTTCTTTAAATAAGTACCACAAAATCTGAATACATATTGCCCTGATCCAAAGCCCGATAAAATCAATATGAGTCTTTCCACCCTACTTCAGTGGGCTTTGGATCAGGGCCCTTTCTGAAATTTTTCACCTCTTTTGTATCTCCAAAAGTAATAGGGAAGTTCTGCAAGAACAGTTGCTTTTTCCATGAGAAGAGTGCCTACTACTTAAGTGACAGAGCATACTAGAAATAGCTAAATTGATTTCTGATTGTTCCTACTTCCTCTTTGGTGGTATTTACACAATTTACATCCCTTCTCTGTTTTGGGGCCTGGCCAGTCCTGAGGAGTGCAGACATTTGCAAATGGAAAAATATTATCTGAACTTATTTAAATATTAGAAAGGTTTGTTTGCTGTTTAGATTAACTCTTTGTCAAGCGCAGGCTGGGGATTATTTTACCTGAGCTTTTTGGCTCTGCCTAATGGCAGATCCTCTTACTGGCATTGGTTATATTGCACCTAGATTGGTACTTAATACCAGACAAAAATGGAGACAATTCAGAGAAACAATGAAAGTGATAAGGGTCTGCAGAGATTTCTTTATGAAGAAAAATTAGAAGTACTAAAGGTGTACAATTTGGCTAAAGTAGGACCAAGCCTAAAAGATGATGATTTGGGAGTAGTAGAAGGGTGTGTACATTAATAAGAAAATGAAATTATTTAGGATGGTCTAATGGGGTATGAATATAGTGGGGTAAATGACATACAATTACGAAAAATTTAGGTTGAATGGCAAGAATTAGTTCCTAGCTATGAGATCTGTTACACGGTGGAACCATCACTGCAGGGATTGCTGGAGCCCCATCACTTGGATCATTTAAATTAGAGCACAAAGCACTCTTGTAGCCCATTTAGAAATGGAAAGAACTATTGAGTGGATCTGATGGGGAGATACAGTAAGTACTGAGTAAACTGTTGGAGGATGTACAACATCACCCTGCTACTGCAGTTTCCTTCTGTAATGTTTATGATTTTGATTAGTTGCATCGTTTCATGTCCCAGCCCCACCCCTGTTGAGTTAGTCTTTCACCTTGTGATATAGATGGAAGTTTTAGACTGGCGTTTCAAAGTTAGGTGCTTGCTAGTACTTAACTGGCCCAAGAGAGGAATAGAGACATTATTAACATATATTTAAATGATCCAGTTGTACCTTTATTAGTATTATAATAACAAATGCTGTTGTATAAATGCTTGTATGTGGTATAGTGATCTGTTCTGTGAAGAAGCTTTAGTCCTGATGTATGCCTTCACTGAAAGAGAATTAAATAGGTTCCAAACCTTCTTCTACTAGTTGTATCCCAGCTGTTTTCCAAACCATTTTATAAGTCCCCTTAATTTATAACTGTTTTATGTTTTTGTGTTGGATCTGTTTTTCAGTCCACTTTTCACTATGTGTATTGCTTCCTGCTATCCACTTAACAGACTCCTCAGTTTGCATTTCTTTTGACTCTTCCAATAAATTAATCTTACCTAAAGACCTCACTAATGTTAACTCTGTCAGATTTATTCTCTCCACTTTACAGGGTTATTTTTTCTTTTTTCCACAATGCTTATGTATTTTCAAATCAGTCAGCACTGTCGGCTATCGATATCTCTTTTTTCATTTAGCAGCCACCTTAGTGAGAAAACTTGCAGAGCGGAATCTTCTCTACTGCCCTTTGAATGCTTAAAAATGTCCTGTTTCTGCTCTTTGTTCATAGAAACATTTTTACATTTTTTTTTGTAATATTTCCACGGAGGGGTTGAATTTGGAAAGCTCTCTAAGGGGCTGGTTGTCGACATTCTTGCAGTGCTCAGTCCATTCTGTTCATGCATAGTAAACTTCACTTTCCGGTACTATTAGAACCGTGTGTCTTTCAATGGCATTGGATTCTGTCAAATCTGCAGAAATGTTGTATATGGGGATCTTATTATTTCTTCCACTGTGAGAGAGACCATGTATTAAAGCAATATTCCCCATTTATGTATAAGGGAAGTTCTCTTCAAACAGTAATATCTTTCAGTAATGTTTAACTGTGACCTTCATACATACACATGCAAATTTTTGGTATGTATTTCAGGTTGTTGGTTCTCCATAATGCAATATGACCCTGATGCAGTGAAGGACTCAAGCACATACTTAACTTTGAAATCAGTGCTTTATACGCAAAGTAAAAACAGTCCTTGGAGTCACTTACATAGACCCTATTTAGGAAGAGCATTTAAGCATGTGCTTAACTTCAAGTCAGTGGGACTTAAAGGAGATGCTTAAAGTTAACCATATACTTATGCGCTTTCTTGAATCATGGCCATAATGATGTACTCCTTTGGGGACTGATCTAAAACTCATTCAAGTAAATGGAAAAACTCCCATTTACTTTAATGGGAGCTAGATCCTACTCTAGATGAGGACATATCTCATATTCCATACATTAATAGTAGCAGATCAGACACCTCAGCTGTTGAACTGGGGGTTCAGTAATACAAGTTTTGCATGTTCAGCATTCCAGATGTTGGAAATATATCCCATTAGATAAGACCAAGGTTCCTCAATAGAAGGCTGTGCCCACACTGACCAGACCCAGATGCAGGGGATTTAGGTACAAGGTGATACCACAATTCCAATTCATGTCTCATACTAGGTAGTTTGCATAAATCTTTTATAGCTCCTAACTTCTTGCATGTCAGGACCAATTACTTTGCAGATTGGGTAAAACAAGTGTACTATCTGAGGGTGTTCCTGTCTACTTTGTTTACTACCCACAAGCATACCCACAATAGCTAGTTTCTACTCCCTTATTTACTATAAACATGTTCATAATAGTTAGTCGTTTCAGCAATTGCTTGTTCTGTCTAGTTCAGCAGTTACTTGTTGTGACTTGTCTGTTCTTAAGTTGGGCCTTCTTGTGTCAGTTTAGTTGGCCTTACATTCCACTCCTATTCATTTTCTCTTATGTTAGAATTTTTCATTTGCATCATATCTCACACTATTGTTACAGGGACTAAATTTGGGAATAGGGACCCTGTATAAGCAAACTAGAGATCTGACCCTTTAAATAAACTGGAGAGGGAGAAATGTGAACCGAAAGAGGAAAGAAAAAATATATAAGGTGCATGCTATGCAATCCAATGAGATGTTTTTGAAACAGAGTGATAGTTGTGAAAAAAACAGGAAGGAACAGGATCAGCTTATAAATCAGGTGGCACATCAACAAGACCAGCTGTGGAAATGCCATCATGATGGGAGGCAGGATTCTGGTGAATTTCCCCCAGGTTACAGTATAGTTGTGGGATGTAACTATGCACCAGGGCCTGTTCAGGTGCCTATGGTCCTTCCTGCTTATGGGAATATTAAGATAAATTAACCGTACATAGTCCCATTGAGGTCAGTGGGATTTGAACATGAAGATTATGCTATCTTGCAACACACCCTTTATTTTTACTGCCCCAACATAGTTGTGTCTCTGCTACGATAGAACTCAACTATCAAAGAATAATAATGGTAATGTTGACAGTCATTGGAAATTGCTACCACATGATGGCCGTTCGGTGACCACTGTAAATGAATTGGAGATCTTACCATTGTTCTTAGTGAACAAGTGTTCCCATCACAACTGGAACCCTTGTTGACAGACTTAGCAGAAAGGCCAAGAACCAAGGAAGCATGGAGACCAAACTGCCTTCTAACTGGTGGTCTCTCCATGTCAGGGTTTAGGCAAACTGGAAAAGTGGAATGGGATGATTACACTGACACAGCCCACACTGTAACTGTTTTGTGGCTAACAAGAGGATTTCATTCTCCAAAGCTGTCAGTTTGACAACTGTCACAAGCATCCAGATCAGGCACAAATGAATCTTAGGAACTAGCTGCAGTCCCCAAGCATCACTTCATCTTTTTTCTTTTCCCTTCTTTTTGCAATACTCATATAGTTTTTCTTAAAGGTCTGCACTGTTTACCCTTTTATGTCTACACACACAATTGTTCTATATTTGTTGCTTTTGTTCCAGAGAAATAACTAGCCATATTTTGACAGAACGGCCATTCCTCCAACTTTGCAGATTTTCATCTCAATGGCAATCTCCCACTTTAGTTCAGAAAAAGTCAACTTTAACTAACAGTCTTTTCTCCTTGAAAGCAGGCCTTAAAATGCAGTACCTCATTCCAGCAATTTACTGAGCTCCCAACCTCACTTCTTCTCATTCACTATGGCCAGAAGCTCCCATGATGCTGTGTTACATATTCTTTCTCTTAGGTTTTAATTCTTCTGTGTTATAAAAAGTACAATAAAGTGGTATTCCCTGTGGACTCTTCAGGAGTTCTAATCCCGTTGCAATGATTATCGTCTCCCATCCTTAGCAAAAGAGGGCTTTAATGTCCTTTCATTTTTAGCTGCTCCTTCAAGAGTATTTAACTCATGTTGTGCTTCAGTTTAGAGTGGTTTTAGAATTTATAATGGAAAATATTGGCCTCTTTAAAATCCAAACTCTTAATGTAGAGAGAGGGCTAGCTGCATTTTGTACACCCCTAAATTGGGGGATTATTAATATCCAGGTTTTAATGTCAATCTCATTATGGCCTTGATCATGCACTAACCTTTTTTTTAAACACATGTATAGCTTTTAAGCAAGAGGAGCAGTCCCTTGTACTTAAAGCTGTGCACACTAGCAGGATGGAGACTTTTAAACATAAAGAACACTTTCAAAATTCCAATTGCATTCAGGCTCAAATTTAAACACCACAAAAGTTTGGGAAGTTTCTGAAAGTTTCAAATTCTCTCTCAGAAAAAGACACTGATTTAAAGACACCTCAGATCACCCACTATTTTGACCCATGCTTTAATACTGCCAAAAATAGTATACTATACTATACTGATGTGATGAGTCAACAAACTACTTAGGCGTGCACCTAGCTTTAAACACATGAGTAGTCCTGTGAAAGTCAATAGGACTATTCCCATATGTAAAGGTGGGTACATGTTTAAGTACCTTGATTAATTGGGTTCCATGTCCAGTACAGAGCTGGGTGAAGACCTCAAACAAGTATGTATGAATGTTTTTGTGAATAAACTCTGCTGGAATTCACAATCCCTGTGGTTTACTTTTTCACTAACATTTCAGTTGACTGAATCTACTAACAGAAAAGTTCATGGAAAGCAAAACTATTGCAAATGTTAACACATACAAATATTTCTGAGAGAATTTGCATTGTAAGTGCTTTAGTAGTGAACATTTTGAAAAATAGTTACTCATGTAATATGTTCTTTAAACAGTTGCAAAGATTTTCAGTTAATTGCAGAGAAATATACTGTTCCTGTAAATATAGCGTATGTCTTCCAATCAGGGAACAGAAGACAAGACCATGGGACTTAGGTAATCAAATATAAAGTTCCAGTACCCAGAGAGACCAGTTCATGAACTAACCATAAGCTAAAATTTTGTAGAAATTATTAATAAAATAATTGTAAAGAATGAACAAATTCACAAACCTCACAACCTGTTTAGTATTTTTTGTTTGTTTACAGATTATTCCCAATTTGTTTGAAATGGCTAATTCAACCAGCTTCTACTATTAATGGTAGCCCTCAGTGAAATCTCCCAGTATTTAGGAAATTGAGCTTTTTTTAGTATTGTTGGCCAAGCTTTGTTTCAAAATCTACTAACACAGCATGTATATACTGTTGACTTTTATTGCCCCCACCACCAAAGATGTTCAATGACTGTAGAACAATAAAATAAAAATCCCAACCAGATATTTACATTAAGAAAATAACTTTTGGGATTGTTGGAATACAGTTTCCAAATAGCTATCCCTTTTCATTGTGAAAAGTAAAACTACTAGTATGGTTATTATAGTATAAAAGAACATCCTTGTCCACCTGACATTCTAGATATTGTTGTGACCTAATTATTCCAGCTGGAAATAGTCTTGCCTAGCAGTTTTTGGTTTTTGTTTATATAGAGGGAAGCCATATAGAGGGTCTAAAATTCTGGTCCCTCCCCTGGAAATCCTAACTCTATGGTCCTGGGCCCTGATTTTCTGACTTAACTGAATTCATTGGAATTACTCCTAGTTTACAACAATGTGAGAAGGTGAATCAGGCCCCTGTTTCTTTCACCTATGTGATGTGTACCTAGGACATGTCTCAATTTCCCTATCTGTAAAATGAGATCAATTATAGAGTTGTAAAAATGTAGGATTGGAAGGAACCTTGAGAGGTCATCAATCCAGCCCCCTGTGCTGAGGAAGGATCAAGTAAACCTAGACTATCCCTGACAGGTGTATCTAACCCAGGGATCGGCAACCTTTGGCACGTGGCCCGTCAGTGAAATCTGCTGGCGGGCCAGGATGGTTTGTTTACCTGCAGCATCCGCAGGTTCGGCCGATCGCAGCTCCCACTGGCTGCAGTTTGCTGTTCCAGGCCAATAGGCGCTACAGGAAGTGGCATGGGCCAAGGGATGTGCAGGAGGACGCTGCAAGTAAACAAACCATCCCGGCTGGTCAGCGGATTTCCCTGACAGGCCACGTGTCAAAGGTTGCCGATCCCTGATCTAACATGTTCTTAAACCTCAAATGAGGAGGATTCTACAGCCTCCCTTGGAAGCCTATTCCAGAGCTTAACCCTTATAGTTAGACAGTTTTTCCTAATATCTAACTTACATCTTTCTTGCTGCAGATTAAGCCCATGACTATTTGTACTGCCTTCAGTGGACATAGAGAATAATTAACCAGCATCCTTTCTATAATATCCCTTAATATATTTGAATGAAAGTACCTACCTCATGTGCGTGTTATGAGGAATGAATAAATGTTTGTGAAGTGCTAGAGAAGAAAACAATATTATGAATTGCCATTAATGACAGAAAACTTAGTTCCCAATCCTGTGCCTAGTCCTTTACACCATATGCCCTCTGAGGAGGCAATATCAAAACTTCTACTTCTGGATGAAAAATTGTAAGTTTTTAAGTTTAAGTGACTTTTTATTTTGTGTGTGTGTGAGAGAGAAAGTCAATGTTAAAAATTCCCAGTGTCCCAAAGTTGGTGGGAAGATCAAAACATTTGAAGTTTTAGAAACACACAAAATGAGTTGGGTGGGGGAAGAGCATTGCATGAACAAGGAAAAAATATTCAGCAGTTTGTGCCAAACTGCACTGAATCTTTGGCCAGACTGGGATATCCATACTCTCCCTGAATAATACCATACTCCACAAGGTCTGTCATTGACACTAAAATATGAGCTAATATACAATACATACAAATAGTGTGCATGTAATCTATAAAGTATGTATGACCAAATGTAGTGTTTTCAATATCTAAAGAATGAAACTGAAGTATCAGAACTTGATGGAGAGATGGCTAATATATAAATAGGTAAAGTTAACTTAGAATATTTATAACTCTAGCCTTTCTGAATGACAATGCACAAGAACAAAATAGAAAGAAAAAAGTTGAAGGCAATGTCTTTGATGGGATGGACTGAAAAATGTAGGCCAGCTTTGGAGACTCATTCCTCTTTGTCTTTTGTCTTGTTGTTGTCTGGACTTAATATGATTACTGCATTTTCTATCTTAAAATTACAACGTCTCGAAGGACATTCCAAATATCTTAACCTATATCCCATTGTTATGTTGTTCTGTATTTCCCTGTCCTAGAATATCCTTAATTTAATTTTTGTCAGACAGCTGTTTACTAAATCTCTCCCTGAGACAAATAGCCTCTCCGCTTTTAGACGTGGAAAAGATGAAAGTAACAACAAAAAAATCACTAAAATGATCGCAAATCTGTCACCTACATCTCCTCCCCTGCTTCACACACAACTACCATTCAACCTTATGGAAACCCCTCTGTAGCAGCTCCACCCATTGGGCATTTTGCTGGTTTAGGTGAGACTTGGGTAGGGGCCAAAGTGTTTTGCACACTCTTAGCAGTATATCTATGTTTGATGATAGTAAAGTGACAGCTCTTTTCTGTAGCATCATCCCTCAAGAAAGCCAGGGAAAAATTTCTGCATAAATTAATGCTAATAATGTCATATCCTCTTAGAGTGTGGGCAGAGATCAGGTATGGCCAGGGAGCACTGGCACCATTCATTCTCTCTACACCATTCTGTGGCCTTTCTTCAAAGATTAATTTTGTAAAAGAAGTCTCATATTCTACCCTATTTACACTTAGAAAATTTACTCCCAACACTCTATCATACATTTAGTGGGGGCAATGATGTACCAAATTATGCCTGAGTAGTTTGCCATGACAAAATTATTCTTTCATGGTGTTTAACACCTATTTGTCTTACTGATTTTTTTTGTCGTATTCCCCACCCCCAAACTGAGACAGCTAGTAGACTTTGTGCCTTCTGAACACTGTTAACCCGCTGTATTTGAGCCTGATGAATAAACCCAAACTTCATGAATTAAGGTTCAGTGGCAGCTCCGGTGTTTGGGTCATGCTCTGGGAGCTCATCCATTGAAAGTGGGCTATTGAAGGGGTCTGGCTGTAGAGATGTGACTGGGCAGGAAAAGCCTCCCACACTTGAGCAGTGATTGTAGCAAACCCTCTCTCATCAAAATTGGCAAACCTCCTTTGCCCCCATCTATCAAAGCATCTGCTGTCCCACACTATAAGGAACTATTTAACCTTTTCTTCCAGTTGGAATGGGATAAAAAGCTCAGAAAAAGGAGCTGCTTTATCTTCCTCTCATAGCACAATACTCAGTATACTTGTTTTGTGTCCAAAATCTGTGATTCTCCCTCTGCACATCACTGCTTTTGTCAAGAGAAAAAAACCAAAATGGAGTATGTTCAATGAACTTAAGTAGTAAAATGTGAGCCATAATTTTGAATTTTTGGCTTTCATTAAATTATATTTTCTGAAATGTAGGTCTGAATTCCCATTTATTCTAAAACACTTTTACATGTGTCTGGCCTTTTATTTGCATTCAATAAAGTGTTCAATTTGCATGTGGTTTTGCTTTTGATTTCATCTCACTTTTTTTAACCAGTTCTCCCAGGGTCAAAGAGGTTGATTTGTATCTCAGTTAAATTACTGCGAAGGCAGTGCTAAAGAGATTTATTATATATCACATGAACGATATAACATCCTTATGGTATATAGCTTTACCGTTTAAAAGGAGAGAGCGGCTTTCTACCCCAGGAACTATATAGTGTGTATGTTTTACAGTGTTTCGAAGGTTTTGAAATACCAGCAGAACTGTCCCTTCCAGATTTATTATTAGAATTCAGGCAACAGTACACTGAAAAAGTGGGAGGTGGGGGATAAGTTTCTGTTTAATATTATTTATAGACTAGCCTTGGCTTATCCTTCAAGCTCTGTAAACCTTGCCAATATGCCACTTGTCAAGCACATCAGACCTTGTGCATCAACTGTAGGCCACAAAACATTATACAGTTCACACATCCTGCTTTAGGAATATAAAAATAGTGCTGTTGTGAAAGGCCAGTCTCAAATCCTTTATCTTCATGAGATCATCTCATCTTTCTTGTAATATCATTTAAGTCCACTTAATGCTGGGTATCTTTTTTTAAGGTATCATCTTTTCTAAATATTGGAGAAAGCAAATCTGGTGGTCTGAAATCCCTATATCAGGTAACATGAATTCCTTTTTGCAACAGCAGCTTGTACCAACACAACTTTCCTTTCATACTTGAGAGCAAGATGAGTAAATAGATGCAGGGGCTTAAGAGACTTATGCCATTTTTTAAGGTGTTCTATGCAACTGATAGCCGCTTATCTATCTACCTTACGTACATATATGGCCCCTGTCACTGAACCGCTCACAACTTTAATGTGTTTATCTTTACATCACCCCTATGAGATGGGAAGTTACTATTATCCCACGTTATAGCTGGCACAACCAAGGCACACTGAGGCTAAGTGACTTGCCTGAGGTCACAGGAGAAGCTGGGAAATGAACCTGAGTCTGCTGAATCACAGGCTAGCACCCTAACCACCGTATTGTACTGTCACTTAGTTTTCAGTTTGTTTATTTTCAGCAGTAGTTTAGCAAACTGTTGGGTTTCTTGGATGAGAAGAGGTTACATTTGCCTGTGGCCTGGTGGCGCACTCCTTGAAATCAAAGGCAAGGCTCCCATAGAGCAGGGCCACTGTGAAAGCTTGAGCTAACCAATTCAAATAAAATCTTGAGCTTCGCTTCTATG
The DNA here is from genome assembly GCF_009764565.3 of Dermochelys coriacea. NCBI lineage: Eukaryota > Metazoa > Chordata > Testudines > Dermochelyidae > Dermochelys > Dermochelys coriacea. Next base: position 115,997,104 of record NC_050072.1, read on the forward strand.
ATGCCTTCCATTCACTGCTCTCAAAGCACTTTTAAAAACTGTAGGCTAGACCCTCAGCTGGTGTAAATCAGTACAGCTCCATTGGTTTCAGTGGAACTTGGCTAATTTACAGCTGAGGCTCTGTCCTGAGAATTTAAACTCTCAATATCCTTGCAAAGCACAATTACTTTCCCTCTTCTAGATAGAAGTAAACTGAGAAGTTAAATAACTTGTCTATATGTCATACGGGAAGGCTACTGCAGACCCAGAAATAAAACCCAGCTTTCCTGACACCCGGTGATGTGATTTTTAACCGCAAGATCATCCTTCTTCCCCTAAGCCTTTGCCTAAAACTCAGATTGTATCAGAACCTTACCTCTTTCAAGCTTTGAAAAATGGGCATTAAAATTTCAAAAATATAGGACCAGATCCTAAATTGGCTTGTGTCCGTGTAGTTCTATTGACTTCAGTGGAGATACGTCAATCTAAACCAACTGAAGAGAGTTTTCAGAGTAGCAGCCGTGTTAGTCTGTATTCGCAAAAAGAAAAGGAGTACTTGTGGCACCTTAGAGACTAACAAATTTATTAGAGCATAAGCTTTCGTGAGCTACAGCTCACTTCATCGGATGCATTTGGTGGAAAAAACAGAGGAGAGATTTATATACACACACAGAGAACATGAAACAATGGGTTTATCATACACACTGTAAGGAGGGTGATCACTTAAGATAAGCCATCACCAGCAGCGGGGGGGGGGAAAGGAGGAAAACCTTTCATGGTGACAAGCAAGGTAGGCTAATTCCAGCAGTTAACAAGAATATCAGAGGAACCGTGGGGGGTGGGGTGGGGTGGGGTGGGGGGGAGAAATACCATGGGGAAATAGTTTTACTTTGTGTAATGACTCATCCATTCCCAGTCTCTATTGAAGCCTAAGTTAATTGTATCCAGTTTGCAAATTAATTCCAATTCAGCAGTCTCTCGTTGGAGTCTGTTTTTGAAGCTTTTTTGTTGAAGGATAGCCACTCTTAGGTCTGTAATCGAGTGACCAGAGAGATTGAAGTGTTCTCCAACTGGTTTTTGAATGTTATAATTCTTGACGTCTGATTTGTGTCCATTCATTCTTTTACGTAGAGACTGTCCAATTTGGCCAATGTACATGGCAGAGGGGCATTGCTGGCACATGATGGCATATATCACATTGGTAGATGTGCCTGGAACCCTTACTTTTGTTGCTCTAAATTAAAAGTACAACCCTGTTCAATGTTTCCTGTGTTTTAAATTGAAAGTGTTGTTAAGCAGAGATGGGCACAAACCAAACCCTCAGATCCTCACATCTTAGAATTGAAACTGTATCTGTGTAGGGCATTCTCTAAGTTCTTGTGTAAAAGGGTAGGGTAGTAATAATTTGTTCCAGTAAGGTTTTAAGGAAAACTACATGCATCCAATGAAGTGAGCTGTAGCTCACGAAAGCTTATGCTCAAATAAATTTGTTAGTCTCTAAGATGCCACAAGTACTCCTTTTCTTTTTATGAAGATACTAAAATATTATTTTAAAATAACTTTCATGTGACTTTGGATTCAGATAAGAAGTTTTCCGTTGGGCCCAATTCTGATTTCTGTCGAACAAATTCCCAGAAGTGCCAAACCCACTTGGAACGTGAATGTCCATGAACTAGTACCTAGAAGCAACAATGGGTGTTATGTTTGTATGTTAAGGTTTTGTGCTAGTGGACATCACCGTAGTATCTGAGAGCCTTCCAGTTTAACAAACCAGCATAACAGGGTCCCAGAGCAGACTTCATGGAATCAGAATAATAGGACAGGAAGGGACTTCAAGAGATCTCCTTGTCCATTCCCCTGCAGTTCAGATAGGACTATGCATTATCTAGACCATTCCTGATAGGTGTTTGCCTAATCTGTTCTTAAATATCTCTAATGATTGAGATTTCACAACATCCCTAGGCAATTCATTCCAGTGCTTAAGTACCTTAAGCCCTGGTCTACACTAGGCGTTGAGGTTGAATTTAGCAGCGTTAAATCAATTTAACCCTCTACCCGTCCACATGACGAAGCCATTTTTTCAACTTAAAGGGCTCTTAAAATCGATTTCCTTACTCCACCCCCAACAAGGGGATTAGCGCAGAAATCGGTTTTGCTGGGTCGAATTTGGGGTACTCTGGACTCAGTTAGATGGTATTGGCCTCTGGGAGTTATCCCAGAGTGCTCCATTGTCACCGCTCTGGACAGCACTCTCAACTCAGATGCACTGACCAGGTAGACAGGAAAAGGCCCGCGAAGTTTTGAATTTCAATTTCCTGTTTGGCCAGTGGGCAAGCTGCAGGTGACCATGCAGAGCTCATCAGCAGAGGTGACCATGATGGAGTCCCAGAATCGCAAAAGAGCTCCAGCATGGACTGAACGGGAGGTACGGGATCTGATCGCTGTATGGGGAGAGGAATCCGTGCTATCAGAACTATGTTCCAGTTTTTGAAATGCCAAAACATTTGTGAAAATCTCCCAGGGCATGAAGGACAGAGGCCATAATAGAGACCCGAAGCAGTGCCACATGAAACTTAAGGAGCTGAGGCAAGCCTACCAGAAAACCAGAGAGGCGAATGGCCACTCCAGGTCAGAGCCCCAAACATGCCGCTTCTATGATAAGCTGCATGCCATTTTAGGGGGTTCATCCACCAAGACCCCAGCCATGTTGTTTGACTCCTTCAATGGAGATGGAGGCAACACGGAATCAGGTTTTGGGAACGAGGAAGATGAGGTTGTAGATAGCTCACAGCAAACAAGCGGAGAAACCGGTTTTTCTGACAGCCAGGAACTATTTCTCATCCTGGACCTGGAGCCAGTACCCCCGAACCCACCCAAGGCTGCCTCCCGGATCCGCCAGGCAGAGAAGGCACCTCTGGTGAGTGTACCTTTTAAAATACTATACAAGGTTTAAAAGCCAGCATGTTTAATGATTAATTTTCCCTGGCATTCGTGGCTCTCCTGGATATACTCCCAAAGCCTTTGCAAAAGGTTTCTGTGGAGGGCAGCCTTATTCCATCCACCATGGTAGGACACTCTACCACTCCAGGCCAGTAGCACGTACTCGGGAATCATTGTAGAACAAAGCATTGCAGTATATGTTTGCTGGTGTTCAAACAACATCCATTCTTTATCTCTCTGCGTTATCCTCAGGAGAGTGATATCATTCATGGTCACCTGGTTGAAATAGGGTGCTTTTCTTAAGGGGACATTCAGAGATGCCTGTTCCTGCTGGGCTGTTTGCCTATGGCTGAACAGAAATGTTCCCCGCTGTTAGCCATATGGTGGGGGGAGGCAAAATGCAACCTTGTAACGAAAGCACATGTGCTATGTATGTAATGTTAACAGCAAGGTTTACCATGAAAGAGTGTACCCATTATTCTATAAAATGTGTCTTTTTTTAAATATCACTGTCCCTTTTTTTTTCTCCACCAGCTGCATGTATTTCAAGGATCACAGGATCTTCTCCTTCCCAGAGGCTAGTGAAGATTAGAAGGCGAAAAAAACGCACTCATGATGAAATGTTCTCTGAACTCATGCTGTCCTCCCACACTGACAGAGCACAGACGAATGCATGGAGGCAGACAATGTCAGAGTGCAGGAAAGCACAAAATGACCGGGAGGAGAGGTGGCAGGCTGAAGAGAGTAAGTGGCGGGCTGAAGAGAGGGCTGAAGCTGAAAGGTGGCGGCAGCGTGATGAGAGGAGGCAGGATTCAATGCTGAGACTGCTGGAGGATCAAACTAATATGCTCCAGTGTATGGTTGAGCTGCAGGAAAGGCAGCAGGAGCACAGACCGCTGCTACAGCCCCTGTGTAACCAACCGCCCTCCTCCCCAAGTTCCATAGCCTCCTCACCCAGACGCTCAAGAACATGGTGGGGGGGCCTCCGGCCACCCAGCCACTTCACCCCAGAGGATTGCCCAAGTAACAGAAGGCTGGAATTCAATAAGTTTTAAAGTTTTAAACTTTTAAAGTGCTGTGTGGCCTTGTCCTTCCCTCCTCCACCACCCCTCCTTGGTAATTATCCCCCTATTTGTGTGGTGAATTAATAAAGAATGCATGAATGTGAAGCAACAATGACTTTATTGCCTCTGCAAGCGGTGATTGAAGGGAGGTGGGGAGGGTGGTTAGCTTACAGGGAAGTAGAGTGAACCAAGTGGCGGGGGGGTTTCATCAAGGAGAAACAAACAGAACTTTCACACCGTAGCCTGGCCAGTCATGAAACCGGTTTTCAAAGTTTCTCTGATATGCACTGCACCCTCCTGTGCTCTTCTAACCACCCTGGTGTCTGGCTATGCGTAACCAGCAGCCAGGCGATTTTCCTCAACCTCCCACCCCACCATAAACGTCTCCCCCTTACTCTCACAGATATTGTGGAGCGCACAGCAAGCAGTAATAACAGTGGGAATATTGGTTTCGCTGAGGTCTAATCGAGTCAGTAAACTGCGCCAGCGCGCTTTTAAATGTCCAAATGCACGTTCTACCACCATTCTGCACTTGCTCAGCCTGTAGTTGAACTGCTCCTGACTACTCTCCAGGCTGCCTGTGTATGGCTTCATGAGCCATGGCATTAAGGGGTAGGCTGGGTCCCCAAGGATAACTATAGGCATTTCAACATCCCCAATGGTTATTTTCTGGTCTGGGAAGAAAGTCCCTTCCTGAAGCTTTTGAAACAGACCAGAGTTCCTGAAGATGCGAGCATCATGTACCTTTCCCAGCCATCCCACATTGAAGTTGGTGAAACGTGCCTGGTGATCCACCAGTGCTTGCCGCACTATTGAAAAGTACCTCTTGTGGTTTATGTACTCGCTGGCTTGGTGCTCCAGTGCCAAGATAGGGATAAGGGTTCTGTCTATGGCCCCACCACAGTTAGGGAATCCCATTGCAGCAAAGCCATCCACTATGACCTGCACATTTCCCAGGGTCACTACCCTTGATATCAGCAGATATTTGATTGCGTTGGCTACTTGCATCACAGAAGCCCCCACAGTAGATTTGCCCACTCCAAATTGATTCCCGACTGACCGGTAGCTGTCTGGCATTGCAACTACCACAGGGCTATTGCCACTCACTTCTCAACTGTGAGGACTGCTCTCATCTTGGTATTCTTGCACCTCAGGGCGGGGGAAAGCAAGTCACAAAGTTCCATGAAAGTGCCCTTACGCATGCGAAAGTTTCACAGCCACTGGGAATCGTCCCAGACCTGCAACACTATGCAGTCCCACCAGTCTGTGCTTGTTTCCTAGGCCCAGAATCAGCGTTCCACCGCATGAGCCTGCTCCATTAGCACCATGATGCCCACATTGCCGGGGCACGTTCTTTGAGAGAAATCTGTGTCCATGTCCTCATCACTCTTGTAACCGCACTGATGTCACCTACTCGCCCGGTTTTGCTTTGCCAGGTTCTGGTGCTGCATATACTGCTGGATAATGGCTGTGGTGTTTAATGTGCTCCTAATTGCCAAAGTGATCTGAACAGGCTCCATGCTTGCCATGGTATGGCATCTGCACAGAAAAAAGGCATGGAATGATTGTCTGCTGTTGCCCTGATGGAGGGAGGGGCGACTGACGACATGGCTTAAGGGTTGGCTTACAGGGAATTAAAATCAACAAAGGAGTTGGCTTTGCGAGAAACTGAATGGCCGCCTCAAGGATAGAACTCAAAACTGGGTTTAGCAGGCCGTTGATTTCACAGAGGGAGGGAGGGAGGAGAAAATGAATACAAAACAAATCTGGTCTATTTCTTGTTTTGAGCCACTTCATCTATCTTTATACATCTTGCTGGCAACAGACTGTGCAGTACGACCGCTAGCCATTATTACGTCCTGGGTGCTTGGCAGAAGATGGTGCAGTATGACTGCTGGCCATCATCTTCTGCTGGCTGCAGATTAAAAGACAGTGCACTGCCGGTAGGACTCAATTGCCATGAGACGAAACAAGGGAAATGACCTGGCTGAGTCACTCCCATGTTTGCCCAGGCGCCAATTTAAAAGAGCACCCAGGACTACGTCGACGACGGCTACCAGTCATACTGCACTGTCTGCTGCCAAAAGGCAATAAACTCCTGCTGTGTAGCAATGCAGTACCACGTCTGCCAGCACCCAGGAGACATACGGTGACGGTTAGCTGAGCAGGCTCAATGCTTGCTGTGGTATGGCGTCTGCACAGGTAACTCAAGAAAAAAGGCGCAAAATGATTGTCTGCCCTTGCTTTTACAGAGGGAGGGAGGGAACGGGGGCCTGACGATATGTACCCAGAACCACCCGCGACAATGTTTTAGCCCCATCAGGCACTGGGATTTCTACCCAGAATTCAAATGGGCGGTGGAGACTGCGGGAACAGTGGGATAGCTACCCACAGTGCAAAGCTCCGGAAGTCAATGAATGCCTCGGTACTGTGGACACAGTCTGCCGACTACATGCACTTAGAGCATTTGTGTGGGGACACAAACATTCGACTGTATAAAACGCTTTCTACAAAACCGACTTCTATAAATTCGACCTAATTTCGTAGTGTAGACATACCCTAAGAGTTAGGAAGTTTTGCCTAATGTCAACCTAAACTGCCTTTGCTGCAATTCAAGCCCATTGCTTCTTGTCCTAGCCTCAGAGGTTAAGAAGAACAATTTTTCTCCCTTCTCCTTGTAGCAAACTTTTATGTAATTGAAAACTGTTATGTCCCCTCCTTTTCTTCTTAGTCCTCTCTTCTCCAGATTAAACTAACCCAGTTTTTTTAATATTCCCTCATAGGTCACGTTTTCTAGACCTTGAATCATTTTTGTTGCTCTTTTTTGTCAGCATCTTTTCCTAAACATGGCACCCAGAACTGGACAAATACTCCAGTTGAGGTCTAATCAGCAGGGAGCAGAGTGGAAGAATTACTGCTTGTGTATTGCTTGCATATTCTTACTAATACATCTCAGAATATTTGCTTTTTTTGCAACACTGACTCAGATTTAGCTTGTGATCCACTATAATCCCCAGTTCCCTTTCCACAGTACTCCTTCCTAGGCAGTCATTTCCCATTTTGTATGTGTTCAACTGATTGTTCCTTGCTAAGTGGAGTAATTTGAATTTGTCATTATTGAATTTCATTGTATTTACTTCAGATTGTTTCTCCAGCTTGCCCAGATCACTTTGAGTTTTAATCCTGTCCTCCAAAACACTTACAACCCTTCCCAGTTTGGTATCATCTGCAAACTTCATAAATGTACTGTCTATGCCATTATCTAAATCATTGATGAAGATGTTGAACAGAACAAGAACTAGAATTGATCCCTGCGGGACCCCACTCAATATGTGCTTCCAGCTTGATTGTGAACCATTGATAACTAATATTTGGGAATGGTTTTCCAACCATTTATGCATATAGTAGTTCCATCTTGGTTGTATTTTCCTCATTTGTTTTATGGGAAGGTCATGTGAGACAGTATCAAAAGCTTTACTAAGGTCAAGATATACCATATCTACCATTCCCTCCTCCCCCACAAGGCTTGTTACCCTATCAAAGATAGCTATTAGTTTGGTTTGACACAATTTGTTCTTGAAAAATCCATGCTGACTTATCACTTTATTATCTTCTAGGTGTCTTCAAATTGATTGCTTAATTATTTGCTCCATTATCCTTCCGGGTCCTGAAGTTAAGTTGACTGGTCTGTAATTCCCCGGGCTATCCATATTCCCCTTTTTATTGATTGGCACTATATTTGTCCTTTTCCAGTCCTCTGGACTGAAATCTCTCCTGTCTTCCATGAGTTTTCAAAGATAATCGCTAATGGCTCCGATATTTTCTCAGTCAGCTCCTTGAGTATTCTAGGATGCATTTCATCAGGCTCTGGTGACTTGAAGACATCTAACTTGTTCTTTCCCTATTTTAGCCTCCACCTAATTTTCACTAGCATTCATTAAATTAGATGTCCAATTGCTACTAAACCTTTTGGTGAAAACTGAAACAATAAAGTCAGTTAGCACTTCTCCCATTTCCACATTTTCTGTTATTGTTTTCCCCCCTCATTGAGTAACCGGCCCACCCTGTCCTTGGTCTTCCTCTGGCTTCTAATGTAGTTGTAGAATGTTTACTTGTTACCCCTTTATATCTCTAGCTAGTTTAATCTCATTCTGTGCCTTGGCCTTTCTAATTTTTGTCCCTACATCCTTGTGTTATTTGTTTACATTGGTCCTTTGTAATTTGACCTCGTTTCCCCTTTTTGTAGAACTCTTTTGAGTTTCAGATCGTTGAAAGTCTCCTAGTTAAGCTAGAATGGTCTCTTGCCATACTTCCTATTTTTCCTTTCCTTCTGCTCTGGTAAGAGGCGGTGAACATCTATGTGAAAAAATAATGGGCAGACTTTCCACAACGAGAGAGAGAAAAGGTAACAACATAAAATCATTGTAATTTACTGAGTTCGGCAGTGCAAGCTAAACCCCGTGGGGCATTCTTCATCTTGAGCATTTTAGAGCATGAAGTCTTGATTGTAAGTTGGGCTGGAAAGCTAGTCCAAGCTCTGGAGCTTGGAATTCTAGTCTGAGCATTACAGTGCAGGAATGAGAAATAAGACTCCTATTTCTGCCACTGTCCCCACTGGGTATGTTGGGCAAGCCACTTGACATTAACCTCTGTACCTCTGCTTGTTTTCTCTCAATGGATTCTTTTCCCACCCATCTAAGTTCCAATGTTTCCAGAAAGTTAGGAGAGCCTGATTCTAATCTATTATTTATACTAAGGTCCTATTACATTGCTCTGGCAGTGTAAATGTGCTTTTAAAGTGGGAGAAATTTATAGTGGTACCTACTTCCCTTTACACTGGCAGAGGTGTGTAAAAGGGCCTTAGTGTAAATACGTAAAGTGTTTTCTGTGAAAGCCAATGATGCTCTAGGATCTCAAGTCCATACTATTCTTTTGACAAGCTGCACTGTTGTTGGTTTGTTTTTGCAAACTATTTAAATATCTGCTTCGTATTCATATAATATATCCTGTCCCCAAACTCCATCCAACATTTCTGTAGCTAATTGCTGGTATATTGATACTTTGTGTTCAATTCATTATACAAGGAGTTCTGAATGGTTTGTTTCTGATAATTAGCTATAATAGTACTTCTTTTTGTAATGGTACTAGTGCTAGTTCTGTAGTTTCTTCTTCTAAGCAGTGTGATATGTAATTTCCTATTGAAGTATATCCAGTTCCATCATTTGAGTAAAACAGATCTGTATCCTCAGTTTGCAAAAGATGTCTGTGAATGAAATCACTCAATGCTTTAGAAAACTTTAAGCATTTGGATCTCAAGAACATAGGCTAAATCCTTGGCTAATGAATCACGGCTTCCTTGCTTTCTCTTCTCAAATCCCAATGGCCCTGATGGATTATCTTCAGCATCTCCCTTCTCATGGAAGCTAGAATAATCAGTTTATCTCCCTTGAATAGCAGTTCATCATTTTCATTGATTTCTTCTCTGCAGGTAAACTATTCTCTTATTTCAAGTGTCACTTTACTCTTCTCTTCAGGCTATCCATCTCTTATCACTGTTTGTAACCTCTGGAGATGTTCATTCTTCTATTGGCTTTCTGATCTAGGCAACTTTTCCTTCTAAAACTACTGAAGTACCTGGGGTCTCTGAGAATCTCCCACTACATCAGTATCTGCCATAATTTCATGTATTTGAGACTTCCCCTCCTGCCTTGTGTCACTCTGTAGCTCACAAGTAAACTATGATGGTTTACCTTATAGTTTGGGAGTTTTCACTATAACTGCTGCCCTATCAATATTTGTTATGGGTAAGATTTCAAAAGCAGGTGTGTGTAACTACACATAGTTACATATAACTTTTAATTTTTTCTATTTTTATTCTTTTGATATTGCAGTGTTACAATCATGGAAAAAGAGGCAGCTATCCATATGGTCTAGGTGCATTTGACAGAAATTTTATCCTGCTAAAAACCAGTAGCTAATCTCCAACTAAATGTTCTCTTACAATGATTACCCTCAACCAGATGTCATCCCCATCAGGTCCATCCCTTCTAGAAAGTTTGCTTAAAATGATAGTCCTTAAAATGATGGCCCTTAGTAAACTTGTCTAGTAAAATTCAGTACATGCTCCCATATCAAGTATATTTCCACATGAACATGGTTAGATAGACATCTAACTAACTCTGTGTGCATCCAGACTGGCTCATATACATGAGGTATTTGCACCTGAGTTAGGTGCACATGAACATAAATATATCATCAAGTATGCTTGCTTTTCAAACTCTGTTCCTACGCCTTCCTCTAAGGCATTTTCCTTTGGGATGCTGCAAATTAGATCAAGATCAAGTTTAGCTTCTTATACCTTGAAAGCAGTAGACAAGTTCAAACTTCTACTTCTAGTTCCTCCGGATGCAAACCTTAGTAGAAATAATCCAGTTATTAACTTTATGCTGATTTTCAGTGCTATGTTATACTCAGCTGCAATGCATAAAAATGTGTTAAAATAATAAGTGGTGTCTGCCAAATGATACCAAGCCTAATGGACATTAATATTAAAAATCAAATTCAATGCAAATGCAGCACACAATTTTGTTCCCTTTCTCTTTATTTTGTATGCTTTTATTTTATATTTTAAATGTTAGATTTATAAATGCCATCAGAGACCTGAAGCATAGTATTGAATTTCAACTTATGATTCAGTTGGCAGTTGTAAAAATGTATACATGCAATCACTGGAAAAATATTAAAATGCAATTATCATGAAGAATAAGGCAAGGAAAGTGTATTTTAATGAGATATGTACACTGGGTTTTAATGCTCCTGAAAACAAAGGATTTATAGCAGAAGCAAGAAGCAGTTACTGTACAGTACAATTAGGGGCTGTGAAAGCTTCCCTGACATAACTCCGTCTGTATGTCTCTATCCTGACCCTCGGCAACCCTTCTGTTCTAATCTTGGCCCATTCCTGAGCAGAGGCTACTGGCAGTGTGGTAGATGTATCCATTTTGGGCTAGGTTAAAATGATCAAATCTCTTTTCGTTCGTGATATAGTCCCTTTATTTGAACAGGGGCTCCAAATTTGAAGAGCTGAGTATTAACCATGTGCAGTGCCTAGTTCCAGACACCAAAAGAGAAAAAAGGATTTACCTCAGATTTAATGTATCAATGTTTGGGTTTTGTTTTGGTTTTTCCTGTCGAGGAAAAGACTGGGATGATGACACTAGGTACAAAATTGGAGTTGGTTGGACGATAGTTTGTGATGTCTCTTGGAGTCAAATGTGGGCCTGGCCTAAGAGGCTGTTCTTCCACTGGTTTCCAGATGAGTTGCATCTACTTACTTTTGGAGTTGAATTTCGTCTTGGGCATGTAATGATTTGTGCTGTAATCCTTCTGCACTCCCACCTGTCTTTCTTGTGCTCTCCTGTTTGTTTGTCTTTGCTTGTTATCTCTTGTCTGATACTTAGATTGTAAGCCTTTTGGAGCAGGCGCCATCGATTTGTTCTGGTTTGTACCGTGCCTGACATAATGGGGTCCTGTCTCATGGCATTACTGCAGTATAAAAACAGTAATAATAGACAGTTTGCAAATCATTTATAATAATTCTCTTCTCTGAAAGAGTTAGGAAGGGGTAACAAATAGAGGGAAAGGACTGAAAGTTGTAAAGATTATTTTCGTCTCTCTGCACCGCCCTTTTAACAACTCACATTTGTTCTTTTCTTTAACAAAGTGACATGTAAGGAATAGAACTGTAATGTAATGGAATGGAAGAAAAAGATGGCATCCATTTTAAATGCTTTGTGTCTTTTTTCTTGTGGGGATGAGGCTGGGGAGGAGTTTCTGCATGTGGTTGAGACAGATAGTATTGGTTATTCTCAATGATTTCTTTTTTATTGAGTATGTTTGAATAAATTGGAGGAAATATACCTGCTGTTAATGCCATTTAGCCCTGTACTGTAGCCTTTACTCATGTGAGTAGCTCTCTTGAAATCATATCGATCTTGCAAAGTGCCAAGAGATGCTAAGCACTCTGGGCCCAATCCAACTAAGCATTTAAGCCTATGCTTAACATTAAGCATAGGCTTAAGTACTTTGCTGGATTAGGATCAAAGTGTTGAGTGCCTTGATGTATCAAACTCAGGGACAGGTAATGTTTTAATATAGATGCATGCAGTATGTGTCCATTGTTAGGTTCATAAAGTAACCGAGAGAAAGGGGATACCTCAATGTATCCTGCAAAATTAAAGGTAAGTATCCTACAGTAGAAAAGGAAGGGTAACCTGTACTGGTCCAGCCATACCCCATCCAGTTGTGAAACAGCACAAAACTTTTTTAGGACAGTTTGTGGTCTTCAATTCCCCTGAATAAAGGTGTAAATAAATAGTTAAGATGTTAGATACTTTTTAGCAAAAAGTAATAAAGGAAACTACTTAGAAGGACAGAAGTTAGTTGATTTCAATGACTATCTCTTGAATATGTTCTGTGGTGGAATGCATGTATCAGACTATAAATTTTCATGGCTGCCATACAGCCCTTCTCTTTTCCTCTATGTTCCCAATAGCATCTTCTTCTTACACAGCATTCTTTTACAACATATATTTGTGTATTACAGACATCCTGGGTATGGCTGGGGAGAGTCAAACTTTGTATTTCTGTAAAGGGAGCAATTCTCAAGTAATAGTTTCCAGGGGTGAATTAAAAACTATATTTATTTCACTATTGTGTAATATTTTGCACTGATCATAGAGGATTCTGGTACAGCCTTGGTGTCAAAATGATGGTAGAAATGCTGAAAGAGTTTAAGATTGCTGAGATCCACATTCACATTAGACATTTGTAGGTCAGTTTATTTAGTCTGTGGGTACTAAAGGAATTAAAACTGGACAGATCAGAAAGATCTATAGGCAGAAAGAACTAGTGCATACTTACATATTGTGTGAGTGTGTGTTAATCCTAACTCCAGTGAAGTGTTTTAATACAAACATCTGACTTCTCTGAACCGATCTAATGGACGCAAGGTCAATGGTACAGATCATGGTCTTCATGGAAGTAATAAAACTGGATGTATCCATTGAGCATATGGAAATAATTGATTGAATATGAAAGAAATAGCTAGCCTCACCAAGGGAGGATTGTGTGCCTAAATGGAAAGGCTAGAGAGGCCTCTATAAAAAGAACTTTCTTCTTACCAAAAAAAAGATAGTCATCCAAAATGTAGGCTGTGAGTGGCAGGTGAACGTTCACACTGATGCCCATTTGCTGCAGTATGAAGGAAGAAAGACTGTAGACTGTGCAGGTGTACTGGACTGGTTCATTCTGAAGCAAGGACATCTCAAATGTGTGCATTATTATGCATTAATTGTATTGCAGTAGTACACAGGAGCCCCAAACAAGGATCAATCCAGGTGCTGTACAGACATGTAACAAAGTCCCTGCCTCAGAGAGCTCACGGTCTAAATGACAAAAGGGATCACACAGGTACACAAGGTTGAAGTGGGTTGGGAGGATTCAGGGATGACTAACTGAACAAAGTTAAACAGAAAAGCAGAAGCCCCAGCTCATTGGTTTTGGGGGCACTGTCATACAGGCAAAACAGCTAGTCTATCTATAAAATTAAAATTGAAAATGCATGGTTATTTCATGAATAGCAAAAATATCAATGCTTGGGTGTTAACAGGGGCTAGTGTGTATCAAACAAATCAAACCCTGTTGAATGATGTACTTGCAGTATCTGTGGATAATGGTAGGTTAGCCATAAGGACTTTTCTGCCACAGAGGTTAAAAAAACATCAAGGTGCTTAACAGCTTGTTTGGCAAATGATGGATGGGTGGAATTGCAAATCTGAACTAAAAATGATTAAACAGTGATCAGAAAGGACAGCATCAGTAATTATTAGTTTCAGACCACATGATATTGCAATATCCAGGCGCCAGCAGTAAATTAGCCTAGTCAGAATTCAAGAGAGTAAAATCCTAGTTAGTATCTACATTGCACAGAGAAGAAACTAAATATCTGTGTAGAATCCGGCAAAAGACACCTGCGACCATCGAAGCTGCATAAAAACCAGAGGGCTGGAGATATGGGATGCCGAATTCCTCAGCAGAAAGAAGAGACTGCCTTATGAGCTGCAAAAGAGAAGGGGGTGGGGACCCTGTACAACTGCGATCTGTGGAGCCGAATAAGAGCTGAGCTTGTACTAATGCTCTCCAGGCTTCCCACACTGACATGCTACACTCTTGATATAACTGCCGATAGCCCTTCTGAATGTATATGGAGGCTTCTGTGTGGCCATGAGTGGGAGGCCATGGATGAGCGCTGGACTCATTCCCTGATGCTCCAGTTTTTAATTTAAAAATCAGATCTTTTCTTCTAGTTCAAGATGAAACTCTGCCAGTGATGCTGCCTTATTTTAATCTCTGGATCATCTATGTTCCTTTTTTTTTTAATGGCTGACAGAGAGAGTCAGCTGTTAAGATGAGCCTTCAGTAGCTTCTGTGTCTTCTTTAGTAAAGTCCCCTGCGATCTGAGGCCATTTTAATGATGTGCCCTAGGACGTTGTCCTCTCGGATGATGACAAACACACTCATGTTAGGATTAGGGTTGCCAATTTTGGTTGGCTGTATTCCTGGAGATTTCATCACATGACATAATCATAGAATCATAGAATATCAGAGTTGGAAGGGGCCTCAGGAGATCATCTAGTCCAACCGCCTGCTCAAAGCAGGCACAATCCCCAGTTTTTTTTGCCCCAGATCTCTAAATGGCCCCCTCAAGGATTGAACTCACAACCCTGGGTTTAGCAGGCCAATGCTCAAACCACCGAGCTATCCCTCCCCCCACTTAATTAAAAATTAATCCTTAATTCCTGGAGACTCCAGGCCAATTCTGGAGGGTTGGCAACCCTCGTTGGGATGTCAGAGAAACTCCCTGAATGTGCTAAGTGAAATCCCATGACACCATCTTCAGTAGTTTGATTGCCATGTGTTATTACAAGGAATACAAAGAGAAGTTAAAAGAAAAAACATAAAATGCTCTTTCTGAAAGATTGCAGTGTAACATTAATTTATTTCTTAGAATCCGGAACCCAAAAGCACAAGAAGCAAAAAAGAGAGAAAGCAGGCTGCTTACTAAAGCAGAGAGGCACAACCCAATCCACCTTGCTCTATACATACTGGCTACTCAAGATCCAGATTGCATGTTTCTCTGTAGAGCCCCCTCACCAGCAAGCAGGTCCAAGAAACCCCTTGCAATTTAGGCTAAATTCTACACTGGGAACTTGGTACAATTTCCCAGCTCAAGTCCACCTACTCATGCTAACCCTCAAAATAGTAGTGCAGTCATGGTAACACCAGCAGCAGCAAGCAGCTGGCTGCCCAGAATACATCTACATTTGCTGGGAATCTCAACCCAAGCTCCAAGTGTAGATGTGGCCTTAAATTGATAGTTTGTCATTTTAACATAGTTTTTAATGCACCATGTCATTTATGGTGCAAAAGGGTGAAATTTGGAAGTCTGCTGTTCAGTAGTGGGGGAATACTTACCTCTTCGTAATTCAATATTTTGTAGCTGGTAGGGAGGGGAAATTTTTTGTTATGGGAGAGAGTATCCATATGCATGCTGGGATTTTGTATGCCCTTATTGCACTATGAGCAATTTATGAGAGACCTCAGAGTGCCCTAAATCAGTATCCAGGGACCAGTGGAAGAGCTGTTGTGTTTTCCACCATTGGAACATGCCATTTAGGTGTCTGATGAAGAGAATACATAATGCTGAACATTAGGAATAGGCTCCTTCACTGGCCACCAAGAGAAACTGGAAGGAGAGAGTGAGCCATTGCACCTTCTCCCCAATCCCAGTTCTGAATTGCCAAACAATTGCCAAACAGTGACAGTAAATAGGGGGGAGCAGAGAACTGTTTGGACAAGGGTTGAAGGGGGGAAGAGATGGGGAGAGAGAAATTACAGGGGATTCCCAAAGGTTTGGATGATTCCGGTAAGATTAGGATTATCATCCAAATGTTCAGATGTTTGTCTGAACCAAAGTGCCAGCTGTTTGGGTTCTAAAAAGGGAAAACTAAAACAAAACTACAGAGGAAGGCACTTCAGTCTCCAGGGCTTTTGTTGTTTTATGAGCAATTCCGAAGAGAGTGCATGAGTGAGGACCCAGCCACCATTGACAGAAGCTGCTGAAGCCCAGAAATCAAAGGAATATCTGGATCCCTTTGACCAGATTTTGGGTTTCACAAACACTTTGAAAAGTATCTGGTGAATTTGGGGCCTGTAAGCGGGAGCCAAGGGCGTAGTGCACACTTAAACTACTGAATGTGTGACACAGCCTTTCTTAGATGGACCATTAACTGGTTAAGCAAGGAACTCTATTATGCATGCTTGCCATGTGATTTTCAAATGCTCTTAACATGGTCAAATGAAGACCAGTTTCCTCCAGAACAATGTCCTTCATGCACTATTTCCCAGCCGGGACTATTTCCATGCCAAATTCTAAATGTCAGACTGCAACTATTCTTTAGGGTGTGTGTGGTTTTATGCAGCTGTAACTCCACTGAAATCAATGTCATTGCACTGGTGTAAAGTTGGAATAATGCAGAGGAGAATCAAGCCCTTTGATTGTTGGCATGTACAGGCCTCACCTAAATAAGGTTAGAGAATTGGGATCTTTTCAATTCTTTGATGCTGTTACAAGAGCAGTTTTATTTTTAAAGTAACCTTTAAACCAATATGTTTATCTACTTAAATACTACTCATAGATCTCCTAACATTCTTGGAAATTAGACAATGAGTTTTACAAAACAAATGTATTTTGCTTCTGTTTTATTTCATTATGGGGGTTGCGGTTTCTCAGAAGCTACCATTGGGTTTCAGAGGAGATACTGTGATCCATCCTCAGTAATGCCTTGTGACTGAGAAGTCATAGGACAAAGGTGCTGAGCACTTCCTTCAAAGAGCTCAGTGCCTTTCAGGAGATGTCCAGCACCTCATAGAGTTGGGCCATATAGAAAAATGTCTTTACCACCAAATGTCTTTACTACCTATGAATAAACATGCTCTTTAATTTTGTGAATCATTGAATATAATAGAAGTATATGGGAACAACCTCAATTGATATCCATGTTGTAGTACTTATGGCGAAATAACTGCTAGAGAGAACTGATTCTGCAGGTCTAATAACAGATGCCATTTTACTAGATAAAACACAGCGCTGTTAGCAAATCAGAAAAATCAATAATGTTTTGAGATTTATCTAGGTGGGAGGTAAATTACAGTAATGCAATATGGGGAGACATTGGAGGAGACAGCTAAATAATTGAATAAACAATCCACATTTACACCAAAATGTAACGATAGACCATGTGATTAATGGTCACTAGAATATCAACATCTAGAAAAACAAAGCTGCAGGAGACTGTCTAGAAAACCTTCTGTAGACCTCTGTTTAGCATAGAAAAGAATGAATTCATCTTACTTTCAGAATAACTTCATACTGGAAATGAGTGAGAAAGGAGGAACTAGTTGTTATACTGACAGTTGGCTCTAGGAGGGTTATTGTGTTAAGGATTTGGCGCCTGTCATGGCTGCTGGGAAATTCAATACATGGCTGCATGCAAAACAAAAGATACCCCAATTTGTCTGAGTTCTGCAGAATTTCTGTGGAAATATGGCCTTTCCTGGAAATTGTTTATATTCACAAGGTGAGCACCTTTTCCAGCTGTTTTATTTGGGGAAATTTCAGTTCAACTTTTTTATGTGGGAGCTTTACATGGTGTACCTCTGAGTTTTTAGCATAATTGGTTTAGTCCCATGGGTAGTCATGTAATACAAATTCTGAGTTCCTGGTGTACTGAACCTACCCCATGTGGGCAGAAGCACTGGTAGAATCTGAATTACTGTCCTTCATATAGTCCCCTCTGCCCTTAAAACACATTTCTTTCAACATGCTTTTAAGCCCCAGAATTCTCTTCAAAGAAGTGTCACTGGCATTGATTGGGGAGGAGGTGCTGCAGGAGGAGAGGAACTAGTACAGATGCTTTGTTTCAGAGTAGCAGCCATGTTAGAAGTGAGCTGTAGCTCATGAAAGCTTATGTTCAAATAAATTTGTTAGTCTCTAAGGTGCCACAAATACTCCTTTTCTTAGTACAGATGCTGCACTCCTCATGAAGAACACAGCTACCAGAGCAGGGGCATTCCTGGAATGGGGGCAGAGGGCAGCAAAGGTGAGGCAGTATGGCTGAGGGGGAATATACTGAGGAATTAAGTTGCTGGCTAAGGAATTTCAAAACAGGAGCTCTATGGACATTTGGGAGGTTATGGGGACTACCGTACTGGGAATTTCTGTGGTAGGGGAATCTGAGCGAAGCGTTACTAAAAGGGGCATAGTGAGGAGGGCACAGGGGGATAGAGAGGGAGTTGACTGCATTGATTGTGCTAGTGCATTGCATCAAAACTTGCACATAAGTAATTGAGTCTGTCCATTGAAACTTTACCCCAAGTTATTGTGTTTTTTTTAATTAAATTATGTTAGTTCCTAAATAGCTCAGTGAAGGATCATGCCTGCTGTGCCACGCAGTGTCCAGACAAGTAACAAACAAGGCAGCCTCTGCGTGAGTGTTCACAATATAGGTGTCAAGACATAACAAGTTGGCAAAACTGACAAAGAAGTGGGGGGTGGATTTAGTCGGTCAGGGCAACAATAAAACCAAGTTTGGCAGAAACCCTGTATCATATTATTGGACGAACTCCTTTGATTGTGGCCTCCCTATTAATGGACTGAACCACTTTTGCATGTGAATGCAAGGCGCATTTCAGTAAATGAAGAGACATTACAATCAAATGATCTCTCTGACATATTCCTTAAGGAATAGAAAGTCTTTGGAACTCCCATGGGATGTGGGAGAACTGAACTGCTCCCTTTGAGGGTAAATACCGTTGCTAAGTTTTGACTTTATTTAGCATATAGGACTCCAGTGGAAGGTGCCATTGGGAAAGATTGCTTTAGTGCAGCCTAACTTGCAGTATCAAGCTAGCTTCCCCACAGATCTGTACTGAGGTCAGCGCTAGTTATAGTCTTCATAATTACCTGAGGTAATTATCATAGTCGCCAAAGATGCTGATGAAGTCAAATTAGGAGGGTTGTGTAGACAGTGGAATTTAATGTGAAATTGCAGAAGGACATGGGAGAAGTTTAAATAGAATAAAAGAATGAGCTTCAGTATATGGACTAATGCAAGTTAAGACCACTTGGGGTGGGGAAACAATACCCAGTAGAAACATAAACGTCAGAAAGCTGTCAAGAGAAAGAGAGCAGCAATGCAGAAAGTGATCTGGAGGTGATACTAGATCACAAACTAAGCATGAGTGCATGATGTGACTGTAATTTTATAAAGGAAATGTTGTAATGGGCTATGCTATACTTGCAGGGCCATTCTTTGATAAGACTAGAGAGGTGTTAATTCCTCTTTATAAAGGCCACAACTAGAACTGTGAATTGTGGGGTAAGCAATACTGAAGGGACATTGATAAATTTCAGAGGGTGGAAAGAAGGTCTGCACAAATGATTAAAGTGTTAGAGGGCATGGGGTCATCAGACTGAAGTAAATGGATAGGTACAGTTAGAAGGGAGTTGACAAAGAGGAAACATGAAAATAGTGTAAGTACCTGGGAGGTAATGTATGTTGTGTGGTGATTTTTTTTTGTTTGTTTTTTTCAAAGGCAGTGGAGGAATTTATTTAATGTGGTCAGAAGGATTAAGATGAGATGAGTAAAAGGCAAAAATATCAAAGATAATTCTGAGAACAGAATCGTTTGCCTAGGGAAGTTCTTGAGGCTCTTTCAGAATATAAGAGAAAATTGGATATAAAGTTTAGATATTTAGAGCAGACTAACTCTAACACTTATATGGGTTGGGTGATTCAACTCAGTGATCCAAGTAGTCCCCTCCAACCATAAAATATATGATTGTGCGGAAATACTATTTATTAGGGCTTATTAAATATCAACCCCCCGCCTTTAATTTCTACAATTATATGGATTCCAGTGTAACATATGGGTAATTATTTATTTTTATTTTATTTAGATCACTCGCTTGCAGGAACAGTCTTTGTTATATGTTTGTATGTGCTGATCATAGTGAGGCTGAGGCTTGTTGGAGCTTTACTTTGAAAACAAATGAAATGATAACTTGTGTACAATACATTTGAAACCACACACGTTTCAATAAAATCAGCTTAAACATTCTGGAACATCTACGTGGGAAAGTGAATTTTAGGTTTGCTTCTAAATAGGAATAGAGAGTTGGTTTGTCCAGAACATTGTGTCACATTAGCAGTTAAAAATGCTTCCAATTAATTTAAAACTGGCAAGCTTTTTAGTTTCCTGTTGTGTTGTTTTGGTGCTGAAAAACACTTATGTAGTTGCCTTTATTTCCCCAGGGCAGGCTGCAGTAGAAACAAGTATTTTCTCCTCATTATATGAGGAGGCTTTGAGATGGGGATCCCATGAAGTTTTTCTGTTTTGATCAACTAGATAGTGCATGTGAAGCAA
Organism: Dermochelys coriacea; assembly: GCF_009764565.3. NCBI lineage: Eukaryota > Metazoa > Chordata > Testudines > Dermochelyidae > Dermochelys > Dermochelys coriacea. Next base: position 116,017,635 of record NC_050072.1, read on the forward strand.
AATGTAACATGTTCTGATTCTGTACTACTGAGAATGAAGTTTAGCAGAAGTATTTCCTAATATGGAATTTGTTTGTTGTCTCTTGACACATTATGCGCAATAGATCTCACTTCAAAGTCTGGCAGGCATGGCTATTGGGGTGGCTCTTCTCAACTGAGCAGGATAGACAGAACCTAAGCAGGACTAACCCCATGTTTCTCAAACCATGGGTTGTGCCTGCATAGGGGTTCATGGACAGATCTCCCAATTCTTTGTGAAAGTGTCAGCTTTCATTTAAAAAAGGTCTGCCTATCTACTATTGCAGTTTTAAAGAAAACCTTGAAAACATGACCCTTGTGTAACTGATGGAGATATCTGCCTGAATTTGCAGGAAACCTGAAACAATATCTCTGACATGTAAACTGTCCCATTGAGCTGAATGAGTGCAAACTCAGATGCCTGTGATGATACTTTGTGTCAGTATTATTAACTATTTATCAAAACACATAAGAAAAAGGAAACAGCATCAGATTATCAAGATCTTCACAGTCTATGCTAAGGGACCACATCTTGCAGAGGGGAGGCCTTTAACAACCCTGGCAGAATTCAGCAGGGGTGTGATTGATTTCATTTTGCTGTGGGGGGACTCAATGTTTAGTCGTTTGGGAAACACTAAACCAAAGCATTCAGTAGGATGACAGGGCAAAAACTCCGTGTGGGGGGAGAGATGCTGGAGTTGCCAGCAAGGACTCCAGAGGCGTAGAAGACAGAGGACATGAGACGCTTTCAGTGAATCTAACATAGGTACCTTCTGTTTCTCAGTGAGCCTGAGTCTGTTTCTGTGGGCTGAACAGGATGAAGAAATGTCCCATTGAGTTGGTAATGGCAGAGCACGTTGGATGAGGCCCTGTCTGTCCATTTCGAATGTGTAAGTTGTTTGGATCAATACCTTCTAATGTGTTTGTACCAGTGATTGTGGCTTCCTATGGGAAGCACAGTGGGGCCCCAATTCTGAATGGAACCTTTGGGTGCTATTGCAATACAAATAGTTATTAATAAAGAATTCTAGAAGCAATGTTGTTAACACTAGCAGTAGGAGTATTGTTATATGAATTAGATTGTCAGCTCTATGGAAAAAGGACCATCTTTTTGTTTTGTGTTTGTACAGCACTTGGCACAATGGAGTTATGGGCTGATACTAGGGCTCCTAGGCACTACTGCAAACGATAACCTACCAAAGTTACAGGATGAAAGAGATTCTAACAAACTAACAGTTTGCAGAAGCAGCTACTGTCTAGTATGGCCCTATTGTTCTCTTTCAGTAGGCTAAGGAGACATTTGAGGTGAAACCTGGAGATGGTTAATGTGGTTGTGGGGGTATAAGTAGGCTTTTAGCAGGATTTCAAGACCAGAATCTTCTTGTTCAACCAAAGCAGCCATTCATTAGATCTGATCATGAAAACAGTGGACAAAGGAGGACCAGTATTCACCAGTATTCAAGTATGTCACATCCTATTTTAAGTAACTATATGATTTATACAAATCTGACATTATTGTCTTATTTTTGACATGGCCATTTAATTTGCATAATCCCACTGGTGAAAAGTGATGAATAAAACCCTTCTCCAGATGTTTAAATAGATTTCCTAGATTACATTTTCTTCTCTTTCCCCCCTTTGTATCCTTATGTTGAAGACATCAGTTAAAGCTAACAGAACTACATAAGAAAATTCAAGTCAATTCACAGTGCTGAACCTTGGAGACTACTACTGGAGAATTCATACTTTTCAACCTCTCTTATCTTAGGTAAACATTTCTAAGTTCTGGGCAAAGCTTTTTCTTTCCTGTAAATGTCATTTAATACATAAAAGGCTCTGAGACTCTGACAGACTTAGGATGAAGTACCTTACATGTAGTTCCTAAAGTGCCCCTACCCCTTATCTATATGCCTAAATCATTTTATCATCCACTTAATAGCAGAGCAAATTAGTCCTACCCTCTGATTTTGGTATACATTATGCTGAGACATGCTCAAACTAATATGCTTTCTGATAAAGTAAATGCTTACTCGGTAAGAGCACAAATCTTATTTGTTCTCTAGTAAAGTCAAGGAAGAGAGAGCTGAGTCTGCAGCAGGATTGCTTACTCGAGGAGAATTGGAGATTTATTAGTAGATTTCATTAAATATATTGAGGACCCCAGCAGTCAAGGTTGGAAACTGAGAATGCAAGAACTAACCAGTCTGTACAAAGCAAAATAGGTTTAACAACAAGAAATATCATAGAAGTGTAATATGTTTATACACACATCTACTGGGTAAATCCATGCTGCTGTTCAACAGGGAAGTAGTTTTAGAATTTTGACTTTGTCCCATTTGATCAAGTGATGTCTAAAGATGTGCTGTTTAATGATTCAGCATTAGCGGACAGCAAGGCAGTATGTTGAGACAGAGTGTACATGGTAAAAAGCAGCTTGCCTTTGATTTTAAGAAAAGGTAGTTCTGTTTGTGTGAGAGGAATAATGATGCATTATTTTTACTTGTGGGCTATCCCCTGTCACACTAAATCTGGTGCAAGAAAAAGCGTAATTTTTGTCCGCATCCTTGATCAGATAAAAGAACAAGTGGGACAGTAAGTGAACCAAAATTGTGACCAACTTTTACACTTCTTTGTTTCTAAAAAAACTTCCTAAAATGTCATTACCTGTGAATGTGTTTGGTATTCATAAGTGTTAGTTGAATACTTTTTCTGATGCTAAGTTGATTGTAACAGGTTCCATCCCCCTGATCTGTTAGGGACACTATAAATCTATTTGTTTTATAGGTGATTTAATCTTTTCTATTGCTGCGTCTGTTTTAAAAATCAAGCGCAGTAAATAAGGTATGAATATGAGCTTTTTGAACAGAAGTCCTACTTCAGCTGTGTTTTTGTTTGGCAATACAAGTAAACAACATAGTGCCTAAGACCACAGTCGTGAAACAGGACCCTATTGTGCTAGGTGCTGTACAAACACAGAACAAAAAGATGGCCCCAGACCTAAAGAACTTACAGACTAAGGGTTTGTCTACACTACCTGCCAGATGGACGGGCAGCGATCGATCCAGCAGAGGTCGATTTATCACGTCGAGTACAGACGCAATAAATAGACTGCTGAGTGCTCTCCCGTCGACTCCAGTACTCCACCAGAACGAGGAGCACAAGCAGAGTCAATGGGAGAGCATCAGCTGTCGACTTACCACAGCAAAGACACCACGGTAAGTAGATCTAAGTACATCGACTTCAGCTACGCTATTCACATAGCTGAAGTTGCGTATCTTAGATTGCCCCCACATGGTAGTGTAGACAAGTTCTAAGTATAAACAAGAGACAACAGATGGATACAGACAGACAGGTAGGGGAGTACAAAGAAACAGTGAAACAATATTGATCAACATGACAGTCTCTGCACACCAACATCCTCATCGATGTCAAGTTTTATTTGTAGGATTCACCAAAAAGGAGAAACTGAAGGAGGGATTTGAAGGAGGATAATGAGCTAGCTTTGAGGATGGTTTATGAGGAGCTCCTCCCAAGCATGGGGGCAGCGTGGGAGACAGCAGCATGAAAGTGCTTGTTTTGAAAAGTTAACACGTGGGTGATGGAGGCTGGCATCATTGGCCAATCAGAGGTAAGAGTTGACATCTCGATAGAGAATGACAAATGTTAGGTATGATGGGGATAGGCTGTGAAGGGCCTTGAAAGTGAACAAAACAGCATATGTTTGAGGTGGTAAAAGGGATGAGGAGTGGCATGGTCAAAGCAAGAACCATGAATGAAAATAATACTGAATTATAAATATAGTCCACACTACTGATGAGTGGTGCACTTTTGAAATCAGGGATGAATGTCTGTGACTTGTGAGAAGAAATCAAACACAGATGGCAGAGACCAATACAGATAAAGTCAAATGACAAAGTTGTCCATTAATGTTAGCTCCTTAACAGCAAAAATTCACAAGTCACTATCTTAAGATTTGAGAGTCCTTTTGAGTGTCCTTTGTTAAATGCTGCCACCATTCAATTTCCAGCCTTATTAATGGTCAAATAAAGTATAAATTTGGCAAAAGGGGGAGTTTAAGTGACTTGGACAATTAAAGATTAAATTTTGGCTCCTTTGAAGTCTGACAAAACTCCCATTGATTTCAATGGGAGTCAGGATTTCACCTTGAGAATCTCTAGGTAATGGGCCCTGTCCTGGCCCTGGGCTGTTATAGCACAAAGGGACATAATAGCCATCTACTGGTATGAATGATGTGCTGATCTATCTTGTGACATGCTCTCTTTGGTATATATGGTTGGAAGTGGTGATCCATTCCTTCTACATGGTCCAGAGATTCAGGGCTCATTGGGAGTGGGTTGCATGTTTAAATGAGTTCGTTATCCTCCTGAGCAAACTTCCACTGGTCCTGGCCTGTGCTCTCCTTTATTGGTGCTTCAAATATTAAATAGTATGCACCACAGAGCTCTGGAGGGGAAGGGGAAGGAGAAGGTGTTCAGGCATCTCTAAAGTAAGATTGTTTGGGACAGGAGCTAAAAGGGTTGCTGGGGGTGTCTCATGCTTTCTTCCTGGTCCATGAGAGCTGACCCTATACTGTCTTCCAGGCTGTCCCTCCCCTAGGATGCTAATTAGACACATGCTCCTACATGCATCTGTATTGGCATGACATGACTGGGGGAGACAATACTCTCAGATAAAATACCTGTCCAATTTAATAATATAGCAAATTATTTTAACTCTGGTTCAGAGAATCCCACTGTCTACAGATTTTCTAATCTTTTTAGAAACTGCATTTTTTGGATGGGGGAGGGGAGACTAAAATCAGACCCAACTCTAATGTCTTTTTAATCAGAATGGAGAACTGTTCATAGCAAAGGGACAGTTGGGTTCCATAAGAAATGAAGAAGGGCAGTTATAATTTTCAAAAATCCTTTTGAAGTAATTTTTCAGACAAACAGGTCATTCTATATTGTCCATAGTTAATTAGCTAATGTTTAGAAAAATTTAAAATGAAATGTAAATGAAGGAGAATGTTTCCTTTCTGGTAGTTTTTTTCCTTGCAAATTATTTACATACCAGCACTTCAATGTAAATCGAAGATCATTAGCAGATGAGCCATTAGTGCTGGAAAAAACTCAGAAGATGCAAAATGTCAATGCAGATAAGCACCAAAGTTTGGATTCTTCTACAAAGCTTAATCCAAAGCTGCAAAATTGGGGAGGAAAACAATGAGAACTGAACAAGATCTCTCACGAAAATTCCAGCTCATTCTATTTCTGGCCAAGCCAGATGTGCCACAAGAACCGCTTTTCTCACAGTATGTGCATATGTAAATTAGACATTCACCCATGAATGTGCCCAGCTAACCAGCCACGAGTGTACACAAATACCTGGTATGCATGTGAAAATCTTATTTCAAAACATGGAAGTCTATAGACCAGGTTGTATAAAGAGACATGCACCCTGGTTCATTCTATACACTCAGAATCCAACATACACTCAAAAATACACATGGAGTGTTGAGTGTGCAGCTTTAATGGCAATTTATTCAAGCCACACTTCTGAGTGACCACAGTAATTTCTTTCTCATTAGCACATTGTCAGTACAGATTTCCACGCACAAGTAACAAACCAATAAGGAGGTGAGAATGAGGAGGATATTTAACTGAGCAAGGGTTGAACAATGTTTTCAGATCTTGAGGTCCGCTCAAGAAGGTAATGCTGTGTAAAAGTGGGGACTGAGCTCCAGATAGTAGGTCTTCATATTTTGACAATTGGAACATTCCAAAGGCGTGTGTTAGTGGATGCCGTACTTCTAGCTGAAAGCACAAAGATACCTCCAGGGTGTGAGATGCTCACTGAAGAAGTAACTTGTCCCTTAGTTCTATCACTACAAAATATGAATACCATGTCAGCCAGTGCCTCCAAATTTTTTTACAGTAGAGATTGGAGTCTCTGGATTCTTCTCTTCTTCTTTTCATAGTTTCCTGGTGCTGAAGAAGATTAATACTTTTATAAATTTTAAGGGCAGAAGGGACCATTATAATTATGTAGGCTGACCTCTTGTGCAACACAGGCCATAGAATTTCACCACGTGATTCCTGTGTGAAGCTCATAATTGGTGGAGATACAGCATATCTTTTGGGAAAACACACAATTTTGATTTAAAAACTTTCTGTGATGGAAAAATCACCACATCCCTCGGTAAGTTGTTCCTATAGAGAATTCCCCTCTCTGTTAAGAAGAATGTTTTGATACAGAACAGAGTCCAAGGTGTCTTTTGACCTAGCAGACCACCGAGGCCCTTTTGGCAAAAAACTGGTCTTAATGAGTGGCGAAAAACAAGGAAAAAAATTACTACTATACTGACAAGTTGAAGAATCAGAGGGATTCTGAGTTGCTGCTCTGGCACATGGAAGCAACTGACAACATGTGGGGCTAAAGCCTCCTTATATAAATAACCATGTTAAAGGCCATGTTATGGTTTGAGAGGTCAGATTTCCTAGAGGATTCTGAGGGTGTTATCAAGTGCACAGACAAAAGTAGGGATCTGTATTGACAATACTCAAAGGAGAAAAATAAAACTTGGTTTACTTTATCAAAATGTATATGTTCATTTATGTGAAGTAACCTTGAAACTCCTTTAAGCTCCTTTTGCTATGGAAACTAATGAGAAAAAGTGACTCAACTGACACTGGCTGCCTACTTAATTTATCCCATGAGATAATTCTGACAGGTTTTAAAATGCTTATGATGGCTTCTATAAATTTGTTATTAATAAGTATTCTTTAAATATAATAATTGCCTTTGCAATTTGCTACATATGAGTTTTATCTGTCTTGAATGAGCATTATGGGAATGGAATTCCATTTATTGATAACTTATTACTGTGCTTCTTTGGTATGAATGAATCTCTCAAGTGGAAAGCTGAATAAATAAAATCCTACTACTGTGAAATTTTTGTTTATCCAAAATCTATCTGATTTGACTCCTTGTTCTTATTTCCCTGTGTGTACTATTATTTGAATACCAGCACCTTCAAGTGAATGATTTTTCAAGCACCCAACAAGTTGAGATCAATAAGCACCATATTGTAAAAAGAAGCAATGAGGCTTCTTGTCTTGTTTCACTGCTGGATACCTTGGTAATGTCATTTCTACACTTCTGGCCAATATAGTGTAACTTTTGGTACAGTGCTCTTTCTGTTCTTCCCCTACACTGGTTTTCCCCCTCCCCCCTCTTTCAATTCAAATTTTTTAATCAGAACCATTCCACAATCCATATGACTTCAGTGAAGAGTTTTGACAGAATTTTTTTTTCATTGAAATCCCGACTGCCCCTCATACAATATGCAGATTACCAATATGTCCCCATCTTTGGAATATAAGAATGGCCTTACTGGGTCAGACCAATGGTCCATCTAGCCCAGTGTCCTGTCTTCACACAGTGGTCAGTGAAAGATACTTCAGAAGGAATAAACAGAACAGGGCAATTATCAAGTGACCCATCCCCTGTTTTCCAGTCCCAGCTTCTGGTAGTCGGAGGTTTAGGAACACTCAAGAGCATGGAGTTGAATACTTGACCACCTTGGCTAATAGCCATTGATGGGCCTATCATCCATGAATTTATCTAAACTTTTGCTGAACCTAATTCTACGTTTGGCCTTCACTACATCCCTTGTCAATGAATTCCACAAGCAAATAAATTTGTTAGTCTCTAAAGTGCCACAAGTACTCCTTTTCTTTTTGCGAATACAGACTAACACGGCTGCTACTCTGAAACAAGCTGACTGTATATTGTATGAAGAAGTACTACTTAAGTTAGTTTTAAACTTGCTGCCTATTAATTTCATTGGGTGGCCTCTGGTTCTTGTGGTGTTTCCCTTCATGTAACACTCCCTTATTTGCTTTCTCCACACCAGTCACGATTTTATAGACCTGTATCATACCCCCCTTTTCTAAGATAAACAATCCCAGTCTTTTTAATCTCTCCTCATATAGAAGCTGCTGCCTACCCCTAATTATTGTTGCCTTTCTTTGTACCTTTTCCAATTCCAATATACCTTTTTTGAGATGGGGCAATCAGCACTGCAGGTAGTATTCAAGTTGTGAACACACCGTGTATTTACACAGTGGCATTATGGTGCTTACCATCTTATATGTCCCTTTCCTAATGGTTCCTAGCATTCTATTAGGTTTTTTGACTGCTGTTGCACGTTGAATGGATGTTTTCGGAGAACTATTAACACTATTAACACATTAACTATTGACTCTAAAGTCTTTCTTGAATGGTAAGAGCTAATTTAGATCCCATTATTTTGTATGCATAGCTGGGATTATGTTTTCCAATGTGCACTACTTTACATTTATTACTATTGAATTTTATCTGCCATTTTGATGCCCAGTCACCCAGTTTTGTGAGATCCCTTTGTAACTCTCAGTTAAGTCCAAAGCAGACTTCAATCTTCAGTAATTTTGTGTCATCTGTAAATTTTTCGACCTCACTATTCACCCTCTTTTCCAGATCATTCATGAATATGTTAAGCAGTAAAGGTCCTAGTACAGATCCTTGGGGGACACTGCTATTTACCTCTCACCATTCTGAAAACTGACCACTTATTCCTACCCTTTGTTTCCTGTCTGTTAATCAGTTACTGATCCATGAAAGGACTCTTATCCCATGACTCCTTACTTTGCTTAAAATCCTGTGGTGAGGGACCTTTTCAAAGGCTTTCTAAGAGTCCAATACACTATATCAACTGGATCATCCTTGTGCACATGCTTGTTGACCAATTAAAAAAAATTGAATAGATTGATGAGGTATGATTTCCCTTTACAAAAGCCATGTTAACTTTTCCCCAACATATTGCGTTCCCCTATGTGACTGATACTTCTGTTCTTTTCTATCGTTTCAACCAATTTGCCTAGTACTGAAGTTAGACTTCTTGGCCTGTAATTGCCATGATCACCTCAGCCTTTTAAAAAATTCAACATTACAATAGCTACCCTTCAGTCATTTGGTACAGAGGCTGATTTATGGAACATGTGACATACCAGAGTTGATTTCATATTTGAATCCCTTCAGAACTCTTGGGTGAATATCATCAGGTCCTTGTGACTTATTACTGATTAAGTTATCAGTGTCTTTTAAAGCCTCCTTTATTGACACCTCAGTCTGGAATAGTTCCTCAGATTTGTTACTTAAAACCAGTGGCTCAGGTGTGGGAATCTCTCTCATCCTCTGCAGTGGGGACTGATGCATAGAATTTATTTAGCTTCTCTGCAATGGTCTTGTCTTTCTTGGGTATTCTTTTTTGGCCTGCCTAATTATACTTTTGCACTTGAAAAGAAACTCCAAGTAATTTTCCTCACTAGGATTTCACTTCCAGTTTCTAAAGGATGTCTTTTTGCCTCTAACCATCTCTTTTCCTCTGTTATCTAGCCCTGGTGGCATTTTCTTGGTTTTTCTTTTCTTTTTCTTTTTTTTTTTTAAATTTTGGGTATACATTTACTTTGAGCCTCTGTTATGGTGTTTAAATAGCTTCCATGTGCTTGCAGGCATTTCCCCTTAGTGACGGCTCCTTTTGAATTCTGTTTTAACTAGCTTCCCCATTTTGAAGTTAAATTCTACTTTGGTGGACTTCTTTGGTATTTTCCCTCCTACAAAGATATTAAACGTAATAACGTTGTGTCTGTATTACTTAGCAGTTCAGCTATATTTACCTGTTGGACAGATCCTTTACTCCATTTAGGATTAAATCAAGAATTGCTTCTCCCTTTGTGGGGTTCCAGGACTAGCTGCTCCAAGAAGTAGTTATTAATGCTGTCTAGAAACTTTCTCTTCATATTGTCCTGCAGTGATATGTTCCCAGTCAGAATGGGGATAGCTGAAATCCCCCATTATTTATTGGGTTTTCAGTTTTTGTGGCATCCCTAATTTCCCTGATCATTTCAGTCACCATCACCATCCTGGTCAGTTAGTCGGTAGTAGATTCTTACTACTATGCTCTTATTATTCAAGCATAGAATTTCTATCCATACAGATTCTATGTTGCAGTTTGATTCATTTAAAATGTTTACTATATTTGACTCTTTTATGCTTTCTCTCATGTATAGTCCAATCCCCGCCCCGCTCTCCCCCCCATCAGCACGATCTACTCTGTCCTTCATATATATTTTGTACCCTGGCATTACTGTGTCTCATCTATTATCATTGTTTCACCAAGTTTCTGTGATGCCTATTGTATCAATATCCTCATTTAATACCGTCTCATACTTTCTCATCACTCCAGTCACTTGTCATGATTGTGTATCCCATTGTTTTGCAAGAGTAGGGTTACTAGCCTTGGTGTCTTGGCCTAAATTTAGCTTAGATAATTATATTATTCCCCCTGAAGTTTTAAATGGACAGTGTTATTTTCCTATTGTGTGTCCTAAATTGTTGTGCAGTGTGTTGCTGTGTGCTTGTTAAACAGCTGTTGCATTGCACTCCAGAGGGGTCTTCAATAGTGCATGAAGCAACTCATCTCTGTGTAAATGTATTTGGGGGAAAATTCTGACCTGACATCCATACATGTGATGTGAGAAGAGAGGAGCAAGTTGTAGCTGGACGGAGATGTATTGCCATTCAACCTGACAGAGAAAACCACTGATGCCCCCACCCACCACTGTTTAGATATGTGGAGACATGACAATGGGCATCTTACATCTATTGGGCAGCTGCAATTCTGCAGAACACCAGATCCATTGGAAACTGTGTACACTCCAGGAACTTCAGTTAATCCAGCTATAAAATTGAATAAATAAGCATGGATTGGCATGACGGTCTCCACCTTGCTCTGTAACTCCTAGCCGGTCTCTCAGTAGAGAAAGGAAGTGCAGGAAGAGCCTTGTTTGTTGCTAAATGTTTGACATCTTGACAAATGAAAAATAAAACAACCCACTTACCAGCTTTGAGGGCTGACAAAATAGCGTATTGCTCAGTTATTTGACAGATGACCTGATGATTGCTATGGGAACCAACAGGAAGCAAAGTGCCACATGATGGAAGCTGCCGCTGTGTGGCAAAGGCTAATAACATGAAATAAATGAAGGGGCTAAGAGGTTGGAAACATTCTAGTGGCTCACAAGTATAGTCTGACTATGAAAATGGTTTTGAATCTTTATCAGATTGTTACACAGAGGAAAATTGAGAAGTAGCTAGAACTCTCCCCACTCCCAAAACTTCCCAGCTTTATTCTTCTTGCATTTGCTTAGCATTTAACTATAGAATGGAGACTCCAAAATGGACACAGAGTGCTTTAAAAATGCAATAGAAAAAGTAGAGGAAAATCAATAATGGTGTGAGGAATGACTTCAACAGCTTGTATTTTCACAGTGGTAATCAAAAAGTAATTTTATATCCAATAATTTGTATTGATTGTTTGTGAAACTATAATGCATTATGCCATAAGCCTGGTTGGGTGGTTATAAATATATGTACCATTTTGTTGGGCTTGTTCTTTTCTTATCGAGTTTCATTTTCTCTAAGAGGAATCTTATTTTGTGGTGTTAATACATGGCAGCAAGGTATAGGGCCATGCACATTATTTCAGCAAAGAGTCATAGCCTCGCTGTCTGCTCTTACCTTATTTGTGGGGAAGAACAAAGAGGTGCCTGGCATAATGGAGCCCTTCAGCTAACACTGTTTGCAGGACAGCTTACCCGCAGTTGTCAACCATTTTGACTTTTCCAGCTGCCTACCAAATGCTCAGAGAATTGGCTTGTGTAGAATCATATTAGCTTTTGAATACAAAAATTTCCAGTTCTGCTGTGAAATCAAGAAGAGGCAGGCCATAAAGCACATTCCGCAAAAGAAAAAAATGGCACTGTAAAGATTTTGCAGAAAGGGCAGGGCTGTTTTAAGCAGTATCTTTGTCTTATTTCTGCTCTTCAAATTATTAATGTGACCCAGTCACAAACCAATAATTTTGGTAGACACTTAAACAGAGAATTTGTTGTTTTTTTGTGGGGGATTTAAATTTTCTGTTTAAATCCCCCACAAAAAACAACAAATTCTCAGGCAGAACCCCTGTGGTTTTAAAAAAAAAATACAAATTATGTTGGCATATAATTTTGGACTGATATTTCTTATTTTTCTTGCAATGCATACTGTCTGTTGGTGAAATATCCCAGTACTTGGATAGGTTTTTTTTAACAAACACTCCAGGTAAATACCATTAATAGCTCATCTGTTATTCTGGTCTGTTCTGTTAATATGTTCTCTTTGATTCTTGCCTCTTCTGACCTTTATGAGGGGCCAGTGGGGATGTAATTCATCCTATCATCTTCAGAAACTTCAATGTGAAAAGTATACATCACATAGAAAACCATACTGCATACATTGCATACTGAAACAAACACACTGCATAATAAAACATAGACTTCATATACTAGTCAGTGAAGCAGCTGCATTTTATATTGAAAAGAGTAATCCGTTACAGAATATTACTTTTAGCTATGTCACCAGTCAGCCTTTTTAGGGAAGTTGGTGAAGTACTAGCCCGCTGTTAGGCTGTGTAAACCCTACGTTCTGAAGGTAAAACAGGATTTACATGTCAGTTTTACTCTGACAAGTGACGACAAGAATAGCCTTGTAGGGTTACATGTTGGGCTGGTTGAAAATTGGCATTTCTGTCTCATGGAAATTCCAATATTCCACTTGGGAGGGGACTGGGACGTGGGCAGAAGCAGGAGTTGGGAGTCAGGCCAGGTCAGGTCAGTTACCGGGCGGTCAGAGGACAAACCAAAAGTCCAAGTGTCCAGAGGCAGGTTACCGGGACATCAGCAGCAGGAGACAAACTTAAGAGCAGAACTATGAATTGGTAACCAGAGTCAGGCCAGCTCAGGATACCAAGAAGTCAAGCTGGGGAGCAGAGGCATAGTCCAAACAAGGTGGATTCCAATTGCATGAACAACTTTCTGTTCCTGTGCTGGGTTTATATAGACACTGTGAACCAATCAAGACCTACAGCATTCTGGAGTGAGAGGGTGTGTGCGAGCCGCCCAGCTGAGATGGACAGACTTTGGCTAGCAGGCATTGTGCTGGCACTCTAAAAAATAACTGTGTAGATAGTGCTTTAAAACTGAGCCCACCCTAGTCCCTAGGCTTCAGAACCTGAACTCCAGCTCAAGTCGCAACTTTGAAGCGCTGTCTACACAGTTATTTTTAGAGGGCTAGTGTGAGCCCCGCTAATGTTAGTCTGTTGACCAATCCTGGGAGGCTTGCTGATGCTGAGTCCAAAATGCTGTGTAGACATACCTACAGTCACTCAGTGATAGAACCAGGATTAGAACCCTGGCCTCCTGACTTCTAGTTTGATGTATTTTCCGTGAGCTGAATCTTAGCAGCAGTGTTCTGAGGTAGGGGTGTGTGTGTATGTGAAGTGTGTGTGGTAAACTAGTTCCAGGGACAGCAACAGATCCATGTTACTGGTTTTGAGACTCAGTGTTTTATTAGCTCTTAATCAGACTTCATGCTAGACTCTTTGCAAGACACTCTAGTTAAGGAAGAGGCAAGTAGCTGAAGTCTTAAAAAAAGTTTCTTCTTTTTCTACCACTTGGGAAGAAATTCTCTATTTAAAATGGGGAATCTCACTGAATCTGGTAGAAATAACATATAGTGGAAATACTTGCAGATACAATCAGTTTCCAAAGTCCTATATTTACACAGCAGGGAATTAACATGAGACTTCACAGGCTGCTAGAATGCAGTGTTTGAGAGACATTGGTTTCTTCAGTACTAAGACAGTTTAGATGTAAATGTTCTTCTGTATGGCACTATAATTCAATCCTTGGATTTCTTCCATGACTGTTTGAACAGGATGCATATTTTCTATATATTGAGAGACAGATAATGCCAATCTAACCTATAATGAATGCATGTGGACAGTAGGTTCCTGTTCAATTATTTTTTACAGGAAAAAACCAGCAGGAATAATCTTTATTTTCTGATATGTGGCTGTTTAGTTTCATTTGTAGATGGGACCACAGACATCACATGCTTGATTGTCTTCTCGCAACAGTTTTACACTTGGAGTAATTTGACTCCAGCTGAGTTACTCCTGATTTACACAAACGTAAACCAGAGGAGAATCAGGCCCCTTCACAGCAATGCAAATCTGTTTCTGTTGAGATAAATCATATGAGAATCTTTCCCCAAAATAAATTTTACAAAATGAACTTATCTTTCCAGTAGACATTCCCCATGGAAAAATTTACTTGGATATTTTTGTTTTGTTTTGTTTTTCATTTTTTATCAGGGTATTTGGAAACTTGAAGGGAGAGAGAGATAGTCTGAACAGAACACAACTGGGATTCAGAACTGAGCAAGTGGAATCTTTAGTAATCAGGAGAAAATGGTACTCACTGATTCTCAGGCATTTTTCACTTCTCTGTTTTTTTGATTCAAGTACAAGATTCGGATTTTTGTCTCTCTAACCTACCAGTAATTAATAATATGATTCATTTATGCAGTGCTTTCCTTTCATATCCTGCAATGCGTACAAACTTAACTGAGATCTTATTGCAAGTTAAAAGAATGTTCAATCCATTTTTTCAGCATTCTCATGGTATAATCAATAGGGAGGATCAAAATGTTAATATCACATACTTTGATAGGACGCAAAATTAGACTACAGTTTTGTAAAATCTGTACTTTCATGATGAATATTCAAAGTAGTCCCAGCTCACTTTGGTGAAGAGATCATACAACTACTTTTCCATCTGTTTATGTTAACTGATTGTTCCCATTTCAAAGGTGGTCTTTATTGATAAGCTTCAGAACAGCACCTTAAGGTAAGGTAAGATAAGCAAGTTAAGGGGGACAGTAATTAGGAAATGGATCTCTTGACTAATAGAAGTCTACAGCTTTGAAGATGGTGTCTTGATATTTCACTTACCTCTATTAGAAACAATTGTTACTGGCAACTTTCAGTAATTTGCAAGTTGTCAGTTACAATTTGTAACACTTTTTTTCCTCGTTACTATATAGAATAGTCTTCCCAGAAATGGATTAAACATATTGATTCCTTCTCTCTGAGGTACCCGGAATGAGTTTAGAATATACTACTTGTGCATTTATAATTTTATATATCTCTGGGTTGCAACTTATTAAAAGCCATGAAGCCTAACAAATATGGCAAAACATACATAAAACCAATGACCTTTAAGATCAGTGCTTCAAGAGATATTGTAGCTCTGTGCTTTTTAAAGGTGCCTCTCTTCCAGATGCTTTATTAATATTTTCTGATAAAAGTTACTTCTGCTATAAAATCAACATTTATTGTGACTGAACCAGTAGCATAATTAAAGCATTTAATACTGCTATGCTACTGTACTACTGTTAGCTACTATGTATAGCAAGTTTCTGCTTACAAAGAATATTTTTGATTTTTTAAAATTTAAATATGTTGAGTTCTGACTTCATTACATTGCTCTAATTTCATAATTTTCAAAAGTTTGGGGTTATAAGTGGAAAGTTGCTGTCGGAAACACATGGAAGAAAAAAAAACATCAGAAACCACAGAAAACATTTGTGCTAGGAAATAGAAAACACATACACATTCACCTCAGTCTATTTTTGTTTCCTTTATTTGGTAATGAATATTTTGTTAAATATTAAAGGAACTACTGCTCTGTAACACACAAATAAACACTGAGAATAATAATTACTAGACATGGGCCAAAACAAAAACCTTTTCATCAACTGCCTCCCACCAACTTGAGTGCTTCAAAAATGGAACAGAAGCCAAATCAAAACCCTCAGCAAACAAGGTTTTGGAAAATTAAGACCCAGTCTCTTCTGCCTTCCTCTGTTACTTGTTCTGTAGCCCACATAGTCATTGAGTATGTATGTATTTAACAGTTAAAATAAAATATACACAGCAACTGAACCAGCATTAAAAAGAAGGGCCATATCATGGTCCAGTCTTGTCTGGCCATCCCAGGGCATAAGGGTAAAGTACTTCCCATGCACTTATGCAGCCTCCCCATATCACTACTGCAGGCACAAGGGAAAGCAGGGATTGTGTGACCAATATTCCACCTTTTACAGCCATGCAGGTGGGGAAGGAGTGGGTGGAGAGGCACAATGCAATGCTGAGCTGACATAGAGGTAGACAGTGATATGATACTGGCCAGGGCCAGCAGCAGACTACTACCCCCTTTGGAAGAAGGGAGCAGGGAAGGAATTGTGTATCTTTACATCACAGTTGCTTCTCAAGACTCCTTCAGGAGTGGCACAGCAGTATGTGCCCAGGCTACAGAGAAGGGGTGAAATCTTGGCCCCATTGAAGACTCTGGGAGTTTTGCCAATGCCTTCAATAGAGATGGGGTTCTACTCGAAGTGTCTCTATCTGTGCTTATGCCAAGTTCTCTGTGTTTATTTCTGTATATATTGTTGACACTCATTTTTAATACACCTGGGATTACCAGGAAAAATGCTCATGTGGAATTTTTTATTAAAAAAATTGTTTTGTACTACTTTCCAATGTCTTTCAATTGGAAAACAGTATAAAGGTGGAAACATTGTGATTGTCCCCATTTTCTCCTAGTTTTTTAGGTTTTAAAAAACCCCACACTTCTCCCCATTTTTCAATTGAATAAAGGGAAAAAAGTAATATATTTTCCTACCTTCCTCTTCCTTTTTTTAAAGTCCAAAAATGGAAATGTTTTGGGTTTTCAAAAGCCAAAATGAAACTTTTCTGGTTTGTTTCAAAATGTTGATCCAAAATGAAAGAAGTGGGGTTTTTTTGTTTGTTTGTTCCTTTTTAAAAAAGGTAACTGAACTTGATACTTTCCACTGGATATGTCAATTTCAGTGAAAGCATGTTTTCTGACTGGAAGCTTGTCACAAGTACTGCTAGTGATCTGTGCATTTGAGGAGGTTCATGTTTGGCATTCATTCTGTAACATGAAAGATATATGTTGCATTTCGTAAGTGTACTGCGGTGGTGATGTGATCATACAGGCATATATATTGTGTAAGTCTCAGATATTTTGGTTTTAGTCGTACAAAAGAGAGGAATTTGATCTTATGGTTAAGGCATTAGATTGGATCTCAGTTTGCAGCTCTGCCACAGACTTCAACTGTGACCTTGAACAAGCCATTTAATCTCCTGATGCCTCAGATTCCTACATGTCAAATAATGGTGATAATATTTTCCTACCTTAAAGGGTGTTACAGATATATAAAGTAATAAATATCCGAGAGGCATTCCGATACTACAGTGATGACACCATGCCTGTTTTTTACAATACGAAATAGAATACATCTTGTGGATTTCAGTAGAAATCAATATCCTGCTAGAGTAATAGTTTGTTTTTCACACCAATTACTTTAAACTTTATTAGCACGTTGGCAAATAGCTTTCTCATAATGGGATATATTTTTCCACTTTTCCTCTTTTCCTTTTTATAAAGTTTATTTTCAGAAAAAAAATTGATCATACAATAAACAAAGAAAATATGGTATATCTGACATTACAATAATGACTGGAAGTAGAAGAATTACACTTAAAGAATACAAAATACAATGAGTTATAGAGAACCAAAGCAAGGTTGCTTAGATGCATAATACAAAGAATTATTGACACATAAAGAATTTGAATATTCTATGCAGGTCAAATTTGGTAGTTGTTTTGATAGGTGAACTAATCTTCATGTCTAGGATTTATGGTTTTGGTTTTTGTTTTTTGCACAGGGATTTGTGGTAATGACATTCAATTAGACTCAAAGTTCTGCAACTCACATGAATTAGGTTTCATTTTCTTTAGCTCTGGGTATTTATTTAGGTAATGAGAACATCCACAGTTACATTAGATCCCATTTTGTCCATGGAGATCCATTCAGTTTTCCCAGTCCATGTAAAATGGATTGACAGGAACCTGATTTGCCCATCTGGTATTAAGGAAGCATGTACATGCGGCTCCTTCCAAATGTCATTCCCAAGACCTTGAGGGATGGACTCTGACCTGAGGAGAAGAAAAAGTTTGGTGACCATGCAAGTGCTGTTTGAAAGGACATATTTTTCCCTGAAGAGAGCGACTTCGGCTTCTGAAGCCATGGAGCCACTGCACACTTCTCAGCTCTCTCTCGACCTTGTACTGCAGACACACCAAGGACAGGATTTAGTTCAAAATCAGGGTTGCTATGTTAAGAAGAAAAAATAAATTTGCAGCTCATGAGCCATAATCTGTTTAGACAGTAAAAGGTGACAATGCCTTTTCCATCAGTATTTACAATAGATCATTATGATATCAGAGAATACAATGATAGTGGTGTTATCTGCTGAGTCAATGCTTTACTTATATATCTCCTTAGATATACGTACATAATGGCTATTAGCCTTTTTAATCAATAAACTGTATTTTAAGATGTTCCTGAATGTGGCAATGTGAAAGTTTGAGAGCCACTCTTATCCTGCATCCGATGAAATGAGCTGTAGCTCACGAAAGCTTATGCTCTAATAAATTTGTTAGTCTCTAAGGTGCCACAAGTACTCCTTTTCTTTTTGCGAATACAGACTAACACGGCTGCTACTCTGAAACCTGTCTTATCCTGTGGATCAGTAATCTGGGCCTCAAGAACATATTTACACATTGAGCCAAAACTATTCAGGAAGGAACCATTGTAAATCAGAGAGATTAGAGATGGCAAAGACCTATTGGATCATCAAGTCCATACTCCTGTATATAAGGACATTGTTTCCCAATAGATGATTTCTGAGCTGCTAAACTGGCATTATACTTTTATTTTAACCAAAATGCCAAGGAAATATAAGTTCTTATTAGGTCAATAAAACTGAGTATTTAAATATTCTTACATAATAGAGTTGAGGACTGTAGTATAGGGACCAAAACAGTCCAGCATATCAGCTCCCATTGCCACACATAATTTGAAGTAGTTAAAAGTCAAAACTAACCCTAAGCTGTATCCCAAAGCTCAAAAGATTTTGGTTTATTTAAATAAAAATAAATTTCTGAGCCTCCGTACTTCTGGGTACTAGGCAGGAATGTAGGTGGCAGTTCCATATACCTTGAGAAAGACTGCTATTTTGTATTTCAGCCTAGACACTGGAAGTAAGAAATAAAAAAAACCTCACCAGCAAACCTTTCTTTGGGAGATTTCCAACTGAATTGTACAGATCAGATAGCTATAGCTGAGATTCATCATCTGAATTTTCAGGCACTTACCTGAATCAAATCTTTTAAGAAGAACTCATCACTAGTTTAAACATATTTGATGGCTTTTGTATGTAAGTGTGATGTTCAACTGAAAAGTGATCTTTGGTAAAAGTTGCATTGTGGAATACCATGCTTACTGTATCTCAGGGATTTTCTGCATCAAATTTGCTGAGTTTACAAGTAAAAGAATGAGTCCTGTGATTGAAAATCAAGATGTGATTTTTTTTTTACCACTATCTCTGTCTCCACTGGTGTGTGTTACAGGTGTAATTACAATAACACTGAGGTATGTATCTCCACAAAGTGCTCCCAACCATGTGTTTATAAGAGTCACTTTTCAGAGGCAAACCACACATTAATGTTATTCAAACAAAAGTTCGAACAAAAATTAATTCAGGGAAGTCCTATGGCCTGTGTTATACAGGAGGTCAGACTAAATGATCATCATGGTCCCTTCTCTCTTGATGATCTATGAAAAGTGAGACAATTAAAGTAAAACCATATTGTAGCTCTTAATTTGTCCCGCTACACTTTAATATCACAGAAGGCTATGTGCCACCTATGTTGTAAGCAGTATATCGGTCCCAAGGGAAGAAAGAAACAAAACTTTGTCGGGTGTCTTGCTTTTTGTGCTTTTACTGAGAGACTTTGAGTTTAAGGATACATCTTGACATTTCCCTATTCTTTGTTGAATGGTATAATGGCTTTGGAGTTTATTTAAATTGGATCATTTGTTTAAAGCTTGTAAGAACATTTTGATAATTTAAAGTATATGCTGATGTAGCATTTCTGCCAGGAATCAGTAAATCTCTTTTTACAGTAAATGTGAAATCCTACAATTCTGACTAACTCAATAAATTCTGACTAACTCTGACTAACTGCCTTTTCTTTCCCTTGATACTCACTCTGTTTATTCCCAAGGTGACCTAGTAATTTAAGTCAGCTCTCTCCACCCTCTTGCACATTTTGACTTACAGAGAAGATCTAGACCAGCGCCTTTACCTTTGTGCAATACAAAGTTGCAGTTAACGACATCTCCATGATCACTGAACACTGGAACAAAAAAGCTATTCTTCATGAAAATTAGAACCACACATCATGCTTTAAAAAAACCCCAACAACCTTGATAAAAACAAACTCTGGAAACCTCTGATTATGGGGGAAGATAAAGAAGATACAATAATGCATTTCCCAGAATGACAGCTACTGATATCTGCAAACAGCCTTCACTAGAAGAAAGAAAGCACACTGCTCCAATCAATACACTGATAGTCTGTAATGTAAAGATTAAGATCAGAATATTTAAAAATGTAATACTTGGCCACTTCATATAGCACTTTGGAAGTCAATATCTTTAGAAACCTGGTCCATTTCCCTGCTTTGAAAGCATTATATATTTAAGGTTCCTAAATAATTCATCTAGTCCATGTGATTAAAAATGTAAAAAGTAAGTCCATCCATTATCTTCTGCAGCTGCTGCCTGGATATTAGTTTTTCTAACGGCGCACTATTCTTTCTTCCTATGCTTAATTGAGACTTAAATGGATACATTAAAGAAAGAGAGCATAAGCTCCGCCCATCTACTAAAATCAAAAGGACACTTACTGTTCCTCAGAGGATACTGCATATGCAAATATACACACACATCTCCAATATTTACATTTAATATCCCCTTTAAAATGAGATTATTCCACCATCAAAAGTTATTTTGATTTAATGGGGGAAAGCCAGCATTATGATTTACTGTGTTCACCTTTACTGTCATTCCACAGTAATGAAATGTGCATATTATGAGCTGTTAGGAATACAGGGCTGTATCCTGCTTATTTACGTAATTAAAGTTAATGAGACTACTCTTGTGACTAAGGCAAGCAGGGTTTGTCCAAAATGTATAAACTCGAAGGACAGGGATCTTGACTTCTTATTTGTTTGTAAAGCACCTAGCACATCTTAGATGTTGCTAAAAGTGATAAAATATTACAAATATATTATTTTAAAAACTCCTTTCCTGTGCTTGTCCCCTACCTATTCCCTTCTTAGAAGTCACATAAAATTGAACTGCACAGCTACTTTAAAAAAAATAAAGTTTGTAAGTTCCAAATTAATTCTCAGGATAGAAGTGCAATTAAAATTAAAAATTTTAAATTAAAAAATAGAAATTAAAAATATATTTAATGTAAATACATTGACATTTGAAATGTGTGTGGCTGGCAAATCAGTTCTCCCTTCACTCACCGGCCAAGTTCACGGTTCTGTGTTTCCTTTTGCAAAAGCTGAGGCTTCATCACCACATAAAACAGTGAAGAGAAATCATCCAGGAAAAATGCTCCCTCTGCTCTTTTATCTGGTTGCAATCTCAGATGGAGGTAGGAGGAATGCATTTCAGATTATTGGTGCCAATGTAAAAATATTAGAGCTGGATAAGAAAAAAATGCTTTTAAAATTTTGTCCATAAAAAGAGCACACTTTTTTTTACACAAAATGTAAGCAAAATGTTTCAGTTTTTGACCAGCTATAATAAATGCATGTGTAATTTTTGTCCACAATATATAGAGCTGTATTGCGCCGTGAATGCACAGCCCTGCATTTGGGAATAGGCCACCATGCAGCAAGAACCACATTTGGGATTCTTAACATGTGCTCCACAGTGCGAGAGACATAGCCCTAATTTCACTCCATCCACTGTTGGGGGAGTTTAGTGCTGCTGCACGCCCTAGTTATTTCTCTTCCTTCACCCCTGCATGGCATCAGCTCACTGTCTGGCTGATATTTTATTAGCATCAATTCTTGCTCCTCTTGAAGTCACAGGAGTTCTGCCATTAGCTTAAATGGAACCTGGGATTGGATCTTGTCAATTTTGTTCTGAAATGTTTTCAGAAGAATAGCTTTCTCCATTCACTTGTTAAGCAGCTTTTTTAATGAATTAGCTTTGCAGTTCATTTTTGGAGCGTGGTATGCACTGTATTATTTTGCTTCTTTTGAAATCAGTGGCTAATATGGGCTTGGGGGACCACAAAGAAAGAGTGAATTCCAAGCCCAAGAAACCTGCCCCAAGCAAATCCGGCTGCCAGCCCTTTCAGACAAGGAGTTACTTAGCTCATATGAGTCAACCAAGTTTATCTGCTGCAGTATTACATAGAGAAAGAGGAGTTCTTTCAAGTAGTCATGATTAGAAACTGAGTTCTTTATAGGTCAAGCCCAATGCCTTCAGCTTCACCTGGAAAACATTTGGTAGCTAAGGAAACTATATCATAGAGCACAGGCATGATGTGCCCCGATGGAAAATACTGCTTTGTGAACCGGCAGACACATTCCGTGCTAGGTGTAATTTCTGAATGGTTTTTAAGGCCATGCAGAACACATTGCAATAATGCAATGATCAGGTCATGCTCGTACAGAATGTGTTGCAGTAAATCTGTGTTGAGGGTACACTTATGCAAAGGCTATTACAGTAATGCAATGTTGAGATGAGAAAGGTTTGGATAATTGGGGTGAAGTCACCATCCCAAAGAAAAGGCTGCAGCCTTTAACAGCAGGTGTTAAAAAGCACTAGTAGCAAGCACTTATACCTGAATATTCAGAAACAGCTGACACTTAGTTATGAATGGTGGGCCATACTCCCTTCTATTAGGAGTTTTGATAAAATTGACTCCATTTCTTCACCCATTCTGATCAGAACCATCTCAGTTTTACCTGGGATGAGTCTCAGCCAGCCCTTGTCCATGGTCAACTCTCTGTTAAACACATGTTAAATCACTGTCCGTTTCATAAGAGAGGGAACTATAAAGCAGGGTGACATCAGAATCCCATTGCTATATATGATGGGACAACTGTGGCAATTAAAATGATCCAGACAAGGATCTGACTGCACCCTTTGCAACAATGATCATGTACACATGTCCAATTACTTTATGTAAATGTGATAAGACACAAATAAATATAAATTTGGTGCTCGCTGATGTCTTACAGTAGCTTTCTTTATAGTAATGATGCCCCAGAATAGGCTTGTATCCCCCCCCAAGAAAGGGTTTTAAATGTTGTGTAATTGCTTAATTAGTCTTGCTTTCTTCCATTGAGAGATTTAAATTCCCATGGGGTTCTTCAAGCCCTCTCCTTATTTATAAGCTGTGCTGATCCAATCAGGGAACACAAAAATACCATGTGATTTATGGAACCAATCACAACTAGCCAACACAGCTTCAATTTTGAACATTGAATACTAATAGTGAACTGTTTATGATCAGTCCACCCAAAAAAATCAGGTGATTGAGTTTAACAAATAGTTTCAGGGAATTCGTGATCTGTTTGGTCATTCGACAAGCATAAAATGAGGCTAAATTCATTGAGTACGTTATCCACTGTGAATTATTTGCTCAACTGTAATAAACAATAGATTAATTCCCTCTTCCTCTAGTCATCGCTAACTTCTAGATTTGTCTCTTGTACATATTTTAAATCTCCTCTCAGGAGTTACATTTGCTGCCCTTTGGGAGCTGTGAGTTAGGGCTACACAGAGACATGAATATATTGCTAAATAGCTTGAAAATTCCCTTCTTCCCATCACTGCTATTGCTTCAAAAGTCTTTTCCCCTTTGTGTTTGCTAAATAGGTTTTATTTAATAACCTATAGAGTAATGAGATGTAAATGCTTGCTGGACTGGTAGACTGAACGCTAGGAGGAGAGGTCTGCTTTGTCCTTCAAAATCAAGCTGCAATAGGATCTGACTCATTCTGCAGCTATGGCATGTATTTTAAATCAATTACTAATAATGAAATAAGATCACAGATCTGTGCCATCACAAAGAACGTTCACTTCTGACCTTTCCAGACCAGCTGTAACAATCACAGACCATACAACCAGTGTGTAACCAATTGTCTGAAATCTGTGTGTTCCTTTAAAATGCCCCTCTTACTCCCCCACCCACCCACCCACCGCAGTTACTTCTTACTTCTTCAGCCTCTCAATTAAGCTTTAAACTTTTTTTTTCAATCAGTGGTGTGCCGCCAGTATTTTAACAAGAGACTCCCTCTACATACATACATACATACATACATAAAAATAAAATAAATTCTGCCTTAGCATTTTGATCTACCTTCCATCAAAAATAATCACTCACTATTTTTCCCTCCCCTCACAGCTGCTCGATCTCCCCTCCTCTAGAACAGTTTTGAAAATTCAGGCCTTAAACTAATCTGTGCCTCAGTTTCTCTATTCTCTATTCATAGAGTCAGAGTTTTAAGCCATAAGGGACTATTATATCAGTCTAGCCACTAGTCCAACCACCTGTGTAAAACAGACCATATACTTTCATCCGGTTAATCCTGTATTAATCTCATTAATTTGCCAATCTGTATAATAATGCCTGCCTGCATCATGGGGTACTGAGGCGTACTTTTAAAGCATTCTGAAATCTTCTAATTGATGGTGCTACAGAAGTTCAAAGTATAATTATTATTTCAACCAAGAAGATTACAAGATTAGCTAGCAAACAAACTAATGAAATCTGTTTGGTGACTCAGGCATTTCTGATATTAGAATTATATGAACTAATTATTCAACTGTTTTCAGATTAATGATATACAAATCTTAATTGGTTCTGATCAGAAGTGAGTAAAAGGGCAGTTTAAAAAAAGACATGCTCCTTAAATTGGCATTATGAATATTTTTTCATCTTTGTACAACTTGGCTATATCAGTACTGTAGATCTTAATGCACACACTGATACAAATTATATTTCTGCATGCGTTAATTTTCTTTTTAAGTCATAAATCCTTATCAGAACCTGAAATTGACATATTTTGTCTGAACATAGAAATTGCCATTCCAGATCAGAACAGTGCTCCAACTAATCTGTTATCCCCTCTCCAAGGGTAGTCAGAATTAGATGCTTGAAAGAGAGAGTTGCAAAGAAAAAATAATTTACCCACAGCATCAGTGGATTTCTTCCTAACCACCAGCAGTTAGTGGGGTTTACATCCCATATTGGTTTGTTTTATTCTATCTGATATGACTGTAAATGTTCTCATTTTCCATGTAAATGTCTAATCTTTTTTTTTTTTTTAAATCTATTAAGTTATTGGGCTAAACGCTATCTTGTAGCAACGAGTTCCAGAGATTAATAATGCACTGTGTTAAAATGTACTTCCTTTTATCATATGCATTCCTTTTAAATGTATTCCCTTTCACTGGATATCCCCTGGTTCTTGTATAAAAGATAACTTCTAATTAAAACCACCCAATTTACTTTCTCTGTACCATTCATTATTTTGTATACCTCTTTTGTATGGCCTCTTATTTATCTTAGTTACCACACAGTCCCAGACTTTCTCTCTTCATACCATCTTTTCCGTATCCCCGAAGATTTGTGTCACCTGACTCTGGACCTTTCCTTCTATTTTTATTATCCAAATTTATCTGAAAATCAGCTCAGTTCTAGTTCTGAAATTTGTGTTGGTTTCATTTTGATAAACATCTAAAAGAGTAGCCAAAAGTTGTCAGGGTCTTTGAGGATCCCCTTTGCATATGTCCCAACTCCTTTCCTCACTACAAAACCCATTTTCCTTCCATGAGAATTAGCCCCCTGCTCCTCTCAGCTGCTTTTGGTATAATGTTTTGCATATGATGCCTCTGACCTAATGTACTAGATTCTCATTCCTAGAAGACCCAGTGGTATTTCTGGGAGTACCTTCACACTATGACAGAATTAGAATTTCCAGCACTGTAATGACATCCTTGGCAATAAGATCTTCTGGGAATATTTTATCTACTATTTACTGAGCACCAACCTTGAGGAAAAACACAGGGCCAGATCCTCAGCTAGTATAACTCAGCCAAAAAGCCACTGGCTTTTAATGGAGGCGTGTTGATTTACACCAGCTGAGGAACTGGCCCACAGTCTCTGCCCCCAGTGACTTCCATTCTAACCCAAACAAACATATCACAGTATGGTGTGAACAGGGCAACAGTACAATGAGGCAAGTGGTGCTGTGGGTTGCAGAATATTCATCCAATACTGTGGGGACCTTAGACTTATACATCCAGGGCCTCCTGACTCAGTTGGGAGGTGGAGATGAGGGCACTAGGCAGAGGGCCACTCTCATCTTTCCTTCCACCCTGACCCTCCCCCCCCAAAATGGCCATTCTGACCCTATCTAGACATGTGGGTGGTGGTTGTCATTATCTATTTATTTATTCATAGTGCTCAGGAGCCCCAGTCCCGTACCAGGATCCCATTGTGCTAGATGCTGTACAAACATAACAAAAAGGTGGTCCCTGCCCCAAAGAGCTTACAGAGTCCTTCCATGCCTGGAGATGTCAGACAGGCATGCATGCAAAAATGTGATGTACATAATTGTATTTGGTAGGGTAATAGGTCTCAGGAGCTGGTCATGTTTTGAATATACATGACCTATCAGCTGGCCTGTAAATAGCATGTGCATTTAGAGTAGAACAGGTAAAATTATATTTTTTTAGTGAAGTTAGCCCTTTCTTCTGTTTGTAAATAATTTACAAGTTAATCCTGACTTCTCTGAATCTATTTGCCAAATATTTTATGCAAACAATGTTCAGCCTCTGGCCCTATGACTCTTTGCTATTCATTGTTTTTGATTGGTCACTTAAGTCACGGGATGTTGTTTCTGCTCCCTTGTTTGGAAGGCTGATCTTTTTGCTTTTTTTTTCAGGAGTTCACAAAGTAGTGACTTACTAAGAACACATTTCTGGTAAAATTTCCAGACGAAAAATCATTTGCCACACTTTCAGGACTTGCACACATTTTCATGAATAAACTGGTAACAATCTGAACAATTGAATACAACATATTATATAGTCAGATGTTATATATTATCACTAGTAGAGAAAATTCACCATTTTTATTCATATGAAATGTCCTATCTCTTTTGTGATTGTCACACTGAAGTCCGTATGTGCAGCAAACATCTTGCAACAGAGGACCCTCCTTTGCAGAAGCAGGAGACTTTTCAAACAGCCTTCACTCCAGAATAAGAATAAAGTGAAAATATTTTAGGATAAGGTTCCAATATATCAGTTGAGTGCCTTGGAAATTTTTTTATCTGATTGGCTGCAACCTTTTCAATATTGGAACATGGTTTTCTTATGATCTTGCTGAGCCTCTCATATAAAAATTCTAGGCTGTCAAATAAGTGAAATGAAACTGTTAAATATTATTGGCTTCATTTACAGGAATTTAGGATAGCAAAGTAATACTTGTCAAGTATGTGAACTGAGAATAATAATATACCTGCCTTCTTAAGTAGGTTCCATAACTGCATAATACACATCCAGGAAATAAAAAGCAAAGCTATCCCCCCCTAGGAAATGGGCAAGACAATTTTGTCCCTCCTTTCTTAAAGTTAAAATATTTCCCTTTAGTATCTTTAAACAAAGTCTCATCTTTTGCTTTCTGCCATTTATACCAGTGGCACAGACCTAAGAGACTTTAACTGAGTTTTTGGATCTGTTTCAGATTTCTTTCAAAGCTAGTTCAGGATCACAATTCACCATAATGAAAAGTAAAAACATGCAAGGAGTTAATTCTTTGTGCATCATTCTCTTCTTCACTTATCCTTCCTCAACCTTGCACGCCTATGGTCATGGTATTTAAGGGAAGTTCTGTTTTCAGCAAGTTGATTATGAGGACACGTACCATATATCCATAGAGGTATACAGAGGCTGTTGGACATATGCTGTATATCCTGGGGCACTCCAGGAGTCCCAGTGATACCCCATTTATATTTATTCTTTTTTAAAATGGAAAAAGGCTAATTTAATATCCACCTTTAAAATATTTTGATACCATCATTGTCACAGGGATTTGAAAGTTCATATTAGCTGATATCCTTTACCCTCTTCTGTGTTACTGAATAACTGTCTTAAGAGTGCCATTTTCTGAAATGTTTGATATGGGTTTTTCAGACACCCATAATTTTAATTTTGGCAAATGACTGCACGAAGAAACCTGCATTAACTCTACAAAATAAAGAAAAAGAATACAAGGCTGAAAGCCTGATACACATAGCACTGTCTCCACCCACAGTTCAAGTGTGCAGAGCATACAACATAGGAGGCAATTACTTTTCCAGAGTGAAAGGTAGTGTAATTTTGAGAGCACATACCCTCTCTTTCTCTCTGCAGGTTTTCTCAATAACAAAAAGTAACTGGAGATTTAATATCGAGTGTTAGCCTGAGAATATGTTTTAAGAATTCAATCTGATTTTTAACATTTTTTTACACATTTGTGTCTTATACAAACCTGGCAGATTTCTGTCAGCGGCTTCAAAGCAGATTGACAGAGGGAGTTTGCTCACCTTTTAATCTCCAGACATACTTGTATATTTCTAGCACAGCTCTTTTAGCTATGACCTAAAATTGTCCTTCTCCAGACTTGCTCAATTTTCTTCACATGCCATTACTGAGTTGCCTGTGTAAAGCATAGGGAGCCTGATGGTATCATCTGGAGTGCAGACCAAGCAATGGAAGGGCAGATGGTGCACTACCCCAGGATGATAATATTACCTCTCCTCTTAATTCCTCCCAGGAAAAATCCAAACCTATTAACTGAAGATTTGTAATATAATGTGTTGAAATAAACCGCCCTATAGATATACCCAGATATGCAGGCAAGGATCCATTCTAGGACTGAATTAAGCCTGTAAGAGTGCTGCGGAGAAGCAGCATTGCACTGAGGGGATGCAATCTGTTATGTGTATATATAATAGGCCAGATCTTTGCACCCACTACAGCCCCGATGTGCCACTCCGGGCAAAGAAATTTAGTCAGCTACCCGGAGACTCCTACTGTGTAGAAGCAATTCCCAAGTGTAGTAGAGCCATCCTAGTGTTTCCATGCCAGCACACCTTTCCTGGCTTTTGGCAAAAGGGGTGTTTCTGGCACCTCCCAGAATGGAAGAGGAACAGGCCTGCTCTACCTGGTTGTTTCCCGAGGGAAAGAAATAGCACAGTACAGAACAACGAGGAAAGTCAGTACAATGAAGCTGATGCTCCAGATCAGGAAACCATTACTAGTACTTGTAGGCAGATAAAAGAGGGAACCTCTGGATTTGTAGAACTTTGCAGCAAGACATATCCACTTTGTTGTTAAAGACAACCTGTTGAGGCAAAACATAATTCTAGGTGTGGGAAGGGTTGTCTGCCACTAGTCTGAAAGAACAAGTGCAAAATGTTGAGGACATTATAGCCCCTTAGAAAAGTTGTTATATTGTTTCAAAGATTATTATAATTATTATGGTTTATTTATATTATGGTAGCAACTGGGAGCGCTATTCATAGACCATTGTGCTAGATGCTGTGCAAACAGAGAACAAAAAAGACTTTGCCCCAAAAGGGCTTACAATTGAAGTATAAGATGAGAGACAGATGGATAAAGACAGAAAGAGGAACACAAGGAAACAATGAGGCAATATTGTTCAGTGTGATAGCAGCAAACATAGTACAGCAGCTGCCTGACTAAGTATTATGCTTAGCGAACCCTTCTTTGGAGAAGAGCAGATTCCTTTAGAGCTAAACCTCCTCTGTATTTTATTTGTACAGTACAAAAAACTCAGGGTGACAGAAGTGGATCTGGGGGAGGATAATGGACCTGATTCTTCTTTACACAAAGACCCCTTTATATCCTTTTATCAGCCTGAATACATCTTCAAGTGGATAGAAATCTAATTTGCTTTAACATTAAGGGCCCTTCACACTGCCAGAAGAATGTAAAGGGACTTAGGTCTTGTGTACACATAGAAGTTGCACCACTTTAACTACACAGGTATAGGTCAGCACTACAATCTCACTAGTCTGGACTCAATTACATCAGTGTAAAAGTCCTTATATCAGTGTAGTATAGGAAGTGGGAAAAGCTACACTAGTATAAGGCATACTGGTATAACTGCTTCACACTAGTGGCTGTATCAACATAACTGTATTGGTAAAAATATCACACCCCTAACTGACAGTTATACCAGTACAACTTCCAAGTATAGACCAGGCCTTAGTATAAAGGAGAATCAGATCCAATATCTATAAGGAAGAATAGCCATACTTTTAGAGTAAGAAGGAACAAGATGTTGAAGCAGTAATTAACTCTCTGATTTATTTTACAATGTTAGCACTACTGTTGAGTACTGTGTATAGTAAGTGAGCATCTGTGTATTGCATACACTGGGAAGTGTGGCCGGGGGGGGGGAGGGGAAAACAGAGAACATGGTATGGACAGGTTTTTGTTCCTGGGAACTCATTAATTTCTTCCTTCTTACTAGAGACTGGTACAAGTCATAAAGTTCATAGGTATTTGGATCTGGAATTTTGGTTCATGGCCTCACTGTTCTCTTCATGATGCTTCTTTCTGATGGTCATATGGCATCCTTTAGCAAATTTCATCTCAAATCAATGATAGCAACAGGCCTCTGTTCTGGATTCTCACTTTATTTTAATTAGACTTAACATGAGGGGTTGACTTGATGCCCGGTTTCCTGGATTTCTCCCAAGTTCTTCCAGGATATTTTCTATTCAAACTGCTTTCATCAGTTGCAAGAAAATTAAAATCAGGGAGCTCGCTGTCCAAGTTTATTATATGTATCAGATGTCAATAAATTGTTTTGAATTTCTGACAGGTTTAGTATATTTAGCCTCATCTCTTACTTTATAAACCCCAAAATAATCTGACATGGAAAACAACAAGACCATGATGCATGTGAATTGTGCACCTGTACTATGACTTTGCTCCCATTTCAACTGAGATAATACTAATACCAATACTTAGCTCTTATATAGCACTTTTAATCTCAAAGTAGTTTACAAAGGAGTATATCATCCTCTCAATTTTACAGATAGGGAAACTGAAGCAAGAAGACATGAAGTGGCTTGTCCAACCAAGGTCACACGCAGATCAGTCTTCTTCTTGGCATATGCACAACATGCCTCAGGAGGCATGTGACCAGATTCATCACCAAATTTGGTCTGCTGGTTGGATCATTAGCTTCTCCAGTCCAATCCAGGTACTGACGGGGAGCATGATGTGAACACTGAACCATGCTTCCCAGCAGGTCTGGAACAGAGCCAGAAAAAAAATCTTAGATCTCCTGAGTCCTATTTTAGTGCCTATTCCATTAGACTATTCTGCCCCCTATCTTGGAAAACATATCTCTGAAAACTATTCCTAAGTATGTGCATTGAAAGAATTCTAAGTCTGAATCCTTCCTGAACTGTGTGAGATATTGCTTAAGGCATGAGCAAAGCTTGGCCATCCTGTCTGCTGGAATGGCTACCTCGTTGTGTTTCCAGAGCTAACTTTTTCACAAGGATAGAATGTTGGCTCTATCACTCAAAACACAACCTAGGCAGTTAGTGGACTTCTTTTCTTCTGGTCCCTACCCTTTGACTTGTCCAGCTTGGGTGGCCCTACCAGGAGTTAAAACTCTCGCCAGCATAACGTGCAAGCCTTCCCACTGCCTCAAGGTGCAGTCCTCAGGGAACAATGGAAACAATTGGTTACCTTATTAGGTATACCAATATTAGGTATGCCAATAATTTGTGTCCCCACAATAGCATGAACTTGATAGTAGACATTAAACATGCAACAGTTAATGAAAGAGGACAATATGCATAAATCAGTTATTTTCTGAATTGTGGCTACAAGCTATAGACCCAATGTTAAATCAGGCTTGGCTAACCACTGTGGAGAATTCCATCTATGAAGGAGAATAGCAGGGTAACATGGAACTTCTAGAACTGCTTCTATGCAACCCCTCTCTTGGTCACTCGTTCTTAGGACAGGGTAGGTGCTTGAACAGCCCCTCCATTACACCTCTGACTCCCGAATCAAACCAAGCACTCCTCAGTCCTAACTCAGGATCTTATCTTATATCTGCAGTGCACATGCCTTACCTAATAAATTGTATTTAGTTGTAAGTGTATGGAAAAGGCATTGTCTATCATTTTCATGTTTCACAATGGTCTTGAGTTCCAGATGTTTGGATGCTAGTGCTAGTGAACACATAACCCATTAAAAACAGATGCTGTGGTAAACTGAGTGAGTGTGCAAGTCATTTTCATGCAGTTTGGCATAATTGATCGTGTCCATGTATTTGGGGAACAACTCTGCTGTGTTCAGAAATGAGAACCAGGTGACCAGCATGTGCAAGCATGTGGGGATTTAACATAGAAAAATTGTCTGGAAATGTAGTTGTCTTCATAGGCTAATTAAGAGGGCAGCACATTTTAATGCTGCAGGCAATTGTGATTTTATTTTACAATAGTGACAGCTGTATTAGAACATGTCTGGAACACTGTCAAACAATGGTTATCTGAGGCCCTGTCTACACTGGCAAGTTTCTGCGCTGTAAAGCAGCTTTCTGCAACGTAACTCCCAAGGTGTACACGCTGCCAAGCCACTTAGTGCACAGAAACTACTGTTTCACAAAAAGAAAAGGAGGACTTGTGGCACCTTAGAGACTAACAAATTTATTTGAGTGTAAGCTTTTGTGAACTACAGCTCACTTCATCGGATGCACGTAGCTCACAAAAGCTTACGCTCAAATTAATTCGTTAGTCTCTAAGGTGCCACAAGTACTTCTTTTCTTTTTGCAAATACAGACTAACACGGCCGCTAATCTGAAACCTACTCAGTTTCAGTGTTGCAAAAAACCCACCTGGACGAGAGTCGTAAGCCTTAAAGCACAGAGGCTCCAGCGCTGTATTGGCAGTGTAAACATATTACAGCGCAGAAAGAAATCAACTGGCCTCCGGAAGTGTCCCATAATCCCCTAAATGGCCACTCTGCTCATTGTTTTGAACGCTGCTGCCCTGGAGACATGCATCCCTCCCCTTGAGCTCCGTTTCTGACAGCTGTTGTGTGCTGTGCTGATCTGCTCCAGGACACAAAGCAAACCATTAATGTGGAAAGCTCATGCTGTTGAACACAGAGGCAGAGGTGTGTGTGTGAGAGAGAGAAAGAGGGAGATTGCTGTGCAAAGACCCCAGGGAGGGAGGCGGGGGCTGATGTCGGGGTTTCTCCCTCCCCCGCCTCAGGACTGGTTGCTTCCTGCCGCTGTCTGAATTTACAAGACAGCGTGCTGACATACTCTCTGTTCACCAAAACACACTGTCTCTCCTCGCTCCTCCATAAACATGCACACACACAGTCCCTGTACACACTCTTCCCACCCCCCCAATTCAGTTGAAAAGCAGCTGGCAATGTAAAAGGATGCCCATGGAACAATGGGATTAGGAATCCTGCATCATGTGACACTGTGCCTGTCCCATGAGGCATTGCAAACCCTTCCCAAAGCACCCTGCGGCTAGTTGCACAGTGGGATAGCTACCACAATGCACTGCTCTCTTTGCCATTGCAAGAGCTGCTAATGTGGATGCGCTCCACCATCACAAGGAGCACCGTGTGGACACGCAACAGCGGTTTCATTCCAGCGCTTTAATAAAAGTAGTAAAACTGTTGCGCAGAAATTTGCCAGTGCAGACATACCGTTACACCAAGGGTCCCCAACGCGGTGCCCGTGGGCGCAGTGGCGCCCACCGGGGCAGTTGTGTGTGCTCGCAGGACACCATGCCACCGAAATGCTGCCACCGAGTGCGGCCACCTGAGAACTGCCCCTCCAAATGCCGCTGAGAAGCGATTGCTTCTCCAAGTGCCATTTCTCAGCGGCTTTTCGGCAGCGAGGCTTCTTTCCGCTGCCGCTTCTTGGCGGCATTTTGGCAGTGGGGTGTTTGGCGCCCGCCACAGTCTGTTGGAAATAGATCACTGCCTTCAACTGTTTACCCACCCCGAACAGTGTGCTATGTATCTTGTCTGTGCTAGGGATTGTATAATTTTTGTATACAGATGCATACAAGTTAGAATCTTGTTCTGTACTCTCAACATTTAAAAAACCGAACGCTTAAATATATCTTTGTAAAAGCAAATTGTTCTTGGGGCCTTCAAATTTTTTTTAAAAACAAGTGCCCCTTTATTTTCTTTCATTTATATCACGAGCTTATTGTTTTGCTAGATCATCCTGTGTAAGAGTAGAATGTGGGGGCCTTTGTACCAGACTCCACAAATACGTATGATTATTTACTATTTGTAACTCCAGCTCCCCTGTGCTTGTGAGCTACTCCTTAATATTGTCCAGGGTCCTTTGCCATCCCCGAAGACTGTTCCCTTGCACACCTGTACCATTTTCTCTTCCAGATGGCCTCTAGTTGTTCTTGCTATGTATTGATTGGAGCTGTCTATATAAAGCCTCACAGAGGAGCATTTATTGTACACTACATTTCAAAATCTCTGATGGGCTGCCAGGGGGATTTATGTCAGTAAAATACAGACATGCCACAACCAGACTCTCCTAGATGGCACATTGAATGCTACAAGGCAATCAAAAGAATGGTGACAGGTTTCAGAGTAGCAGCCGTGTTAGTCTGTATTCGCAAAAAGAACAGGAGTACGTGTGGCACCTTAGAACAGGAGTACTTGTGGCACCTTAGAGACTAACAAATTTATTTGAGCATAAGCTTTCGTGAGCTACAGCTCACTTCATCCGATGCATTTAGTGGAAAATACAGTGGGGAGATTTATATATAGAGAGAACATGAAACAATGGGTGTTACCATACACACTGTAACAAGAGTGATCACGTAAGGTGAGCTATTACCAGCAGGAGAGCTGGGGGGGAACCTTTTGTAGTGATAATCAAGGTGGGCTATTTCCAGCAGTTGACAAGAACGTCTGAGGAACAGTGGGGAGTGGAGGGGGAATAAACATGGGAAAATAGTTTTACTTTGTGTAATGACCCATCCATTCCCAGTCTCTATTCAGGCCTAAGTTAATTGTATCCAGTTTGCAAATTAATTCCAATTCAGCAGTCTCTTGTTGGAGTCTATTTTTGAAGTTTTTTTGTTGAAGAATTGCCACTTTTAGGTCTGTAATCGAATGACCAGAGAGATTGAAGTGTTCTCCCACTGGTTTTTGAATATTATAATTCTTGACATCTGATTTGTGTCAATTTATTCTTTTACGTAGAGACTGTCCAGTTTGGCCAATGTACATGGCAGAGGGGCATTGCTGGCAGATGATGGCATATATCACATTGGTAGATGTGCAGGTGAACGAGCCTCTGATAGTGTGGCTGATGTGATTAGGCCCTATGATGGTGTCCCCTGAATAGGTATGTGGACAAAGTTGGCAACGGGCTTTGTTGCAAGGATAGGTTCCTGGGTTAGTGGTTCTGTTGTGTGGTGTGTGGTTGCTGGTGAGTATTTGCTTCAGACTGGGGGGCTGTCTGTAAGCAAGGACTGGCCTGTCTCCCAAGATCTGTGAGAGCGATGGCTCGTCCTTCAGGATAGGTTGTAGATCCTTGATGATGCGTTGGAGAGGTTTTAGTTGGGGGCTGAAGGTGATGGCTAGTGACGTTCTGTTATTTTCTTTGTTGGGCCTGTCCTGTAGTAGGTGACTTCTGGGTAGGATAGATTGCTAGTTTGGTTCAGACAATACTGCCAAGCCTACAGCTCCAGGGGTCCTTGGGTCATAGGGCCCTTACCCCACAAGAGGCATATTGATGTATCAGTGGGATTTTTACTAATCCGGCTGCATTACTGCATGGTATAGGGTATGAGTTGTTTTGTGCCAACAGAGATCTGTGGTGATAACCTGAAGCCTCTTGGGAATCATAGTGTTTCTCCCGTTATTGTCTGTGGAACATCAGATATCCTCCTTACCTCTCCTTCCCCTCGGTCCCTTTTTGATTTAACAGGGAAACACCCTCCATTATATACCCCATAATTCCTTACAGAAACACTTAGAGTTCTGAACACATTCTCTCTAGACATCTTCCCCCGATCCCTGTGGAATAGAGCCTAAGAGAACAGTTTGGGGCAACTAGAAGGGAGAAATTAGCATATTAGATCCTGGACCTTACAGTGGAGGGTTGGTAAAGTGAAATGGGAATGGCTTTGCAGATCACTACAGTCTTAATTCAGTTGGCCCTGACATGTCAGGAAATGGAGGCAGCAATCTTTGTGTGTTGGAAGGAACACATAATTCATTCAATTCACATAATCAGCAGTTTTGGGGTGGAAACTGCAGGCAAGGGACAGAGACCTCTGCCTTAACAAAGATAGTGTTTTCAAATTAAACACTACACAGAACAATCTTATTCTTTTCTTGATTGATTTATTCAGTGCATGCAGGCCTTATAAAAACACAATATTATTTAATTTTGTAAGACAGCTGGCTTTCTATTTGTGATATAAACAATAGGTTGAACTGTGTATTTTATTCTGAGAAGGACCAGTGTTGAGGGGGAGGGAAGTAAGGGAACTGTTGTAAAAAAAAAAAAAAGTAAACATCATTCTGGGATGTATTAGCAAGCATGTTGTAACCAAGATGTGAGAGGTAATTCTTCTGCTCTCTTCCACTCTGATTGGGCCTCAGCTGGAGTATTGTGTCCAGTTCTGGGTACCACATTTCAGGAAAGATGTGGAAAATTTGGAGAAAGTCCAGAGAAGAGCAACAAAAATTATTAAAGGCCTAGAAAACATGACATATGAGGGAAGATTGAAAAATTTGTGTTTGGTTTAGTCTGGAGAAGAGAAGACTGAGAGGGGACATGATAACAAGAATGGGCTTAACTTGCAGCAAGGGCAGTTTAGGTTGGACATTAGGAAAAGCTAACTTCAAGGCAGTTACACCAGGGATGGATTTGTCTCTTTCTTTATTTTACCTTTTAGCTATTGCATTTTAGCTCACACTATTAGTAATTACTTAGCTGACCTTTTAACATATAAATGCGTTGGGTGTTTTGAATGGAATCACTTCACTCTGTGGATCTGATTGGTAGCCTCTGAATTTATTAGTATCCTTTTGCGAGTTACTGTGTAATCTTTTCTGTGTATTTCTTCTTCTCCTACTGATTGGAATTTATCACAAAACAATAAATGAAATGATATGCAATAACGGGAAACAGTATACAGACAATTGATATTTAGAGCCTTCCCGTCTCTTCCCTCCTGGAGAGGACAAAATTTAATCACAATAATTTTTTTATCACCTTATTTCTAGAAAGTCCATGTTTTGTGGGAGGGCAGGGAAGAAAATAATAAACCAGTTGTGTGATTCCCCCCCCCCCCCGATTGTATGAGTATCTGTTACTTTAACTTGAGAGGCTTCACATCACAAAGTAATAATAAGGTAAATTCTGCCCATTCTGGGTGTTGCAGCATGTAAGATACTTATATGATCACCCACTGTTTTTAAAATTCTTTAAGAGAGAGATTGCTAATAGTATGGGCCAGTGGTTTTCAACCCACGGCCCATGGGCCGCTTGCGGCCCAATCATCACACAGCTGTGGCCTATGTGATACCCTCCAGGCCAAGGTAGTGTATATGTTGTGTGGATGCGGCCCATATAACGCATAGAAAGCTGCACATGCTGCTCACAATGGTAAATAGGTTGAGAACCTCTGGTATGGGCTTATGGTCTTTCATCTAAATTATCTGGGTAAGCTAAAGCAGAGAGGAAATTGAGATAACACAACCATTTCAGTACTGTTTAGGGTGATCAGGTGTCCAGGTGTTTGACCGGAACACCCAGTCGAAAAGGGACCCTGGTGGCTCCGGTCAACACCTCCGACCGGGCCATTAAAAGTTCACTCGGCGGTGCTGTGGAGCTAAGACAGACCTGTTCTGGCTCCCCGCTGGGCCCTGGAAGTGGCCAGCAGGTCTGGCTCCTAGGCGGGGGGCACTGGGCTCCA
Organism: Dermochelys coriacea; assembly: GCF_009764565.3. Classification (NCBI taxonomy): domain Eukaryota; kingdom Metazoa; phylum Chordata; order Testudines; family Dermochelyidae; genus Dermochelys; species Dermochelys coriacea. Next base: position 116,055,636 of record NC_050072.1, read on the forward strand.
TGAGCTGCCCCAGCCCAGTGAAAGTGAGTGAGGGTGGGGGAGAGCAAGCCACAGAGGGAGGGGGAAATAGTGAGGGGGGGGTGGGCAGGGGGCATGGCCTCGGGGAAGGTGTGGGCTAGGGTGTTCAGTTTTGTGTGATTAGAAAGTTGGCAACCCTAGTGTTCAAAAGGTACTCTATTATGCCATATAAGATTTAAATGACTAAAGTCTTCCTGTATAGAAATGAAAATGCTTTTGCATATTTTTCTTCAGAATATGGAAAGTTGTATACTGTATGCTGTTTGGAATCTGTATAGTTTTTGCAACTACAATAAACATTGACAGATTTTTAAGGGCAGAAGGGACTGTTATGATATGTAGTTTGGCCTCCTGTATAACACAGGCCGTAGAATTTCAACAAGTGATTTTTGCATCAAGCCCATAACTTCTGGTTGAGTTAGAACATATCTTTTAGAAAGACAAATAATCTTGAGTCAAAGATTTCAAGTGACAGGGTCAATCCACAACATCCTTTGTAAAGTTGCTCCCATGCTTAATTGCTCTCACTGTTAAAAATGTTCATCTTATTTCCGCTCTGAATTTATCAAGCATCAACCTCCAGCGTTTGACTCCTGTTCTGCATTTGTCTGCTAAATTTGAGTCCTCTATTCTCAGTAGATACATTTAAAGTTTTTTCATGTTACCTTTTAATTTTCTCCACCATAAGCTAAATAGATTGATCTCCTTAAATCTCTCAAAATAGGGCATGTTTTTCTGTCCTTGATCATTCTTGTAATGCTGCTCCTCTGTGCCTTAGTTTCCCCTTCTGTAAGAGGGGGAAATGATACTGACCTCCTGGGTAAAACACTTTGAAATTTGCTGATGAAAAGTGTTGCATAAGAGGTAGGAATTGCTGCTGCTGTTATTTTTTTTCTGAACCCTCTCCAGTTTTTTTCAACATATCTTTGAAATATAGAGACCAAAAATGGACATAATATTCCAGTAGCGGTCTCACCAGTGCTAGATACAGAGGTATACAGTCCCGTACTCCCCTCTTCAAACATCTAAGGCTTGTATTAGCCTTCTTAGCCACAGCATTACATTGGGAATCATGTTCAATTACTTATCCGGAGCTAGTCTCATTGTTTTCCAGCATGCAGTTACCCCTGGCCTACATTCTTTGTTCCAAGAAGTATGTAACCTCATTGCATTTAATACTTAGTATTAGTATTTAATACTTAGCCCTGCCTCAGTGCAGGTGACTGGATTAGATAACCTATCAAGGTTCCTTCCAGTCCAACATTTCTATGATTTGGCCATATTAAAATGGTTGGTTGTTTGCACGCGCCTTACCAAGAAATCCAGGTTCTAACTAAAGATAAAGTACAAACTAAATTAAAACAAAATACTCATAATCTGACTCTCTGCCATCCCCAGATAATATGTAGTGTGCCAGAATTTCAGTAAGACACCTGATACCCAGTTCACTGAAGCTTTTCCTTGTTAACACTAAATGCCAAATTCAGATGTATGATAACTGAAGTTGGTGGAAGCTAATATGAAGTCAGTGGAGGTGCATCTGTTTACACCAGGTCTCTATTTGGCCATCATATAATATACTCAGTGTTGCAAAGAACTAGCATTGTCATTGGGGAAGTTTTTTTCTATGGAGAGACTGAGTCTTTATCCAACAACAGAGCACAAGGAGCCTGAGTGAGTATCCAAACTCCCCACTTCCTGGGATTTGGCTTTACTGGTAATTCAGCAATAACAGAACATAAGAGTTAACCTAAGCATGGGTGGTTCCTAATGTTTTCCTCAACTACCTCCTCTGTCCTAGCTTCCTATGGCCCACAGTGACAGTTCCACCTCCTTTATATCTTGATAGGAGCTAATCTGGCTTCTATTGGCCCGATATAGTATAGTACAACACTGGACAACAGACTTGCCCAGAGAGTCTTGAAAACATGAACCACAAATGTGTAAGTGATGCAATGACGTCTGACTGCATTTGCAGAACTTCAGATCACAGCTCCAAGAGGTGTGACCTGCCTCATTCATTTCAGTGGGTGCTAGCTCAGATGCCAATGATAATACTTTAAATATCGACATTACAACTAATTCACTATCAAAGCACATGAGAAAAGAGAGGGAGGATCGTCTTAGATCGTGTTATAAAGATCGGCATGGTCTAATGTGGCAGCCCATTTTCTCTCATGAATGAGTGAGCTTGGGAGATAGTGCCCCTTTATTTTCTGGCTGGCCAAGAAGGAGCCAAGCCCAAAGAGACCAGGGCACCGGAGCCCCACAAATGGGAGCACAGCTCCTGAAGCCCAGCACAGCAAATCAGCCATGATGAGGGGAAGCTAAGCCTGGGGAGCCATGCAGAGCCCAGGAGTGTATTTAGACCTCACTCAGAGGGAGCTGAGCCCAGAGAGCATGTGTAGTCCTTTTTGAACAACTGTCCAATCTGTTCCGGGCAACATTTCCTGTGGGAGGAGCTTATTTTGTGGCTGGAGCTTGGGAGAATTTCATTACTTTTCCCCCCACAAAAAATTAAACTCCTGGAGCTTACTGAACCATCTGCCAGCATGACTCAGAAGTAATTACCCTGACTCTTAATGCAGGATTTTAACATCTTAAGTTAAAGTGACTCAACAGAGGAGCCCAGCAATTATATAGAGAGACTTAATCTGCTACCCTGTAACACTTGTAAAGGGATAAAAATGAAGAAATAAAAAAAAAGAATGGATTGGGGCTATTGGAGTAATATACTTCAATGGGATTATATCTGTGTGACTGTGCAGTTTAGTGATAATGTTTAGTGTTTAGTGATAATGATACATAGAGAAGGACAGGAATGGTAGAAAGAAAAGGAGGACTTGTGGCACCTTAGACACTAACAAATTTATTTGAGCATAAGCTTTCGTGAGCTACAGCTCACTTCATTGGAAGCATTCAGTGGAAAATACAGTGGAGAGATTTATATACACAGAGAACATGAAACAATGGGTGTTATCTTACCTGATCACTCTCGTTACAGTGTGTATGGTAACACTCATTGTTTCATGTTCTCTGTGTATATAAATCTCCCCACTGTATTTTCCACTGCATGCATCCGATGAAGTGAGCTGTAGCTCATGAAAGCTTATGCTCAAATAAATTTGTTAGTCTCTAAGGTGCCACAAGTCCTCCTTTTCTTTTTGCGGATACAGACTAACATGGCTGCTACTCTGAAACCTGTCATTATGCAAGGAATGGTAGAGATGCTAAAGTCTCTTTCTATTTGGAGACATGAAGATTCCAGAAATAGAGGAAAGAAAGGGGTGTCTATTTTATCTGTCCTGCAGCCCCTCTTCTTCCCCACCCCCCCAAAAAAATAGCAAAACTACCAACCTTGGAGGTCAACTCCTTCATCCTTTGATGTCTTGATTGCTAGTTCAAACTGCCTGCATTATCAACAGCATACTTTGCCCCTGCCAGATTACAGAAATCATAGGAATATTTCTCAGAATGCTTGCTCACAATTTGCCCTTTCTAAAATCCTAAATTACCATTCATATTTTACCATTAGCTACTGTTGTCTGGTTTCGCTTCTCACCTTGTAAAAGTCAAAACTGACATGGGAATGGCAATAAACTCACTGTATTTGGCACAAACCTAAGAAGAAACAAAGCCCAAATCAGGATTTGATCAGCCTGGGTTATGAATTATGAATGTTAATGTAGTTTAAAACTAGGGGCACAAAAAGCCCTCTGTAAACTATACATATATGAATCCCATACAGCAAGTAACAACTGAATATAAGAATCTTATGTCAAATGAAGACCAAAGATAGCACCTCTATTGGAAAAATTTCTAAAGCAGAAATAACAAGTTTGAGAAAGGCACAAAAATTAACAGCTCACAAATGGGAAGAAATGAGAGCAGAAAAATATCTCTAATCAAATCACCAAAGAGGGCCAAAACTCGAAATGTTTCTTAGTAACTCTGACAGTGGACTTCACAGAATCCAGACACATTACTATGAAATTAACTATAATCAATTCCTTTGAATAGTTACAAAATGAAAAGGTAATAATCAAACATGAAAATAAATTTCTATGGAAGAACTGAAAATCCAAATTACTGACTTTAATTCTCCCAAATGAATTACCAAAAACTGAACTTAAAAATACAAAAAAGAGCTAAGAAAAAGCCAGAATAAAGAGATGAAAGCCATCCAAAGAGACTACAGATCATAAATGAATGTTTAGCCCCTTTAAAACAAACCAAAGATGAAGTGAGCCTGAACTAGAAACATCAGGAGCACAGCAGGAAAAGAGAGAGCTAGACATATACTTTACTGGCTTATTAACTTATAGAGAGCCTATTACACTTGAGGCTATTTTACAATAAAGTTAAAACATACAAAAATATCAGCCTCCTCAAAACTGACTCTCAGTATACTTCACAGCCACAATTCCCTAACTTGGGTATCTAAAGCAAGGCATCCAGATCTCTACTGAGACTGCAAAATAAGTGGCCTCTTCATCATTGGCACAGAACATATGCAAGTCCCATTCATTTCAAGGAAAGCTACATGTGCCTAGCCCATCTGGAAAAGCAGGCAGCTTTCTTTAGGTGCCTAATGTTATGTTAGGCACCTCAATTTACCCTACACTTTTTGGAGAATTTATCTGCTCTAAAACACTAATCAAAGTCTAAAACTGAAACATTATAAAACATTTCTCGCTCAGAAGCCCAACTGAGCAAAAACACAATCAGAGCTATAGACAGTTGCTAGTATGGTAAGATTTTTACACAGCAGTAGTTGGGAGGAGATGCTATTTATTCTCACAAGAGAATGGCAGGCATTATTATGCTTATGAATAAGAAGTGCAAAGTTTACATTGGAGCATGTGATCTTCTTATGCTTTGATAGAAGTTTACTTTATATCTTCTTGTAGACATTGCCATGTACATTGGCCAAACTGGACAGTCTCTACGTAAAAGAATCAATGGACACAAATCAGACGTCAAGAATTATAACATTCAAAACCAGTCGGAGAACACTTCAATCTCCCTGGTCACTCGATTACACACCTAAAAGTCTCAATATTACAACAAAAAAACAGACTCCAATGAGAGACTGCTGAACTGGAATTAATTTGCAAACTTTACACCATTAAATTAGGCTTGAATAAAGACTGGGAGTGGATGTGTCATTATACAAAGTAAAACTATTTCCCCCTGTTTATTTCCCCCCCCCTCCCCCTCACACGTTCATGTCAGCTGCTGGAAATGGCCCATCTTGATTATCACTACAAAAGGTTGGGGTTTTTTTTGTTTTTTTCCCCCTCTCCTGCTGGTAATAGCTCACCTTAACTGATCACTCTCATCATAGTGTGTATGATAACACCCATTGTTTCATGTTTTCTATGTATATATGTATCTTCCACTGTATTTTCCGCTGCATGCATCTGATGAAGTGGGTTTTAGCCCACGAAAGCTTATGCTCAAATAAATGTATTAGTCTCTAAGGTGCCACAAGTACTCCTGTTCTTTTTGCTGATACAGACTAACACGGCTGCTACTCTGAAATTTCACTATAGACTCTGTTCATAACTTAGCTAACAAACAGAGGAGTTCAGTGAATTACAGAACTCAACAAATGAGTTCAGTGAATTTCATCTTTTTTTTTCTCTTCACAAATTGTCTGCAAACAGATCACAAAATTCTCAAAGGTGTTTATTATTCTGAATTATTCATGATGGTTTTCCACAGTCCTTCAAATCATTCAGATTGCAAATATTACAATCAAATATACATTTTACACTTTGCGCGGTGGCTTATGTAACTAATTTATGCAAATTCCTTGGGTAATTTACCAAAACAACATATTTCAAATTGCTTATTCAGTTGTAATATTAATAATACTATGTTTGTTAACTAATCAGGGAACAGAAACAATAGCACACACATTTTATATCTAAATAACACAACATTCACTGCAATTTTTACAACCAAATATACCATACAACCGAAATTTTTATATAATTTTAAAATGATCTTTTCATGAGTATTCATGCTAATAAAGCTTTAGCCTTTGAAGCTTTGTGGACAGTGAACACCAAAGCCTCTTGAACCTGGTCAAATGAGAATTTGGTTGAGAATTCAAATGACTTTTCACATCAAATTTTTTCCACTGTTTGACCTGCTCTAATTACTAGCCTGTTTTAGAAGACAAGTTATTTTACCATTCTTCTGTTGAGCAAGGTTATAGGACTGTCTATTGGTAATGTATTCAGCTCTGATGGGTTACTTCCTGCTGCTTCAGGGAACATGATACAATACAAAAGTTATCAGTGATGTAAAGAAAGCAGTTTTTACTTTCTGTTGGACAGGTATTTATTTTAGGGGATACATTTAGGTAACTTGAAACATTTGAATCTCATTCTATATCTGTTAACCTTATGAAGATTTACTTACTCCAGTGGGCACAGAGGAGAAATAAATTTTATCCTTTAATGGATGTAGATGTTTTACAAAAAGATGAACCCCTAAGGAGAGCAGGTAGTGGGATGAAAAGTGATATATAGATGTAGGATAATATTATTACTATTATTATTTATTAGGTGAGCTGGGTGAAACTTTTTTGGGGGGCAAAAAAATGCAGATTCACTAACACCAAATCATTTTTCAAATTCATGTCAGGTTCATCAAATTGCCCTCTTCAAAAAAGCAAACAATTTCTAAAATAAAAAAAATCAAGATTTTTGAAATTAAACTTTTTAGTTTTTTTGGTTCAGAACAACTTTTTGTTTTGAATTTTCCTTTAATTTTATTTTTAAAGTAACAAAAACATTTTTAAAGGCTTGAAATCTAACTGAAATGTTAGCAGGATCAGTGCCCGACTAAAGCTTACTTAACTTTCTAAAAATAGATTTTTTCAGATGCCTGGATAAAAAGTGCTATGTAAAAGCTAAGTATTATAATTAATAATGGATATAATTGCAAGGATGTCCTCATGTTGATGCTACTGGTTATGACACCTAGAAAAGCAGCAAACAAAAATTTCTAAACTGAAATCCAGCCTTACAGTGGACTTTAAAACTTTATTGGAAATACAAAAAACCTATTACTACTAAAAGAAGAAAAATATTAACCACAGGTGGTTCTTCCTGGGCCTTCCTAATTCCAGTGAAAGCTATGTGCCATCATGCATGGAGACTCTATAATACCTCTGAGTCAAGAGGGGAATAATAATTCTTGCTCTGGGTCCAACACTCAGCCTTCCATAAATGATTATTTTAACCTTCTAACACAGCAGCCCAATCATAGGTTCTTTTCAGACAAAGGACCATGTTCCACATGTTGTTGAATAATTTATTAATTAATTATGTGTTTTTATGCCCAAACTGAAGCACGTGGGTGATGTGAAGTGCGTTGCCCGGCACCATGCAGTGGGTTAATGGCCGAGCTGGGACTGAATCTCAGGGTTTCAAACTCACAAGCCCATGATTGTGCTGACATGCTCCCTCCCATGGTCTTTTTTTTTTTAACACATTTTTCCTCAAAGATTTTCACTGATCTCTCCCTAATCTGTGCATCACTTTGGACATGATGTCTTTTTGTGTTGGGATGCATTTTAAGGAACAGGAACTGAGTTTATTTGTACAGAGCTGAGCACATCAAGGGAACTCAGTAAAGAATAGTTTTAACACTCTTCCAGCTCCAGGATGACAGCATAGCATTTGTTCTTTTTTGATATTCAATCAGTTCTGTACATCATATGTTTACATTTCTTTGTATAATTATCAAGACTGTATGTGTAAACAGGTACTTGTGTGCAAAGAGGTTAGTTGCAAGCAACAGTGTGTGTGCTGACCTTGGGACTTCCCCTTTGAATATTTTGTCCCTAATATTATCTACTTCCATCCAAGGAGAAAAGTTTCTTTAATCCAAGCTAGGTAATGAATTAATTGTTTCAGATGCAAGTTCAACTTTTATTTTGGTGCAAATGTTAAATGAAGTTAAATGTGCTTCTAGTTTGTAGTTTTAGACTTGCTGAGAAACTAAACTACATCTCTCTCTCTCAAGATCCCTAATTCTTTTAAAATCCTTTTAGACTGAAACGCTCTTTTCCTTAGAGTGAAATGGTGTTGTGGAAGCTGGGATTTCCCACTGAGGAGACCACAATGCATGACTGGCTGGGATAAATTGAATGTTCTGCGCTCAACAGGATTACAGTAAACCTGCATTCACTATGTGAAGATGCTTTTTTGAATTAGAAAATGTGGTATTTTCACTACTGCACTCACACAAATTAAAGAAATAAAGTGGAGTAAGACTATATTTTATTCGCATGTTGTAAGTCAGAACATGTATTTTATCAAATATTCCCACCGCTCTCCCTTGTAAGCTTGACAGAATCAGGCCTAGTTGAACCCTTTTTTTTTTTTTTTTTTGCGTCTCCAGATACCGTACAAAAGGGATTGAAAGTGTATGACAAACTCCTCCAAGCTGGATTCCTCTTTCTTTGGGTTCCATGTAAATGAAGCAAGAGACTAGAGCCAATGAGCTATTTGCAGCATGTTATTTATTAATCAAATTTAGCCTTTTTCTACTCCTTTATTGTCTGCAAACTGATTATGATTTCCCCATGTTCATTTCTTGCTCACATTTATTCTATGAATGGTTTATACTAACCTGTTTCAGTCTGCGGATTGCTTGCAAATGGTTCTCTGTGAGTGTTTGACATTCACATTTTGAGCTGTTTTGACTTGGTGTGCAGGTCACATGGTATATGCCTGCTCTTTGATTGGATGAATATAATGCTTAGAATCAGACTTCTGGTACAAATAAATGTGATAGTTAATGAGAAATTTGCTGTTCATGAATATGCTGCAACATTTGCTTAAAATGTGTTGCTGCAGCCAATATTCCTGCCACTAAATGTGTTCATTAAAATATTAATGGAAGGCAAACTCAAAAATGAATGTGAACATAGGTGTTTAAATTCAAACGAATGTGTAAAAAGAACCTGTTTTTCCAGTAGGCACCCACCCTGTTTCAAGACAGGAAGTAATGTAGAGTCATGGTAGGGCTGTGATATTTCCTCTTGCTACTTGTAATTATGCCATTGCTATGCCTTCTTTTTTCTTTTGCTTTGTGCAAAAGAACTGTGTAGTTTTGAAGTTAAGTTTGATGTTAGCAGGTTGGGAGTTCAGTTCCTCTCTGCAATAAACAGGTTTTTGTCCCCCCACCCCCACCCCACACTCACAAATGGGAAACAGATGGTGCTGTAATTAGTGGTGGAGAGTGGGAGCTTGTTTGCTGAACCAACCCAAATGCAGGGGTGGCAGATGACCCTGCATTGTGCAAGGCTAGTGCTAAGGCCATGAGAGTCACAGTGGCAAGTGCAGGTTGCCCTTCTCGGGAATCCAGTGTCAGGAGTTAGGGAACCTCCCCCTCAATTGCACAGTGTTGGGAATCGGAAGCATTTTGGGTGGAATCAGCATGGGATGTGTGGTGTTGTCCCACTTGTAGTTTAGGAGTGGGGCTTGTTCTTCACCATTGGGCTGTTTTGGAGGTGGGCGCCATTTTGGGAGGTTGGTTCTGTTGGGGTGGGGTATCTAAATGAGAGTTGATTGCAGAAGCCAGTTAAGGGGGAGGGTGAGGAACAAATAGAGCTGTGATTCTAGCATTGAGAGCTAGTTTCGTAGTCGTACTGTGATTATGGACGTAGTCCTCTGCTTAATCCTGAAAAGGTATATTTAAACGTAGCTAATTCCTTTTTTATTTATGAAAATTATTGAGTGTCACATATCTTTTAACTCCATTTACTTTTCATAACATATTTCATCCCTTTGTGTAGACCCACATGACCACTTGGGGCATAAGGAATTAGAGAATCAGACCCTGAATATTAAATATTGGCTTTTGGAGTTAGAGTGGGAAAATTTTAAATAATTAAATCATTATGAAAGTTAAAGCTTATCTCCTTTCAACCAAAAAAAGACTACTGACACCATGAGGGAAATATTTTCTCTTAACAAATGTGTAAGGTATATTACTGTATTTTATCAGAACTGTACATACCTTAGTACTGTATTTTTCTCTTTTTCCCCTGAACATCTTTTCTAAAAAATGCAACAAAATCTTAATTGTCCAAAAATTTCAGGGTGCTGGCATTTCATAAAAATAACTAGCATTTCCACAACACTTAGTATTCAAAGCACTGAGCAGACACTGCACATGCTTGCATCATTTCTTTGAGTAACAGATGTATTATCAACCCATTTTACAGGCATCACAATTGAGGGTCATGGATTATATTTAATAATGTTGTTTTCATGAACAGCTTGATGCATGTTTCAATACAACAGTGATTGGGTATGGATCACTTTAAGAACACTTCAAAAAGCACTTTTGCAGAAACTCAGTTACTAAGGACAGACCATTTTTTCCAGTTTGTGTGTCTGAATGCCAATACCTTAGTTCTAAAACAAGATAAAGCATAGTGTCAGAATAAAATGGATGACAGCATCATCACACAGTAGTGTCAACAATGTACCTCCGATGGATGGCCAAGTTTTATACCATTGAATAAAAAGAAGTTTATAATGGAAACTGTTGACAAACACATAACCATAGCAACTCTGTTTCTTCCACAGTAATGAAAGTGAATTTGAAAACAGCATATTTTGGATTAAATATATATATCCAAAGATGTACCAGTCTTCCTTGTTAAAAAGAAAAATCAATAAAGTGTAATTTGTGTTAGTGGCTATATCTGAACCTAGAAGAACCCAACCTTGGGAAAGACTTACTAAGCCATGTCATCTCTGCCTTTAGGCTCTGATCCTGCAAGCTACTTGGTGTGAGGAGACCCACACACCCATGCGGAGTAGCTTGCAGGTTTGCGGCCTTTGAGGCAAGAGGGTTTTGAGGTACATTTATAAATGCCTAAAGGTGGGATTATGATTTGTTATCATATCCTAATGGAGGATTCATAATAGCATTGTTATTGAAACCGATCTGTCTGCTACATTACATGATTTTGTGCATATCCCTCATATTCGGATAGTGAATCTTTGTTTCTATACTATCATTTTCAATCTACCGAGACACTTATCCTTTGTAACACTGCAGTTGCATTCTTTGTCCTCATTTAGATACACCAGCACCACACATCCTCTCACTTTTTTTCAGCACCAATGTAATTAATAATCAATTGGACAATTTGGGATATTCACAATGTATTGATAACTGGAGAGATTCTTTCCCCGGTAACAGGATCATGGGTAGATAATTCATATTCCACAATCGATTTGCTTCATCTCTGCAGATCACATAAACGGCTTGATTAAAATATTGCACTAAAGCTATATATATATATGCATCTCTGATCATTCTGAGATTGATCTCTGACCTTTTGTCCTATATTTTCATGGCGAGATTCATCCTTTGAAAATTTGTAATGGAGACTAGATTTAATTCTCATTCTCTCTCACATGAATTTTCTCCAGTTTTAGTTTAACTCTCTTAACTCTGAGTTTTGTGATTTTGCAGAAGTTTACTTGAAGGGAAACATTCACCATCACCTCAGGGCTCAGCCGTCTTCATTTCAGAGACTGCTAGAAATATTGTTTTGTAACATTTCAAATAGGTAACAACAGTTGTGGGTATTTGTGGTCCTGTGTTCTCCTTCCACTTTGAGGCCTGCCCGGGAACTGTGTGAAGTGAAGAGGAGTAGAAAGGCCCTTTAACTATGGAAATGGAGGCTCTGGAGATGTTGCTTTGCAGTTACTATGCAACTGTAACTTGATGGAGTAGATGGAGAGACGATGGAGAGAAAGAGGGTTGGGCAGGTTGCATGACATGCTCCAATCACTGACTTGTAGATATATAGATTGGGTTAATGCTGCTTAGTAGAACCATTTGCATGTGCACACACAGTATGTATTGTTGTGACTGGGACAGTCATTTAGGGATGCTATGTTGGTGGTGGCAGTATAAAGGAGTATGTCTTGGAGATCCATGGACTTGGGAGTGGAGTTCTCTGTAATTCCCATTCACTGCCGCCTACCCCAGTCCATGAAAGGAAGAGTCTCTTGATTTAGATTCACTATAGCTTGAGGCCACAGAGAATTCTGAGTTAATTTTTCCTTTCCTGCAGGCTTTCTCTCTGGAGGGGAGCATATAGTCTCAGTTGATTGTTTTTTATGTGGTAACAAAAAGCTTTAAGTTTGGAGGAATAAGAAAGTAAACCCTCAGAAAGGCAACTAAACAGAGAAAGGGGGAAATGAAGTCTAGAAACCAAATGTTTTTAAAATGTTGTGCTGTATTATTTTGACTACATATTTATTTGTAGCTCTATATCAAGAGAGAAAGAGTATCTTGTCTTGTGATTATCTCAGGGGACAAGGAGGCGCCCACACCCAATTTTATTTCTGGTCCTGTCACAGATTGACTGTGTTGTTGTTATTGTGTTATAAATGGTATTTCAACATTTTAATTGCTTTTCTTAAAAATATTCTGGTAACAAAAGCAGAAAGCATTTACACAAAAAAGTGTACTTCAGTGAAGAATAAATGCAAATTTAATTCCTTCACTTTGTCCTTACATCCCTGAATATTACCAGTTAATTTAGCAGTTACAGGCCTGCTAATCCCTGAGGGACATTCAAGAAGCTGTACTATTTGTTTAACATTTTCTAAAACTTTTTGGCCCCAATCCTGCACACAATTATGTATGTGCTTAATTTTAAATGGGTAAGTATTCCTGCTGGAGGAGGCATCTTTCAAACACTTACAAAAGGTCCTGATTCTGGAAAACACTTAAGTACATGCGGTGATGCCAGCTCTCCTAATTTTATCATGAGTCTCACAATATTTGGGTTGCCTTGTGGGGATCGGTCGGTCTCTAGGAGGTTGTGAGGAGCATAAGGTAGACTGAGGGGGTACTGGGAAATGTGGAGGGGCAAGAGGTAGACTGAGGGGCTGCAGAGAAATGTGGGGAGACTGAGGAGGTGCAGAAGGATGTGACTTGGTAGAGAGGAGAATGAGACAGTGAGGGGAAAAGGAGGGAAATATGGGGGGCAAGTGACTGTAGAGAAAGGGTGGGGGATAGAAGACTGTGGAGGTGCATAGAGGGAAAATCTGAATGGGCTACATGCCTATCCAGGTTATCTAAGAAGAAGGATAGGAGGGCCACTCTCCACACCCCAGGAGATAGAATTAGAAGAGGGTAAATAGAGTCCCTTGTGAACAGGGAGGCCTGGGTTCTGTGTATATATTTCTCAGTGAATTTTGAACATGAAATGATCACATGCAAAGTGAGTACAGGCAGATTCCCCCTAAAGATAAAAGTCCAAATGGAAGGCAAAAAGCAACGCAATTTTCTTTTCATCTCATGATTTTAAGACAGTCTCATGGGATTTTTTCTGTTTTTTTTTCTGGGGGATCAGGGGTTGCTTCATAATTTTTGAATGCTTACGGTTGACAATACTGTATATGATTATATACATTTGTAATCAGAACAGCACTTAAGCACATGCTTAACTTTAACTTTGTGCTTTAGTCCCAGTGGCTTCAATGAAATTTAAACATGTGCTTAAGTGATGTCCTGAATGTGGATACTGTTCTGAATTTTCAGGAACATGGCCTGTATGTCTTCTTAAAAGGAATATATCCCTTTATGCGGACTAAAAGAATTCCACTTTAATCTGTGGATTTCACTTGTGAAATAATTAGAATTGTTCAACTGTTTAAACTGGCTTTAAAGCTTTAAGAAGCAAGGACAATTTAGCCTCAGTGAAATTGCTCACTGTTTCAGAGTACCTAATTAGAAATTAAAATACCTGCATGTCTTTTTTCCACCCTAAATCTCTTTCAGCATATTTTAATCTGAACTATAGTTCTCTCTTAAATAGCATCACTAAGCACTTGCAGAAATTCATTGCTCATTTGTTGCCAATTTTCATTTATGGCTGAAATGAATATTTTCCTCCAATTATATATTTTAATCATTCCTAATCAACATTTCTAATTTTTTCCTTATATAAGAGAATATTAAGTCTTGAAAAAATTCCTGCAGAGTGATAAAACCCCTTAGATTCGACTCATATACATAGGCTGATCAGCCCTCATTCCTTTAGGCAGCTTTGCTTTTTTGTTTTGTTTTTTTAAAAAAAGAAGCTTTTTCTTTATTACTGTTGCTGTTTTGATTTATGGTGAATAAAATGGCCAAATTTCACTTTCAAGATGTGAAATCTTGGGATTGTACTGGTAGATTGTTTTGAGAGGTATGACTTTTCTTTGTTGTAGAAACATATCTGTGCATGTGAATGGAAAAACTCTTAATGCCCACTGCAGTGAGCTCCATAGCTCAATGCTGTTTTTGGACCAGCAAGGCAAAAGGATTTTGTTTTAAGCCAGCATTGTCTTCTGGTGAACAGCAAAGCTGCTAACGTGTTGATCACACTTGTCCCTTTGGATATTTCTATTTCTGTTAACTGGCGCCAGCAGTCATTATCAGATTCACCATCACCAGTGCCTGTTGATCTGTCAACATATTGCTTGATGTTGTTCACAGGGTACCTCTCTTCTGGATATAGGTGCATGTACAGAAGCAGGACAAAAAGGAAATGAGAGCTTCCTTGACAACATCATTGGGCTCCATATCATGAATTAAATATTGCCAATAGTGTCTACTATGTCTATAGCTGGGAGTTGTCTGTTTCAGAAGCAGGAATTTAAGAGTAATGAAATCATAGTGATTTAAAAGTTTTCATGTTATGCCATTATTTTATTTAAGGGTCAAATGGACACGCAAATTTTTGAGGCAAACTTGAGTTAGCTACATTTTATATTCCTTTAGGTTTTTTTTTTAAATTCTCCATTGTTTTAACATACTAATGAATAGAACTTAGTTCAATGACATGGTGTCAGTAGTGATGACTTTGGTGGTAATCGAAAACAAGTGTTCTGGTGTGGTTCATTGAGTAGCATGAGAAACCATCTCCTTTCCAAAGTCAATTAATATAAAGAATAGATTCTATCCTGTAGTTTTTAGAATTCCATTATTTGTACTTCCTGATGAAAGGAAAGACCTTTATTTGTTCCGGAATCAACAACATGTTTTATGAGCTGTGGCAGAATGACTATGAGTACAAATCTTTCACATTGTCCTTATATGGTATCTCATGTTCAAATTAAGACTATGTCCCAGAAATTAAAAAATGAAAGAAAAGAATCCCTTACTGCTTTTAACAAACAGCAGCAAGAACCACATAATACCCTATGAGATGATTTAAGGCTTAGAGCTAAGGTCCTGATCCTGCAAGTTGATCTGCATGGACATGCCATCACAACTGTATGGAGCCCCATTAAAGTCATATGGGCTCCTTATGGGTGAAGACATCTACCCATGCTTGCAAAACAGGGGCCTAAGGCAGTGGTTCAAACACTGTGGTCCGTGGAGCATCAGTGAACCTTGAAGCAGTTGCTCGTGATCCACAGAAAGCTGGCTGGTCACATGGTTCTGGATCTCCTCCTTGTTTATAACAGCTAGATCACACTGAAGACAGCTAACATGCATTAAATACTTTCCTAATATTACTGTACTTTCCATACAAGCAGTTTTCGTAGTTATTAATATGAATACAACTCATTAGCCCTGTTGTAGAAGTCAGTTTTGAGAGGCAGCTTAAAAGGGAGGAGAGAGCATGACAGGGTCTCGAAGAGAGTACCAGTTACAGGCCTGGTCTTCACTGCTAAAAGAGGTGTTTGGTTTTTTAACCTTGGGGTAACTGATGTGCATGACCTATCCTGAGGTAAAAAGACAGTGAAGACAAAGCAACTGAGTTTTACTGAATGGTGAACTACATGAAGTCAACTTCAGGAGAAGGTATAGTCCCCACCTTGCCTTGCTTATCTCATGATAAAACTAAAGTGCCTATTCTTCACTGTGTTTTTACCTCAGTGAAGGTTAGTTACTTCAAGGTAAGAACACACCTTTTGTTAGCAGTGAAGACAAGGCCATAGAGAGTAGCAAGAGAGAAGGCATGAAGGCGGACATAGGAAACAGACAGAAAAGAGGCAACCAGATGAGCTTCTTGGACTGAGAGAAGAGGGGTTGTGGCAATAGAAACAAGGCAAAAGCATACTTATAGCAAGGAGCTAAGGGGGGTGGGGAGGGTTTCCACAGATGCAGACCAAGGAGCTGGAGTATAATCTGAGAGGCAATAATGAGCCAGTGGAGAGATTACTGGAGCAGCTGAATGTGGCTGCCTGACAAGATAATCAAAAAGGCTGACAAAGGAGGTGCTGTCGTCATCATGAATAGGTCGGAGTATGAACAAGAGGCTACTAGGCAGCTCTCCAACACCTCTTTCTACAGTCCATTACCCTCTGATCCCACTGAGAGTTACCAAAAGAAACTACAGCATTTGCTCAAGAAACTCCCTGAAAAAGCACAAGAACAAATCCGCACAGACACACCCCTAGAACCCCGACCTGGAGTATTCTATCTGCTACCCAAGATCCATAAACCTGGAAATCCTGGACGCCCCATCATCTCCGGCATTGGCACCCTGACAGCAGGATTGTCTGGCTATGTAAACTCCCTCCTCAGGCCCTACATTACCAACACTCCCAGCTATCTTCGAGACACCACTGACTTCCTGAGGAAACTACAATCCATTGGTGATCTTCCTAAAAACACCATCCTAGCCACTATGGATGTAGAAGCCCTCTACACCAACATTCCACACAAAGATGGACTACAAGCCATCAGGAACAGTATCCCCGATAATGTCACGGCTAACCTGGTGGCTGAACTTTGTGACTTTGTCCTCACCCATAACTATTTCACATTTGGGGACAATGTATACCTTCAAATCAGCGGCACTGCAATGGGTACCCACATGGCCCCACAGTATGCCAACATTTTTATGGCTGACTTAGAACAATGCTTCCTCAGCTCTCGTCCCCTAATGCCCCTACTCTACTTGCGCTACATTGATGACATCTTCATCATCTGGACCATGGAAAAGAAGCCCTTGAGGAATTCCACCATGATTTCAACAATTTCCATCCCACCATCAACCTCAGCCTGGACCAGTCCACACAAGAGATCCACTTCCTGGACACTACAGTGCTAATACGCAATGGTCACATAAACACCACCCTATATCGGAAACCTACTGATGCTATTCCTACCTACATGCCTCTAGCTTTCATCCAGATCATACCACACGATCCATTGTCTACAGCCAAGCTCTACGATATAACCGCATTTGCTCCAACCCCTCAGACAGAGACAAACACCTACAAGATCTCTATCATGCATTCTTACAACTACAATACCCACCTACTGAAGTGAAGAAACAGATTGACAGAGCCAGAAGAGTACCCAGAAGTCAACAATTACGGAGAAAACAACAGAACGCCACTAGCCATCACCTTCAGCCCCCAACTAAAACCTCTCCAATGCATCATCAAGGATCTACAACCTATCCTGAAGGACGACCCATCACTCTCACAGCTCTTGGGAGACAGGCCAGTCCTTGCTTACAGACAGCCCCCCAATCTGAAGCAAATACTCACCAGCAACCACACACCACACAACAGAACCACTTACCCAGGTACCTATCCTTGCAACAAAGCCTTTGCCAACTCTGTCCACATAACTATTCAGGGGACACCATCATAGGGCCTAATCACATCAGCCACACTATCAGAGGCTCATTCACCTGCGCATCTACCAATGTGATATATGCCATCATGTGCCAGCAATGCCCCTCTTCCATGTACATTAAAAACTGGACAGTCTCTACGTAAAAGAATAAATGGACACAAATCAGACATCAATAATTATAACATTCAAAAACCAGTTGGAGAACCCTTCCATCTCTCCGGTCACTCGATTACAGACCTGAGGGTGGCTATTCTTCAACAAAAAAACTTCAAAAACAGACTCCAACGAGAGACTGCTGAATTGGAATTAATTTGCAAACTGGATACAATTAACTTAGGCTTGAATAGAGACTGGGAATGGATGAGTCATTACACAAAGTAAAACTATTTCCCCATGTTATTTCTCCCCCCCACCCCATCCCCCACTGTTCCTCTGATGTTCTTGTTAACTGCTAGAAATAGCCTTTCTTGCTTGTCACCATGAAAGGTTTTCCTCTTCTCCCCCCCCCCTCCCCGCTGCTGGTGATGGCTCATCTTAAGTGATCACTCTCGTTACAGTGTGTATGATAAAACCCATTGTTTCATGTTCTCTGTGTGTGCATATAAATCTCCCCTCTGTATTTTCCACCAAATGCATCCGATGAAGTGAGCTGTAGCTCACGAAAGCTTATGCTCAAATAAATTTGTTAGTCTCTAAGGTGCCACAAGTACTCCTTTTCTTTTTAAGAAGGTGACTGTTTGCAAAGGGGATTGGGGGGTTGTGTGGGATGGAAGTGCTGAGTTTCAGAAGGGAGGAGGAAGAAAGGGAGGAGTCAAAGCACGAGGTGATCAACGCCTGAACAAAGGGTTTGGTTAGAATATACAATAGGCAGGTTACAGCAATGTTGTGGAATTAAACCTATCAGTAAGCATGATCTAGTGGTTGGTGTGCTATCCTAGGATGCAGGAGACCTGGGTTTGACTACTTGATCCTCCACAGCATTCCTATGTGAGCTTGGAAAAAACCACTTAGGCCCAGATCCTTAGAGGAGTGTCCAGCTCCCATTGAAATCATTGGGGTTTAGGCACTTAAATACCTTTGGGTTCTATGTCTAATTTCCCCACTAGTAAAATGGAGAGAATAGATAATAGTGTGTATAAGTACCTAAGATAGACAAATTGGATTTAGTGACAATGGGCCAGATTCTTAGTTTTTCATAGATTCATAGATACTAAGGTCTGAAGGGACCATTCTGATCATCTAGTCCGACCTCCTGCACAGCGCAGGCCACAGAATCTCACCCACCCACTCCCATGAAAAACCTCACCCATGTCTGAGCTATTGAAGTCCTTAAATCATGGTTCAAAGACTTCAAGGAGCAGAGAAGCCTCCCTCAAGTCAACCATGCCCCATGCTACAGAGGAAGGCGAAAAACCTCCAGGGCCTCTCCAATCTGCCATGGAGGAAAATTCCTTTCCGACCCCAAATATGGCAATCAGCTAAACCCTGAGCATATGGGCAAGATTCACCAGCCAGATACCCAGGAAAGAATTTTCTATAGTAACTCAGATCCCATCCATCTAATATCCCATCTCAGGGGATTAGTCCTATTTACCCTGAATATTTAAAGATCAATTACTTACCAAAATCCCATTATCCCATCATACCATCTCCTCCATAAACTTATTGAGTAGAATCTTAAAGCCAGATAGATCTTTTGCCCCCACTGCTTCCCTTGGAAGGCTATTCCAAAACTTCACTCCTCTGATGGTTAAAAACCTTCGTCTGATTTCAAGTCTAAACTTCCTGGTGGCCAGT
This sequence comes from Dermochelys coriacea, assembly GCF_009764565.3. Lineage (NCBI taxonomy): Eukaryota > Metazoa > Chordata > Testudines > Dermochelyidae > Dermochelys > Dermochelys coriacea. The sequence continues at coordinate 116,075,097 of NC_050072.1, forward strand.
TTATACCCATTTGTTCTTGTGTCCACATTGGTGCTGAGCTGAAATAATTCCTCTCCCTCTCCTGTATTTATCCCTCTGATATATTTATAGAGAGCAATCATATCTCCCCTCAACCTTCTTTTAGTTAGGCTAAACAAGCCAAGCTCCTTAAGTCTCCTTTCATAAGACAAGTTTTCCATTCCTCGGATCATCCTAGTAGCCCTTCTCTGTACCTGCTCCAGTTTGAATTCATCCTTTTTAAACATGGGAGACCAGAACTGCACACAGTATTCTAGGTGAGGTCTCACCAGTGCCTTGTATAACGGTACTAAAACCTCCTTATCCCTACTGGAAATGCCTCTCCTGATGCATCCAAAACCGCATTAGCTTTTTTCACAGCCATATCACATTGGCAGCTCATAGTCATCCTATGATCAACCAATACTCCAAGGTCCTTCTCCTCTTCCGTTACTTCTAATTGATGCGTCCCCAACTTATAGCTAAAATTCTTGTTATTAATCCCTAAATGCATAACCTTACACTTCTCACTATTAAATTTCATCCTATTACTATTACTCCAGTTTACAAGGTAATCCAGATCCTCCTGTATAATATCCCGATCCTTCTCCGAATTGGCAATACCTCCCAGCTTTGTATCATCTGCAAACTTTATTAGCACACTCCCACTTTTTGTGCCAAGGTCAGTAATAAAAAGATTAAATAAGATTGGTCCCAAAACCAATCCCTGAGGAACTCCACTGGTAACCTCCCTCCAACCTGACAGTTCGCCTTTCAGTAGGACCCGTTCAGTCTCCCCTTTAACCAATTCCTTATCCACCTTTTGATGTTCATATTGATCCCCATCTTCTCCAATTTAACTAATAATTCCCCATGTGGCACGGTATCAAATGCCTTACTGAAATCTAGGTAAATTAGATCCACTGCATTTCCTTTATCTAAAAAATCTGTTACTTTTTCAAAAAAGGAGATTAGGTTGGTTTGGCACGATCTTCCTTTTGTTGTAAAACAATATAGTTCCATTGGAGCTGAGGGTCTGATCCCATATCTGTATGCGGGGAGGGGGGGAGAACATGGTGGCAGGCTATGGAACTGGGAGAATGGTGGTGTTACCAGCTGAGAAGAAGGAAGGGATGGGTGTGTTTGTGAGGATGTAAAAGGAAAGATTTAAAAGTAGTTCAGGGATTGAAATCTTGGCTATGAAGTTGCAGTGGGATGTCCAGGAGGAGATGTCAGGGAAACACCCAGAGATGCAAGTCTCTATAGAGAAGGACAGGTGAGGGCCACAAAGAGATCTGGGAGTCATCAGCATAGATATGGTAATTAAAGTCATGGGAGCAGATGAGGCTGCCCAAAGATAGTATAGTGGAGGAAGGGGAGAGTGCAATTGCACTGTGGATATTCATTTTAATTCTTGCAATTGTCACTAATACAGATAGCTAGAAAGCTAATTATATGACTGCATTACTTATTACCCCTGTAGCCTAATATTTAATACACTGCAATTGCTCAGAATATTTTGATAAATATACTTTATTACAAAATTGCATAATTAGAGCATTAACTACTTGGGATATACTTCATAATTGGCCTGTAACTGCAGTGTAATTACACTCTTTCTTTTTTACAATCAGGTTCATGTACCAACAACACTTCTGGCTCAGTTCTGACCATATAATCTTTATTATGTGCAATGATGCCAGGAGCAGAAAGAGCCCCCCAGCTTGATTCTCATATCCCAGGCTGAGTTTTCAGGGGTGAAATTTAGTAATCATATGAAAGTCCACAAGAGAGAATAAATCTGCATGTTGTGGTGTCATTTTTAACAGTTAAATGACTTTAACTGAAATTGAAGGGCTTTTAAAGAAGTTGTTGTTTTTGTATTGTCACAGCCCTGGTTGAGAACTCCCTGCTGAACACTCACCAGTCTGCTGTGTTTGGACCCACATGATGGATCCACGTGCTTTAAACTCTCCTGGACCTGAGTAGTTTCCAGGCACTGACTTTGACCTTTAAGTTCACGCCTTGAGCATAAACTCTCCATCTGGCACCCCCTCTTAGAAGTGGGACCCCACTGTCCATCTGCCCAAGGCCCCAAGATCAGTGCTGTACCCCCGAAGATTCCCCAGTAGGTTAAGCACATCTCCTCTCCAGAACTCCACCCTAGTAAGTACTATCTTTTAACCCTTCAGGGACATATGATAGTTGAAGCCATTCAGACCCAGACACTGCAGAGGGATTTCTAAACCAATCATTCTTTACTTTTAGATAGCACAAGAGATATAGAGTTCCCTGCAAGATAAGAAGCACTGGAATGCAATCTTTTGCCTCAGTGTCCTCACCACTCTTGAGTGTTCTTTGGGATTTGGGTCAGTTTCCTTCCAAGGTTCCAGGTCCCCACTCCTGAATCTCACTCCTCCAGTACAGCCTTCTCTTTGTTCTGGTCAGTGACAAAGAGCTGCTCTGAGCGGACCTGGTCCTTTGCCCTCTGCCATGTGACCCTCCTAGTCAGCTTCAAGTCTCCTCTCTGGTGATCAAGGTCCCCTGCCAGGTAGTCTGTTGCTTGGTTACCACCCTCCTGGAGTCCGGACTTGAAAAACTGGATTATTGCATCTTTGGCCACACCCTTTAGTATAACCATTGTTCTCCTATGGCAGAACATATTCGGTTGATGGTCCTTAGTGAGCATCTCATTCACTGGCAGACACCAGGCACCACTCTCTTTGACACAAGAAGTGTGATGCAAAATTACAGCAAAACAGCCATAATGCCTAAAAGTGCAGTGTGTTCATAAAATTAAACTAGGATTCATAAATTATATATATCTACAAGTTTCCCAAACCACCATAAGTATCTGTATGATGCTTTATATTATGTGGGCATACTTGCTAAATACCAGTTTATTTAAAAGTAAGTTGAGGTTTGTGTTTTGTGCTTTACTTTTTTTGGAGCCATGTGAACGATTGCAATTATCACTGACTTCATTAGTTTGCTTTTTGTGTGTGAGACTCTCTCCATTTTTTCACCATTACAACCTTTGTCAAGGAAGCAGATTTTTATTGTAAAGTTTCTGCTGGTATTTCATTTTATTCAGTTATTACTCTAATATGGGAGGGCAGAGTGGCCACGGGTACAAAAGCTATCTTACATCAAATTACATTGAATAAATTTCCCTGCTTAGGAGAAGATAGCACTGATTTCTTCAATTTAGTAGCAGGAGATTCTGATATTAAATTTGAGGCAGCTAGAGAGTGATCATACTTTGAAGATTGAAATGATGATAATAGTGCTGCTAGTGGGCAAAATATATGTTTATGAATATCACAGCCTTTTACTGTCGCTTATCATTGTTGCTGCTCAGCTTGTGGTAGGTGCCTTTTTTTAAGCAGTGAAATTTGACAAGTGGCTTCTGTAGAGCAATAAGAACTGAGGTTCAGTTAACCTCCATACCAGGACACACACACATCTTATATGTAATTAATTTTATAATGGGATTAGTTATGGGGCTGAATGGCTCAAGGGACGTGAGGCTTTCTCACTGAAAGACTGCTGGTTTGATTCAGGTGTACGTTAGCAGCATCAGAAAGTTGTTACCATTTCATGGCTGTCTCTGGTCTGAAAAATATTGGTGGACCCAGTGCATTCTTTTTGTAGACAGTCTGCATTATTTTCCCAGTAAATTAAGTAAGTCTGAAGTTAAGTGTGCTCCTATGTGGTTCAGAGTAAATTTCACCCTGCCATTCTTTCCCATTTGCATTTTGAAAAAAAAATTTTTTAAGCTGATTTCTGTATCAATATTGTTTGTTGTAGAATTCCCTCAAGGAAAATTCTTGACTGGTTAATGGCTAACTGGTTTCTGGCGGGAAGGATTATTGATAAGGGACTGTTTATCCCGAGACACCAACTGAATCTTTTAATCTCCTTATTGAATTCCTTAATTCTCTGAATTTCTTAATGTCTTCCTTCATTTATCTTAATTTTTTCAGATTGTCCCTCTAGTGCTGATATGTTTTATTCTGATATCCACTTTAAAGCAAGTTAACAATTCCCAGGGTTCACAATTTGAACTAAATTCTTTAGAAGATTTCTTCATAATTCAACCATTTGATGCAGTAGCTGCAAATAATCAAGTAAATGAACTGTAAGGAATATGATTAACATTTTCTTTGGCAAAGAGGCAGGCCCATGAGCTCTCACTACCTCACCAGAAAACTTTGTGGAAGAGGGGCATAAGGAATCAGGACATTTGGGACACAGGAGAAGATATGGTAATGTCCAGTCCTCCACAGAATTTTTTTTCAACCCATGCTTTGAAGGCCCACTGGGTTTGGTCTGACACGAGGCCAGATTTTACCATCTGCTGGTAAATCTGCCTGAGGGCCTGGAAATTCCACACATTTTAACTCTCAAAGTTCCCTCTGGATCATATTATCAGGGGATCAGCAGCAGGCAAGAGCCATGGCGTTCCAAAATCACTGATTTCCCACTGCATTATAGGAGACTGGTATGTTTTCATAAGGCCCAAATACCCTGCAAGCTATGAGGTCTTTTCCTCACACCCGTGTGTCAGCAAAGTTCATTCAGGAGTTGTGCTCTCATTAGTTTCCCACAGACATCTGGACCCAAATCTAATCTTATAGAAAGGAATAATGGAATTCTGCTTAAGGTAATGTGAACAGTGTCAGCTCAATATGGGAAATTCCCACAGGTTTGAAGGGAGATGATGCTGTGAAGAATGGTTCTTTCTCCAGCTATCCCCCCTCCCCATCCAGGCATTCCTCCACAAAATCTGGGAGCCCCAAATGTATGGTGATTGCACAGAAAGGCTATCAAGGTTCCTTCCCCACTCTGAACTCTAGGGTACAGATGTGGGGACCTGCATGAAAACCTCCTAAGCTTACTTTTACCAGCTTAGGTTAAAACTTCCCCAAACTATTTTACCTTTTGCCCTTGGACTTTGGCTGCCACCACCAAACGTCTAACCGGGTTTATTATTGGGAAAGAGTAGTTTGGAAAGTCTTTCCCCCCAAAATCCTCACCAAAACCTTGCACCCCCCTTCCTGGGGAAGATTTGATAAAAATCCTCACCGATTTGCATAGGTGACCACAGACCCAAACCCTTGAATCTTAAGAACAATGAAAAAAACATTCAGTTTCTTACAAGAAGAATTTTAATAGAAGAAAAAGTAAAAAGAATCACCTCTGTAAAATCAGGATGGTAAATACCTTACAGGGTAATTAGATTCAAAACATAGAGAATCCCTCTAGGCAAAACCTTAAGTTACAAAAAGACACAAAGACAGGAATATCCATTCCCTTCAGCACAGCTTATTTTCTCAGCCATTTAAAGAAATCATAATCTAACGCTTATCTAGCTAGATTACTTACTAAATTCTAAGACTCCATTCCTGTTCTGTCCCCAGCAAAAGCATCACACAGACAGACCCAGACCCTTTGTTTCTCCCCCCCTCCAGCTTTGAAAGTATCTTGTCTCCTCATTGGTCATTTTGGTCAGGTGCCAGCGAGGTTATCCTACCTTCTTAACCCTTTACAGGTGAAAGGGTTTTTCCTCTGGCCAGGAGGGATTTTAAAGGTGTTTACACTTCCCTTTATATTTATGACAAAGGCCTTTTTGGTGTTGGAGGGAGAGGGAACGATTCTGTTAGCCTGGCAAAAGTTAGGTCAGAGGAGCAGATTTTTAAAAATTATTTTATCCCTTACACCGGAAAAACTGGATCTGGCCAACAGATTTTATAAAGCTCATTGAACTGCACCTGGTTTTAGTTACAAATTCAGCCGAGTCTTAGCTTCTGTTCAGACATTTTTAGGAAGCCCAACTTTGGGCACTTTCACATTCAGATGTGAAACAAAACGGCAACACAGATTATGTTGCTGCTGCTACTCCCATGAATGCTGTGGGAGCTAGAGGAAAAAAACATGGTGCTTTGGTGGATTTTTCTCCATTTATGGTAGTTAGAAATGTGACTGTTAGATTCATACTGATGATCTTGTCCTTCTCACATTGAAATTAATGACAAAACTTCCATTGAATTTATGGGAGCAGGATTGGAATGCGAGTCCTAAATTTTTCTCCTTTACCCACCATGGTCTGCTCTGCAACATATTAAGACTGAAACCATTTGCCCCCCATTATTAAGTGGTGCACAGTAAGTAGTAATATATTTCCTGTTGCAGTCAATGGAAATCATAGAGGCTAACTCAGATTCTTAGGCAATTTAAAGAGTGCATTTTAAAAGCGCTCACGCTGGCATAGTTTAGTAGTCAGACTATTTGATTAGAAGCACTGAGGGGAAAAAAAGACAGGTGGTACAGTTTGGTAGCTGGCAAATTTGCATACTATTCTAGTAGTGGGAATCAACAATGCAACTTCACTTTTACAAAAATACAAACTTAAGTTGATGCTCCCTTATTCCATTGGAGATGGTATAAAAGGCACCGATGATTCTAGGATACTTCTACCACACTAAGCCCACGGGAGGGGAAAAAACCAAGCTTGCCTCAAGTGTGACTCTTTCTTGTGGAAGCTTGTAGTGTTCCTAAACTAAACCATCAAGTCACTAGTAAAATATCTATATTTGATAGAGTCTAAATATAATATTTGCTGCTGTGACTGAGTAAAAGAAGGGCTGTAGTACACACGAGCATAAACAAAAGCCCAAAAAAAAACCCAAAAAACCCCAAATGACTGATCTTGGTTTTTACTCAGAACTCTGAGTTGTATTCAAAGGCAGTTTGGACTCCTTCAACACAGCTTCTGCTCCTTCATTCTCAAGACCTTACAGAATCTTGTAACTGGTAGACACATTTTCCACTTGCCTTTTAAATGAACTCTTCATAAAATTATCAGCCACTTACTGTTTGGGCCAGTGCTGATATGCAGTATTCTATCACATGATGCCAACTGGCTTTAATTCAGATGTGACTATTGGCTGTCTAGTATCAACAATCTGGATTATAATTGCTATCAGGACCCCAGACTGACCTCAGAAGCAGAGGCTTTATCTAGCTCTCTAATGGGATCATACTCATAGATTTCATTACAACAACAACAACAACAGACCATTATGGATCTATACTGTAAAGTACACTAGTTCAAAACGTAATGCAATAGAATAGCATGATCAAGCTCAGTCCGTTAACAGAGTAATGCAAAGAATGATAACCTTGAGGATCTCCTTTATCATGAGGTCATAAAATGTGATGAAAAGAGATTGTGTTTTTTATTATTCCATTGATTTTACCTTCTCATCCAAAGTCAGTGAAGGGATTTTTTTTTGGTATAGTTATTAATTGAAAGTCTGTGCAAAAAAGAGTAGCAACGTATTTACAAGCCATCCATTTTGTATTACGTCAATTCAGCCAACTGGAAAGAGAAAAGAGGTCCAAATAAAGTAAGGACCAATCTGAACTTTCACCCCAAACTCAAACTAAACCTGCACTTTAAAGAAAGAATGTCATACTTTACACTTCCTGGGTTTGGCCAGGTTCACACACAGAAAGGTTGATGATCTTGTGATATTTCAAAACCACGAACAACTGGAAGCCTCTTGATGAAGCCTAATTTCATAAAATATTTAGGTTGATTTCCAGATTCCTAGATTTTTGGCATGAAATTCCACCCCTCACTCTCCACCCCCCAGTCAATGGCAAAATTCCCACTGACTTCAAAGGATTTCACTCTTAGACTTTTGTATGTGTAGCTGAAATGAGCTGCATTGCTAACCTTAAGAGATTCATTAATTACTGTAGTAAATATTTTATTTTATCTGTCTCCCAAGTGGCAGTAAGTAGACCTGATATACTCATATATCATAATGACTCATATTTTGACTATTTCCTTGCAGATTTTAAAGGACTTTTCATACACAGAGATACAAGCAAGGCTTTTTGAGATGAATGGTTGCAGAAAAAAATAATTTGGGGATAATACCTTTGAAATGTGTCTATACCTTCATTCCATTTTGTGCTTAACAATGAAATGAAATTCATTACAGATGGAAGTGATAGTAATGTATCATGCTTATATCAGCCAATCAGTGAACTGAAACTGCACCATGTGAGTTAGGTAGCCAACTAAATACTGTATACATAATATTAATAGGGTTTGCACAAGCGTCACTGAGGACGTGATAAGAAGATTTTGCTTCAGGTTTAATCCTTTTCTCTTTTCTTCCCTCTAGCCTATTTTCTTCTTGCTCTCAAACTCTATTTCTACTCATAATGTACACCTTTGTTCTTTTCTCCTTCACATATACTCCTCTCCCTCATCCATGTTACACAGCCTATCATCCTCTCCCCTTCCAAAACACCCATGCTCTCCTCCTTTCTGGTCTCAACTTTCTCTTCATCCTCCCCTCCTTCTCCCTGTCTTCCACCATCATTCCCTTTAAAAACAAAAAAAACCACCAACAACCAAGGATACCATTGTCTTTAATAAAAAATTAGAGAAGAGAAATGCAGAAACTCTGTGCTCTGTAGACAGAATTTTAAAACAAAGATTTACATGAGGTCATGTCTCTTTAAACATATACAGTTTAGCTGGGTTTTCATTTAGCTGTGTTACCGTATGTCAGGCAATTGATACTGAGATGATTGCCAAAACTGCTCGATTCTGGGCTGAGTTAGGCTACAACTGGAATTCAAAAACTTTTTTATCCACTGAAGCACCAGGTCTCCAGCAATCATCTGTTATGGATATTGTTCTTATGTACAAGAAGCTGACTTTCACTTAGCGTTAGAGCTACTTTTGACCTGCTACATGGAACAGTAGTTCTTGCAAATTAGAACTTTATAACTTATGCAGAAAACTGAAGTATTATAATTATAGGCTTTTATCATAAAAAGTTTTCATTAACATTATTACGGGTCCCTATGGTAACTTACATTTGAATTTGATCTCTTCACCCATCATGCTTTTCATTCCACCGAAGACCAAGTGTGGAACATTGACCCTATAAAACGTGGGACAACTGCCCAAAATTAAGTCTGTAATATGGACAGAATAAAGAATTTTAAATTAGGCAATATGCATTGCTCTCAGTGAAGGTTAGCTTCCTTTTAAATCCTTCCCTTTAATCATTTTAGTGCTTCTGATCCTAGCCAGCTCAGTAAGAGATGGGGAAGCAGAGAAGAGTGATCACTTCTGAAAAAGGCAGCTTTGCCTGGGAGTTCTGAATGATCCTTCTCTACAGCAAGGGATACTACTCTCTCTCCTCTAGCCTTCCCCAAAGGCTGCTAATGAAAGCATCGTCCTGTCTCCCCTTTCTTTGAATGTCTCCACTGGCTTCCAGGGTATTACCACTAAGAATTCAAGCTCCAGGACATTGCCTCCAAAAAACATTTTTAAAACCTGCCTCCACCCACTGTACATCTCAGTTCTCATTTCTGACACTTCTGCTTCCATTTCCTTCACTTCTCCCTTGCTGCTCCCTTGTCTCCTTGCACTCTTGGCGCTACAATTGCTATCATATGGCTTCCTGGGTCTGCTCTATTCTTCCAAGCACATCCTCCATCACATCCTCCTATAAATCCACTTCTTCCAGCAATCCCTCCCAACATGTCTGCACATCCTCCCCTGTGGCTGTCCTCTTTTTCATTGCCTTCTCTTATGTTTGTCTTCTCTAATTTTAAATGATCACCACTGCTGACTAATTTTAATTTAAATTTAAACAGGGAGTAATGTGTTGATCTATTCTTGTCAAGCTCTGTGTACCCATATATGCAGATTTCCTGCAAAATCCTCTCTTCGGAGACTTTCACTTTTTGGCATTTCCACAGCAAATGTGAAACCACAGATCTTTGGGCATTGGAATAATTTTCTGTTGTATATAGAGTTCGATCATAACGGACTAATCATGGCTTTGCCCCAAGCCCTGAGTAAGCACACAGCTGCACTGCCCTGTGAGCACACCAGCGATCAGAATGTGACTGTCACAATCTGGTTTATGGTTTTCTCCTTGCTCCACTGGAGAAGTAATCTGAGTTAGCAATATATGTGGCACAGATTACTTATTCCTCCATTCTGTCTCCACTGTACCAGCTGGCAAGTTGAGATAGGTAGAGTCAGGCTCCGCTCACTCCTTCCTACCTGCCTTCTTCTTGTCTATTTGCCCTGTGGAGGCAACACTCCTCTTTCTGCTGTGACCCACAATCTGGGTAGCCTATGCAGGGAGCAAGCCCCTTATACCTGCTTTCTCCACTGCATGCAGGCATAGGCATCAGGTCACTATCTGTCTCCTTATGATCAGTTAAATTCATTAGGAGTGCTAGGAAAATGAACATGCAGGCTCTAAAGTGAAGAGGTTCCACTTGAGAGTTTCTATTGATTACAACTGTGGTGTGCAACGTGAGGAGAGCAGTGGCTTTCTCCATTAGGCAAGTCCCAAGCCCTTCGCAGTTTGAGAGGTCAAAATCAGCAGCTTAAGGTCCACCTGGAGACCAGCAGGCAGCCTGTACAGATACCAGAGTATCTGTGTATTGGACTCATGACTTATCAAGCAGGCTCATGCATTGTGCATTAACTTTAGTCTCTAAACAGATTTAAATTAGCCCCATGTAGAGCATATTGCAATACTCAAGCCTGTAAGGGATTGTGTAGTTTGCGCTATGGGTGTAATGCATAGTACCTAGTACAATGGGGCAATGATCTCATGTGAGGAGACTGTTCTAGGACAGTACAAATAGTCAATAATAATAATAATAATAATTTGGATTTCTGCTGGAAACCATTTTTTGAAATACTCTTCCCTTATTATGAAGCTGCTTTGAAACGAAAACCTCCTATTGGTTTCACATTAACATAGCAAACAAGTAATGCAGCAGAGCCATTTGTACTGAACACATAAAAGGTTCACAGATGAACCTTGACCCCTCTCTTTGTGGGTGCTTTTTGTGCCCATAAAAATTAACTGTGGGTGCTCATTAGAGAACTTGCTCCTGTAACTAGCAGACCTTCTCCTGTAATTGACTTGCTGGCACAAAATGCAAGGTACATTTTGTAGGTACAAACTGCAATTGCAGAAAAGGTGGTTGCCATTTAGAAAATGTGATCTGTACATTGGACCTCACTCACACTAGTGTAAATCCAGAATAACTGCACGGAAGTGAATGAATTTACAACCGGGGGGAAAACAATGTGAGGGAAGAATCAGGATCCATATGCATATATGCACAAACACAAACACATACTCAGTTAAGCCAAATCAGTATGTGACAAAACTGCCAAGAACTGTGAATTCACTTGGATGGTTTGATAAAATAGTAATTATTCACATGTCCTTATAAATAAAAGATGATAGCACCAACGTTTTTGCAACTGTAAATACATTTGCACTGTGTCTTCTTTTTCTTAAAACCAAACATATCCAGGCTGACACCAAAGATAGCTGCCCACCACTGAGGTCATCATTGTCTAATTAGTTTTGCTACATTGCCACAATAATTTTGCCTGACATGACATTGAATTGAGGCTCAGAAGGCAATCAGTAGCTAACAGCCATGTTGGGCATTAGTTACACCTAGTGACAGAATAATTAGTAACTGACTGTGCCACTTTACATGAACGACTAGGAGGTGCATGGTCACTTTTTCTTATTAAAATTACTCATGAGCCCATTACACATACACACATGCATGCACATACATGACTGGGCCCTGCTGCAAATTTCTACCCTACTTCTTAGAGAAAATGGAACATGGTAGAAATATAGAATGAATGGTAAGCACAGAAAAATCTGACTGCTCTGTAAAACCGAGAGATGTGAGAAAACTGGACCGGCAGATCCAAATTCCCCTGCTCCCCTTTTAATAACTTGGTTTATGGCAATTGAAGGCTGATGGTGAAGATAGGATGTTGCACTGATAAGCTGGAGGAGGCTCATGTGAGCCCCTTGTTAAAAGAGCCAGCCTTTGGTTCCTGTAAAGGAGAATCTCAGTTTTCATTTTAAAAACAAAGAAAGGCCGGGTCCTACAGACAAGAGCCTCGTTCACTAGACATCCTTGATTCATCCCCACAGCAGGCCCATATTGTGCACTAAATGAGGCAGGGATCCTATGGGTAAAATACAGTGTGATCGTGTAATCAAAGACTATATCATAATGCATATGCACAAAGATATAAATTACACTTGCACAGGCCTAAGTATTCAGTCACCTCTACTCGCACTGTTGCAGTAGGAAATAAATCAGCCTATGAATTGCAGAATTGGCCTGGGGAACTGGTCCCCCCCCCCCAGAAAAGGGGTTTCCAAGCAGCCATTTTCCTTGCTTGTTTTTAAGGCTGACCAATGAGTGCTGTTGCTTATTCCCCACTGGAGGTTACAATCCTTCATGTAACCTTGATAAAAACAGCTGCCCCATCTTGGTTGACACAGATTCAATCTTCCCATAAGGTCTTACTTAATTCCTCCACCAATGCTACAAAGAATGATGGTGCATTTGCAGAAATAAGTTGCTGTGTTTAGAGTGACCAGGAAAGTATATTCTAGACAGTCACTTTAAACAGATTGTTTCTGGCACGACATGACACTATGGAGGAGTCATCTGAGGTACAACTTCAAAACTGACGTAAGTAAACTGGACATGGGTAACTGAAAAAAAAATTGTGGTTGGGAGTAAGCAAGATCCTTAATTCTCCACTTTCTCAGAAATGATTTTTGCTGGGTGGCAAAAACAACAGCACAATAACCACCATCTTACAACTAGTTGTGTATAAATATAGAAAAAACAAAGTCATGACCTGGATAATGTCTAATAGACCAAAGATCCAGAAGCACAGTTTTCATAGCTTCGATTTTTCTCTCTACTATAAAAGAACAGGTTATGTGCATATATAAGCAACTAACATGAGAGACACATGTAATAACAAAGTGATGTGTGTCAAGGGCATAGAGTGGAGGGATTCCATTGTTGGATAAATAAAATATATGCTTTCTAAAGGATGGGGAAGATTCTTAGACAACAGTCTGCTGATTTCTGTAAAGGTATGAGAATGCATTCTTTTTTTTTTTGACAGTAAAATTAAGTGCCTACACAGGATTCTGAAATAAACGGCTGTGCATAAATTCTTAGGGTGGGAGGAAGAATCAAAGATGAGATAAAATAAAAGAGAAGAGTGACAATTCTGTTCAAACATGATCTTACTATCTTAGCACCGTATTAACAGTTAAATTGTTTAATGTACTTAACTGTATATTAATGTGATAGACACGTTTGTAGGAAAATATTTTAAAATTTCCTGTTAAATTCACCTATTAAAGCTAACAGCTGTTCCATCTTCTTACTTTATTTCACTTTATTTTTACAGTTGGTATTCTTTACTACTGTCATGTATTCTGAATCATGCATTTCTCAGAAAGAGAGAATGTTCTTATAGGAAAGGGATGTTCTAATAGGAGGAAAAGTAAACTCCTCACCAGTCTATTATTCTAAGCCATGCACAAGGTGATACTTAATTGGAGTTACTCCACAACTACCACTGTGTCCGGTTGTCACTTTGACCCTTATGAAATGCATAATAAACCTTTAGCATTATTCTAGCCAATCAGCATCCAGGGTGTGTTTTCCTCCCCCTTCTCCCAGTGCCCTAAGGCACTCATTTTTCTGCGTCATGTTTTTCAGCTTTCCAGCATCAGCCTCCTGCAAGAGGGGCAGGTCCCAGAGTCCGGGCTTCACCCTGAGCCCAAATGTCTATACTGGAGTTTTACAGCCCAAGCCCTGCAAATCCAAGTCAGCCAACATGGGCCAGCCACAGCTGTTTAATTGCAGCATAGACATAAATATTTGCTCTCTGAACCTCAGTGTCCATTTCTATTGTATATTCTGTATCCTTAGCACCTGGTCAATAGAAGGGCTCCCATTAATTTTAGTGGGGATTGCATCAGGCCCCTGATTCATGCAGGACTCCTCTTATGTTAATAGGATATTCATAACATGGAATGAATTCATGCAGTGGAGTTCCGCAGGGCAGATCAAAGGAATGACCATATCGGAGTGTTTTGCCCTTAATGTGCTGCATCCTTAGGACTTGCCTCCTCTCATCTTGAAAGTGTGTAAGAAATAGGGACGGGAAATAGACCCCAGTTCTCCCTCATGACAGTGAAGTAGACACCCAATAGGTCACTAAAATGCTTCCAAGATGTATCTTTGATTTGACTAAAACATCTGAAAATATTTTTCATTACAATTCAGCTGCTCAATACAGTTCAGGACCTTTTCATAACCTTAAATAATGCACACTTTTTATTGTGGGTCCATTTCTTTCAGATGCATAGCATTAGTATGTTGCCTTTCACAATAGGATATCACTCATTTTTTATTCAACCTAATATATCAATATTGTATATAATATTGGGAATTAGTTTACTCTCCAAACTGCAGAGCAACCAAGTTTCTCAAGTAATAATGGTACAAAGTTAGCAGTTCTGACTCTATCATTTACATACATATGATCTTTATGGTAGGTGCCTGTAGTGATGGTATTAGTTTCTGGTTCCCATTGTTAACTTTATCATGCAGAAAAGTCCCATTTAGAACTTACTGGCATTTTGTGGAACTGCATCTAGACCCTAAATATAACCATATTAAAGTCCCTAAAATAACAGATCTAGCCAGTTTTAAAAATTATATATATATATATATATATATATATATATATATATATATATATATATATTGAATACCTATAACCATATAGTTAATTAAACATGGCTTCGTCCTGAAGAGTGATGTGCACCCTCAGCTCCTACTGACTTAAACAGTCTGAATATTTTGGAAGGGGTTGCTTAGTAGCTTGTAGGACTGGACTAATAATAGAAAGGGTGGGTAAAAGAATATCTCTGTCCATTTAATTCTCTGCATCCATGACTTAGACCTATCCTGTTTAGATCTCAAGCTTTACTAATTCTGTAGTTCAAACAGAAATGTTTTGGGGAAGTCCTATGGCCTGGGCTATGCAGGAAGTCAGAGTGGTCCCTTCTGGCCTTAGAATGTATGAATCTATGAACTATTAGTTGTTAAGGGAAAGGGAGAGAAAGGGGAGGGGGAAGAGAGTTGTCGGATACAGGTGAAATGAAAATCTTTAATTCTAAACAATTTTAACTGAAACTCTCATAGTTTGAGTCATTTCTGTCTTGTGATGTTTTATAAATGAACAGGGATTCTCAGATTAACTCATGGTAACCTTTTCTAGCTTGAAATAAAACTCTGTCCCTGCTGGCATGCTCTGCCATTTGCTGCTAGTCACGCTGGCTCCAGTAGACTGTAAACAGTGACTTAGGTTGCCACAGTGAGAGACAGCGTACATCAGCAGGGACAAGGTTTTCAACTGCATGTTTCTTTGTAAATACAAATTTTCAGAAATCTCTTATAATTCCCTTGGATGTTTGGACACTCTATAAAAACCAATGGAGTAGATCGATGGAGGAAAGGAAAGAAGAGATGTTGAGGGGATTGTTGGAAAGACAAAGGGATTTCTGAGAACATCATCACTGGGGTACCCAGAATCATAACAACCTCACCGTTTAAAATGGTTTCTCTTTGGTTTAAGAGGTAAATCTATTTTTGAAGGGAGTAATAAGACATTATTTTACTTGTGGGCTATCCCTGGCAACTGAAATTGTTGTGGTCCCCAGGGAACTGGACACCAGCTGGGGATTGCCAGAACACACTGTCTTTTGCTATATTCCTTCACTGCCACTACCTTATGCCCTATCCTAGTGGGGAGGGGAGGCTGTTGTAGGAACCAGCTACACCACCTCTACACTCACTGAAGTCTTCCCAACACTGGGTGAATCCCCAGCTGTAGAGATGGAGGAGCTTTCCATACCTTTTGTGCCCTAAGGTTCCATTCCACATAAATAGAACATTAATATCTGCAGCAGGGGAGAAGAGGGTTTAAAAGTTACAAACCCATTAGATGAGCTCAGCTGAGGGACCATTCCTGGGAGAGATGAAGCAGTGCAGCTCAGCTAAGAGGAGAGTTTAGTCAGCTGCTACTGTGGAGCTGAGGGAACTGTTTTCTCTCTGAAGAGCTGCTACTGAGAGGTAGTAGCAAGTGACAATTGACTGAAGCATTTGGGGGCAGATAACTATGTATATGGGAGGAACAAATCTGAGTAAAACTGGCCGTTCCCATTGCTCTTCTTCCTTCTGACAGTGGTGCTGTTCATGGAGGTCCATGCTATGCTGCTGAACAAGAACTTTGAGCAGGATGGAGCCATCTGTAGAAAGGTTTCAGCCACTCTGTTCCCTCCTCTTCAGTGGTGGCTCTCCTGTGAGCTATGCAGCTGTGCAATGCCTAGCACAATGGGTAGATGAATGTCTTGATCAACTGAGTTTGAGGAGTTTATTTGCTATCCAGTGTTCCAGATGCTTTCTCTCCTGTCTCACAGTCAGGGACAAATGTAATGGCTGCTAACAGCACTCAGAAGTCACAAAGGCTAAGCTCTTTGGGGCAAGGAGCTCAGCAGTGCTCAGCAAACAATAAATATGAAGAAAGAAAAGAGAGAGTCTCTTCAGACATCACAAAGTTTCTCTTCAGATAATCTCTACATGCTCAGTTTTAAAAAGTCATTACTCCAAAGTGCTCAACTTGGGGATAGGGTAAGCAGTAAAGTTGTGCTTTATACAATACCCACCCAAACAGCAAGTAGGCCAGTAGGCCTGCTTGGAGTATCTATTTTCTTCCTAATGAGTTAAGTCCTTCTCTGCTCTCAGTGGAGCTAATCCAATTCCCACTCAAGTCAATGGGATTCTCATCATATATTTCAATGGGTCTGAGCTTCGGAGATATGAACTGAGTTGAGAGTGCTCAGAAACTTACATGAGCTACTCAGCATCTTGCAGGATCCGTCTCTAGATCTGTTGGGTTTTTCTTCATGCAGAATGTAGTTCTCTATTTTTAGGAATGCAAGGGGTATCGGATTAATTCTGGTGTGGAGAAGGAAAACTCATAAATAGATGTCAACTGTCTTATGACTCTGTATAAACAATAAGTGAGCATCTGAGATCCTGGGGAACTCTCCTGGGGAACACTGATAAGGTATCATTCATATTCAATCATTTGTATAGAAAACCCTTGTCTTTTCTTATGTGGCTCATGCTTAAATTCATGTGGCCATTAATAATGCTTCCTAGGCATTGCTTGAGGCTACAATGATATCTTCTCTTTTTCAGTTCATATACAGACACTAAAGAACCCATTGCTGTTACGAAACACTTGTGTTTGCTTAATATTGCAATGCAGTCCTCTCTTCCTTCTTCTTGAATAGGGTTAGGGATTCTTTGAAAATGGACATTCATGATCAAAGTGCTACCCTCTTTAAAAGTATCTTCAATAAATAATCAAAGAGCTTCCCTGCTGTTTTCTTTAGGATAATAGTGCTCCTTTTATAATTACTGGTTTCAATTTTTACTTTTGAGAGAGAAAGGGGGAGAGGGGAAAAGAGTGGGTGTTTAAAAGATGTTCAGGTTCCTGCCCTTGCCTTTTAATGAAAAGGGAACATGGCTATGAACATTATTAGATTAAATTCCCTGACAATAAATGGAAAGGGGGTGGGAAATCGAATGTCCTTTAATATTTTATTGAGCTCTTCCCCTTCCACCTTTATTGAATGGGAAGATTCTTTGACCATATACAATGAGACTTTTTTTTTGCAGATTTTTAAACATATGAAAGAGAAACCTGTACATGATCTGTCAGCCATATTGAAGAGAGGTGAGGAACATTTCAACCACCTGTAAAATTAGCAAGTTAAATATTTACTCTTTATGGTGTGAGGAGCTAGCCTTGCCTTGCCAATTTAGACGATTTCAATGGACTTTGTTGGATTTTTTGACCAGCTGATTAAAAACCACAGGATCCACATTAAGAGAAGCAGCAAAATGAGCCCTCAGTAAATGAATTATAATTAGCATACCACAGATGAATAATAATCTGCTTAATAAATTTATAATAGCAGAAAATATTATGTGGATTAAATTGATAAAGGCAGTTTTCACTGGAAGTTGGGAATAATATATAACTTGAGACACTGGCAAGCAGTCCTTCAGCTTAATTTGGCTTCCAGCTGTGGCTCAGGTTTTGAGATGAAGCTATTTATTTTGAGTAATTGTCATAAACACTCAGTCAAAGATGTAATGTGGTGCCACTGTGTTGTGTTTGATTTCTGGACTGCTCCAAAATACAATGTTATGCTATTTAAAATTATCCACTCTGTCAACATTTGCCAAGCAGTTTAAACCAAACTGATTTTTTTCCCCCTAGGCTAGGGTCCATTTCACAGAACAACAACAAAATTGGTTATAAAATAAAATAAACTTTGGTACTTGAAAGTTATGTTCCCACCTCCCCATTTGCTTGCTTGAACTGTGTTAAATTTTCATCAAAGGATTCTTAGATTGAAGGCTACGTTTTCAGAGGGTTTCCATTACTTGCATCAATGGAAGTAGTTTTCAAATATTGTTTGAGGTCCCAGCTGATTCCCAAAGGAAGTTGCACATGAGACGGATGTGGCAGAAGGGTGTGTTGGGTACATGGCCAAGTAAATGCACCTGCCAATGTATTGTCCCAGATGCACACCCACCTCAGCGCAAGTGTAATGGTAAGTGGAGGAGCCAAAGTTTGTGCCATAAAATGTCACTGTAAATAACTGGGGAGTACCCAATGCCATCTGCTTTGTATGGTCTCATTACCTCAGCCACAGACAAGAACCTTCTGAGGCAAACAGACACGCGTGTGGAGTAGGTTTGAGTCTGTTCAGCAGCAGTATGCTTCCTGCACTCTTTTGGGTGCATATCTGGCACCTCAAGATCAGAGGACAAGGAAGAGGAGGTGGCAGTTCACAGACCACATGGGCCCAACAATATCCCCAGAACAGGCTATGATGAGTTTATGGATTAGCTTCCTTGAATAGCCTAAAGAGAGGTTTGATATATGGCCTAACCCATGGGTTTTGGTCCATACATCCCACAGCATCTCCACAGCCACAGCATATGCTGAAACACAAGTTGAGATTTTGTGTCTTTGTGCACAAAAAAATTGTCTCCAGAGCCAAGCAATCTTCTTCACCAAATAACTCAAAAACTCCTCAGAGTGAGAAACACTTTACTCTGTCATTAGATAAAAACAATTAAGATTAATCAAACTCAGAAACACTTGGAACAGTTCTCCTGATCAGGATTTCATGGACAATACACTGGAAGCAGGGGCATTCTTCTTCACTTCCTGCACAATTATGGCATAGTATTTTAAAAAAACCAAAAACTTATGCAACAAAGAATCCAAATAGGACTTTTACCACTTGTACTCTGTTTTCCTTCCTGCTTCATCACCAGCTATTTGAATAACACAGTGAAACTAGGGAAGATATGTCTGGTGGTTAAGGACAACAGATCATCATAATGTCCCACCAGGACTACATAAAGGAGACGCTTTTCGAGAAAGTACTCGTCCCCTGAAATAGACAACACCAACAGCAAGTCCTGAGAGTATTCTGTGACATTGCACATCTCTGCCCATTCTGCACATCTTTCCCTGTCACGGCATCTTCAAGAGAAAGGATGTCTTCCTGAGCAGTAGAGGGATTAATTGATTTATCCAAGATTATTAAAGCCAATCAGTGGCAGAGCTGGGTATAGAAGACTCTTCTTCTTGGGTCTTGATTCTTAGGCCCAGATCCTCATAGGTATTTTGATGCCTGACTCCTATGGCAGTTAGGTGTCTAAATATCTTTGAGGATCTGAGCCTCAGTCTTTTGCTGTACACATTATGCCAGAAAGAAAGGTCACAGGCTAAAAGCTGCCCAAGGAGATGTGACTATTATACAGTGTAAGAGTGCTGTATCTGGTTTGGCCTCCAGGGCCAATGCTCACTTAATATGCCTTATTCACTAAATACAGAATAGCAGAACTTGACTTGAGGACTATACGATAACATATTCTTGTGGTAAATTTCCCATGATCTGCTCAGTTATAAATTTACCACCATCTACATTCTCTTTACTTATGCAGCATTTCATAAGGACATCAAGCCAAGTTCTATATCTCACTCTGTGGGGCACAAACTGCTATTGTTTCCATCATTGTAAATCTGAACTCCTTACTGAAGTTAACTGGAACTTTGTATAAAAACTGATAGCAGGGTACTGCAGGCCTGATCTACAGTAGAAAATTACATCGGTTTAACTACATTGCTCAGGAGTGTGAAAAATCCACCCCCCTGAGTAGCATACTTAAACCGACCTCTTGGGCAGGTGGATTACCTGTGCCAATGGAAAACCCCTCCCATGAGTGTAGGTAGTGTCTACATTGAAGCACTACAGTTCTACAGCTGTGCCACTCTAGCATTTCATGTGTAGACAAACCCACCAAGAAGTTCCAGCTAGGGCTGCAAGTGGAAGTATTTAATTATTGCAAGGAAGTAACGCTGTATTGTTCTGTGTATTTCCAATCCAAAAGGAAGAAGAAAGTATTCTATTCTTAGGAGAAATTCAGCCCAGAATCAAGAGGTTCTAATAGTTTGGATAAGGTTCACATGAGCATTATAGATCTTTTATTAGAACCGGAAATATAGAAACTGGTTAGTGCATCTTACAAACCAAATTTAAATCAATAATGTAACTGCTATTCCAAATCACAGCCTCTAATCCAATATCCTGTCCCCAACAATGGCTAGTATCAGATACTTCAGAAGATGGTGCTAGAAGCCCTGAAATAAACAATTATGCAGTAACCTACTGATGGTAGAAGTTTCTCCCTTAGCCTATGCAGATAGTGTTTGGTTTATGGCATGATGAATGAGGAATATCCCATTTAATTTTCTATATTATCTAATTAACTATGGATAATTTAATTTAAAAGGGGAGAATATAAAGTATGTCATTCTCATGTATAATTCTGATTTTTACATTTTCATTAGATGACCATTCTGTGCCTTCATACAGGTTAATGGGATTCTAAACATTTTCCAGAGCCTCCGACCCTGCTACAACCCTTGCTACTTTAAGGTGAAAAAGCTACATAAAATTGTCCTAATAATGTATCTAATCTGGGGGATTCATTAGGGCAATTTCTGGTTGGCTCTTTGCCATTTTCTTGTGGCCCATCCAGTGAAGAGTGTGTGCTGGGAGTGGAAGATGTGGTTGGAACTCCTAATACTCAGAGATTTCCTAGCTGGCATAACATCATTACAATCTGAAATAATTTAGAGCATCCCAAGGCTGCTTGTACTCATACGGGGGCTGAATCAGCCTCCAGTTGCTCCCAGAAATGTGGGAACACAAAAGTGGCTTTAAGTCTCCTTTTACTCCTAACTCAGGTTCAGTGATGAGTGCAGCTTGGCTGGATACAAGGATCTGGGCTTTTGTAGGGAAAAGAGAGATGGCCAGAGTGGGTCAATTAAAAAAACCCAACACATATATAAATATTAGTATATCTATAAGTAGCTCAGACAGATACAGAAATACATAAATGTACGTTATATTATCCTTATGCTGAAAAGCTCTGACTGGCACAATACAAAAATGAATTCATTCCTTTTGGCAAAGCTACAATAAGAATGAGACTATATTGATATTAAGATGTCTGTAGCAGCATATTTCATGAACTAACACATTTCACATTTTTATCGGAGCCTGACAAGAGTTCACATTGTTGTTATGTACACAGCAGAAGTGTAGGGGGAGAGGGAATCCTTGAAATGAGGTGTTGTCCAATATGCTGGGGAGACTCCTAACCAACAACCTGTACACCAATAAGATTGTGCTACTGTTTTGTTGTCTGCACCACTTTCTCTAGTGTGGCAGCAGGAAAACTGTGCATATATGACTGGCATTCTGCAATTAATACTACCCACTTGCTGCATTCATGACACTCAATCATGCTGAACTCTATTACTGTATTTATGGTGCTATCATCCTGCTCAATGCTAAGAGCCTAGCAACCATGGAAACAGATACGGCGGCTCATTTCATACATTTTATTCCAAGCCTGCTCATCAGTCACTGCAAGAGGATAGTATGAGAGTTTACCAGTGAACTCTACTTGCTTCTTCCTGTGCACAGACAGGATTAGCCTGAATTTCCCTCATTTTTTCCTCTTTCAAGGCTCTGTGCTGTGGACAATATAGGGTGACATGGAGATTGAAACGTGCAGAATTTCCACACAACCAATATAAAACAACCTTCCAGTTGTATGGATAGACAAGAAACAGAAGGTTTGGGTACATGCAAAGAAGGAAGGTAGCAACAGACATGTTCTTAATTCCATTGAATGACAATTATGTACTGCATTCTCATTGTATAGCTGTTTATTTTTAATACTAATAGGGAGAGTCCAGCCCTCAAGGCAGCAAAATAGATGGACTATCACTCAACAGAAGAGGCTGCATCTCTCACCCATCATGAAGCAGGGCTTTGAGAGATTCCTTCCACTGTAGTGCAGAAGAATGTTTCAGGAGTAGGATGGTGGACAAGCAGATGAGAAGCCTTGAAATCTGCCTCTCCCAAGAATCCACCAGCCACCCACTTATGCAGGAGGCCGAGCTGCTGTGAATTCTACTGCAGCCCTGAGGCTATAGTGCCAGACATTTACTGGCTCTACTGGCAAGCTACAGACTGGGGAAGGGACATTTTTCTCCATCACAGAGTATCCCTGTGAAAAGCTCGTTCAACCTGGCTTCATCCAGGAGAGAGGATTTGGCTCATCAAATACCAGTACACTACGTACAAACAAATCACACAAGGGGAAAAAAAAAGGAAAGAATGATCAAACCTATTTATTTTTCACCCGTTTAGTCCTGACAATGTGCTCAGTGCTATACAAAATGTAAATAGAGACAGTCCCTTCTCAGGGAGATTACATCCTAAAAGACTGACACAGATAAAACAAGAGATGCACTGCGAGAGTGTTCACTTGGAATAATTCTTCTTTGTTTAAAACATCAATTGTTTTCACTAAGGAATTGGTTTTGGTAGCATGACTATGCTTGTAAATTGAAGAAATAGGAATGTTGATTCAGAAAGTGCAGTAGTCATGTGTGTCTAATCAACATGAGTGTCTGTGATAGGTTACAGGTCAGTCTTTTATTTAATATCTTACCTTTTGCCTTATAATGTAGGTGTTTGGGAGACCATTAAGTCTCATATAATAGTTGAGTTGCAGCATATGTAGTTCTTCCCTCACCCCCCTCAAGGTATAGCCTCAGTAAGATGGTTAAATATAGTTTGGGGGCTAATGCAAGGGGAGAATATTAGGCAACATAGCTACCCTTCCTCAGGTAAAAGCAGGAGAGTTCTTTCTCCTCTCCTAGATGTGATGGACCTCAGCTCCTCTTCCTCCTGCCTCTTCATTCACTGGTGAAAGGAAGGCTCCTCAAACAGGAGAATCTGTAGCAGCAGGAGGAACAGGTGGCTGGTTGTGGAGTTTATTGGGCACTAAGCCTTCCTGCCTGCAGGGAAGCCATGTCACCATCTGGCAGGAGAAGCACTGTACAAGCTGATAGGATGCAGGAGAAAAGAGTCAGATAGAGGCTCTCTTCTTCCCCCTTTTTGATACCAGGGATGACTCATCTTGATGGGGTCTAGCCAGGATGCACCTCTCACTGAGAAGTATGGGAAGGGCTAGGTAAGAATCTGTCTTACAGGATGGCATGTACCTCTGCTGGTTCTCACACTGCTTCAGGATATCATCTTCAGGTTCTAGAGGTATTGAGCCAGTAATCTCAAAGGAGCCTGTGTCTTGATGGCAGGTCCCAGTTGTTGAACCTTTGTTGATTTGTTTCCTGTGATAATAGCAAAGGCAGTATGCTGTCACAATCTATACTGGAATATCAATATCATTTCTACTCTATGCAATCTGCAACAAAGTCTCTTACTTTTTTCTCCTGCTACAGCTTTTGAACTGCACACACGTGTTGACCATGCCTATCTACAGTTGACTTGTTTTTTTGTTTTGTAAAGAGGTATCATGCTATCTGCCCAAGATGAACAATCATATGCTACTCTACAGACTGTGATGTGTTATTGGTAACCAGGCACATCACATTCAATGACAAATTGAAGGTGTGTTTCCACTCTGGAAAAGTGACCTTGTAAAATGGGAGCGATGGCTTCCATCACTAGCGTCTCTCAAATGTTTCCATCGCAAATGTGGTCGGAGTGCAAGTAAAAATATGTTTGTTCTAACTGTTAGGCATGATCATTCAGCCTTGGATCTAAGAGTCCAGCTGGACTCTTCCCTTCTTGTACATGATCACCTGTAAAAAAGGTTCTTCAAGCTAAATTAGGTCCAAAGTTACACCTGTGCAATCTGTCATACACCCATAGTCCTGGTAGAACTGCCCATGCTGGCTTGACTCTCACCAACTGTTTGGCTTGGGGCTCATGTGCTTTATGCCTCCTGAGTCAGAATGGAGCCCAAGCATTGCCCCTAGTTGGTGCCTTGAGGCACACTTCAGGGTGCAGATCCTCTGTCTAGCACCTCCTTCTGGGAGTTGAGACCCATAGTCTGACTGCCCAGCCCTTGATGACCTCTCAAACTCTCCCATATCTTAAGGACACCCTCTCCCATGACTCCAGCCATCTGTGTTTCTTAGGATACAGTTTAACTCTGAAGGGAACGTGATAGGTAAAACAAACAGACACCCACATAGACTTTGCACAGGATTCTGATCATCATTATTTTTTACTTAGATAGCACAAGAAATACACAGCTTTATACAAACTAATAAACACATCTATGCATATTTCCCTGCCTCTGTTTCCTCACTTCCTCTGGAGAGTTCTTTGGGCTTAGGTTGGAGTCCTCCCAGGATCTTTTTCCTGCAGCTCATGGCTTCTCCTCTTCCTGGAGAGTGTCTCTCTCTTTCAGATAGCTTTCTTCTTTCTTGGCTCATCCAACAGTTAAACAGGATCTCCCCTGCTATGCAAATATGCCCCACTGTCTTGCCCAGACTTCCAGTATATCTTTGTAAATCTCTCAGGTTTTTATGTTTCATCAACAATACCTGGTTTCTTTGTCTTGGTGCTGAGGATATTCCTCCACCTCTCTAGTCCCCTGCAGAAAAATTTAATTGTGCTGGTTTCCATAGGCTTCATCCAAGCCATTATTCCATGGTGCTTCCAACTGAAAAGGGGACCATTAAAGGTGTAACAACCCACTGTAGGACCTGGTCTGGGAATGATGCTATACAGCTGTCAGCAAATCGTGGAATCCAAATCCACAATGAGGGATTCTATGATACAACAATTTCATAACAACAATTTTATAACATCAACCAGAATCCAGAAATTTTAAATAGACAGATTCTCCAAATTGTCACACAATCCCATTGTCTTTGCATTGTTATTGCACAGGTAGAACTTACTGGGATTGAGTGAAAAATTCTGTTGATAATTGAGAAGAAGGAAAAGTATCCAATCATGGATGAGCCCACTGTTTCAGGGATGTATGGTTCTTTGTTAATTGAAGTCTTTAAACAATATTAGATGGCTTTCTAAGAGAGATGCTCTAGTTCAACCAGAAGTTATGGGCTTGATGCAGGAACCTCTGGGTGAAATTCTGTGGCCTGTGTCATGCAGGAGGCCATAGAATGGTGATCATAATGGTCTCTCGTGGTCTTAAAATCTACAAATTTATGTAGTAGACGCTGGATATTCAGGCTGGCTATAGCATGCTTCAAGTATACAATGTCCAACAGTATCAATTAAAGCCAATAAAAATAACTCATAAAGGAAAAAACCCAGTTTCAATATAATTCCCAAACCCTAATTTAAAAGGGAAAAAATCCATCATGTAGTTGTAATTCCATATTGTTCCGGCCACTATAATGATGTGCTGTTGGCAGTAATTATAGTTAGAATACAGCTACCATTCAACTCTTTTAAATCCTCTTGCAAGACATCGCCACTTAATCATGTCTTGTTTGCTTTTGCTTAGTAATTAATAGCTTTCTCAGAAAACAGAAGGAAAGATGTAAGGAAGAGGGCAACTAGCCTGAAGAACCCAGAGGAGAAATATACCTCCTTAATTTATCTATGTCATCATTTGACTTACACATGAATAGTCACTGTGCTGCTGGCTGTGGTTGGTATTTCAGCACATCATAGCTTAGTAAGACACTGGCTAATTCTCGTGTACAAACTTAAGTAATATATACAATATTTTGGTAATTCATTCAGTAACTCAGGGTAGTATGTTACTCAGCATCAAAAACTCTGCTTAACTAACATTCACATTCTGTCATCAACATACACAAGACAGAAGAGTCTGAGTTGAAATTTCCAAAGGAGAGAACTGAGCTCTGCATTTAAAAATGTGCCCACAACAGCTGTTTTTGCATATACAGTTAATGCCTTTCCTTAATAGATTGCAGTATTCCCTTGCATATTTTACTTATGATAGTACTTGCATTTTAAGAGCAATAATAAGACTTGTAGATCCCAATATGCAAAGTAATATAAAAGTTATCAAATCACATGGTTCCCAAGTAAATGCCTTCAGAATTAGGAAGGATTTTTTGACCAATTTACAGCACAGCACAGCACACTGGATTATTAGCACCGTGGGATTTTCTGTTTTGATTTGTTATGTTGCCTTCCTTAAGATCAGCCACACTATTGGTAATGAAGATTTCCCTAGGCTGAATATTACTCTGGACCAAAGGCCTCATCCAATGTGGCAAAAATGTTCCTGTGCCAAAAACTAAGATTTGTTGTTTAAGTACAGTAATTGTCACAAATGACTCCTTCAGCTCCATTATGAGCTATTTGTTGTTTGTATAACTGAGGAGTTTTAAGGCGTGTTATTGACTAGATAGCCTCTTAGGCTTCTCTTAATTGTCATGCAAATATTTAATTAAGGACTTTTTAAATGTGTGTAACCTTACTCAGACAGCACTGGCTCCTTCTCAAGTGTCACAGTCTCTCAGATCAATGCTCTTGCCATTGACGTAATGCCTCTTCTGACACACCTTACAGTCTAGCATATCAAGGCTGTGTTATGGCATTTTTCAGATGGCAGATTATTGCTCCAATAGGTCCTATGAGCTTTTTCAGTGAAACAAAAAATATTGAACATGCTTGGTAGGTCATTATTAAAATTAAATAACTCAGTTGTTAAGAAAACACCACAAACACCACAATAGTTAAAGTGGCTAGTCCACACATTGTGAAGTAATCTTCTGCAAAATTGTGTTTTCAGAAGTCATTTTTGAATTATTGAAGTGCAAAAAAATCTTAATTTCCTGACAGTCTTATTAGGAATTAATTCTATTATTGTTGTTATTATTATTATTAATTTATTATTATACCCTTGAATCAAAAGTTGCTATTTTTTCCTTTTCCCCGGGGTCAGACATTATAACTCAAATTTAAGCTCTGAGCACTTTTTGTGTGTGTGTGTGTCCCCCCCCCCTCTTTCTTGGCCTTCTCCATCCTACTGTGAGAGCCTTCAGAATGCCTGTCGCAGGGCGACAACTCACCGGTGCGAGAGGTCCTCTTGTCGGTCCTCCAGGGAATTAGTTCTTTCCAGCCCTGGAGCGCCCTCTGCCAGCTGATTTTCGCCTGCTGCTGGCCCCTGTGTCCCTCCTGGATCCTGGTGCCCTCTTCGTCAGGCTTCTGTCCCCGCAGTTACCCACAATCTGAGTCTGTCCACCCAGGGGATCCCCCAACCCTCTACCCCCACCTTGCCTCAGTGGCCACTGCCAGTCACCATCTAGCCCCTGCTTCTTGGGACAGACTGCAGTCTATTAACCACTCTGATTATGGACCCTGATTAA
This sequence comes from Dermochelys coriacea, assembly GCF_009764565.3. Lineage (NCBI taxonomy): Eukaryota > Metazoa > Chordata > Testudines > Dermochelyidae > Dermochelys > Dermochelys coriacea. The sequence continues at coordinate 116,102,887 of NC_050072.1, forward strand.
GCTGGCCACAGCTGTGGCTGCTTTCCCAATCAGCCTGCTTTTCCCATTCACAGCCCTCTCCCCAGGCTGCTTTAACCCCTTCAGGGCAGGAGAAGGGTAGTCACCCCACTACAATGCCACTGCAGTATTCCATTACACACATGGCCCCTTTGAAGCCATCATTCACTTGGCTGAAGAACCAGACAGGACTCCCTTTGGAACGGATCAACACCATTCCTCAGCTGACCACAGGAGTGTGATGAGCTTTGTGAGGACCCATCCTTCATTTCATTTCTCTTTATTAAGTATTAAAATAAATAAAAAAATCTATATTAGTGGTGCAAAACCCTACCATATCACTATTTTGAGCCAAAGTGTCCATGGGCCATTACTGAAGAACATGGTGGTGATGGTAACATACACATGATTGCCTTGTATTCACAAAATTTCCAGCCCCTATTGGCCCTCATAGTGAATAGCTCTGTGTTCATTTATCTGTCTGAGTTTTATATATCATAAAAGCAGGATTTTTAACAGAAAAAATGCTGTTACACTCAATTATAATGGTATAAGGCACAAAACGTGGAAGGTGAAGCACTGCTCAAATAAAAATGAAATAATACAAAGACAGATTCTGCTCTTAATTACAGTAGTGTAACTTTTTTTTGACGTCAGTGGTATAGCAACTGATAGCAGAATTTAGACCAGAGTATGTAAAACTTGATTATGAAGCACTTTAAGGATGTTAAGGGAATCAAATTACTGGGCTGGTAGAACATTCCTAACCCTATAATTTTTCCTCTGAGTGTCCATTATGCTGCTGTGTGACTAACCACTCTTCTATTGTTCCATTTTTTATTGTTTGACTGTGGTCCAGTGTAAAATTATACTTAGAAAGAAAAAAGAATTTAAATTTTGAGAAAACACACTTTAATTGTTTTATTTTTTTACTCATTTTTATATAGTATTTCAATGCTTCCTGCTAATATATTTATAATACCAGAACTATACTTGATTACTCTCTGGACTCTAGGGATTCTCCTTCACATGTTTCCTTTCTAACAGGCTTGTGTTTGTGTGACTCCCTACAATAAAAGCAGGCTCAGATCGCCAAAAGATCAGTCATGGTCCACAGAGTTATACTGTGCAGTCTGCAACTGCCTTCACAATAACTACAGATGTTGGGCCCAAAGAAAATACATATCCAAGCATGCAATGACCCTCTGTAATCCAAACAGACTCTCTGAATCATCAACCTCCCTCTCTATTTCCTTTGCATTATATAACCTATACAGGAAGATAAACAGACAAAGACATTTTTGAGGCCACCAGAACATGCTCTGTACAGGTCTCTGGATTTTGAAGGAGTGGTTACACTATGGGAACAGAACTCAGATCTGGAATCAGTTCCTGGCTCTGACACAGACTTTCTCTGTGACCTTGGACAAGTCACTTAGCCTCTCTGTTCCTCAGTTCTCCATTTCTAACACAGGAATAAACTTTAGAATGGTGTTGGGAGGATACATGTATCAGAGTTTCTGAGCACTATGATGATGGGATCCAGATTCTAGAACAATAGAAATCAAAATCAGTAGAGAAATAGCAGAGATTTTTGGTGAGAATTCATCAGTTTGTGTAATCAAACAAAGGGAAATTATAAAGTAGCTATTGCCAGACAATAACCCTTTTTCTTTTGGAAACTCTAGTTAAAACACTCTCTGCATGACTTACAGTATTTTCTTATAAATGCAGATGTAGGGTCATACATGGAGATCTCCACTCAGTTCAGAAAGTAGATTTGATAGAAGTGATAGAAAAGGTTGGATTTTAATAATTCAATTTAAATCTTGTCTCTAAGGCCTGGGCTACACCCAGATTTTGTGCTGGTAGAACTATTTTAGATAGCAGTGTGTTGTTTTTTTAACTGTAATAATTATATCAATGCAAGTCCTCGAGTGGATTATACTGATACAAAAGTGTAGCTTATTTCCTTCTCATATGGGGAAAAGCAAAACCAGCATATGTATTTTTGTACCAGTATAACTATGTTCGCAGTAACCATACTGGTATAGTTGAAGTGATACAATTTATTGTGTACACAAGGCCCATGTTACACAGAGTAAACTTGGGAGTCGTGAGCTCTTTCTGAACAAACACAAGAATCATCCTGTATGGTATTAATAAAAAGTTCACAATATTTTGAAACTGACAATTAAGTTGAATTTGCCAATGGTAGAAATGAAACTTGTTTCGTTTAAAACAAACTAACTTAATTAACAAAATGACCATATGTCATACATTGTGTATTTCTTTTTTGAGAACAGCATCCCGCTGACCTGATTGGTACTATTAATTCATATTGCTTTGCTTTCAGAGAACACTGATAGCATAAAACAGAGTGTAAATAATATGTTACTTTTTGTTGCAATGCTAGTTAAATTTAACAACATAATCCAAGTACAATATACCCAGGTGCTTCCTCAGAGGTTCTTTTTAATACTTAGAGATAACCACTATATTGTACAATTCACAACAATTACAACAATCCATTTTTCTTTGGTATCCAACCAACAAATTGCTCACTAACAACTCAGTTGCAATCATGTAAACCCTGATTTACATTGCATTACATACAGTAATATTTTAAGAGATATCTGTGCCATATTTTGTTAGATGTTTTTCGGTACGCATGGATGTGCAAAATGCTTCAAATGGTACTATGCCTGTTTGTGAAGGAACGATACATGAGTGTTCATCTAAGTTGTGAAAACTCTCAAGCAAGCTTCCTGTCTGTCTGTGACTAATTCTTCTAGCCATCCTTTCATTATCCATCCATCCTTGTCTTTGTTTTGCAAAAGTATGCACTTGAGTTAAAGAGAAAAGGGGCAATAATATTGGTAATATGGATTTTGAGAATAATTATCTTTTCAGTTTTTCCTAATGAAAAGTAGAAATGGCCTGTTCCAAAGCTGTCTTCTCAGCGGCTGATAAGATTAATGTACTGATTAACACCTTTTCCAAGTTGGATTGGAGGTGAAAGCAATTCCATTTGGCAAAACCTCATCCCATTTGCTGACATCTTCATTAACCTCACTGATAAGGAAACCATTTCACAATAAAAAATTCTCAAGGCTAGAGATTTTATCTTCACAGCTTCACCTAACAATGCTAATTCTCAGTGTGAAACACACAGGTTCAATTGCCTTGATAATTTCACAGTGCCCTATACCTTTTTGTGTGTGTGTGTGTGTGGTTAAAAGGTTGACATAAAAGAAATCAATTACTTCACACTCACTAGAGAAGGCTGATTTTCAAAAGGACATTTCACCTTTTAAGAAAAAGAGAGAGCAAAGATACAGGTAAAAGTGAATAAAAGGGTCATCAGATGCAGAAAGTTAGTTGAAAGTATGTTTTGAAATAAAAAAATGCCATGTGGTTATATTTAGAGATGTGCCAAGTTTCTCTCTTGTATTCTGTAGTTTTCTCCAGTTTGCAAATAAGAACAGGTTTCAGAGTAGCAGCCATGTTAGTCTGTATTCGCAAAAAGAAAAGGAGTACTTGTGGCACCTTAGAGACTAACAAATTTATTTGAGCGTAAGCTTTCACTACATCGGATGCATCCGATGAAGTGAGCTGTAGCTCACGAAAGCTTATGCTCAAATAAATTTGTTAGTCTCTAATGTGCCACAAGTACTCATTTTCTTTTTGCAAATAAGAACAGGCAACTAGATCCTCCTATGCAGTCATATTGTTAAGAGGAAAAATAGTTTGTCCAGAGTTCAGGCACAGTAGCTGTGATTAAAACACCTGGCAGATAAAGAGCAGGCAATGTTTCGGAGAAGAGGGACCTCAGACAAATTTGAAAATATTTGGTCTGGCTTTTTAAAATTCTTTGATTAATTCCTAGTGGATGGAAACTGCCCCACTTCCTTCTTTTCCTTTCCCTCCCTTTATATTACATTACTTTGTTTTGTTTTGTTTTCTTCTCACCTTAGTTTTTTTGGGGGGAAGGTTTGTGGGGGAGGGAGAGACAAAGAAAAATTAGTCAACATTTGGCAAAAGATACCAACCAGTTGCTTCTTATTTCAAAGGCTTAGTTCTAACTGTGGGTAATGGCTGACTTTTTAACAGAGTCAATGTATTTGCAATATAAGCAGCTTGCTATAACATAAGGAGTCATACTTTCTGTCAGTACCCAAGCTGGGGCCCAAGCCGGGGAAGTTAATGACCCAACCAGTGGACCAAATTCGGTGATGAATTCTGGTCACATGCCATCTACATACGCTAAGTAAAAGTGGGGAAACTGCTGGTTCAGTACATTTGTAGTCTTGCGAACACTTTCTGTGGCATGGACATTGCATTAGAATGTACCAAAGGCTGTTTCACTTTGGAATTTCTTGAAATGTTTTGTCAAGAAGTGTTTGAGAACTTTGCCACTAAGTGATTGTGACCTGGATTCTGATCTTCTGTAGGCTACATGTATGAGATGCCATTTCTCTGAATTCATGGGAATGATGTAGGTCAATGGTTCTCAAACTTTTTTTTCCCCACAGACCACTTGAAAATTGCTGAGGGTCTCGGTGAACCACTTAATGATCTTTCCAAATGTTGTTTGTACCGTTAGCTAACTATTGTAAAGCACTTTGGATAAAAGTGTGAAATTAAAAAAAAGGTAATAATAAATAATGTTTGTTGTTTTACAAATAAAAGCACACAAGTAATTTTAATATCAGTAGTCTTACCTTTCTAATTCGATGGATGTGCCCTCTCTCCTCCGCCACGGCAGCCCCCAAGCTGGGACTGGGAAGGACTGGGGTTCTCTCCCCCGACACAGCAACCACAGAGCTGAGGCTGGGAAGGAGGGCCGTCTCTCCCCAGCAGCCGCAGCCCTGGAGCTGGGGAAAGTCACCTCTTTCTCTGGCCGCCGCAGCCCTGCATGTCCCAAATTCCCCCTATCCCCGCTTCTCACCCCACTGCCCCCTCCCACCTACCCCATATTCCCCCCAAGGCCACCACATCACCTTACATGTGCCTCTTCTCCAGGGTCCAGGCACCTAATTAGTGGAGCCATGCCTACATAGCTTCATTAATTAGGTAGATGGCCCTTCATTCTCTTCTATGTGGCCGCCCAGCCATGCACCTTGAAGGGAACTATCTACAGACCACGTGAATGGATTTCGCGGACCATTGATGGTCCATGGACTACAGTTTGAGAACTTCTGATGCAGGTGTAAAACCAGCATAAGAGAGATCTGAATTAGGATCTGTGCATACAAATATATACATGTTTGTGCACCCATTTGATTGAAAAAGAAGCTAGTTTTAGCAAAATGCAAGCTCTCTTATGTAATTGCACGGAAGACTGTTTTTAGAAAAGTATATAAAAATCTCAATCCCTTCAGATATAGGGAGAGCAAATAAGTGTTTCTATATGGGATTATACCAATAGTCCATTTAGTCTGGTAGTCTGCCAACACTTGATGTGGCAGAAGAAGAAAAACTCTGTTCCTAGCCCATAAAATATCTGGTTTATTTTGCAATTCTATCCTCCTCCATGAAGGAGGAAGGGAGAAAAATCAACAAGACAGCAATAGGCAGATCTATTCCTGCTGGAATTCCAACAAAGAAATTGGAGTTACTGCATGGGTGATCTTGTATCGCCGTCTCTCAAACATGGGATTCATTCTCTCTCTGAATGTCTTGCAAACCTAAGTAAACCATGTCCTCTCCAACTCCAGCATTCTAGGCAAGGCCTTTATAGTGCAAAGTTTGTCATCTCTACTCCTAACAATCATACCTTTTGAACACCAGGTTTGTGGGCCTGAATGGCACGAGATGGATTATCACTTCATGACGCAGTGAAATCCATGAATACCCTATTTGTAGACCTCTGCAATGAAAGAAAAGTCTTGTATACACATCACAAACACAAGCCCTTCCTGTGGGCTTATTCAGTGCTCAATTGTATATATCTGGAATTTTGTAATTTACTGCTGCTACTGTTCAGTGATTTTGTGAAACTGAAATGTGGATTTTTTTTTAATTCCAAGCAATGAGCCATTTAGTTTAGTACGAGGCATATTAAAGGAAGGGGGTGGGGTGGGGTGGGGTGGGGTGGGTGGGAGGATTTAGAATTCAGAACTGTATCATTTTTCTTTCTGCAAAATTTTAAAATGGATTGGAAAAGAGGCAGCCATTATGAAACATTCATATAGATTTTGGTATAGATTCATATAGCCTAAGGCAAGAAGGGACCATTGTGATCATTTAGTCTTACCTCCTTGCTAACACTGGCAACAGAACTTCCCTAAAATAATTCTAGTTTGAACAAGAGCATAGCTTTTTAGAAAAACATACAACATCCAATTCTGTGATTGAACCTGTACTTCTAAAGTATGGACTTTCTAGGTGAAGAGAAAGACCACAACACCAGTGGAATTTACAACTGAAAGAATTATAAAAAGATTTCCACAGTGTTCATTCTCTGGATCTGATTCTGAGTAGTTTAGGCAAGGGACGAAAAAAGGGTGTGGTGGGTTATGGGTGGAATTTTCAAAAGCGCCTACATGACTGAGGATCCTAAGATCCATTTTCAAAAGTGACTTAAACACTTAAAAGCTTGGGACAGGGACTGTCATTTTGTTCTGTGTTCTAGCACAATGGGGTCTGGGTCCGTAACTGGGTCTCGTAGGAACTACAAGAATCCAAATAAATAATAAAAGTAATAAATAATAATATCATCAGTGAGAGCTAATTGGACATATGTTCCTAAGTGCCTAAAGCACTTTTAAAAATTGATCTGAGGCTCCTAAGTCACTTAGGTGCTTTAGAAAATTAAAGTCCAGTTGGGAAGTCCAGTTGGGAAGTACTTGACTCCTTAGAAATCCTGATCCTGATAGGGCTGACTCAGCTCTTCACAGTTTTCATAGAATCATAGAACTGGAAGGGACCTCAAGAGGTCATCTAGTTCCCTGTACTCTTGGCAGGACTAAGTATTATCCCTGACAGGTGTTTGTGTAACCTGCTCTTAAAAACCTCCAATGATGGAGATTCCACAACCTTCCTAGGCAATTTATTCCAGTGCTTAACTACCCTGACAGGAACTTTTTCCTAACAGCCAACCTAAACCGCTCTTACTGCAATTTAAGCCCATTGCTTCTTGACCTATCCTCAGAGAGTAAGGTGAACATTTTTTCTCTCTCTTTGTAACAACCTTTTATGTCCTTGAAAACTGCTATCATGTCCCCTATCAGACTTCTCTTTTCCAGACTAAATAAACCCAGTTTTTTCAATCTTCCCTCATAAGTCATGCTTTCCAGACCTTTAATCATTTTTGTTGCTTTTCTCTAGAGTCTCTCCAATTTGTCCACATCTTTCCTGACATGTGGCGCCCAGAACTGGACACAATACTCCAGTTGAGGCCTAATCAACGCAGAGAAGAGTGGAAGTATTATTTCTCACGTCTTGCTTACAGCACTCCTGGTAATACATCCCAGAATGATGTTCGCTTTTTTTGCAACAGCATTACACTGTTGACTCATATTTAGCTTATTTTGTGGACCACTATGACCCCCAGATTCCTTTCCGCAATACTCCTTCCTAGGCAGTCATTTCCCATTTGTATGTGTGCAACTGATTGTTCCTTCCTAAGTGGAGTACTTTGCATTTGTCTTTATTGAATTTCATCCTATTTACTTCAGACCATTTCTCCAGTTTATCCAGATCATTTTGAATTTTAATCCTATCCTCCAAAGCACTTGCAACCCCTCCCAGCTTGGTATCATCTGCAAACTTTATAAGTGTACTCTCTATGCCATTATCTGCAAGCATGTAGTATTTTGTATTACTCTTTTCCTTTTTAAATATATAGGATGCACAAGGGACTGAGTTAACTTTATAGGAGCAACCTTTATTTTATGAATCACCTGACTTTTGAGTGTTTCATTTCTCAAACTTAACATGTTCATTCTGGTATTTTGCATCTGTAGTAATATAGGCTGTATATGATATAAGGACATAGAGCACTAATCAGAATAAACAATATATTTTACCACTGCTACTTTTTCTAACTCTTCAACCTTGAGTACTTTCTAGAATCTAACTCTGCACTGGAGTCTTTTTCAAAAACGACTACAGCCACCATCAAGTTGCTGACAGCTCATATCACACTAAAGGACCACACTGTAATTGGAAAACTCCTGAACTGCTGCTGTTCTCTGCCTTTGCCTTTTCTTTCCTTGGCATTCCAAATCCAGGCTTATCTAGACCAGGGTTTTGGCACTAACAAACTGTTGGTCCAATTTTCAAACACAGGAAACGAAAGTGCAGCACTGAAATCTGCATTTAGGACCCCATAACAACATTTGGATGGTTCAACAGCCATTTTAACTCTCCAGAGTAAGCATTCATTTAGGTGTCTAATTTTAGGTGCCCACTTTAGGAAATAAGGTCTCATCTACACTGGAGGGTTTTGCACCAGTATTGTTACACTCATAGATCTGCACCAGGGCCAGGCACGGTTTAATGTGGGCCAATGCAATTTACATTAGGGGCATAGCTAACTCAGTATAAATAACCTCAAAATTGGCAAGGCCTAAGACTGTACATGTTCGATCATACTGTTAATTATTTTGACATTCAGACACAAAATAATTCATGATGCTGCTGTCCCACCCCTACCCTGTGCAAGTGAGCTGAAGCTGCTAATACAAATGACTATAATGCCCATGGGCATTAAAATGTTGAGTAGGAGGCAAAGAAGGGAGCTTGATGCTGGGGCACTAGGAGTGTCTTGGTTTTGGTTTTAGATGGGGGAGTAGTGTCATCCCATATTATTGTGAAGAGAAGGGAAAGCTGGAACACCTAGTGAAATGATGTGTTTGTAAGGCAGCGACTGTTTATCTGTTTGTACAGTGTCTCTGACAACTGGGCCTCCAGATTCTATCGCAATACAACAACATAATATCAATAATGTTATATGTGTATGTATTTCTGTGGTGCTCACCTTTTTAATATGTGTCCATGATTACAGCACTTATTGTCCTTGTAGCACTCATTCCAGCTCAGCCTCTTTTAAGCTAAAAGAAACCTAGGGAAGAGAGAGTGGAGCTGTTCAAAACCTTAATTCCATCTCTCTTGCCCTTTCCCTTGCTTTGGGGTTAATTGCAGGTTATGCACTGTGCTGATCATGGGGAGACTGATTCATTTCAAAGGCATTTCACACCTTTGCCCTGGGGGTGTGACAGAGTGCATGGCACTGTCACCTTGTTGGTAGCTCAGAGAGCAGCAGAGTGTGTTCAGCTGTGTTCCTTCCTCAGTGGCTTTATGGAATCTTTCACATTAGTGCAGCACTTAAGTTGATTGGGTGATGCCATTGTAACAGGACAGTGCCCCAAAGGCTGTTTTAGGGCAGGGTTTAGTACATAATTGCAGGAAGAAGAGGGATGGAAGTTGAAACCAAAGACGAAAAAGTGAAATACAGAAGAGAACCATGGAGACACAGGAGAACTCCTGAATTAGCGAGCAAGCTGCGTCAGGGGCTCAGATTTGTGCTGCAGACCAGAAGAAGAGATTTGTGTGTATCACCGAGGAGACTTTGGAAATATAAATGGGTAGGCGCTCCTTGTCAGAAGAATAGTGGGAGCTATATGTAGCCTATGAATAGTGCCTGAGAACAAGTAAAACCCTTTCAGTAAGCAACTGCATCTCTGTTTGGGAACCACCATCTGAAATAATGGGAGAGGTTATTTGAACCACACTGTATAGTGAATCTTTGAGAAACAAGGAGAGGATAAAAAGAAAAGGAGTACTTGTGGCACCTTAGAGACTAACAAATTTATTAGAGCATAAGCTTTCATGAGCTACAGCTCACTTCATCGGATGCAACAAGCTGTAGCTCACAAAAGCTTATGCTCTAATAAATTTGTTAGTCTCTAAGGTGCCACAAGTACTCCTTTTCTTTTTGCGAATACAGACTAACATGGCTGCTACTCTGAAAGGAGAGGATAGAAGCAGGCTAAGTCATGTCAGCCTGTGAATGTACTGGGTAAGAGAACAGGGTCTGAATCACATAATAAAATACAGGACAGTGCAACCTGTGGCTTAGAACAGTGGTTTACAACCTGTGGTCCATGAACCCTTGGGGGTCCACGCCTGCATTTGAAATGAAAAAAGCATTGAAAACTAGTGGCTTAGAAGAATGAAGCAATAAGTGTTAGTGGTGCTTTATGCTATAAATTATGCATTTGTGTACCACATTGTTTATTTTTACCCAGAACAGATTCTCTCTAATCCTCATTAAAAAGTAGTACCACAGAAATGTGTTTTTTAAAGATAGATGATGTGATCAGTCTTTACCAAACAAACCAATTCCAAAGCATTTGATAATTGAGGTACTTGGAAGTTCCCACCAGAAATTTCAGGTATTTTTCTCAGCCATGTATTGATGTATGGTACCTTGTAATAGACGCATTGTAGTTATGATGAGATTGTGACATAAACTCCCATCTTGACCCTGAGCTAATGAAGTGGAACCAGAAGCTTAATGAAGCAGAAAGGTACCAGAGTACTCTATCCATGCATTCCAGTTAGTGTCAGGGAATACAAAAATTGTATATGTTAAGTAATTCTAATCTCCTGCATTTCAGATTCAATGGATAAAGTACTTTTCTTGAGCCAACAACACTTCAAAATTTCCACAGTGTAAATTGAGATGAACCTGAACCCAAACTCCAGATTTGAACACTTCTGAATTTTAGGCAGTCCTTTTCTAATACCAATGGGTTCTATTCTTCTATTAAAAAACACCAGATAACCAAGATCAATCAGATTACAAATCAAAAATATATCACTACTGTACAGAAAGAGTTAATACTTTACCCAATCTGGGGAGCAGGCTTGTAGCTTACATTCTCACTACTCCAAAGGTATGACCTCATTTCAACCTCTATTTATACTCTATTTACATCAAATAGAAAAGACCTAAATTATTACAGACCTTTCTCCTCTTATCTTATCTAATTTGTACCTTTTGTTTTTCAGGGTACAGAGACACCTATCCCAATTATTTCTAGCACCTTATCAATTTAAATAGACCTGTACCAATTATTCCTATTATCCTAGAGTACTATTTATATTTGGCATCACTTCTGAAAGGTTCTGCATACACAAACAATAGTTTATCTGCTAATAATACACAGTGAAGCTTCACATGCTGGGAGTTTGGTTTGTAACAGCTTAGCTTTGGTACAAGTCATCTAGAAATATATGATATTGGCTAACACCTTGATTCACAACAGGCCAATATATCTACAACAGATTAAAACAAACCCCCAGATTCAAATATGCTGATTCTTGGGGACGTTCAGATCCAGGTTTGGATTCAAAGTCTGTTGTTGGGCCCATCTCTACGTCTAAGATGGCAGTGGATGTTTAAAGATGCACTATTGGATTCTGTGTTTGGATATTGCATACTGCATATAGTATGGTGTGCTGACTGTGGGGAACAGTTCTTACTTGACTTAAATGAGAGTTTTGTTCAAGATAGGGCTCAGAATTTGGTCCCTGGTGATTTAATAGATTTGTTTCAGTCAGGTTGGGGTTTGGTTTTAAGTTCTTTGGGTTTTTGTTTTTGTTTTCTGATAGGTTCACAGTTTTCATACTGTCTCTGGGGAGGATAATGTTTCATGATAGTGGTACCTGTTATGATTTCTCTGATAAAATTATTGCATTCTGAATGTATCATTCCTGTAAATGGCATCAAAATGTAAGTATGACCATGGTAAGGATGTGAATAGGTCTGACACTCAGTTCTATTTGGAGTTGTATTAGTTAATATCTTAGTTTGAAAACAGCATAAAAATCTATGAAAATAATAAGGAAAGAGGTTAATAGTGCAATGCAGTGTGTTGTTTTAATCAATGTTAGGATAACCTTGGGATGTGGGAAATGTCAATTTCTATTGGCTATGCCAGCGTTGAACCTGAGGTTCAGCCAAAGATATGTGCAGTCCAGGAAGAAATGTTTATAATTAGAAACAAGAAGAGAAGAAGTTGAAAGCTTGTGGTAGTGGTAGCAGCGGAAGTGCTTTCACCAATAATTTTAGATAGTAAGCAGATCACACAGCTCTCTCTGACAGCTAGAAAAGTTCTTGTAATGCTTGTGCCAATGAGTTCATTTCACACCTGTGCGGAGTATTTGTTTTGGGTTCTTTTTTTCTTGGTGGGTAAAAGGAAATAATAATAATAATAATAGTAATAATTTATAATAATGACATGCCATCAGATGTATAAATGATGCTGCGTAGTAGCATTGCTTATTGACTCTGAATGATACTGTATTGATTACTTGGTAGTGTGTGTGTGTGTATGTGCACCTGTGTGTGAACTAAGGCAGGTTCTTACCAAATACACAATTAGTTACCATAAACTAGAGGTATCAATAGTTTGATATAAAACAGCAGAAACCATGAGAAAAATGACATTGCTACCAATCTATTAAGGGAGAAGGGAAAGTATTTTCTATTCCAGAGCCCAAAATATAAGGAAGTGGAAGGAAGATTTTTTCTTCTGATGATCAGAAACCATAAAAGCTTTTCCATTAAAAGCAATGAGAAAAAGTTATGCCTAATGCTAGAAGCAAAAAAGATATGACCAGAAATAGCATCATGCCATGAAGCAACCTGCCACTGATTCAAAAATAAACATTACTAGCTCAGCCTGTCTGAAGAACACACTACGGAATAGTAATTTTTCCTGCTTCTGACTCTCAATCCCATATTTCAGTTTTAGTTTTCCTGCTCTTATAAAAAGTCTCTCCCAATCCTGCTAACTGCCCAAAAGCAATTCCCCAGACAGAATCAGAGAGCCCCTAGCACAGCTGGACTGTTTGAGTGCTGATTATTTTTTCATGCATTCTGTTTTTAGGCACATGAGCAAATACACACTCTTTCATTCCATTCTCTCCCACATAACACCATACAGTTTGGAGAAAGAATCCAGCAGTAAAATCAGCCCACTTCTAGATTTCAATGGAGCTATACCAATTTACATTAGCTAAGGATCTGGCCCTAAGTGTTAATTGGGTACTAGAAGTGAGTACTTCCATTCTATCTATATCTATTTCCCTAGTTTCCTATAAGTGACTTTCAAAGCCTCTGATTACTACTTTTATACTATGTCCATAGAATATCTTCATGTGGAAGGAAGATGCATTTTATCTGCCTGCTTCAATGTCTTCCACATAAAAATACCCTGGGCATCTTTAAGGTGAGCAGAATAAACTTGCAATGCTGGCTACAAAAGTCCCATACGAATGCCTGTTCTCATATTCTGGTGACATTGTAAATAAGAAGCGGGCAGCATTAGCTCCCGTAAATGTAAAGAAACTTGTTTGTTTTAACGATTGGCTGAATGAGAAGTAGGACTGTGTGGACTTGTAGGCTCCAAAGTAAGCATTGTTTTGTTTTTGAGTGCAGTTATGTAACAAAAAATCTATATTTGCACTTTCACGATAAAGAGATTGCAGTACAATATTTGTATGAGGTGAACTGAAAAATACTGTTTTTTGTTTATTTTACATTGCAAATATTTAATAATATTAAGTGATCTGTGTACATTTTGTATTCTGTATTGTAATTGAAATGAATATATTTGAAAATGTAAAAAAAATCCAAAAATCTACAATAAATTTCAATTGTATTTTATTGTTTAACAGTGTGATTAAAACTACCATTAATTGTGATTAATTTTTTTAATCATGGTTAATTTTTTTGAGTTAATAGTATGAGTTAACTGCGATTAATCAACAGCCCTAAAATCAATATATTATAAAATATATCTTTCCTGGTTACATGAGTGATATAGGGTCATACAATTACCATCTTTCTTGGTGAATGCAACTACCTTTGTTGTACAATATAAAACAATGCAATGCAACACAATACAACTTTATTTATGAACAGACTGGATCCCCAACAGAATTATATCAGTATGTGGTATCAGCTACAGACAACTGTGTACTGTAAAAATATTGCATGGTGAATAAATGAATGTGTTTGGAAACAAAACCAATAACAGAGTTACTAAGTTACATGAGTGAGGGGGAAAAACTATGCTGGGGGTTGAGATAAGAAATGTGAGCTGACAAGGTGGAGAGCTACGGGGGGGATACAGATGAGACTGGGAGTATCCTCACGCTGCTGGTGGAGAGAGTGAGAGAAGGGACAGAGAAGATGCTGACCTTATTGTGAGAGAGACTAGATCTGAGCTACAGACTGCAGCAGCTCCACTGAGGTTTCTTCTTATACCGTGGGGGCAAGTGGAGTTGTTTGACAACGATGTTGTTGCGATTGTGTTTCTTTGTACATTTGAGAAAGCCGCTGAGCACCATTTTGCTTATACTGGAGTCAGAAGATCTAGGATTTAGGAAAGATCTAAAAAAGATGTGCTCACATATCACAACCAGAGGCAATCTTATGAATAAAACCTAGAAGCAGCAAGTGAATCAACTTGCTGGTGATGCCTGACCATTCCCCAACCCCTGCAGTGCTTGAGGGCGGGGGCTCATCAGGGCCCCTAGATCGCCTCAACATGGGTTTTGGGTGGCTAGCTGGCCATCCTGCAAGTCCTAGAAGCCTTAAAGATTCTGCTTCTACCTTTTACCTCCACCCTCTTAAGTCATAGGAGGCTTAGCAGTGGGCCCTCCAAACCAAGTCTTGCAAGCCTTATGAGGCTACTCCATGCCCCCCCCAAACCTTAGGAAATATACACAAATAAAGCTGAGTCACACAGGTATTACTGGATTTTAAACAAAGGTGGTGGGTTAAATAAAGCTAGTAAGATATAAATCCTGATAATGTATGGACACAACAGTACAGACAAAGACTGAGCAAACAGTGTTTCTTCAAAAGAAGGTTTCCTTTGTAAACATATGCAAATAAATACATCTATAAAAATGAAATGAATGAGTACCTGTAATAAATAGAGAGAACATAAGGAATAAATAAAGGAATGAAAAGAAATTCTCCGCTCTGTGACTAAAAATAACATAGTGCGTACTTGAAGCAGACGACTATTATTTTTATTTCGGATTGAATAGTATAGTTTCATGAGTATTAGGCTCGTATAATTTCTCCTTGTGTTCATCTCCATTCTATAGTCCTTATCAATTTTACAAAGCTGACATTACAACGTTGTCACTCTCTCATACATGCAAACACGCATTATGGACACAGAACAGCAATCTAATCACATCGGTCTGTCTCTCCCAGCCATCGTAATAAAAAGAGGATTGAGAAAAATCAAACAAGACAACAGAACTACTTACATCTAGTAGAATCAATGCAGTCACATGTAACTAACTTGGTACCAGTGGTAGGAAAAATAAAAATATAACCTATTTCCATCAATACCACTAAAACCTGACTGGATAAATTTTTCCATTGTTCCTAAAACAGAAAAGCTCAGAACTATTGGAGTCTGGGTAGAAATCTACCCTCTGTAAGTTGTTTCATCCTCTAAATACAAAATGACAGAGAAATGAATCTAAGTTATTTAGAAACAGTTCAACAGGAACTTCAGCTCTCATTCTATTGAGCTAGGTCTGATTGATAAACAGGATGTATCTGAAAATAAATCGGATTACATTGAGAAGTGAATGAGAAGTATAGGAAGAAAAATCCTGGCTCTTTTGGGAGCAATAAAAGTAGAGGATAGAGAGTATGGAGGTGGAAGGGGAGGAAGAGGGATGGGAGGAAAGGAAGTCTTACAGGAAAATCTACCTGTTTTTCTGGTCCAAAACGAGGAACCATCAAAACAAATTGTTTGCATACTGGAGCTTGCAACCATTAGCCATTTAAAATGACAGGAAAATAAAACATGAAGAACCCACTGGTTCTGTGGTACAGAGTTGGTCAACTTGCCATGTACAGCAAACCCAGAACTGAAGAGCATATCCTTTGAACAGAATTTTCCCATCTTGACTGAAAGGCTTATTTAGAGCTATTTCCAGTGTTTACCATCAAATTTGCTAGTTCTAGACCCCAGCCAGTCCCTCCCGATTTGCCCAGAGCATACAGAAACTGTTGTCGGCCTATGCGTAGAGACCAAAAAGTACTCTTAACAAGAACTAAGAGATAGTGTATATATGACTTCAAGAAGCAAAAGGAACAAGAGTGATATTTTCTTTTTATCCAGAATACCAAAGTATGGCACGACATTTACCGTTCCAGTTGTCAGAACTGTACAAATACCATTTCTCTGTTTCATAGGGTAGCTAGCTTTCCTAGAAACAGCACAAGAAACAATGCTGTAAAAAGAAGTTCTACAACTTCTTCCACTACTGTACAACTAAGTTTGTGTCCAATTAAAAGCTATTGTAAAGAAAACAGTCAGTGCAGAAAAGCCAGTCCAAGGAGCGATTGCTGTGAGGTTACAATTGTAATTCATTAAAAATGGGCAAAAACTGAAAAAAAAATATTCTGGGATTTTTTTTTTCATTTTTTAACTTCTATGTGAATCTGAAATATTAGCCATATATATAATATTCATTTGAAAGGCTTTTTAAGACTATAAACATTAGACTGTGCATGAAAACTTCATTCTTCATCCTGTGAGGCTTGTAGGAGATAGTAAGAGTCTTACAGAACTGTGTATAAGTCTTACTCCTGAGGGAATTGTGCGCCAACAAATTTAAAATTCTATGCCCAAAATTAAAAATTATATGCATGATATTTTAAAATTCTGCAAATTTTATTTGTCAATAAATAAATGTGGCTCCAGCATGGCCGTGGGGAGCACAGGCACTGGCTGCAGTGAGCTGGAAGATCACCCGGAAGCCCTCACCTCCCCTGGTACAGAGACTCAGCAGTGAGGCTGCACGTGACCCTGACACAGTGTAAGGGCTCGGCCTGCCCCAGAAACACACCAGGGCCTTGACCCTTTGTGCCAGGTGCACCAGGTGTGGGTGGGCAGGCTCAGCCCAGCAGGATCCAAGTCTGGAGGGGCTTAGTGTGGGGGATCCAGGTGTGGGTGAGAGGTTTCTGTGTAGGGCAATCTGGGTGTGGGCGGCTCAGTGGGAGATCTGGATGCACAGGGGCTCGTTGGGGGGTTCCGGGTGAAGGGGCAATGGGACTCTGCAGGGGATCCAGGTGAAGGTGGTTGGAGCTTAGGAGGTGGGGATCTGGGGGGCTCAGTGTGGGGGTCCAGGTACTGGTTGAGTGGAGCTTGATGGGGGTCTAGATGCAGCTGGTTAGGGCTCAGTGGGGTGGGGGTCTGAGTGTGGGGGGCTCATCGGGAATGTCCAGGTGTAGTGGGGTAGGGCTTGTCAGGGTGAGGGTTAGATAGGCCTGCTTAACGGGGGAGCCTTAGCTGCTGCTGAGGTGACGCCACATGCTGGGCTCCTGCTTCCCACTGCAATTCCCCTATCCCCTTTTCTTCTCCATTCCCCTCTCTAACTCCCACATTCTCTTCCCCCTGCCCCATTCCACCCCCTTTCTTCCCCACTGCTTCATCCCCTTATCCCCCTTTCCTCATTTACCCCACTGCCCTTACTCAGCCCCACTGCGGGCACTCACTGTTGCACAGTAAATAGAAAACAGAAAGGCTCCCCCCACACAGATAGAGAGCACAACTGGCACTTGGTCCCAGGAGGTGCATTCAGCTGCAGAGTCAGCGGAGCAGAGACACAGCCTCCTTCAGCTGGTCAGCTCTGCACTTGCAGAATGGGGAAGAGGGAAATGCCATGTAACCCTGTGTTCCCCCCTATGCCTTGCCTCTGGAGGGGGGCAATCCCCCACAAAAAAAACTGTGCCCATGGTTGTCCCCCACCTTCTCCACCTGCATGACTTCCCTTTGCTTCCCTGTCATTTTCTGCAGGGAAATACAGGAAATCTCTGGGGATGGGGGGAAGTTTTCTTTGGGCACACAGTCCCACAGAATCCCCCCAGGAGTGAAGCCTAGAAGGGAAGCAGAATAAGTGAGTCATTTGTGACTGGAGAGAGAGAGAGAGGGGTATAGCTAGTGGGTGGAATAAACTATCACTGTATGTTGAAAAACAACAAGGAGTCTGGTGGCACCAAAGACTAACAAATTTATTTGGACATAAGCTTTTGTGGGTAAAAAACCCACTTCTTCAGATGCATGGAGTGAAAATTACAGATGTAGGTATTATTATACTGACACATGAAGAGAAGTGAGTACCTCACAAGTGGAGAACCACTGCTGACAGGGCCAATTCAATCAAGTTGGATGTGGTCCACTCCCAATAATTGGAAGGAAAGTTGCTCTTGTAGTAAGCCACTCCCAGTCCCTATTCAAGCCCAAATTGATGGTGTTAAATTTGCAAATGAATTTTAGTCCCGCAGTTTCTCTTTGAAGTCTGTTTTTGAAGTTTTTTTGTTGTAGTATAGCTACTTTTAAGTCTGTTATAGAATGCCCAGGGAGATTGAAGTGTTCTCCTACTGGTTTTTGTATGTTACCATTCCTGATGTCTGATTTGTGTCAATTTATTCTTTTACATAGAGACTGTCTGGTTTGGCCAATGTAAATGGCAGAGGGGCATTTCTGGCACATGATGGCATATATCACATTAGTAGATGTGCAGGTGAATGAGTCCCTGATGGTGTGGCTCATCTGGTTGGATCCTCTGACGGTGTCAATAGAGTAGATATGGGGAAAGAGTAGGCAACGGGGTTTGTTACAGGGATTGGTTCCTGGGTTAGTGTTTCTGTGGCGTGGTGTATAGTTGCTGGTGAGTTTGCTTCAGGTTGCGGGGTTGTCTGTAAGCAAGGACTGGCCTCCCTCGCAAGGTCTGTGAGAGTAAGGGATCGTTTTCCAGGATAGGTTGTAGATTGCTGATGATGTACTGGAGAGGTTTTAGCTGGGGGCTGTACGTGATGTCCGGTGGTGTTCTGTTATTTTCCTTGTTGGGCCTGTCCTGTTGTAGGTGACTTCTGGGTACCGATTTCACTCTGTCAATCTGTTTCCTCACTTCCATAGGTGAGTATTGTAGTTTTAAGAATGCTTGATAAAGATTTGTAGGTGTTTGTCTCTGTCTGAGGGATTGGAGCAAATTTGGTTGTATCTTAGGGCTTGGCTGTAGACAATGGATCGTGTGATGTGTCCTGGATGGAAGCTGGAGGCATGTAGGTAAGTATAGCGGTCAGTAGGTTTCTGGTATAGGGTGGTTATGTGACCATTACTTATTTGCACTGTAGTGTCCAGGAAGTGTATTTCTTGTGTGGACTGGTCCAGGCTGAGGTTGAGGGTGAGGTGGAACTTGCTGAAATACAGGTGGAATTTTCCAAGGGTCTCCTTCCCGTGGGTCCATACAATGAAGATGTCATCAATGTAGTGCAAATAGAGGAGGGGCAGTAGGAGATACAAACTGAGGAAGCGTTGTTCTAAGTCAACCATAAAAATGTTGGCATACTGAGGGGCCATGCGGGTACCCATAGCAGTGCCACTGACTTGACTCCCCAAATCTGAAATGGTTGTGCGTGAGGACAAAATCACAAAGCTCAGCCACCAGGTGTGCTGTGGCCTCATCAGGGACACTATTCCTGACAGCTTGTAGTCCATCCTCATGTGGAATATTGGTGTAAAGAGCTTCTACATCCACGGTGGCCAGGATGGTGTTTTCAGAAAGATCACCAATGCATTGTAGCTTCCTCAGGAAGTCGGTGGTGTCTCGAAGATACCTAGAAGTGCTGGTAGCATAGGGTCTGAGGAGAGAGTCCAAATAGCCAAATAATCATGCTGTAAGAGTGCCAATGCCTGAAATGATAGGGCATCCAGGATTTCCAGGTTTATGGATCTTGGGTAGCAGATAGAATATCCTGGTCGGGGCTCTAGGGGTATGTCCATGTAGATTTGTTCCAATGCTATATCAAAGATTTTGTTGGCAGATGGTATAGGTTTTTTTGGTACTCCTTAGTGAGATCAGACAATAGTGGCCTGTAGAATGTGGTGTTGGAGAGTTGCCTGGCAGCCTCCTGTTTAATCTGACCTGTTCCTTATGACTACAGCACCTCCTTTGTCAGCCCCTTTGTATGTTGAAAAAGGGAGATCAGCTGGGGTGTTGAGCTAGTTTACTAGAAACCTCTGGAAGATGGGCAGGGCATCTGATGTTGTTGATATAAAGCTGACTAGTTTAATCTTATTTATAAGTCTTCATGATGTTTAATTCGCTAGCTGGTTGTTTTCATTCTAACTGTAGCAAATGTAAAAGCTGCTAAGCAATACTGCAAAAAGATGATTAGTGTTCAATAGTTACCAAATACTAATGCATGACTTTATGTAATATGACCTGTCCGAAACTGACATAAGTGACAGGAACAAAGTGATTGAATGGACTTAACTAATGTACATTTTACTTTAGCAGAATTATCTGATTCTGCTAAAGTAAAATGTAAACGTTGGTCAAAAGTTCTTAAGTAGCAAGATAGAAAATATTTGTGTTCATCATAAAAGGTATAGAAAATTGGTGCCTTCAAATTCTTAAAGAGCAAATGTACTACTAAATGAAACATTGCAAAAGGGCAAAGCATCAATGAGTTTGATGATCCTACAAGTGAGACATTTCTGATGCCATTGCCATCTCTAAAATGTAGCTCCACAATGATCATTTAAGTCCTAGTTCCAGGCCTTCCAGTAGCAATTCAAAATCAGCCTAATTCAGGGATGGTCACTGGTTGTCTTCAACACCAAAATATTGCAGAACTCAAATAATGATTATGCCATGAAAACCTCTGAAAGATAGAGCTCTGAACTTTACCACAAAAGTTACAACCTTCTTTTAAGTTAACATCTCATTCAATGAAGGACAAAATGAGCAATTTAAATAAATAACCAAAGGACTTTGTTTTCACTTCTCCAGAGAGATTTAAAGTCACTGATCCACTACTAGATGTTGCAAATGAGGAAACTGAGGGAAGAACTAAAAAGGATCAATAATGACATTAATACAAGATTGTTGGTGAAACCTGAAAAATGACCCAAGAAACAACCATATATCCATATTCCTACTTGACGTTATTGAGTCTATGTCTGAAAAGAAAGCTGAAGAATATATCCATATTGCTGAAGATGTCTCTTAAGAATGGATGTAAAAGAATGAAAAGGAAGTCTTTATCATTTGCTCAAACAATGAAAAGAAAATGAAATAGAGGGAAGAAGTCCTTTAGTGCAATCTTCCTAAACTTCTGGCATCTAACACTGTCCTAAATCCCAGTGTGAAAGTTCAAAAATTTCTCCACAATTGCCATCAAACTAATGGTTGGTTGGTTGGTTGGCTGATTGTAAAAGAAGGATTGAAGCATGTGATACTCAGTAGATCTCTCAGGTATATTGCATGTTTGCTACATTTACTACAGTAATTGAATACTTTTCGAAGGGATTAACATATTATAGTCTGATGACACTACTGTTGGAGTATCAGTGGAGATCTGGCTGGATATAATTGACAACAGAGAAATGGATCTATACTAGAATAAAATCGAAAACCAATTCAGAGAATCTATGGCATCTTTTCATCATTTACAAACTGGCTAATCCAAAATACAAAGTCTGGTTAACCTCAGAACTGGAACAAGAGGCTGAAATATAGCTAAAAGAATTCCTTTCCTTCACCTAACATTTATAATTGGAGACTGCGATTTCTACCTCAAATCTATGATGGAGTTAGAGACTGTTGCATAACAATGGTGGAAAATTATGGAAGTAAATTCACAGAACACGTGAATTCAAAATTCTGTCAATATTTAAAAGACTCGTTAACCTATCTAGCCAGCTCTGTGTTGGTTGAGCATGTTTGTGTCACAATTAGATTAGTTTGCTCTGAATTTAGGAATAGATTAAATTCTAAAACAGCAAATACATTGGTATAGGAGTATATCAATATCTAAGGACAGATACAAAGGCACTAAAGGACTCAGTTAATGTGTTCCTGTTTTTAATATACAGAATTATAAATTGTCTTACAAAATAAATAACATAGTCTATTATTTTACTTATTTATTTGTATTACACTAACACCTAGGGACCTCAACTGAGATCAGGTCCCCATTGTGCACTGTACAATTATAGACAAATAGACAGCCCCTGTTGAAGAGATTACAACCAAAACATAGAGGATGGGCAAAGGGTGGGAGAAAGGGATAGAACAGACAAACAGTTGCCAGGGATGGTCTAGTTATACTTAATTCAAACTCAGTGTAGGGGGAAGGACCAGATGACCTCTTGAGGTTCCTTCCAGGCCTACATTTCTATGCGTGGTGGCTTGTAAAATTCATCTTTCTTTCTTTCTTTCTTTCTTTCTTTCTTTCTTTCTTTCTTTCTTTCTTTCTTAATGGTTTAATTTTTTTTGTTGGGTGGGGTTTGTGTGGGAGTGGATTAGCTAATCAGAAAGACAAGGGAAGGGAGGGGACATAGAAGGGGGGAGATAAGGGGAATAGGGCAGGGAAGTAGAGGGAGTGAAGGGGAACATGGAGAACAGGTGGAGGTGAGACTGCAGTGAACAGATTGTGAGCAAGGGGACAGTAGAGGTTGGCACAACCAGCCTATCATCATAGAAGAGAGTATCCAGATTAAACAGTATGGAAAATAGGCTGATGACATCAGAGTCTCACAGTCCCTGCTACCAACTGCTGCCATGTCTGCTTTTCCAATCTGAGAGTTTCTCTGACCCTCGGGGATGCTTCCTCCCTGGAATTTTGTTTTCATCCCAGACCACATGGCTCTGGAGTGAGGCGCCACATGGCTCTTTACGCACTAATAAGTGGGGAGAAGTCATCCTGTACAGTGCTGGGTCAGGAAGATGTGGGAAGGAGGGGTGACCCCATATGAACCTCATCTTTCCCCTCCCCCAGATGGTATAGCATATGCTTGTGTTTCATCTCTTGGAAACTTTGTGGGTGTTTTGCGTGAGGGAGTTGGAATTTTTTATTTTTATTTTCAGAAAAAAATAATGGAGATATTTCCAACTGGCAATAATCACAACAACCTTGCTTATCTAAGCATGTCTGAACCAAAGTTGTAAAGTCTTTGAGTTTCCCCCAGTATTACCCACAATGTTAGTGTAATAAAAACAAAGGGCTTTTTCTGCCAATCATGGGAGGTTTGCCTGAATCAAAATTTCCAAATAGCCCCTCTTCCTTGAATCTGGGGGACCTTCAGATCTGAGTCCAAGCTGTGAGATTGAACCTGACTGCTATTTTTGAGGATATTTTGAAAAATTCCTGAGTCATAAGACAGGCCTATACATTCAATAATAACTTTTTTAACAGCTTGTAAATGATTTGGCATTATACTTGGGCTTGGAAGCATTAGATTTTTATTGGTAAATGTCCATTTTACCATACACACACAAACTTCTTTAAAGTAGTTTCATCAATAATAATCAAAATTCACAGATAGACAAAATAAGAAAAATGCTATTTAAGAAATTATTGTAGTTTGATTTAAGGATATTTACTTAGTATATGTGATGCTGACAATTTGTGTTTTAACAGTTGTAAAGCTTTAACTTTTAAAATCTCAATGTCTTCTGTCATTGAATAATTAGTGTTTAACCACCACCCATTGTCTGACCTCTCCCATAATTTCCTACAATTGTAAAAATTTAAATTGATAAATATTGAAAAGATTACTTAAATATAAACATTGATACTATCTGCTGAAATTATTAAAAACTAAAAATCACATTCTGCCAAACCTAATCATATTTGTCCATTAGCATAGCTGCAAACCCTGTTAATAGTTCCTTTTCTGGTGTGCAAGTAATTATATTTGGCTATCAGAGCCCTCAATAAAAGTGTTCCAGTCATCTGTGTTTCTTGCATAAACTTTGAGACTGAGATTGTATTAAAAAATCAGTAAAATATAAAGAAAAGGAGTACTTGTGGCACCTTAGAGACTAACAAATTTATTTGAGCATAACGAAAGCTTATGCTCAAATAAATGTGTTAATCTCTAAGGTGCCACAAGTACTCCTTTTTTTTTTGCGAATACAGACTAACACGGCTACTACTCTGAAACCTAGTAAAATATAAAGTTCCAAAGGTTTCATTATCCATTCAGCCCCTGAGCAGCTACTTCTTAGGCTGTGGGAAAGAGCATTTGCCTCATGTGAATCAGTCTGCATCTATTGCTTCATGCTGGATTTCCCCCCGTAGCAATTAATGAACACAGAACATTACTGAAATATCACTTAGTTCATCTGCTGCTGCTTCTTAGATGATTCACAGCTGTGGAAAGCTGTCAGCAAGCTGCAGTGACAGGATAAAACTGTGAAAAATAATGGTGCAGTTCAAAGCTCTAATTGCAAGACTTTTGTCTACAATCCCAATTCATGTGCTTAATCTTAAGCATGGGAATAATCCCATTCCTCTACAGCAAAGCACTTCAGTGGAGTTTAAGCAAATGCTAATTGCTTTGCTGAGCAGGGACTGGACTACTCTTGTGCTTAAAGTTAAGCACATACTTAAGTGTCGTGCTGAACTGGGACCTTACTATGCAAATATGTGAAGACTGCATACCTGCAATACTCTCTTTTATAGGAGATTTCTTCACCATATATTTTTCTAGTAGTTATAAGACAGGTCATTGCAACTAGGAAATAGGTCAGAATTGATTGAGAGTGGTGTTTTTTTCCAGTGGTTAAAATGTGTATGCCATGTACTAATATGGATATTTTCATGTCATTGTTGAGCTATATATCGTATATATACTGTAGCCCCAGTTGCAACTCATCCTCTCAGATTGGTCCCATCGCTGCCCCGCTGGTCTTTTTTTCCTATTTACAATTACTTTACAGGTGGATATCTGTAACAGTAAAGAAGGATGGCCCAACACTAGAGGGCCACAGTCATATAGGAGAAAAAGAAATAGGAATCACCCTGAGGTTTTGAGGTTATCAGTAGGAGCTAGGTGTTGCCAGTAGAACTGGAAATCCTAGTGGGAAAGGGATGTTGAAGGGAGCAGGGTGTTGGGCAGTACATTCAAGCATTTTGAGATGAACTGCTGAAAACCACTAAGATGTACTGATGAAAACCATTATTACAGGATCAGCCCCAAACTTAAAATTCCTTTCTTCTTTCTAATAATAAAAGCTCTTCTCCTCCACTCCCGTACCCTTCTAGCAATATTCATTTTGTTTTACATTTTTTATGTTTAAAAAGGCAAAAACCTTCATGTAGTCTGCTAAATCTCAAAAGAAATTGTCCTTTTGGCTTTATCTTTAAGGTACATTTATAAGTACCCCTTGCCCTATTCTTGACATGACACTCATTGGCCATTTTTCATTAGAAATAAAATATTAATCCATTTGATTCCGTGATTTCTGAGGGGCATGAAGGATATCTCATTTATGTTTCCTGCTGGAGAAACAGTTTCATGAAAGGGGGTTTGTCTCTAATGCTTCTTGTGTGATCCACAGGAGAGGGAGTGATCCCAACTCTTTCAGCAAAGCACTTAAGCTTGTTTCATTTTAACTTTGGTGGGATTACGCTCTCAGTGAAGTATATATTTAAGGTCTTTGCTGGATCCGAGCTAATCATTCAACCTTCACACAAGGAACATTTATTAAACAAGACTCCTCTCAAAAAGGAGGATGGTCCAGTGGCTAGGGAGCTAGGCCTTGGGAGACCAGGGTTCAAGTCCTTACTTTGCCACAGACTTCCTGTGTGACTTTGGACAAGCCACTTATGCCTGGATCCTTAAGGTTACTTAGATGTTGTAATGCCTTGGTGGCCTGCCATCCTAGAAGATATTCAGCCTTGATTTGAGTGCCCGGCTCATGGTGAGTTGTAGACACTTAAGAAGAGGATTTTCAGAAGCTAATAAGCTGATCAGGCAGCTGCCTAAACTAGTCAGAACTGAAATGGCAGTGAGAGGAGAGGGGCTAAGGAGTTGTCCTCGTGTACATGACTGACGGGTGCCTCTGCCTGTGAGGGATCTCCTGGAGTGTGGCATCTAAGTCAGGTCAGTTGCTTAGGTAGCCCATGCTCTTGTAGCCAAAACCATCTTGCTCCTGCTCAATACCTCTCTTATACTCATGCTACATTTCCCTGTGCCCAGGCTGTCTTTTGTGAGATTGTTCCCCTGCCCTTCCACATATTGGTGGCCTGTCTTTGGCCCTCCTGATTCCAGGGCTGGCACATAACAGATGTCAGGCATGCTCTGAGCACACTTACAGGATCAGGATCCACTGGGGAGATAGGTGTTCGCACACTGCCTTTGAGAATCCCACTTGGTGGACTTAACCCCCAAACAGGCACCTCTGTACCTATAAGGATCTGGGCCTTAGTCTCTCTGGGCCTCAAATCCGTATCTGTAAAATTGAGGTAATAGTACCTTCCTATCTCACAAGGGTGCTGTGAGAATACTTTAAAGGTTGTGACACTATGGTAATGAGTGACAGACAAGTACCTAAAATAACTTCAAAATGACAGAGATTTTAACCTGGTCTATGATGTTCCAAACCCCAGGAGGGTTCACCATATTTTTATCTCATATTTATGGCCCGTATAGTTACTCTCTATTATCAAAGGAGGTTGAATTGGAAATGAAGATGCTGAAAAAGGGAGAAAAAGTAGAGCAATTAAAAAAAAGAAGTACAGAGGGACTATGAAAAAAAGACAGAAGAAAAAATCTAATGAAAGATGGACTATAGATAGATGTGTATGTAAATAATAATTGTAAAAATAATAGGAACATAATTTTAAAAATCAGGCCTGGTATACATGCAACATATATAGAAAGAGATTATATGTATATATGGCCTGAATTTTAAAACTGCATGCTCGTAATTTCACACACAAAACTGCACACATTTGTACGCCCAATAAGTGGGAGCAGTTACCACAGCTAGAGAATTGTCTTGCGGATGGCTTCCCTTCTGATTTACAGTGGGGTGACATCCCTTGTGTAATAGCAAATAAATGGTAACTTGAGGAAAGTATTCCTGTATGTTTAGGCATCTTGATCACAAGAAGTCTTTTTGTCCTGCCAAAAAAACTTTAACCCCATTACTTCTTGCTCTTCAATTCATCTCCCTTCTCCCGGCAATATGTTTCTCCTTCTCTCCTTCTGCACATGCTTCCTTCTCAACGGGTCCTGTTCTTCTCTGTTCTCCTATCAGTGCATCTATGATTTGTGGTGGTCCTTCTCTCCTACACATACTACCCATTTCCATTTTCCTCCAGACTGTCTGCCAAGTGACCTGGTCTTTCTCGCTCTCTGTGAGAAAGTGATATTTCAGTAATGTTCTGTGTTCATTAATTGCTATGGGGGGAAACTGTCAGTATCATCCCCCCCCCCACAGGTCACTCAGAAGATCAGTGGCTGAGCCAGGAATAGCACTCAGGTCTCCCAAATCCATCCTAGTCTAGTGCTCTATACACAAGGCAACATTGCCTCTTTGTAGGTGTCTGAGTTCCTCCAGCAAAGTGCTGAACTGAGGGCACACAGCAGCCCTCAGGACTGGGCCCAAAGAGAGAGAGAATCTTGCAGCATGAAATAAATAAGTCATTTGCAGAGCTGTGCGGAGAATTTCATTTCACAGAGGCTTTTAGTATTTTAAAATCTAGTTTAGTTCTGATTCGGACCCAAACCTCAATATTTTCCATGAAAGGGAATGGAGCCCTGGCTCCAGGAGAGAGTGCTTGTTGGCTGCACTGATGCTGTAGACCTTGGGAGCATGGGTAGTCCTACTGGCAAGGAACCATAAGCCTGGGAGCCACGCCTCACAGCTCTCTGTCATCTCACCTGTCAGGCTGAAGGGTAGCCAGGAAGAGCCAGGGCTTCCAGGTGGGCTGCCAAGGAACTGGGTGGCTGAGCTGGCAGGAAACCTGGCAGGCAGGGAAATGGTTCTGCTATGTCTTCATCAAAACTGAATTGTCTTTGTGAAACGTTTCGATTTCGACTAATTGGCATTCTCTGATGGAAACATTTTATCAAAGAATTTTTGACCAGCTCTAGTCATTTGCATTGTGCTTGGTGAAACCTCTTGGTTGTTCTGGTCCTGAACTCCCAAGTTCACATCCTGATATTACTGTTCAGGTCAGCACTTCATTACTGATGTCAGGTGAAAAGTTTCTAGTTCTGTACTCTGCTGTGAGTAGTGAAAATGAGTCTACAAAGTTTTTGATTGTCTTTAGTTTAAAGGAGAAACATCTGCTGGAGCTCTGGACTGCTTGCAGCCTGAGCTCAGCAGCAGGAGAGATTTCTGTATTTTATTCTTTCCCCCGACCAGTTTCACTTAAATCAGTGACAATTGCTACTAGGGGCTTAAAGAGGATAAGGAAGAAGAATTCAGGAAGCCAAATGAGGTAGAAGAAACAAAATATTAAAACAGAGTGCTCCTCCATATTTAAGCAAAAAAATTATTTTAGGGTTTGCATTCCACAGAGTGTCAGATTTTCTTTTCCTTTCCAAAATTTATTGAGCTGCAGTACAGCCCTGCACTCTAAGTAAGAATTGTCACTTTGAGAACAGGGCTGATTTATCAGAAGGAGACGTTTGTGTTCTGTGCAGAATGTCTGATGAGCTGAAATTTTTTCTTAACAACATCTTCCAGATTATTATCAGAAGCCAATAGAATACCACAAAATCAAGGGTATTCCAAGAAAAAAAGCAATCAGTTGTTATGGAATAGGTAATGTGTTTGCCTGCAAATTGAAGGAAGAAGCATCTTGTGGATATTAATCTTCCTTGAAAACATTTTAACATGCCAGTGTACTGTGTTTTGAACTATTTCAGAGGGGTTCTTTTAAAAAAATCCCATAAATTTATGATTAAATTACTGGCAACAGTATTGGAAAATATGCTAAATTAGCTATTTTGTTCTAAATCAAGTTTATCGGTTTTATTGTAAGAAAAATATAAATGTTAAAATCCCCCTTTTAAATGGTAAACATCTCAGTTTAGCTATATAAAAAAATAATTTTGGGGGAGGTTGGACAAAAATTTCGCTTTTGCAAGTGGACGAAGGAAGGAAAAGATAGACCAGGTTTATTTGAAGGTTCACAGAACCATAGTATCCCCAATAAATGTTTGGTATGTTCTAACATAGTTACAGTTGTTATGCAAAAACACACATTTCGGTGGGAGAGGCAGTTTATTTTATAATTGAAAATGTGTGGAAAAACATTAAGTTTTCATGGAGATAGCTCCACTTTGAGCTTTAAAGCGCAAGTAATTTTGAAAATTAAAAAAATAATTTTCTATGTTGAAAAATATCATTTTTAAAGTGACACTAAAATAGTTTTATTTTAATGCTTAGTGCAATTGCAGTATCTGCCAATCTATTACTTTTATACTTTCACCACAAATAATGTGTGTGATTCAGACGTTACTATTTAAAATGGGAAGTGTGCTAGTGAAAGCATTTCCCATTTGACATGATGTAATTTTTGCACTGCTTAGCCCTGATGCAACATTAATTTAACACTAATATAAAATAATGTTTGCTTCATTTTCTTTGCTGTGAAATCACTATTAATTTCCCAGACTCCCCCACTCCCTCCTCCCCTTTTACTGTGAATTAAAGCTGCTCCTCTTATGAGCAGTGGAAAATACTGGATCCTGCAAGCATTCTCTCTAGACTGTTCTGCCAGATGTGTTAGTGCAACTATTTTACAAGCATTCTATCTAACTTGACAGCAATTTCTTTTTAGTAAGAGGGAAATAGATACTGTAGTCTATTGTGATATACACCTTGTTATGCAATCATGCTCACACCAAAGTGCATCATTGTAATAAGGAGAGCCAGAGAGGAGTGACATTTTGAAAGGCAGAGAATCTGGTGTGTCATGAGTGCAGAAACATACCCTTTATATTAAGAACTATAGCGTGAGCCAATTCCTGCAACCTGACTCATGAAAGAAAAACCATTGAAACACCAATCAGACCACTCACATAGGTAAGGCAAACACTAGGAATCCCTAAATAGGCCAACAATAATGAGAAAATCCTACCTTATGTTGTATGTGCATAGGGCCTTCTGCAGTGGAAGTGGTGTGTTTCTGCTAAACAAGGAGCACAAGCTGGATCTGGAGAGTGCACACCTCTGGGTGGTCTGAGTGTCCTGCATTCTATCTCAGGAGTGGTGTTAAGGTGTGTTGGGGGAGAGGCAGTGCCAACTGCGTGGATTCTTTACTTCTTTCCTTTGCTAGAAGAACAGTATGGGAGAATGTTAGGGGAGAGGTACTCCAGCCAGTAGGCTGGAAGTAGTGGCTGCAGTGTCACTCCTTTGAAGCTCCAAAAACTTGGGAATTATGTTTTTCCCCTTCTTCTTCTTCCCTATGATACTACTTATTATTATAGATACAAAAAGTGTATGCTGGTCAGTGGTGTTTGGTCAACTGTAAGTGTGGGTAGTTCAAACAACATTTTTGTCACATGCTTTCATTTTCCTGTGCAAAAAGAAGAAAGGTTTTCAGGGCTAGCTATCACCCCTCCTATGCAAATTTCAGACGGAAAGCCAACTGTAATTTAGAGTCCTTTAATGAGGTGCTCAGCAGGATTTCAGAGCTCTGTAGCCAGGGGCAGAACAGATTGTCATTTTAAGAGATGTTTTGGATTTGTTTTTCACCCCTAGGGTTCTGAGATGATAGAATTGAAAAGCTGGACCATAGAATAAAACCACATTAGGGGACGTTTTCAACCTGGCATGCGAAGAATCAGACATTGATTCTATACAACAGTGGTAAATGAATCTGCTTTGATTCAGAGTCAAATGTGGAAGTGGTGTGTTTCTGCTAAACAAGGAGCATAAGCTGGATCTGGAGAGGTTGGACAGAGAGTGCACACCCATGGTTGGTCTGAGTGTCCTGCATACTATCTCAGGAGTGGTGTTAAGGTGTGTCAAGAGTCAAGGCATTTGAAATGTCTTATTTATTTGTGTTTTCATCTAGAGATTTAAATAGAGCATTTGGGAATTGCAGGGGGAGGGGGAGGTGTTACTTTAGGCACCACCCTGAGCTGTGGTAGTGCATAAGCCGCATCAACCCTTCAGAGGGTTTATTTCTTAGGGTATATCTTCGCTACCCGCCAGATTGGCGGGCAGCGATCGATCCAGCGGGGATCGATTTATTGTGTCTAGTCTAGACGTGCTAAATCGACCCCCAAGTGCTCTCCCGTCAACTCCTGTACTCCAGCGCCACGAGAGGCACAGGCAGAGTTGACAGGGGAGCGGCAGCAGTCTACTCACCGCAATGGAGACACCACTGTGAGTCGATCTAAGTACGTTGACTTCAGCTACGTTATTTACGTAGCTGAAGTTGCGTAACTTAGATCGATCCCACCCCCCCCCCAGTGTAGACCAGGGCTTAGAATGACACTGAGTTTGTCCCCTGCTTCCTGATTTCTCTGTGGGGTAGTTATTTGCTATTGGTATATAATATATATATATATTGGTCTATAATATCAGTAAATTACTACTCTCTCCATGCTAGCGTAGTTACTCTGTCCAGAAAATAGGGAGTGGAGACAGGATTCCATCCATTTCCTGCCTACGTAAGGGAGGAAGGTATTGAGTAGCCCTGCTTGTTTCTACACTCTTGGCCCCAAGGGCGAAATGGTGGTATAAGTAGAGTACTTATTCCCCTTGCTCAGGTTTGTAGTTCAAGTCGAAGTCTAGTCCATAGCACTTCCAATGTCAAGAGAAGAAAAAAGAAAAGTCCCCAAACATTAGGCATTTCTTTGCTGAAGCCTGAATTGTTGCAATGACTGACTTTCTATTCCAAGAGCACAGTCATGCCAACACAGGATTAGATGGCACTTGTGCGTATATGAAAGAAAAATCTTACTTTGAGGTTGATCGATTTCCTGCTACATCATCTCATGTGAGTATGATCTGCTGGCTGAATACTGTTCGGGTTGTAAACAATCTTTCTGTATGTGCATTCTGTGTCCTGCGGTGAACCATTTTCAATCCCCCTCAGCCTGTCCAATTATATTGTGGACAGAAATTATGTAGAGAGAACAGTGTGTAATACAAGTTAATCATTGTATGATAATTGCCATGTTAAAGTGATCTCTCTGCACAGTATTGGTCTTAAGTCTTTTTTCTTGGGTCTTTCTGTCCCTTATTGTTTGTAAACTTGTTGTAATGAATATTTACAAATTTCAACAATTAATACCAGGCATTTATTAAAGAAAAAATTTCTTTGTTAACTTTCACATTCTTGAAAATAATTGCTTGATGAGACATTCTCCATGTATTTTGGAGCAGGAGATGAAGTGACTAGCAAGTGTATTATGCCTTCTTGTTATTTATTCATTAAGTGCTGACGGTGTGGTCAGTGCTGCAAGAGGCACAAACGCAAAGAAAACCTCTTATACAAAGAGCTTATGGTCGAACCCAGCACCATGAGATCTGTGTTTACGCAGATTCAGACACACTACTGGGATTGGGGGGTGCAAAGCAGCTGCTGGAGCAGCTGCTTTTCAGTCCCACAGGTTGAAATGAAAGTTGCAGATGGGCCTTTTTTTAACCCCACAGCCAGCCTGTGGGTTGCTGGGAGAATGCAATCCCTGACAAACTCACCGAGATCCATGCACAAAGCCCTGTTACTGGGAGTTGATGACTTCCAGCTGTAGCAATCTGAGCTCAGTCCAACTTACTCAGCTTGTGGGAGGCTCCATTTTGATTAGCAGAGCGGTTACATAAAGATCCTATAATAGACCATGTGGTCTAACTTCGGTTGTCAGTTTTGTTATAAGTCCAGCTACTGGATCAGGATTTGGTTAATTCACCAGCAGATGTGTCATCCCACTCCCCCAACCCCCCCCTTCACTGTTTGTTGTTTAATTAACACAAGGGATTTTAGAAGATCTCTGTCTTGCACGTAAATACACACACAACATGGTCACAGAAGAAATATTTGGAGAATGATGCTGAAACTTTACATCATTTTTATTCCACAGAGGGTGTTCATACATTTTGGTATCCCCAATTCAGCTGATCAAATTTCAGTTCAACTACACAAGGTGTGTTTGTCCATATTTAATGACAGTGTGCTGCTTACATTGATTAAGTGGCTGTCCCTTGGCACTGAGTGACACAAGCAGGCTGTACAGCATGACAAATTGGCAGGCAACAAATCAATCTGTTTTCCCCGTTAGGTTCTCCACCTTAAAACTTGAAGATAGATAAGCTAAGATAATGCTTTGTAGATATCTTCATCAAAGAAAATGTAATTGAGTTGAGAGGGAAAATCTTGAACAACCTGTACATTTAAAAGTCACCATCTCCAAGGGGGCAATAAATGAAACACTGTGATGAATACTTGAAAATTATAACCATTAACTCCTTGTTCTTTTGAGGTAGCTTTTTGTTTTATAATGAAGATTGTTGGTCAGTGCTGGGAGGGGGAAAGAAAAGTTTGACATATTGTTTATATAAGAGTATATGTGAGGGCAAGCTTTATGTATCATTCCTTTAGGCATCCCAGTTAATTCAAATGGCACCTCAGGCTAGATCTTGTAACTTCTCTACAGTTAAAATAGAACTTCTGTGACCTTGATATTATTTTGCGGTAGCTCTGAAATGCACTGATTCTGTACTGTTACTGCTAGTGCACTTTGGCATTGTGTGAACAGGGAGTTCATGAGTATATCATTGCATGTATCCAATATTCAAACTTCAAAATTCTATTATTATTATTTTGTTCACAACAGCACATGGAGTGTGCAACTGAAATCAAAGCCTCCTGCAGGAATCTGTACAAAAATACTAGTAGGAGACAGTTGTGACGGTGCTGTGATTTTATAAAAATATGCTAATGAGTGTGAATATAATGTAACTGGAATATGCTTCATGCAAAAGCTCTCTTGTAAGGTATCATTACAAAGCTTATAATCTACTGTGTGTGGTCATCCTATTTGTATAAATGTATCACTCTTGTATACTAGAAATATGAAGTATAACTCTGAGATCCTATTGTAGTTATGCAAAGTGTGGGCCATTAATGGTGGTTTTTGAAATCTTAATGGCTCCCATTAACCAGGACAATTGACTGTAGATGGTTCAGTTTTACTTGTAAGCCTTCCTGTTTTCCTGTGGGCTGGCAAGTGGGTAATGAAGTCTTACAGTGACATGTGATCATGTCACCTGATCTGGAATCCATCTTTAACCTGGTGCTTTTCCATTGGGAAGGAGGGGTGGGAACCCAGAGGGACAAAGGATTCCTGCCTTATGCAAAAGATATATAAGTGGGTGGAACAGAACAAAGGAGGGAGCCATCATGAGAAATCCCCTAGCTACTACCTGAGCTGGAACAAGGGCTGTATCAGGGGAAAGAATTGTTCCCAGACTAGGAAGGCATCCAGTCTGTGAAAGAAACTTATTGAAACATCTCTGAGGGTGAGATATTATCTGTATTCAGTTTTATTACTGTACTAGACTTTAGACTTGTGTGTTTTATTTTATTTTGCTTGGTAATTCACTTTGTTCTGTCTGTTACTCCCTGGAACCACTTAAATCCTACTTTCTGTAGTTTATAAAATCACTTTGTACTTA
This sequence comes from Dermochelys coriacea, assembly GCF_009764565.3. Lineage (NCBI taxonomy): Eukaryota > Metazoa > Chordata > Testudines > Dermochelyidae > Dermochelys > Dermochelys coriacea. Next base: position 116,137,384 of record NC_050072.1, read on the forward strand.
TTAATTAAGCCAGAATATGTATTAGTACCTGGCAGGGGGGAAGGGGGGACGGACAGCTGTGCATATCTCTCTATCAGTGTTATGGAGGGCGAAGAATTTATGAGTTTACCCTGTATAGGCTTTATACAGGATAAAATGGATTTATTTGGGGTTTGGACCCCACTGGGAGTTAAGCATCTGAGTGTTAAAGACGGGAACACTTCTTAAGTTGCTTTCAATTAAGTCTGCATCTTTGGGGCACGTGGTACAGACCCTGGGTCTGTGTTAGAGCAGACTGGCATGTCTGGCTCACCAAGACAGGGTGATGGAGTCCCAAACTGGTAGGGAAAGCAGGGGCAGAAGTAGTCTTGGCACATCAGTTGACAGTCCCAAGGAGGTTTCTGTGATCCAACGTGTCACAACAGTATCTACCCCAGATACCTTACAGAGAAAAGACCTAATCTTGCAAAGACTTACCCACATGCTTAATTTTACACACTTCAGCAAAGCACTGAAGCATATGCTTAACTTTAAGCACATGCTTAAGTCTCATTGACCTCACTGAAAGTTCAGCACATGCTTAAGTGCTTTGCTGCATCGAAGCCTAAGAGTAGTTCCAACGAGCCTCCTCATAACGCGTAAAGTTGAGAATATATCAGAGTCTTTGCAGGATCAGGGCATAAATAGACTAAATAAGGGATGGGAGAAAGAAAGTAACATTATGCCCATTTTGCACATGGGGAGCTCAGGCAAAGAGGGGCATTGACTCGCCCAAAGTCACCTGGTGGGTCTGTGGCATAGCTAGAAACTGAACCAAGATCTCCAGTACAGTGCGCCAAATACAAGACTAACCTTCCTCTATTCAAGCCAACCTATTTTACCTAGTTGGATTGAACACAACTTTGGTGGTTAGATGAACATTTTCTGTAAAAATCTGAATATATGTGGACATTTGTCTACAGTATTTGTATTTGCAGCACTAACCAAGATTAGTTGTTTTCTGTATCCCAGCATATTTGACCTGCAGAGTATGGTTGGTGTACTCGCAATAAGGCTATATAATCAACCATTGGTTTCAGAGTAGCAGCCAGGTTAGTCTGTATACGCAAAAAGAAAAGGAGGACTTGTAGCACCTTAGAGACTAACAAATTTATTTGAGCATAAGCTTTCGTGAGCTACAGCTCACTTCATCAGATGCATTCAGTGGAAAATACAGTGGGGAGATTTATATAACAGAGAACATGAAACAATGAGTGTTACCATACACACTGTAAGGAGAGTGATCAGGTAAGGTGAGCTATTACTAGCAGGAGAGCGGGGGTGGAGGGTGGGAAAGCCTTTGTAGTGATAATCAAGGTGGGCCATTTCCAGCAGTTGACAAGAACGTCTGAGGAACAGCGGGGGGGGGGGGGAGAATAAACACGGGGAAATAGTTTTAATTTGTGTAATGACCCATCCACGCCCAGTCTTTATTCAAGCCTAAGTTAATTGTATCCAGTTTGCAAATTAATTCCACTTCAGCAGTCTCTCGTTGGAGTCTGTTTTTGAAGTTTTTTTGTTGAAGAATTGCCACTTTTAGGTCTGTAATCGAGTGACCAAAGAGATTGAAGTGTTCTCCCACTGGTTTTTGAATGTTATAATTCTTGACGTCTGATTTGTGTCCATTTATTCTTTTTCGCAGAGACTGTCCAGTTTGGCCAATGTACATGGCAGAGGGGCATTGCTGGCACATGATGGCATATCTCACATTGGTAGATGTGCAGGTGAATGAGCCTCTGATAGTGTGGCTGATGTGATTGTCCCCTATGATGGTGTCCCCTAAATAGATATGTGGACAGAGTTGGCAACGGGCTTTGTTGCAAGGATAGGTTTCTGGGTTAGTGGTTCTGTTGTGTGGTGTGTGGTTGCTGGTGAGTATTGGCTTCAGGTTGGGGGGCTGTCTGTAAGCAAGGACTGGCCTTTCTCCCAAGATCTGTGAGAGTGATGGGTCGTCCTTCAGGATAGGTTGTAGATCCTTGATGATGCGTTGGAGAGGTTTTAGTTGGGGGCTGAAGGTGATGGCTAGTGGCGTTCTGTTATTTTCTTTGTTGGGCCTGTCCTGTAGTAGGTGACTTCTGGGTACTCTTCTGGCTCTGTCAATCTGTTTCTTCACTTCAGCAGGTGGGTATTGTAATTGTAAGAACGCTTGATAGAGACCTTGTAGGTGTTTGTCTCTGTCTGAGGGGTTGGAGCAAATTTGGTTGTATTTTAGGGCTTGACTGTAGACAATGGATCATGTGGTGTGGTCTGGATGAAAGCTGGACATGTAGGTAGGCATAGTGGTCAGTAGGTTTCCGGTATAAGGTGGTGTTTATGTGACCGTCGCTTGTTAGCAACGTAGTGTCCAGGAAGTGGATCTCTTGTGTGGACTGGTCCAGGCTGAGGTTGATGGTGGGATGGAAATTGTTGAAATCATGGTGGAATTCCTCAAGGGCTTCTTTTCCATGGGTCCAGATGATGAAGATGTCATCAATGTAGCGCAAGTAGAGTAGGGGCATTAGGGGACGAGAGCTAAGGAATCATTGTTCTAAGTCAGCCATAAAAATGTTGGCATACTGTGGGGCCATGCGGGTACCCATCGCAGTGCCGCTGATTTGAAGGTATACATTGTCCCCAAATGTGAAATAGTTATGGGTGAGGACAAAGTCACAAAGTTCAGCCACCAGGTTTGCCGTGACATTATTGGGGATACTGTTCCTGACGGCTAGTAGTCCATCTTTGTGTGGAATGTTGGTGTAGAGGGCTTCTACATCCATAGTGGCTAGGATGGTGTTTTTAGGAAGATAACCGATGGATTGTAGTTTCCTCAGGAAGTCAGTGGTGTCTCGAAGATAGCTGGGAGTGCTGGTAGCGTAGGGCCTGAGGAGGGAGTCTACACAGCCAGACAATCCTGCTGTCAGGGAGCCAATGCCTGAGATGATGGGGCCTCCAGGATTTCCAGGTTTATGGATCTCAGGTAGCAGATAGAATACCCCTGGTCGGGATTCCAGGGATGTGTCTGTGTGTATTTGTTCTTGTGCTTTTTCAGGAATTGTTTCAACCATTGTTTCCCCTCCTGAACTCTACTATTATATATTTCTGACTTGAGCATCTGTATGTTTGAATGGTATCACAACCACAAATCCCACTCATCTATGTATGCAATAACTATTCTTACAGACTCAGAACCTTGGCATCTTGGCTTTAGTACTGATTTTTATGGGTTTACTCCTGCTGTAGGTGTGTACATTGGAATGATGTATCATGCAGTTACTCCAGTATGATTTAGATTGTAATCCTAAAGCATTATCTAGATACAATGCCAGGGTAATCTCTCAGGATTTTATTATTATTTTTCTAGGCAGGAAAACTAAAATATTTTTGGTGCATGAATTATTTAATATTGTCTAAAAGAGAGAGTAGCTCTTCAATTTGGCGAAGTGTTTGTTTAAATTTAAAAAAATGTTCAAGTGAGTTCAGACCAATTATGGCCAAAACCAGAAATCAAATGAAATGTTTGCCTGGTAACACTTGTCAAAGTTGGCACATCAGGTGCAAATGACTTATCTTTTAAAGCACATACCAATTGATTTTTTTGCAGGGGGAACTGCATTGAGAGAATAACATTCTTCTAACATTTCAGAATTAATATTTAAAATCAACCTCAAAGCAAACTAAAGCTCATGCAAACCATCTTTGTACTTTCTGAAAGGAGAAAACATTCTTTTAAATGTTTTCTGATTTGTAGATTATCTCTGATATTGCTATGTTATCGTAGAATCATGGAATCATAGACTTTAAGGTCAGAAGGGACCATTATGATTGTCTAGTCTGACCTCCTGCACAACGCAGGCCACGGAATCTCACCCACCAACTCCTGTAACAAACCCCTAACTTATGTCTGAGCTATTGAAGTCCTCAAATCGTGGTTTAAAGACTTCAAGGTGCAGAGAGTCCTCCAGCAAGTGGCCCGTGCCCCACGCTGCAGAGGAACGCAAAAAACCCCCAGGGCCTCTGCCAATCTGCCCTGGGGGAAAATTCCTTCCCGACCCCAAATATGGCGATCAGCTAAACCCTGAGCATGTGGGCAAGACTCACCAGCCAGACACCCAGGAAAGAATTCTCTGTAGTAACTCAGATCCCACCCCACCTAACATCCCATCACAGGCCATTGGGAATATCTACCGCTAATAGTCGAAGATCAATTAATTGCCAAAATTAGGCTATCCCATCATATCATCTCCTCCATAAACTTTTCAAGCTTAGTCTTAAAGCCAGATATGTCTTTTGCCCCCACTGCTTCCCTTGGAAGACTGTTCCAGAACTTCACTCCTCTGATGGTTAGAAACCTTCATCTAATTTCAAGTCTAAACTTCCTGATGGCCAGTTTATATCCATTTGTTTTTGTGTCCACATTGGTACTGATACTTCTCCCATGTCAAGTTCTTCTAAAATTGGTGCCTAAAGTTTGACTCCTAAATCCAAATTTACACACCCAAATCAGTAGCTTGAATTTCAGAAGCCTGGAGGGGACCTAGTGAGGTCAGATGGTGTGAAGGTGCCTACCGTGTGCTATGTTGAATTGAATTAATGATACATGGCATGTGCTATCATGAGTGATGTATTTCTGATTTCACATATACTAAACATTCAATGTGATGCACTATGGGCCTGATCATGTAATTCTTGCACCTGCAAATTGTCCTGCTGAAATCAGTGGAATGACTCTTGTGAATAAAGACAACTCATTTACATAAGAGTTGCTGAATTGCTCCCCACCTTCATAGATTCATAGATTCATAAATATTAAGGTCAGAAGGGACCATTCTGATCATCTAGTCCGACCTCCTGCACAGCGCAGGCCACAGAATCTCACCCACCCACTCCTATGAAAAACCTCACCCATGTCTGAGCTATTGAAGTCCTTAAATAATGGTTTAAATACTTCAAGGAGCAGAGAAGCCTCCCTCAAGTCAACCATGCCCCATGCTACAGAGGAAGGCGAAAAACCTCCAGGGCCTCTCCAATCTGCCCTGGAGGAAAATTCCTTCCCAACCCCAAATATGGCAATCGGCTAAACCCTGAGCATATGGGCAAGATTCACCAGCCAGATACTACAGAAAATTCTTTCCTGGGTAATCAGATCCCATCCATCTAATATCCCATCTCAGGGGATTTGGCCTATTTACCCTGAATATTTAAAGATCAATTACTTATCAAAATCCCATTATCCCATCATACCATCTCCTCCATAATCTTATCAAGTAGAATCTTAAAACCAGATAGATCTTTTGCTCCCACTGATTCCCTTGGAAGGCTATTCCAAAACTTCACTCCTCTGATGGTTAAAAACCTTCATCTGATTTCAAGTCTAAACTTCCTGGTGGCCAGTTTATACCCATTTGTTCTTGTGTCCACATTGGTACTGAGCTTAAATAATTCCTCTCCCTCTCCTGTATTTATCCCTCTGATATATTTATAGAGAGCAATCATATCTCCCCTCAACCTTCTTTTAGTTAGGCTAAACAAGCCAAGCTCCTTGAGTCTCCTTTCATAAGACAAGTTATCCATTCCTCGGATCATCCTAGTAGCCCTTCTCTGTACCTGCTCCAGTTTGAATTCATCCTTTCAGATTAATGCATCACCAAAGTCAAAGCAAAATAAATTAATCTGTTATGCGATTCCATACACATTTGGCACTTAAGTATTTCCAGTGTGGTTACAAATGATCTCCAGCAAAAGTGATCATGTTGACAAAAGGATTGAACACCTGTCAAAGGCAGCCTATAGTCAGGTGTGGGGGGCACTAATCAGGTGTGTGTGAGGAGGGTGAGGGGGGGATTCAGCATAATCCCCAGATTCTGGAAAAAATGCAGCTTATCTAATTGTTTTATAAGGGATGTGAGGTTCCTTGTGTCATAGATCAATGTCACAGGGAATGAAAGAAAGAAAGAAATGATAGACAGGAAAACAGTGAAGTTAAAAAGTTTTTCTAACACAAATATATGTATAGATTAGACACAGAACGGAAAGGGAAAACAGCTGTGAAAGAAAACCCATTTTACCAAAGAAGTAAGGGCTGAATCCAAAGCTGTTGAAGTAACTGGAAATGCATCCATTGACTCCAATGGACTTTGGACCAGGCCATAGGGGAACAGAAAATAACATGTGTGTGTGAGAAGGAGGGAGAGATGTGAGAGGAAGATCTGATTTGAAAAATTGAGCAACTATGGCAGATCCACTACTCATTGTCAAAGAGTATTGATTATGACTGGCCACAGTCTTCCTTGAGCCACTGAGAGCAAAGTTAGACCCTAACATTATAACAGCCTCCAAACTCGGCTTCTAGTAGTTTTGCTGCTATGGCCAATATGTTCCCTTTTAAGTAAAATAATTCTGTCACTTCTCTTCATGTTTATCCACCCACTTATCCCAGCTATGCTCTTTAAATTCTGAGAAATTGCATTTTGTATAGTACAGCTTTCAGTTGCTGCCAGGACTTTGCAGCAGGACACAAAATCAAAGTCGTGGTTTTTACTCATTCGTTTTGGATTCTGTATGAAATAGCGAATAAAGAGCTCATACTGCCTCTTTCTTTTCATTTGAGAAAGGAGCACTTGTGTTTTCTTTGTGCATTTGATCTATGTGAATGTATATTTGTGCTTGAGAAGTTTACGCTACTGGCAGTACAAAGCCCTGGTGGACCCTTTCCTTCCACTGTCAATGATAACCCAGAATAACTTGTTGAGAGATGAGAAGTAAATCAAGCACTTTGCTCAGTTCTAGGCTTTTCTGAATACAGCACATCAGCTGTGAACAGAAGGTTTAGGGATTCATGCCATGCCTAGCAAGAAAGAAGACAGCAACAACCACACTTATTGTATTCCGGTGCTCTGATTACATTACACATACAATTGCTCTCACATACCTGTGGCACAATATAGCAGAGAATTAACATGACCGCATGGGCAATGGAGAAATGTACTGACTGCCCATTTGGAAGATGGTGAGGAAATGTAAACACCAGAAAGAATTACTGCTGGGATTTTTTTCCAGAATGAGCCAAATTGATTTAGGAGCACAAGTCTCATTGACTTAAGATATCTAAATGCTCTTTTGAAAATCCACCATAAAATTTTTTTAAGAAGGTAATCTGTATGTTCTAGTCCAAGTAATTTATAGTTTTTGAATTATTTTTAATCTGAGTGTTTCCTTTTAATACACCATAAATGAAACTCCTCCCACAACTCCAGCCCATATTTGCCATTTGTGTAAAACTGGAAAGACAAGTTGTGCCTTCGTCATTCATAAATACTCCAGTGATGCGGGTCATACTAGAAGATAGATGTTAAAACAATGTTCGCAACATGATACAACTATGTGCTGCTCATCATACTGTCATCAAATGTCCTTCAATGGACATGGTGACCCTTGAGACTTTGATCTTGGTCCATTCTTTGAGGGCATGAAGACAAGGCAGCTTCTTAAATAATGCAACTTGTGCAATCTCCCAGACAAATGGCAAATTAATCAGTCTCCGGATCCTTGTTTTTTGAAGACTTGTGCATTTTTAAAGAAGACGGAGTAATTGTTTAGTGACTTGATGCCATTGATTTTCATTATGGATGGTGTTGGCTGGGTCTGTGTCAGGTCATTGGGGAGAGATAGCCTTTGCATATCTAAATAAAAGGGGGGAAAGGCACTTCTTGTTCCATATTCACGAGGAAAAGCTCCAGACCTTGAAGAAAGTTTTGTGTGACCTTCCCATTAAAGGAACTTTCCCCACTGAGTCATTTGAGTACCTAAGAAAACTAAGATGCATCTTGGCTACCAATCAGTGGTCTAGGTTCAACAGGACAAAACTTTCCTACTAGAGAAATTTTGAATGGAAGAAAGAGCTTGAAATAAAAGGAAATAAAATTATGTAAAATATTCTATGGAGCAGTAATGTGGCTCCCTTAATGATGGCAAGCAGAGTGGGAATGTAGTGATCAAATGAATTCCATTTGCTTAAGATGAGGCACAGTTTGCAAGTTCTTATGAGCTTCTAGTAGTTATGTTGGGCAGAAGGTTGAAAAGTCAAAATATACGATTGTATCCAACCAAGAAATGGATTTTAAACTGCCAACTCTGACTGGGTTACTGCTAAAATATCACTCGTTACAGTCAAGGTGTCTGAACTTGTGGGGTTGTGATTTTTATATTTTCAAGAGTGACATGAAATTGTTTTTAAATTATGCTAAATATGCTGCCTTTTTCCTGCCCAGGAATGATGAAGTTATATTTAATGCAGTCTCAGTTTGGTTTTTGCTTTTTAAGTTGTATGCTGCTTCTGTTCCTCCTTCCCCCCGCCCCGCCCCGCTTCTGACTCTCTGCAGCCTTTGTCATCTAAACTTTCTCTAAATTAAGTGTTTTCAGAGACCTCAATCTTGTTGAAATGAAGTCTGTAATTTTGGTGTTTTACAATAGCTACTGGTTTTTAACAAGAAATCAAACACTTGTCATATTGTGACGACTCATTGAATTTCTCCAGAGAAAAGCATTACTGTTGGCTGGGAGAGTTTTTTAGATATCTGCCACAGCAAATTCCCTCTCATCATGATAACTAAATGATGTGAGTCAGTGAGCTGTTACACAGTTTAGTAGATAGATAGAAATGAAGCTTTACTGGAATGAGGTATTTTGGAAATATGGCCATTTTAATCTATTTGATAATTTGTTTCTAAATATAGTCATCAGGAGCTGTTGTTATTTCCTCGGCTTGCTTCTGTAAATATGTCGATTAAGACCTTATAAAAAGCACTCCCAGATAATGACTAATGAAGCATTGTTAAAGGGGCTGTTAGAGCATTTTGGGATAGTTGGCAGGTAATTTAAGTCTACAGTGGTGTTTGATTCATTGACCAAACATTCCTTGTATAGAGGCTAATCAAAACCTGTTTAGAAGTCTATTAAACATCTTTCATACTTCCTGTGTTTCCACCATTGCTCTAATAATAGCTTTGGGATGCATAATAACCACATTTCACTCCTATCAGTCAGGTCAGAAGGGAGGAGGGGGAAATAGTTCATGTTTGTGTGGTTACTCTTGGAATTGTTTGTTTAAGAAGAGAACATTTGTGCATTTTCCAGGCATTAGTTAAATGGATTCTCTTTAATAGGGCGGGGTGGTGGTGGTTGTTTTTAAAACCCATCTTGCTGTTGTGAAGCAGTCATTTATAGGCAGAGGGACTGAGCCTGAGATGACTTGCACTATCTGTTCACCAGTATAACTCAGTGGATATCAGTGGCATTACTCCTGATTTACACTGAGCACTCTGAGGAGAAAAGCAGACACAGAGCATCCATGAGACAGATGTGTATGGGAGCTCTCCCCCTGGCGTAAAGCTGGCTAATGCAGTATAGGTGCACATCTCCCTGTCTAAGGAAAGGGAATGTGTGTGTTGGAGATGTTCTGGGGGTGAAGTAGGGGTGTGACGAGGCAGAGTTCTGCTTCATCCAATCCTCTACTGGCATAATGGTTCATGACGAGGGGTCCTAGGAGCTAATATAAATAATGATGTAACTGATAAAGTCAGAGCTGCTTCTGGGCAGGCTGTGCCTACTCCTCACTGGCAGCAGCAGCTACAGCTTGCGTAGGGTTTGTAATAGCTAACAAGCACTTTTTGGGTGAAGGATGCTAAATGCCAGTTGTTATACTCATATTGCTGCTACGGTTCAATAACTACAGTTAATTATTGCCATTATTATTCCGAGGCCTGTGTGTTAGGAAAGTTTCAAACAAAGAGGATTCTACATAAATTACTGCTGATACCCATAGAGATTAATGGAAAATGTTAATGGTGTTTTGAACCATCCTGTGGAATTCAATAGAAGGGATATAAATCTGCACATTTCTGTGGTATAGAAGGGTGGAAGGATGGTCTAGCAGCTGCAGCACTGGACAGGATACCTGGATTCAGTTCCCAGCTCTGCCACTCAACCTGTGCCTCAGTTTCTAGTCTTCTGCTTGTATGTTGTTCCACTTTCACTTTTCATCTGTTTTGAATGTAAGCTCCCCAGACAGGTACTATTCTTGTATGTGTGTGTACAGCGCCTAGCACAATGGGGCCCTGATGTTAGTTGAGGACTCCAGGCACTACTATATCATAAATAATAATAATGATAATTCAAAACATTATGGAAATGTTATCATTTAAATTCTATAAGACTTTTCCATAATGGATGCCTACCAGTAGTGACATATTTACTGTATGATTGCCAGAAGTACTTCACCAAGCCAGCCTTCAACAATAGCAATATTTTTGGGAATAATATAAGAGCCCCAACAACACAGGGCCAACTTCTGCTCCCAGGTACATATGTGCAACTTCAAAGAAGACAATAGATTTGCACTCATGTCATTGTATACAGAAGGGAGTAAAATACCTGAAAGACTCTTCAGTGAAAATGATGAGATACTTTTAGTTGGAAAGAGTACCCACCTGAAAAATTATAATTCTTTAGAAATGTTTCAAAGTTTAGGCTTGTTCATGTGGTGGGCCTTTTTTGTTGATTGTGTAGAAATGGATTCACTGAAGGGATAGCAAAAGTCAATGCATTTCTTCTTGGCAGGCATGCCCAAATTCCCAGTGGCCTTGCCAGGAGCATAGTTTGATAGATAGCATTTGTGTGTGTGTGTGTATTGTACAGTGGTCACCTGATAATATGTCTGTGGAAAAAAAAACAATAGTATGATAACTTTTAAGAATCTGGTTTTTTGACCTTTAGTAAATCATGATTAAAGACAATCACAGAATCACAGGAATGGAAGGGACCTGGAGAGGTCATCTAGTCCAGTCACCTGCACTGCAACTACCCTGACAAGAACTTTTTCCTAACAGCCAACCTAAATCACCCTTGCTACAATTTAAGCCCATTTCTTCTTGACCTATCCTCAGAGAGTAAGGTGAACAATTTTTCTCCCATTTCCTTGTAACAACCTTTTATGCACTTGAAAACTGTTATCATGTCCCCTCTCAGTCTTCTCTTCAGTTTTTTTCAATCTTCCCTCATAGGTCATGTTTTCTAGACCTTTAACAATTTTTGTTGCTCTTCTCTGGACTTTTTCCCATCTTTCCCGAAATGTAGCGCCTAGAACTGGACACAGTACTCCATTTGAGGCCTAATCTGTGTGGAGTAGAGCAGAAGAATTACCTCTCATATCTTGCTTCCAATACTCCTGCTAATACATCCCAGAAGGATGTTTGGGTTATTTGCAACTGTGTTACACAGTTCACTCATATTTAGCTTTTGATCCACTATGACCCCCAGACCCCTTTCCTCAGTAGTCCTTCCTAGGGAGTCATTTCCCATTTTGTATGTGTGCAACTGATTGTTCCTTTCTAATTGGAGTACATTGCATTTATCCTTATTGAATTTCATCCTGTTTACTTCAGACTATTTCTCCAGTTTGTCCAGATCTTTTTGAATTTTAATCCTATCCTTCAAAGCACTTGCATTACCTCCCAGCTTGGTATTGTCCACAAAATTTATAAGTGTACTCTCTATGGCATTATCTAAATCATTGATGAAGATATTGAATAGAACTGACCCAGAACTAATTCCTGTGGGACCCCATTCAATATGCCCTTCCAGCTTGAATGTGAACAACTGATGATTGCTCTCTAGGGACGGTTTTCTAACCAGTTATTTACCATACTTATAGTAGCTACATCTAGGTTGTATTTCTCTAGTTTGCTTATGAGAAGGCACACGAGACAATATCAAAAGCCTTCCTAACATCAAAATATACCACATCTACTGCTTCTCCCCATCTTCAAGGCTTGTTACCCTGTCAAAGAAAGCTATTAGGTTGTTTGACACCATTTGTTCTTGACAAATCCATGCTGCCTGTTACTTATCACCTTATTGTCTTCTAGATGTTTGCAAATTGATTGCTTAATTATTTGCTCTATTATCTTTCTGTGTCCTGAAGTTAAGCTGGTCTGTAATTCTCTGGATTGTCCTTATTTCCTTTTTTATAATTTAGTACTATATTGTCCCTATACCAGTCCTCTGGAATCTCTCCCATCTTCCATGGCTTTTAAAAGATACTCACTAATGGCTCAGGTTTCAGAGTAGCAGCCGTGTTAGTCTGTATTCGCAAAAAGAAAAGGAGTACCCGTGGCACCTTAGAGACTAACAAATTTATTAGAGCATAAGCTTTCGTGAGCTACAGCTCACTTCATCGGATGCATTTGGTGGAAAAAGCAGAGGAGAGATTTATATACACACACACAAAGAACATGAAACAATGGGTTTATCATACACACTGTAAGGAGAGTGATCACTTAAGATAAGCCATCACCAGCAGCGGGGGGGGGGGAAGTAGGAAAACCTTTCATGGTGACAAGCAAGGTAGGCTAATTCCAGCAGTTAACAAGAATATCAGAGGAACAGTGGGGGGGGGGTGGGAGGAAGAAATACCATGGGGAAATAGTTTTACTTTGTGTAATGACTCATCCATTCCCAGTCTCTATTCAAGCCTAAGTTAATTGTATCCAGTTTGCAAATTAATTCCAATTCAGCAATCTCTCGTTGGAGTCTGGTTTTGAAGCTTTTTTGTTGAATTATAGCCATTCTTAGGTCTGTGATCGAGTGACCAGAGAGATTGAAGTGTTCTCCAACTGGTTTTTGAATGTTATAATTCTTGACGTCTGATTTGTGTCCATTCATTCTTTTACGTAGAGACTGTCCAGTTTGGCCAATGTACATGGCAGAGGGGCATTGCTGGCACATGATGGCATATATCACATTGGTAGATGCGCAGGTGAACGAGCCTCTGATAGTGTGGCTGATGTGATTAGGCCCTATGATGGTATCCCCTGAATAGATATGTGGACAGAGTTGGCAACGGGCTTTGTTGCAAGGATAGGTTCCTGGGTTAGTGGTTCTGTTGTGTGGTGTGTGGTTGCTGGTGAGTATTTGCTTCAGATTGGGGGGCTGTCTGTAAGCAAGGACTGGTCTGTCTCCAAGATCTACCCACCTGCTGAAGTGAAGAAACAGATTGACAGAGCCAGAAGAGTACCCAGAAGTCACCTACTACAGGACAGGCCCAACAAAGAAAACAACAGAACGCCACTAGCCATCACCTTCAGCCCCCAACTAAAACCTCTCCAACGCATCATCAAGGATCTACAACCTATCCTGAAGGACGACCCATCACTCTCACAGATCTTGGGAGACAGACCAGTCCTTGCTTACAGACAGCCCCCCAATCTGAAGCCAATACTCACCAGCAACCACACACCACACAACAGAACCACTAACCCAGAAACCTATCCTTGCAACAAAGCCCGTTGCCAACTCTGTCCACATATCTATTCAGGGGATACCATCATAGGACCTAATCACATCAGCCACACTATCAGAGGCTCGTTCACCTGCGCATCTACCAATGTGATATATGCCATCATGTGCCAGCAATGCCCCTCTGCCATGTACATTGGCCAAACTGGACAGTCTCTACGTAAAAGAATGAATGGACACAAATCAGACGTCAGGAATTATAACATTCAAAAACCAGTTGGAGAACACTTCAATCTCTCTGGTCACTCGATCACAGACCTGAGAGTGGCTATACTTCAACAAAAAAGCTTCAAAAACAGACTCCAACGAGAGACTGCTGAATTGGAATTAATTTGCAAACTGGATACAATTAACTTAGGCTTGAATAGAGACTGGGAATGGATGAGTCATTACACAAAGTAAAACTATTTCCCCATGGTATTTCTCCCCCCCCCCCCCCCACTGTTCCTCTGATATTCTTGTTAACTGCTGGAATTAGCCTACTTTGCTTGTCACCATGAAAGGTTTTCCTCCTTTCCCCCCCCTGCTGCTGGTGATGGCTTATCTTAAGTGATCACTCTCCTTACAGTGTGTATGATAAACCCATTGTTTCATGTTCTCTGTGTGTGTGTATATAAATCTCTCCTCTGCTTTTTCCACCAAATGCATCCGATGAAGTGAGCTGTAGCTCACGAAAGCTTATGCTCTAATAAATTTGTTAGTCTCTAAGGTGCCACGGGTACTCCTTTTCTTTTTACTAATGGCTCAGATATCTCTGCAGTCAGCTTCTTTAGTATTCTTTAGGATGTATTTCACCTGGTCCTGGTGACTTGAAGATATCTAGTTTGTTCTTTCCCTGTTTTAGCCTTCTGTCTCATTTTCATTGGCATTCATTAAGTGAGATGTCCAATTGCTACTAACCTTTTTGTGAAAACTCAAACAAAAATGTTATTTATCACCGCTGCCATTTCCATGTTTTGTTTTATTGTTCCCTGCCCACATTGAGTAATAGACCTACCCTGTCCTTGATCTTCGTCTTTCTTCTAATATATTTGTTGTATGTTTTCTTGTTACCCTTTACGTTTCTAGCTAGTTTAATCTCATTTTGTGCCCTGGCTTTTCTAATTTTGTCGCTACGTACTCGTGTTATTTATTTATATAGATCCTTTTTAATTTGACCCAGTTTCCACTTTTTGTAGAACTCTTTTTTTGAGTTTCAGATCATCAAAGATCTCCTGGTTAAGACAGGGTGATCTCTTGCCATACATATCTATCTTTTCTACACTGTGGGATAGTTTACTCTTATGCCCTTAATAAAGTATTTTTGAAAGACTTGTTTCCCATGGGATCTAACCTACCAATTCCCTGAGTTTGCTAAAATCTGCTTTCTTGAAATCCATTGTCGTTATTGTGCTGTTTTCCCTTCTATGATTCCTTAGAATAATGAACTCTAACATTTCATATCACTTTCACCTAGGCTGTTTTCCACATTCAAATGCTCAACCAGTTTCTTCCTCTTTGTCAAAATTAAATCTAGAACAGTCTCTTTCCTAGTAGTTTTCTCTACCTTCTGAAGTAAAAAATTGTCTCAAATACATTACAACAACTTGTTGAATAATCTGGGCCCTGCTGTGTTATTTTCCCAAAATAGGAAAAGGTCTGGGTAGTTGAAGTCCCCCCATAACCAAGTCTTGTGCTTTGGATGATTTTGTTAGTTGTTTAAAAAAAGCCTCATCCACCTCCATACTTCCAGGTATATACTATGTAGTAGACCCCTGCCATGACATCAACCTTATTTTTTACCCCTTTTATCTTTACACTTTCAGTGTCTGTCTCCTATTTCCATCTCAACGTCAGTCCAAGATTTTGATATAGAAGGAAACACCTCCTCCCTTTTTTCCCTGCCTGTCTTTCCTGAGCAAGCTGTACCCTTCTGTACAAATATTTCCACTATGTGCATTGTCCCACCAAGTCTCTGTGATGCAAACTGTAAAGGTTTCTTCCCCGTTCTGAACTCTAGGATACAGATGTGGGGACCTGCATGAAAAACCCCTAAGTTTATTTTTAACAGCTTCAGTTAAAACTTCCCCAAGATACAAACTATTTTCCCTTTTGTCCCTGGACCTTATTGCTGCCACCACCAAGCATCTAACAAATGTAACAGGGAAAGAGCCCACTTGGAAACGTCTTTCCCCCCAAAATCCACCCAAGCCCTACACTCCCTTTCCTGGGGAAGACTTGATAAAAATCCTGACCAATTTGCATGGGTGAACACACACCCAAACCCTTGGATCTTAAGAACAATGGAAAAACAATCAGGTTCTTAAAAGAAGAATTTTAATTAAAGAAAAAGTAAAAGAATCACCTCTGTAAAATCAGGATGGTAAATACCTTACAAGGTAATCAGATTCAAAACATAGAGAATCCCTCTAGGGATTAAGTTACAAAAAAGACACAAAACCAAGAATATCCATTCCGTTCAGCACAACTTATTTTATCAGCCATTTAAACAAAACAGAATCTAACGCATATCTAACTAGATTGATTAATAACTCTTTACAGGAGTTCTGACCTGCATTCCTGCTCTGGTCCCAGGAAAATCAACACACAGAGTGAATCCTTTGTTTTCCCCCGCCCGCAGCTTTGAAAGTATCTTGTCTCCTCATTGGTCATTTTGGTCAGGTGCCAGCGAGGTTGTCTTAGCTTCTTAACCCTTTACAGGTGAAAGGGTTTTTCTTCTGGCTAGGAGGGATTTAAAGGTGTTTACCCTTCCCTTTATATTTATGACAAAACTATGTCATGATTATTTTTATTAACTAGCATTTCAAGTTCTTCCTGCTTATTCCCAGGGTTGAAGCATTTGCTACAAGGTTTGCTTCCCCACAGATTCAGACTGCTTATGTTAAAATTCCAGGAAGAACTATTGAGTACCCTAGACTCTGGTTTGTGGGGGGGCGTGGGACAGAGGGGAAACTTTTTCTTTTTTATCTAGGAAAAAGAGAAGGAAATATTCTCCTGAAAATGGAAGGGAGCTGATACTATATGAACAAGAATATTTGAAACAAACACAATTCTGGAGTCTGTAAAACAGGCTTCCTGCTAGAAATTTTTTTCTCATCCTAGATATCTTTTAAAATAACATTAGCAGTTTGGTCATAAAGATTTCTAGTAACCAGAATACTCAATTCTGAGAGTCAGGATCTACTGAAATAGAATAGAAAGCCATTTACAAAACACACTTTGATTCTCTACAAAAGAAAAAGGACACTAAGCTATCTAAACTACTATATGCCACAAGGGGCCACAACAATGGTTCCCGTAACCCACCCAGCAATATTCTTAATCTATCCAACTATACTCTTAGCCCAGCGGAAGAATCTGTCCTATCTCGGGGCCTCTCCTTTTGCCCCTCCACCCCCACGAACATGATACAGTTCTGTGGTGACCTAGAATCCTATTTTCGACGTCTCAGACTCAAGGAATATTTCCAACACACCTCTGACCAACATATTAACCCACAGAGACCTTCCTGCCAACACTACAAAAAGAAGGATTCTGGGTGGACTCCTCCTGAAGGTCGAAACAGCAGCCTGGATTTCTACATAGACTGCTTCCGCCGACGTGCACGAGCTGAAATTGTGGAAAAGCAGCATCGCTTACCCCATAACCTCAGCCATGCAGAACACAGTGCCATCCACAGCCTCAGAAACAACTCTGACATCATAATCAAAAAGGCTGACAAAGGAGGTGCTGTCGTCATCATGAATAGGTCGGAGTATGAACAAGAGGCTACTAGGCAGCTCTCCAACACCACTTTCTACAAGCCATTACCCTCTGATCCCACTGAGAGTTACCAAAAGAAACTACAGCATTTGCTCAAGAAACTCCCTGAAAAAGCACAAGAACAAATCCGCACAGACACACCCCTGGAGCCCCGACCTGGGGTATTCTATCTGCTACCCAAGATCCATAAACCTGGAAATCCTGGACGCCCCATCATCTCAGGCATTGGCACCCTGACAGGAGGATTGTCTGGCTATGTAGACTCCCTCCTCAGGCCCTTCGTTACCAGCACTCCCAGCTATCTTCGAGACACCACCGATTTCCTGAGGAAACTACAGTCCATTGGTGATCTTCCTAAAAACACCATCCTAGCCACTATGGATGTAGAAGCCCTCTATACCAACATTCCACACAAAGATGGACTACAAGCCGTCAGGAACAGTATCCCCAATACTGTCACGGCTAACCTGGTGGCAGAACTTTGTGACTTTGTCCTGACCCATAACTATTTCACATTTGGTGACAATGTATACCTTCAAATCAGCGGCACTGCGATGGGTACCCGCATGGCCCCACAGTATGCCAACATTTTTATGGCTGACTTAGAACAACGCTTCCTCAGCTCTCGTCCCCTAATGCCCCTACTCTACTTGCGCTACATTGATGACATCTTCATCATCTGGACCCATGGAAAAGAAGCTCTTGAGGAATTCCACCATGATTTCAACAATTTCCATCCCACCATCAACCTCAGCCTGAACCAGTCCACACAAGAGATCCACTTCCTGGACACTACGGTGCTAATAAGCGATGGTCACATAAACACCACCCTATATCGGAAACCTACTGACCGCTATTCCTACCTACATGCCTCTAGCTTTCATCCAGATCATACCACTCGATCCATTGTCTACAGCCAAGCGCTACGATATAACCGCATTTGCTCCAACCCCTCAGACAGAGACAAACACCTACAAGATCTCTATCATGCATTCCTACAACTACAATACCCACCTGCTGAAGTGAAGAAACAGATTGACAGAGCCAGAAGAGTACCCAGAAGTCACCTACTACAGGACAGGCCCAACAAAGAAAACAACAGAACGCCACTAGCCATCACCTTCAGCCCCCAACTAAAACCTCTCCAACGCATCATCAAGGATCTACAACCTATCCTGAAGGACGACCCATCGCTCTCTCAGATCTTGGGAGATAGACCAGTCCTTGCTTACAGACAGCCCCCCAATCTGAAGCAAATACTCACCAGCAACCACACACCACACAACAGAACCACTAACCCAGGAACCTATCCTTGCAACAAAGCCCGTTGCCAACTCTGTCCACATATCTTTTCAGGGGATACCATCATAGGGCCTAATCACATCAGCCACACTATCAGAGGCTCGTTCACCTGCGCATCTCCCAATGTGATATATGCCATCATGTGCCAGCAATGCCCCTCTGCCATGTACATTGGCCAAACTGGACAGTCTCTACGTAAAAGAATGAATGGACACAAATCAGACGTCAAGAATTATAACATTCAAAAACCAGTTGGAGAACACTTCAATCTCTCTGGTCACTCGATCACAGACCTAAGAGTGGCTATACTTCAACAAAAAAGCTTCAAAAACAGACTCCAACGAGAGACTGCTGAATTGGAATTAATTTGCAAACTGGATACAATTAACTTAGGCTTGAATAGAGACTGGGAATGGATGAGTCATTACACAAAGTAAAACTATTTCCCCATGGTATTTCTCCCTCCCACCCCACCCCCCACTGTTCCTCTGATATTCTTGTTAACTGCTGGAATTAGCCTACCTGCTTGTCACCATGGAAGGTTTTCCTCCTTTCCCCCCCCTGCTGTGGGTGATGGCTTATCTTAAGTGATCACTCTCCTTACAGTGTGTATGATAAACCCATTGTTTCATGTTCTCTGTGTGTGTGTATATAAATCTCTCCTCTGTTTTTTCCACCAAATGCATCCGATGAAGTGAGCTGTAGCTCACGAAAGCTTATGCTCTAATAAATTTGTTAGTCTCTAAGGTGCCACAAGTACTCCTTTTCTTTTTGCGAATACAGACTAACACGGCTGCTACTCTGAAACCTGAAATAGAATATATATTTTTTTCCCATCTAAGGGCCCAGTATGGAATACCCTTACACTGAGAAGAAACATACAGTTTTTTTTAAGGTATTTTGGAACCTAAATCCCACTGACATCAATAGAAGTTAGGCACCTAAATACCTTTAAAAATTGGCCTTATTCTACAAGTAGTCCCGTCAAATTAAATTTTTTGGTGTAAGTACCTACTTAATTATATCACATTTGTGCTAAGCAAATATAAATAGGTCTTCTGGTTTGGGGGGTTTATTAATATCATTGGTGGGGGGTTAATTTTAGAAATTTTAGAGTTTTATGCAGTTGTCCAAAAATCAGGATTTTTAGGGGTCTCTTTTGTATATACTTTAATGAGTAATGTATATTAATCATATAATGTAATGAGTAATCTCTTTATAATGTTCCCTAGTTCACATTATCATGGTATTGTTTCAAACAGCACTATATATTAAAGCATGCTAAAGAACCTTTAGTCTACAACTCAGACAAATTAATGCACAACACATTAGTACACTTTAGATATCACACCTCCATAGTCTGCATTCCTGTTCCATATAGACAAACTCTTGCATACAGGTAACCATTTCCAGTGTCAGCTGGATAAGCACAGATCTTTTTTTCTTTTTAGGGGGGTGTTTATTGCTGTTTATCGGTTAAAATTGAAAATCAGAAGCTCTAAATATAAAACAGCCCATGCCAAATATCATGACCTGGTGGAAAAGGACAACTGACTTCTTTGAGCACAATGTTAGCAGACTATTTCAGTCATTTTCCTCCCCATATAACACAATGTTAATGTCCTAGCCAGTGAATTACACCTAAGCAACGTTTACCAGATACAGAATTTAAGACATGCTCCTTTCTGACAATGGACCTCAATTTACATCTGAGGAATTTGGTAAATTTGCAGAAGAATGGGGTTTCAAATATACATTGAGAATGTTATCCACAGACTAATCTTCTTCAACACTTAGCCAAAGAGTCGGCCATAGCGATTATTCACCATTTAGTCTGTTCCTATACGTCCGCAAGGGCTTGACGGCCCGAGAGTCCAACATTGGTACAAACTTGCTGAACACACGTAAAAGGGTGTCTGCCTCTGGGCCGCCTCCATCCCTTGGTTGGTGGGATTTTATCCCGGATATTACAAGCCACCCGGAGAATGGCGTTCGCAGGAATGTTTTGTGCATTCTCGCAACATGTCCAAAAAGCATAAGATGCCATCTGTGGACAATGGTCCCAGTAGTCTGTAGACTGGATAGACTATAAATATCTGCATTACAAATGAAGTCATTCCACTTTATGACCAATATACGACATTGGCATTTTATGTAGAAAGCCTGCAGCTTTGCCCAGTCTGAGTGGCATAGTGTCCATGTTTTGCAACCATACAACTGTATGGAGAGGATACAGCTCGAAGAGATCCTGAATTTGGCTGTACTCAGATGATGTTGATTCCACGTTCATTGTAAATGAGTGATGGCAGATACTGCAATGCCAATCTGATGAAGAACCTCATGTGAGAATTGGAGGAACTGGTGAGTATAGAACCTAAATAGAAAAAGCTGGAGACTGCTTTGACAGTTTCATTATTCAAAGAGATTGGAGTCGCAGGTGGACCTGGACCTAGATTTTGCAGCTTTGTCTTTGATCACAAAACATGGAGCCCAACCTGAGCCGACTCCTCCTCCATTTGCTGGAGTGCCTTGTGAATCCTATTGGGGCTCTGTACTAGAACAACAACATCAACATAGTCAAGGTCTGAGAGTGAGAGATTAGCAATCTTAATAAGATCATCTCAGTACGACAACCAAATTCAGGATCTCTTCAAGATGTATCCTCTCCATACAGCTGTGACCAAATCCATCCATCGCAAAAAGTTCAAACAAACACGGTTTCAGAATGTTCTTACATATCTAGATACCAGGGGTGAAGGGAGGGGGAAAGGTGTCTGGTTTTGGAGAACATTTTACATATGAAAAACTACCTCTGATGAAAAACTGCATGCTCACAAAAGCACTTCCAATGCCTGTGTGGGAAGTGGGCGGGGGAGGAGTTCATTGCTAGTAATTTTGACTTTTGAGTTTAATGTTTCATACCTCTTTAGTTGTAAAATGTCTACCTGTGCCAATATATAGGCAGACAAAGGAAGCCATGATTTATTCAGCCACATAATATCACACAACAAATGGTTAAGGAGTTAGACGTAGGTGAGTGAGTATGTGTGTGTGGGCAAGAGAGACTTTCAACTTCAAAGCTATTGCTTCCCTTTTGGAAAAAGCAATTTAGTCCCAAAATATGTTAGAAACACTGAAGAAGAGCAGCATGTGTAGAGTAAAGAAGAACACACACATAATAAGGAAGCAAACTTTTAGGCTCAAATTCTGCTGTCCTTACTCAAGCAAAATTCCTGTTGGCTGCAAGAAGGATTTCAAGGATTGAGTAATAAATCTGAAAAATCAAGCAGTCCTAAATGTTTTATAAGACCACTCAGTGTAGAGTACTGACATTTGACCACTTACCCTACACAGGTGGAAGGGTGAGCATGAGGGTCACTGAACAGTGAAATGTCCCAATACATCACACTTACAGAAACCCCTGTGCTAAATAACTTGGTGCCGATGCACTGTGAAGATTTAGTGTTTGCTCTTTGTCAACATGTCTCCTTTAAGTTCCATGTTCAGTCAAGGATCAAATAAGGATTTAGTGCACAGTTAAAAAGGAAGTCATATTATTTACCCTACCTTCATCCTGATTATGAGGCTCAACAGTTATGTAACTGGATATCATTATGAAATAAACATTTCTTGATCTGCACCATATTTGTCCTTGATAAGTGATTTGTGTGTGTGTGTAGGTGTGTGGTCTAGTGTTTGCAGAATGATTTCTATTTTGAGGACTATAGTGAGCTCTTCATTCAAACACAAAACTCCCAACAAAACCAATGAGAGATATGTGAATAGACTAATGGTAAACTATAAGCCTCAAACTGCAAGGAACTAGCTAAGAATTTCTTGGGTTTGATCCTCCACTTTGTTAATCTAATTTTATATACTAATGTAAATCCACATAAATAATCAATGGCATTGTATAGCATAAAACTGGTACACCAGGGCAGAGATTCAAGTCCTGCCCTAATTCCTCAACTACCACAAGTGGACCTCATCTGGAAACATTTTTGTGGCCAGAGTATTTTGATGAAAACAAAATATTTTGTCAAAAATGTTCTTCAAAAGTTTTCAGGTAGTAAAAGCTGATTTTTTTTTCTGTTTTCAGCAACTGAAAAACTTCTGGGTTTTTTTCAGGGAAGGGAAATGATTTTTCAATTAAAACCAAAACAATTTAGTTGAAAACAAAACAAATTCCCATTTTGTCAGAAAAGCTGGGTTTGGTAGGGGGGAAAATTGGAACACAATATTTTTACCATCTCTAACCACATTTAAAGTCTGAGTTAACTCTCATTGAATACAATGATACAATCTTTGCAATGATTGCACCAGTACAGCTTACCCAGTTTGTTACTGAGATAAATTGTGTCTGCAGTCAAAGGGTATTATGCCACTGGCAAAGATGCCACTATAGACCACACATTAGAGACTCAAATCTAATCTTCATGGAATTGATATAAGTGGAACAGCAACTATTTGCAGCATGGCTAATGAACAGACAATCAATTTATTAAAAATGCTAAATAACACATTAGTATCAGAATCAGGAATTCAATTTCACTTGCTTGTTTTGCTGCAGTCTTCCTTATTTAC
Organism: Dermochelys coriacea; assembly: GCF_009764565.3. Classification (NCBI taxonomy): domain Eukaryota; kingdom Metazoa; phylum Chordata; order Testudines; family Dermochelyidae; genus Dermochelys; species Dermochelys coriacea. The sequence continues at coordinate 116,160,379 of NC_050072.1, forward strand.
GTGCCTTAGTCTTATTCTGTGCAAGAAGAAAAGCAACTTTGATCAAAGGATGTGTCCACTGCTCTGGAGTTTATGAATGCCCTTATTTTTGCTTATTTCCAAAGTGGGAAGGTTATGAGAGAGAAAGAGAGAGAGAGAGAGAGTGTGATATGTTGTTCCCAGGCTGATATGTTGTTCAAATATGCTGTGGTGCCTTCATTTGATTGATGAGCCTCCATTATAGACCTGATGGAGAACACTGACCAATAATGCAAAATACAAATGGAAAACATCCCATCAGAATCCTCAGGAGAGGCTTTAAATACATTGACATGGAGAAATTATAAGCAAATACCCCTCAACCTTCCCTTGCTCCTCATTTTACTACAAAAGAGGTAACAGACTCTTATCTATTTTTATGTAACTCTTAGAGGTAGAAAAGTCCTATAGCATCAAGCTATCTTGCTCACCCCACTGCCAGATTGTTTCCTGCATTATATTCTGAAATGGTTTGTTCCATCTACCTTTAAAAGATGTTTGCTTCCAGTCTCTTCTCTCTCCCCACCCTCCCAAGAGACAATTCCCAAGCAGAGCTAGCTGATCAAACCCATCATTATGAACAGTTTATTTTCTGTTATGAATAAATGGATGTGTGGATATCACCTAGACACCCCCCCCCCTTTATTTTTGGCAGAATCCTATTTTCTTCTTTGTAGTCAAGGCAAAGTTAGAATTTCCAAAATTTCTATCCATCCCTGTTTCCCTCAGAAGTCCACAGCATCCACAGTATGGATGTGAATCCTCTGGAAAGATTTCTATCATCCCCCAACTTGCTTTTGCCTTGCAAGCTGTATAAAGCCTGAATTGACCTGCCTTTCCTGCATGAATACTGTATGACAGGTTCTAACAAGGAGATATAAATATCCAGAACTAGGCTAATTCCATGTATTTTTTATGCACATGGGAAACAGAATGCATAATCCCATTACTTTTGTACTCCTCTCTCTTTATTTTCACCACAGCATGTTTGTTTCCAATAGCAGCATCTGCTGCTCTAGTTGTTAAGTCTAGCCTCAAAGTATGGTAAAGCCAGGATACTAAATGACAAGAGTTAATTTTCTTTTACTGTCATGGCCACCTGGGGAATGTTATGTCACTGACATACGAGAAACAGAGCGTTGTGATGGGTAACTGAATCTAATGTTACACTTAAAAAATAATTCATTTGGCATCATGCAGTCACGCAAACTACCCAAGAACTGAAAGCCTCCTGGTTCCAAGGAAGCCATGTATTACACGAAGGAACGATTTTGGCTTCTGCGTGGATTTCCACTGATTAGAGCATTTTGTGCAGTTTTGAAGTTAGCAGAAGAAACTTATTTGCAGTCTGCCCGAATTTGTACATTTTCATCGTAACCGATGTGCATATTGCAGACATCCTATACATATTTTATAACCTCGGTTTTTCATAAGACCAAGGGAAGCGGAGGAATTATGAGGGATACAGTATACAGTATTCAGAGTAGCAGCCGTGTTAGTCTGTATTCGCAAAAAAAAAATGTGGCACCTTAGAGACTAACAAATTTATTTGAGCATAAGCTTTCGTGAGCTACAGCTCACTTCATCGGATGCATTACACATAGATGTTACATAACTTCAGTTAGCTGGGGAATGGCTCATCATGGTTCTACTCTACATCATTTATGTCTATGTCTATTAAGGAAGAACAAATTGGTCTGAAAAATTAAAGAACCATTATCAACCTCAGATTTACCTCCAAACAATGCATGGACACATTTAAGTGGTCACAAGTTCTGGATACTCTCATTGCTAACATGGGATTTGCCAGTGTGGATCAGACACTCCTGTCCCTGACTGTGGCTGGAAACAAAGGTGTAAGAACTCTGCAATAGGCAGATGTGGGAAAATCTCCCCTACCCCCTATATTTCTCATCCTCGTCTCTAACCACTAGAGATTGGCTTAAACCCTGAAGCACAAGGTTTGATAGCCCTTCCCAATTCCATAGTTGGTTTTTTTATGCTCATTATTATACGCTTTCTCCTGGCATGGCCAAGTGAAGTCTATCATTTTCTTTACCCATAAGCCTTGTTTTCTTCTCATGATAAACTCCTTACTTCTCCCTGACTCCAAATAGTTTTGACTGATATTATGTAAATATCACTGTTGTAAGGTGCATGGCTTCCAGCAGTTCTGGCAGCCTCTTTTGGATCCAGGCCAGCTGTTATATTCAAAATTCATATGCTAGAGGGCATTCCCAGGTTATGCAACATGCAATGCATTCTCGGTGCTTCTGATTTAGGAAAGCCTGGCTGTGCATAGGATTAGAATACAGAGGCTGGTCTAGGCTGTTAGGAGGGGGTTGCAAGTTGTTTTTTGGTGTCTGTGAACATCTAGTCATTTAATGTGATTGTTGACCATGGTGATCTTCTGGTTTGCTAATCCTGTTCCGCCAGCTTCTCTGCAATGAAGGTGTTTGTAAGAATTCAGGGAGTTGTTTGTATTGTTGTTGCTTGCTCCTCAACTAATTTCAGATGCTGGCAGGCCCTATCTCTTCTGGCCTTTGTGTACCCTGGGATTTACCGTGAGGGTGGGGAGGGAAATAGAGATTTAGCCCCCTAAGTGGTTGCCTTGCAGGTCTCTTCAAGTATTCTATGCATATAACTAAGAAAATGCTCTGGGAAAGTCTTTGATGGTCAGTTTTACTCATTTCCTCCTGGACAGCTAAGGCTCATCCTCAGAAAGGCTGGCCTTGCCTAGCCTGGGACCCAGACCTGTGGCATCAATCATGAGCTCAAAAGAAAGCATCCCTCCTGAGTGCCTGGTAGATTATTGTGTGTATTATAACTACTTTGCTACTAAGGGTACTTTAGTCAATGGAAGGACGTCATTGGAATGAGGTCCTGGAATGGTAGAATTAAAGGTCAATATATCCACTAGACTGTACAAATATATATGGGAATTGACCAGACTAATCTTGCTAAATGGATGTGGAATCGCAGGCCAAAATAAAAAGCTATTTGCTACTTAGGTACGGTAATGTAAGAAGTTGGGTGAGAAATAGATAAATACCCATTTTACCAGAAAATTACTCACCAGAAAATTCACTCAAGAAAATTAATATTGCAAAAGATGAGAGCGAGCATTAGAAAAAATCCTACATATTGTAATTGTGTGAGAAAGTTATATGTACACATAAGATGATATAGTGCAACAACAAAGTTCAAGTGTTTTGTGATGTTGCCAGAACTCTAAGGTGCATCTAATGTTTCATACATATCTTGCCTGTGTTGTGTTTTTACACAATATTTGATCAAGTGGGCACATCATTTTGCAAAGGACTCCCTAAGTTATCTTTAAAGGTATATGCACAATATAGTTATGTCCCACACATTTTTTTTTATATTTCAGTTTGTTACTGCATAGTTGAGTTGTTTTTAAGTTTGATTTGAAGACAAATATGAAATTTTTGAGAGGTAAGATTGTAATATAACATAGCTGATATTATGTAAAATACCTTGCATCCCAACGGATCCCAAAGTGCTTGAGAATGTTACACTCCACAATATAATTGAAATGCAGCCCCCTCTGGACTGGAAGATGGCAACTTCCAGCAAAGTCACATGTCATTTTTATAACATCAGTTCTAGTACCTTACCATGACTCATGTATCCTTCCAGCAACTCCCTCAACTTCTTACCTGCTGCATCAACCCTGTGAACAGCTCCTCCTCCTCCAACAACTGGTCTTGCCTTCAGACAGTAGTCAGGAAGCCAAGCCCTCACCTTGATATCAGATCTCTTTAGCCCATTCCCATGCAATGTACTTCATTGCATCTCCCTATCTAAGGATGACCAGGTGTCATCCTTTCCCAGTTTGGAGCAACGAGACCTATGCTAATCTGATTCTATGCAATATAAAAGCTGCTCTGGAGTTAATGTCCAGAGTCCACCACAGGATTATGAATTCTCTTCTTCTGCAGTGAGACATTTAAGAGGGGAAAGGAGGAAGCAATAGCCAGCTGTAGAGGGGAAGCAACAGTACAGTATTTTCCTGTTGGTGGGGGCCAGAGAAACAGCATAGTTGTGTCATCAGATGTGTTCTCTCTGTGTGCTGTACTGGCTCTGGCCAAACTGCTCAAGACCACAAGACTTGGTTTAGTAGCGAAGGCGCCTGGCCAGGTTTATTGTCGAGGAAGCACGGTAATAGCACCTGCGAGGATACTAAGACATGTATGCGCGTGATAATGGACAAAGCTCAGTCAATGGCAGGACTTTCCACTGCTCTCTAGGCTGGCCAAAGACACTCCCTCTGAGATACATCTTTATACACCAATACAAACAAGTTGTGTATTACCCTGGATGTATCAGGGTGCCACCCATCACCTTGTACCTGTTGGTTTGATCAAAACATCTCTCTCATCATGCTGTCATCCTGATCTTATGCTTAAGATGTGTCAGTATGTTCCTGTTATCTTTGGGGAATGTGCTGGTATTGAGGTGTTCTAGTACCACCTTTCTGGAATGTGTTCACGTATATATTCTTGTGTGGCTAGCACTACCTAGGAATGTGTGTTTCTGCAATATCAGTTCTTGCCAGATTCTGTGAACAGGTCCTGCCTCTTGCCCACAACTTAACTTTGCTTTGTATCAGCAAGGTTTTGACTACTTTAACCCAGGCCTCAGTTCCTCATATCAGGCCTCTGATACATGGGCTTATGTTTCAGGCCCTCTTCTTACTACAAATAGCTGCTTAGATATATGTGGCATAACCCCAACTCACAAGTCATGTAGTGGCTACAGAGCTCCTCTGTGGAGGCTATTCCAGCTATTGGGCTGGAGTACACTCTGTGGCCTCTTGCTCACCCCTTCCTTGATGTTGGAAAGAACAGGAGGGGGTGGGACCTTATGGAGCTGAGCTCCTCACCATGCAGGGAGTGTGCACCCTGCAACACTCCCCAACTCTGCACAGCAAGACTGCACCAGTTTCACTGCCAGTGGTGCCTCCATGGCTGGGGAAGCAGGATCAGGACTGGCTCTTCAGGAGGCATGAATCTTCACTGTGGGCTTGGTCCTGTATGCACTGAAATCAATGGCAATTGACCCTACAGTAACAGATTTCAGAGTAGCAGCCGTGTTAGTCTGTATTCGCAAAAAGAAAAGGAGTACTTGTGGCACCTTAGAGACTAACAAATTTATTAGAGCATAAGCTTTCGTGAGCTACAGCTCACTTCATCGGATGCATTTGGTGGAAAAAACAGAGGAGAGATTTATATACACACACACACAGAGAACATGAAACAATGGGTTTATCATACACACTGTAAGGAGAGTGATCACTTAAGATAAGCCATCACCAACAGCGGGGGGGGGGAAGGAGGAAAACCTTTCATGGTGACAAGCAGGTAAGCTAATTCCAGCAGTTAACAAGAATATCAGAGGAACAGTGGGGGGTGGGGTGGGAGGGAGAAATAACATGGGGAAATAGTTTTACTTTGTGTAATGACTCATCCATTGATGAAAACAACAGAACGCCACTAGCCATCACCTTCAGCCCCCAACTAAAACCTCTCCAACGCATCATCAAGGATCAACAACCTATCCTGAAGGACGAGCCATCGCTCTCTCAGATCTTGGGAGACAGACCAGTCCTTGCTTACAGACAGCCCCCCAATCTGAAGCAAATACTCACCAGCAACCACACACCACACAACAGAACCACTAACCCAGGAACCTATCCTTGCAACAAAGCCCGTTGCCAACTCTGTCCACATATCTATTCAGGGGATACCATCATAGGGCCTAATCACATCAGCCACACTATCAGAGGCTCATTCACCTGCGCATCTACCAATGTGATATATGCCATCATGTGCCAGCAATGCCCATCTGCCATGTACATTGGCCAAACTGGACAGTCTCTACGTAAAAGAATGAATGGACACAAATCAGACGTCAAGAATTATAACATTCAAAAACCAGTTGGAGAACACTTCAATCTCTCTGGTCACTCGATCACAGACCTAAGAGTGGCTATACTTCAACAAAAAAGCTTCAAAAGCAGACTCCAATGAGAGACTGCTGAATTGGAATTAATTTGCAAACTGGATACAATTAACTTAGGCTTGAATAGAGACTGGGAATGGATGAGTCATTACACAAAGTAAAACTATTTCCCCATGGTATTTCTCCCTCCCACCCCACCCCCCACTGTTCCTCTGATATTCTTGTTAACTGCTGGAATTAGCCTACCTGCTTGTCACCATGAAAGGTTTTCCTCCTTCCCCCCCCTGCTGTTGGTGATGGCTTATCTTAAGTGATCACTCTCCTTACAGTGTGTATGATAAACCCATTGTTTCATGTTCTCTGTGTGTGTGTGTATATAAATCTCTCCTCTGCTTTTTCCACCAAATGCATCCGATGAAGTGAGCTGTAGCTCACGAAAGCTTATGCTCTAATAAATTTGTTAGTCTCTAAGGTGCCACAAGTACTCCTTTTCTTTTTACAGTAACAGAGAAAGTCTAGTGAACTGCACTGAGGGCCCAGTCCAAAACCCATTGATGAAGTCAATAGAAAGTTCTCATTGACTTCAGTGGTCTTTGGATGTTGCCCTTAATTATTTGGGGACTTTGCCTCTTTAAGAAATGAGCAGAGTTTTGGTAGGGTGAAATTCTACAGTTTGTGTGTGTGTTTGCATATACCACACACACACACACACACACACTATATCGGCCTCTACTTAGGCAGAAAAGTCCTATATGTTGCATGAATTGTCACTGAATGTGCAACCCTGACTCTGCAAAATGAATGTACCCTTCTCAAAGAGAATGATTTGCCGAATGGCTTTATGGTACTGAAAGCACAAGTTAAGAACATTATGGTAAATTGATGGGCATTCAAATTGTTTAAATTGATAATTTTCAGGAAAAATAGTAAATTGGTAACAATCAAGATGGCATTGACATAAATGGCTCCTTAAATGTAAATTGTACACTGCAGTATAGTGATAAGTAGAAACACTTAGTCTGGGGATGGTGTTTTTTTAAAGTACTTCACAATTACTATGCTAATTGTATAAATTAAAAGATTATATTGATACATATATTTGGGTTGAATTAATTTATTGGTAAAATAAAGAACTGAGTTAAGCTAAAGTACGTGCATTCATAGATTCATAGATACTAAGGTCAGAAGGGACCATTCTGATCATCTAGTCCGACCTCCTGCACAGCGCAGGCCACAGAATCTCACCCACCCACTCCTACAAAAAACCTCACCTATGTCTGAGCTATTGAAGTCCTTAAATCATGGTTTAAAGACTTCAAGGAGCAGAGAAGCCTCCCTCAAGTCAACCATGCCCCATACTACAGAGGAAGGCGAAAAACCTCCAGGGCCTCTCCAATCTGCCCTGGAGGAAAATTCCTTCCCGACCCCAAATATGGTGATCAGCTAAACCCTGAGCATATGGGCAAGATTCACCAGCCAGATACCCAGGAAAGAATTTTCTGTAGTGACTCGTTTCAGAGTAGCAGCCGTGTTAGTCTGTATTCGCAAAAAGAAAAGGAGTACCCGTGGCAGCTTAGAGACTAACAAATTTATTAGAGCATAAGCTTTCGTGAGCTACAGCTCACAACTCAGATCCCATCCATCTAATATCCCATCTCAGGGGATTAGTCCTATTTACCCTGAATATTTAAAGATCAATTACTTACCAAAATCCCATTATCCCATCATACCATCTCCTCCATAAACTTATCGAGTAGAATCTTAAAACCAGATAGATCTTTTGCCCCCACTGCTTCCCTTGGGAGGCTATTCCAAAACTTCACTCCTCTGATGGTTAGAAACCTTCCTCTAATTTCAAGTCTAAACTTCCTGGTGGCCAGTTTATACCCATTTGTTCTTGTGTCCACATTGGTGCTGAGCTGAAATAATTCCTCTCCCTCTCCTGTATTTATCCCTCTGATATATTTATAGAGAGCAATCATATCTCCCCTCAACCTTCTTTTAGTTAGGCTAAACAAGCCAAGCTCCTTAAGTCTCCTTTCATAAGACAAGTTTTCCATTCCTCGGATCATCCTAGTAGCCCTTCTCTGTACCTGCTCCAGTTTGAATTCATCCTTTTTAAACATGGGAGATCAGAACTGCACACAGTATTCTAGGTGAGGTCTCACCAGTGCCTTGTATAATGGTACTAAAACCTCCTTATCCCTACTGGAAATGCCTCTCCTGATGCATCCCAAAACCGCATTAGCTTTTTTCACAGCCATATCACATTGGCAGCTCATAGTCATCCTATGATCAACCAATACTCCAAGGTCCTTCTCCTCTTCTGTTACTTCTAATTGATGCGTCCCCAACTTATAACTAAAATTCTTGTTATTAATCCCTAAATGCATAACCTTACACTTCTCACTATTAAATTTCACCCTATTACTATTACTCCAGTTTACAAGGTCATCCAGATCCTCCTGTATAATATCCCAATCCTTCTCTGAATTGGCAATACCTCCCAGCTTTGTATCATCTGCAAACTTTATTAGCACATTCCCACTTTTTGTGCCAAGGTCAGTAATAAAAAGATTAAATAAGATTGGTCCCAAAATCGATCCCTGAGGAACTCCACTGGTAACCTCCCTCCAACCTGACAGTTCTCCTTTCAGTAGGACCCGTTGTAGTCTCCCCTTTAACCAATTCCTTATCCACCTTTTGATGTTCATATTGATCCCCATCTTCTCCAATTTAACTAATAATTCCCCATGTGGCACGGTATCAAATGCCTTACTGAAATCTAGGTAAATTAGATCCACTGCATTTCCTTTATCTAAAAAATCTGTTACTTTTTCAAAAAAAGGAGATTAGGTTGGTTTGGCATGATCTACTTTTTGTAAAACCATGTTGTATTTTGTCCCATTTACCATTGACTTCAATGTCCTTAACTAATTTCTCCTTCAAAATTTTTTCCAGGACCTTGCATACTACAGATGTCAAACTAATTGGCCTGTAGTTACCCGGATCACTTTTTTTTCCTTTCTTAAAAATAGGAACTATATTAGCAATTCTCCAATCATTCGGTACTACTCCTGAGTTTACAGATTCATTAAAATCCCATTCCCTCCCATAATTGCTCTATTCTGTACATTACCAAATAGTGCTTCAGAATTTTACTGCCCTGCCTGAGCAGTGAGTTGCTTTTGTTACTTAGTTAACTAACAATGCCAAAGCACTGTGTTTATGGGGTTTCAGGCAGTGGCAATGATATAGGGGGATGATGGGGAAGACCATCATAAAGAGCACTGGTAGGGACAATTTTCACACACCACAACTGAAATCAGATGTTCACAGGGCTAGATCCTGTAAGGGACTAAGCACTTTGTCCTGACCCAACAAAGTGCTTGAGCAAATGCACACATTTTTCCTTAAGTATGTGCTTAAGTCCCACTGAAGTCAATAAACACATGCATTGCTGGATAAGGGCCAGAGTGTCCAGCATCTTTTGAGACATTTTAAAGTAATTTTTAAACTAGCAATTGGCTAGGCATGTAGGTAGGACCTGCCTATTGTAACCACAGAAATCTATTACTTATTTTCACCAGGAAAAACCCATTTAGATCAAACAATGCACTTCCAAGTGACCCATGCAGCAGAGAGAGAAATGTAATAATGGGTGATGCCCCTAAACCCACTGAAGTCAATTGGAGCTTTGCCATTGATTTCAGTGGGTCCAGGATTTCACCCTACCTTATTATGAACAAGAAATAATACTATTCATAAATTATGTAGTGCAATTACAAACGGACAACTGTAACTAGTGCTAAAACCAGTGCATCCTCTGGTTGCCAGGAATTCAGCTCCTCCCTCATATAGGAGTGAGCTGCCTTCCAGGAGGCCCTCATATAAAGGGGAAGTTGCAGGCAGTTTAAATCAGGGGTTAACATATTCTATTAACATTAAGGGAAAGGGATAGAGTTAAACTTGCAAAAATAAGGAAAATCTGCTACAGCTTTCATTTTGTCCAGCCCTAAACCTGCCACCTGCTGGGCAAGCATTGCAGCATACCTGGTACAGACCTCTCCCAAAATCTCCCACAGCACTAAGCGATGTTCTGTACCCTGGCTAATTCTTTACATAGAACTGGTAATACAGGAGCACGTGCAATATATAAATTATTTATATTTATCCACATGCTTAAAGTCATAGTGTGGAAATAAATAGCTTCCCACTGGTATGTATGGAGCCTGTCACTTTGATTACCCTTGCTTTTCTTTTATGCGGTTACTGTAAGTCACAGAGTTATTTTAAGATAGGTTTGGTCATTAATTTTGTTTTCAGTATGGCTTAGAGCATTGATCTATTGGCTCTCACTGCAACAAAGACATTCAGGCCAAATCTTGACCTCACCATTAAGGCACTCTTCAGTTGTACTGAGACATATTAAAGCCAGCTTAACTGGCAAATCAATTATTCCTTCATGTAGGATGGAATCTTCTGAATGGCTAGGGCTGCTGTAAAGTTTCCTAGACCACTCCACTTGGCCACCATTATAGGGGGAAAGTGGGCATGGTCAGGGCATCATCACACACTCATGACCGGTGCATGCCAGAATGGGCTTTTGGTACTGTGTGAACAACTGGGCATTAAGTGGGGCATCTGCAGGACACAACCCAGGATTTGGGTCATTTATGTTTAAGATGAGAAAATACATGGCCACTTATAGGAAATACAGTCTTAGATCCCCAGATGTATCAGAGCAGAGCTTGTTGCCCCTGGGAAGGACTTTGTGCTGTTCTTCCACGTCCCATGATCTGTTTCTAATGGGGGAACCAATCCCCTAAGAAATTAGAATGGCTTCACAAAACTAGTGGGTTTTCTTTTATATGTGAACCTTCCCTTGGAGTATGAAAACAAACAAACCTCCAAATACTTACAGCAAGGGGGTGAGACTTGAAAATTAGTGTGAAACTGACTGAAGAGGCCAGTTCACCTATAGGGCTAGACGGTAGCATTTAGTCTCAGCCCGGAGTGCTGAACAGTTGCAAAACCTCAGAGGGACCCCCATAAGGGATGGAATCTCAAGGGGCATAATCCTGTATCCAGTGCCTTGGCATGAAGGGGGAGTGCACAAACTGCACAGTTGCTTGGGACTGTATAGTTTGTTCCTCCCATGGCAACTGGCCAGCTCTCCCACGGCCAGTAGGTCCCTACCTTCTTCTATTCTCCTGTGGGTGAATTTGCACCCCCCTGGCTACCTAGGGGGAGTTGAAGTGCAAGGGCTTTGATTATCCTCAGAGCCTGCATGGGATGTATAAAGGAGAAGGTTCTTTGTGCCATCCCCCCAAGCTATGCTAAAGCCAGGCACAGTCTGGCCCATATTGTCCAAGCTGAGAGAAGTAAAACATGAAAAGAAACAGAGTGTTTCAAAAAGTCAGGCGTTGCATCCATGCATTTGAGAACAGAACTTGACCTATGATTTCTATACTGACTGCGCCCCATACCTAAAATAAATGTGTATCTGCATCCGATCCGTGATTGCAAAAATAATCCACAGATATCCACAGATTTGCAGGCCTTTAGATATAAAATTTGGATCTGCATCCATCTACAATCCACAAAAATGGACTGTGTACATATGAATCCGTGGATACGGATATAAAGTGGATATCCACTGATTTGCAGGGCTCTATCAATAAAAAATTCTGAATGAAGCACAGCTTTCATTATTTTATTGTGACTTTGCAACATGATTTCTATTGATGCCTGCACTAAGATACAAAAGGCTGTACCAATGCAATCCTGCTTTGTAGACAAGACCCAGGAGCCTTATGTTGCCAGATGCCTTCTCTACTTATCTGAACAAGCTACGCATTGTGGTATTACCCTTTGCTTACATTGCCATTAGGTACTGTAAATTTGCGTACTATCAGGGTATGTGGCCCGGTGGAACACATAGAGGAAGAAATGATTCATTCTCTCAAGTGATTACAGTCTGCATTTAAGAAATACTATAGAACCAGAGTCTCAACCAGTGTAAATCAACATAGTTTAATTGAAGTCAGTGTCCACTATGAGCCGAATTCTGCTTTGGCTGAATACCCATGTAATCCCATTGGAGTGGATGTATGTCAGAGGAGAATTTAGCCCCAGCAAAGGAACACCTAAAAGGAACAATATAAAGGCACAGAAAGTTCAAAATACACATATATAGAACTGTGGAAGCATGTCATTGAAATCAGAATGGAATATAAGGATCTGGACTTTGGCCCTTAGAAATGTCTCTGGTGCTGTGACTCATCATTTCTCAGTGAGACTCCAGATCCTATCACAGCATCCCATTCTGAAGGACTAATCTCTGAAATATGATACAGTACTTGAATCTATAAACCATTCTTATGACTTATGAGTAGTGATATGCAGAAACAGATGAACAGGTAGATATTATCTATCTGCGACTGCTGAACAATGACAGATACACTGAACTATCCCTGGTTCTACCAGCACTTCCGGACTATTTTGCCACAGAAAAAACTTTTATGGTAACATTTGTGTAGTGTCATGTAAAGCTGGAGCACTATTTTGCCTGATCAGTTTCTCTCTCAACCAGTGGCTGCCATCACCCTGAATATTGTCTTTCACTGCAGTATTGTCCTCGCTGACCTTCCTCTTATGACATTCCAGCATTTGTCAGTGTTGTTTACCTTGGATATTTCTAGAATAGTTCTAGTCATTTGGGAAAAATGTTTACCAGATTCAAGACATTTGTGCTCCCCCCACCCCCTCTCGAAGTCTCAGTTTTGGGTGGCTTAGCCTGGTTTTGCACTTTTGGCCACATTACAAGCCACCACACTTTCTGCCATGACTAGCAGCCTCTGTTGAGGAGGGGGCCTGTTTAGCTGTAAGGATGCTACAGGTCAGGAATAATAAGCAGCAAGATGGACTCGTGCGCCACTCCAAGTCACCCTCAAGCAAGTATATTGCGCTCTTCATTTATTATGACTGTCAAATTCACTCCAACATTTTATGCAGGGCTTAAATTCTCATATAGAATTTTCCGGAGTCACACCCCCCGCCCCACACTTATTCAGGGCTCAGGGCTTCTGTCCCAAGGGGCATGCTGTGGCTCGGTGCTTCTGCCCTGCTGGTTTGAAAATATTTACCAGAGTTCTGCTCCAGATAACTATGGCTGAATTTAAGCCCTGGTTTTATGAAGACAAGTTGCTTAGGCCCAAATCCTCAAAGTTATTTAGGTACCAACCTCCCACTGATTTCAGTGTTATTTGAAATCAATGGGAGTGAGGTGCCTAAATATCTTGGAGATTCTGGGCCTTAGCCTTTCTGTGCTTTGGTTCCCCATCTGGAAACAGGGCAGAGCTATCATCTTTAATCTTATAAGTACATGGTGACAATAAATACATTGAGGTGGTAGCTCAGATGGTAGTATAAGTTTTAGTACCTGAAGTGGATGGGAAAATAGAGATATAAACTCTTTGGGTGTTATAAATGTTGTTCTAATCCATCAAATTCTAATGAGTCATTATCAGCGCCACATGGAGCATTAGAAAATGGAGGGGGTGTTACTGGAACATGCGACTTATCAAATGGGATCGGGCTAGTGCCCATTTAGTATGATATCTTCCCTCTGGGCATGGACAGTGTCAGATGCTTCAGAGGAAGGTATAAAATCACTGTAAGGGAACATACAGGCTACATCTACACTGTGAGTTAGGGATGCAATTCCCAACTCACACAAACATTGTCAAACTTGGCCTCATTGGGATAGCAAGCTAAAAATAGTAGTTTAGCCATGGTAGCATAACCAGTGGTGAGCCAGAGTCATTTTTCTAGAATGAATGTATATGTACATATTTATATAATATAAAATTGAAAGTTAAATGGAATTTTTTGCATTTGAAACAGGAAAGAGTAAACACAAGCAGCAGCTAACTTGGCAGGACATTGTCATGCATCCTTTCAGGGTGCTAAAATACAAGAAATTCAGTGGAAAGTGGAAATCTCAGCAGTTTCTTAGCTTTGCCGTGTCAGGATAAATCAAATGTATCAATAGAGTTTTGTCACAAACAGCAACCAGGCTTTATGGGAAGATAGATGTAATCAGCATTATGCATTGTAATCAAGCCATGGGTCAATACAGATTAAATATTGACAAAAGGTATCTTGACCAGCGTGAGGGCAGAACAAGTCTCTGAAAGCTTCAGGAAACATTATCATTATACCAATGAATATGCGTGATAATCCTGCCACTGCTTATGTTATTCATTATACAAGGCTGGACTCTAAAGATGGGTTTTCATGTGAAAAGAAAAAAACCCTGAGGCTGAGGAAAAAAACTGATGTTGGATTTAGCAGCAGCATTAGACAGAGCATTTTAATGAGCTGGTTCATACACCATTAACCCATCATAAGGTAAGAGAAGGGGCAGGGGGTTGGATATGCCTTAAGAATTGAATATACCTTAGTTGTGCAAATATGGAGCTACCTAGGAGGCTAGTAGGGTGGTGCCACACCTGTTTGTGTGGTATGTCTGAAAGGAAGCTAACACATGGTACAGTATTTAAGTAAGCTGCATAATAAAATATGAAGTTCACAATTTAGTGCAGAACTCCTGAACCTTTCTGAACAGTGATTGCAGACCACAGTCCTACAAATGTTTATATCTCTGAATGCCTGTACACACGGGATTATTCCCAATGGAGGGACCCAGTGGGACTATTTGTAAGAGGAAAATTACTCAAGTGTTTGGAGTTATTTTCAAAAAACAAAACAAATGACGTGAGCTACCATGGGTAAAAGAAAATGTTTCCGTTGGTTTTAGGTAGCTCCCATGAGAAACATGGCTTGTAATTGTTGTGGCTACTCTCTGCGGGTAAGCGAAAGAAGAGAAATCAGGATTGTTTAGTGCTTGGAGTATCCCCAAATGACTCAGAAGACACAGTAGGAAAATGCAACTGGAACTGGACTAAGCTACAGTGGCTTTCTAAAACATGTGACTGCCTCTTCCTCTAGACTATGCAGTACAGCACCGTAACTTGTCTCTATCTATAAATCATAGAGAGGCCTTGCAGAGGACTGACCTAACATCTTCAATGTATAGCATAGTATACCACAATAATTGTGAATACTGTAATGAACTAGCCAGTGTGTGTCTGTATTACCGCCCTCTATTGGAAAGATCGAGCATTGTGTGTTCTAGACTCATACTGTTAAGAATTCTGAAAAGTCTGCATTACCTTCAAACGGCAGGGGCACGTTGTTGTGTAGCAGGACGTTCTGAGTTCTATCCCTGCTATTGCTGTAAGAAGCACAGTGACAATCACAAAGTCTTAGGTAGCCATGCATTTGTTACAACACTTCCATAAGGACTTTTGTGGAAAAAAATAGGGACATACCTTGCAACGCCAATAATGTACATTACTACAGTGAGTTAAGAGAGGGAAAGAGCAAGGGAGAAAAGTAACCATCTTATTAAAAAGTGGGGGGAAAATTGAATTCGCACTCCAAAAATGGGCAGTTGATATGTATGGAGATATAAATGTACAGGAATGGAGCTGCTAGGTTCTAGCCAATGGATTGTAGCATTTCAGTGACTACCGCTAATTTTTTTATTGGCTGATTAAGGGAAATACCACATGATCAAAACCACTTGGGGCCTGATTCTCTGTTCTGGCTAAACTGTGCTCATCACAGGAACAGGAACATAGTAGGACATAGTGGTTTTAAGCCATTCTGGTGGGTCCCCTATTCTCAGGCAAGCCAGGGGATAGTTTAGCATCAAACACAAGCTAGGGCAGCCCCAGGCCACAACCCTTATGTTGAAAGATAAGGAAATACAGTGACTCCTCACTTAACATTGTTGTTATATTCCTGAAAAATGCAACTTTAAGTGAAACGATGTTAAACTAATCCAATTTTCCCATAAGATTTAATGTAAATGCGGGGGGTTAGGTTCCAAAGAAAATTTTTGGGGGCAGACAAAAGGCATTATATACTGCACAGCACTGTACTGTACTGTAGTTGGGATAGTGCCTCTGGTTTACCCTGCACAGGCACAGCCCGCTGCAGGCAAGGACACTAGGAAGCACCTTCACAGCAGCAGTGGAGGCTTAGCCAGAGAAGAACAGGTGCCGACTTTGCCGGGGGGTGCTCCAGGCCCACCTCTTCCCATCCCCGCTCCACTCCAGGCCCACCTCTTCTCACCCCCAACTCTACCTTCTCTCCGGAGCATGCCACAACCCTGCTTCTTCACCTGCCCCCCAGAAAGTCCTAAGTGCTACCAAACAGCTGTTTGGCAGTGGGGGAAGCGCTGGGGGTGGGGGGGAGGCGCAGAAGAAGAACTTGTGCAATGCTCCCTTTTAAATTCGCTGCTCTTCCACAAAATCTTATAAGCAGTGGACAGAGCAGGCAACTAAATGACATTATAAGGGAGCATTGCACAGCTTTAAATGAGCATGTTCCCTAATTGAGCAGTGACGTAACTTTGAAACAAAGTTAAGCGGGAGGATGTTAAGTGAGGAGTTACAGTAAGTAAAACTGAGTTATTTGCATTCAGAAATTGTGCACCCAAATAACTTGTTCTTCCTTACTTTTGTTCCAAGATTCACATACATGTTAATATTGAGATGGTTTCACAATATGGACCTAAGCTCTTAAGTGTCTTAGGCAATAGGACTTAGGTGCTTTTAAAAAATTTGACCTCTTGACAGACAGACACACATTAATGGCTCACTTCACTTTTGGTCTATCATGTTATTAATAGACATAAAAAAAGACAGTGAATATGTTTATCTAATAGAACTATTTTATTCCAACTAGTCTCCAGTACACATTTTAAACTACTAACAGTGGAAGGGCCTGATCCTGAAATCCCACACCAAGCAAAAATTCCAGTTACGTGCCATATTTTCAAAAGAATGACTTCCCTTCTGCAAGCTGTAGTTTCTGCTCCTGCAGTTATTTTGCAGCAGCATATCTGAGTATTTATGCTTTAACCACCTTAGGGTGGGCTCATATCAAGTAACTTTGGGCCCAATGATGAGTGCCCCCAACTACCCTGGAAGGCAGTGCGAGAGGAGAGGGCTCAGCAGCATCTTCCATGATCAGGTCCAAGCAGCACATGTAATAAGAATTGCAATCTATTTTGTGTGTGTGTGTTTTGCAGGTGAAGGAAGCCAGTCCTTGGTCCTTTTAAAATGGATCCCCTAAATATTTACCCACAGACAGTTACATACATGAAGCTGTTAATGGTACATTCTATGAACTTCTATAAATAGTATGATTTTATTTTTAAAGAGCAATACAAAAAGCTATCTTTAAATAACACTAAATCCACAAGTCTGAAAGTTCAAAGTTAAGACAGGTAGCCTGTGCTTAAATCAGGCCAGTTTGTCCTGTTTGTCAGAACCGAATGAGAACAAATTGTCAGCCTTAAATCTGAATTCTTTGAAGTGTCCATGCAGGGTATTCTGTTGATTTATAGCACACTTTTATTGTTATTTAAATTAAGGTGTGAGGGATGCATTTAATAAGTAGATTAGTGCCACAGTATCATGCAGGCTGCCCTCAAGCACTACTCTCAGGCTGATATATACAACTCATTTGCACAAAAGTGAATATTTGGCAAATGTGAAGAAAAGTGTTTTGCTTTGGATCAGCACCCTTCATTCTAATGTTGCCATCCATGCTGGTAGATGAAATCAGCAACCAATGGAAAAGCCATGAAAGGAAAAGTCAACAGTGAGAAAAGTCACCAAAAGGGTTTTTGACATAAAACATTTCTGCTAAGGAAGTTTGATCACAGAGAATCCCATTCCCTAACGATCCTCACAGGGTAACGGACAGTCAAGAAGAGTATTTCAGGCATTAGACTTCATGAGTTAGGACTTCAGGAATAAAATATATTTATTCTACATCTTGCAGTAGGTTGCTTTCCAACCTCATCAGGATCAAGAAACAGCTGGTAAGCAAACACTTGTGTAAGTAACTTTTTATTTGTATGTCTTCCTGTCATGTTTCTCCACACCAGGATCAAACATCCCTTTTGACAGAGGAGACTAAAGGACAGCTGCAGAAGAGGAAGCCCCAAAGTACATTAAATGTCAGACTGCATTGAAGACAGACTCTGTCATTTGCCTGAATGAGTCCAGACTTTCTCTTCTCATTGCCATGTGAGTCAGTTTCAGAAAAAAAAGCAACTTTGATTCAAAGCACCAAGATGCTCACGAGAAAATGAAACTTTTCTCCCAACATCCAGTCAACTGGTGCAATGGAAAAGCTGTAAAATGTTAAGAGTTAAAGTAAACAGCGAGTTGTGCATTAGAGAAAGAGACAGACCGACAGAGACTGAAATGGCTTTGTGATTGCATAGTACTAAATAAAGCGAACCCAGTAAACTTTCCTCATGAAGAAACTAGAAACATGTCTTTTTATAGCTCATTTCCCTCCCTATATTTCTTGGCTGCAAATGAAGGGTTTGATCAAAGAACTACCAGTGGCTTCATTAGGAGAAGGCTCAGGTCCCAGATATTGTCCATATTCTTGTAGTAGAGGGAAAAACCAAACAAAACAAAGGTCTTGACATTCTATATCTGTAACAAGCCACGTATTTAGTTATAAAAATTAGCCACGTATTTAGTTATAAAATTAGTTAGCCACGTATTTAGTTATAAAAATCTTACAGTCATTCAGTCACAGATTTTTCCTTTTTGGTTTTGTTTTCTAAGCCATATTTAAATGAGGTTAAGCCTCACAAAAAGTGCCACATTGCTATCCTTTGCAGACTGAAGATCTTTCTGTATTCATGAACCCATTAAGCAACAGCAGAAGGGCAAGCCTAGAGATGTGAAGGCAGCTCATCTTCCAGGCCTATTCTACCCATGGCCTGTATACTGAGATTGCCAAGAAGATCCGTTTCAGTGGGCCAACCCCAGACATTTGCAGGTCATCAACCAACCCCCACAATATCAGGATATGGCTTGAAAACTGATACATTTCAATAATAAAATGAATAATAATTAATAATAAATGGGTTCTTTTTATTTGCCTTCTAGTTTTTGAAACTTCAGGGTTCATATTTTTAAGCTTTTCTGCATAAATGATGATGACAAAGCACAACAGGAAAGAAAAAGAGGAGGAGGAGCTTATGCTCACATGGCTGATTGCATTGCAAGAACGTTGCTACTTTCATGTTGCCATTTAGGTCCAAGCTGATCCCATTGCATAGCAGAATGTTCCATTTGCAATGGAATATTTACGGGTTACTACAGCCTCTTTTCCTCTCTTTGGCTTTGTGCACCTACAGGCATGACATGCACTGATTCCACAACTGCTAGTCAAGATCTCATGGTTGCACCAATTGTTCCCACTGAGCAAATGGAATTAACACAAAAAAACATGGTGGCCAGAACATGGAATGGGAGAAAGTATTTCATATCAGACCCCCGTGACCACTTTTCATGATGTATGAATTATACAGGTTAGACAATACTTCGAGCCCTCTCATGCTGCCATTTACTTCAGTATGAAAACAGAATTTAGCCCTTTCCATTTGTTGGACCTGATTTTCATTTATACTAAGGCCCCTTCACACTGCTTTAGACATGTAAAGAGAGCTTAAAATGAATATAAATATAATTTTCTCCCACTTTATAGCATTCTGATAATGTCAAGAGAACTTAAAGTCACCTACTTAACTGAGAATGAGGCCCATTGAGTTTCTGGAGGGAATTATATCCTAGACCAAATTTTAAGTGGCCTCAACGTATTTGTGCCTTAGTTTTGAGCATGCAGTTTTGTGCACCTAAGCAGTCTGGTCCATGCACAAAACTGGACTGTGTAAGCAGTCCTGGATCCTTAGAAGCTCAGTAGTTGCTGGGCTATGTCTACACTAGGAGCACTTTACCTGTGTGGGAATACTGACATACTATACCAGCAAAGCACTCCCAGTGAGGATGCAGCTACATTAGCAAAGCTGCACTTTGTACCAGTGTAGTGAAACCAACTCCCACGAGCAAAACAAGTTACACTGATACAAGCACAGTTTTGCCATCGTATCTACCCCAGGAGTATCGGCTGGCATGGCTATGTTGGGCAGTGATCCACCCCTCCTCACAATGCAGACTGACACAGCTATGCCAGCAGAAATCCATACTGTAGCATCTTCACATTGTAGCATTAAATATGCTGGTTCACTGATACCTATAGATGGGCATGTGGGTAATAGAGATCTCAGAGCCAGTGTGTCTCTAATCTAAATTAACATCTATTTTTATATATATTTACATAAGCAAAACACACCTTGTACAGTTAGCTTAAATTGAAAAGAGCCTTCTTCATTAAATGGCCACCGTTTAACTCCCTGTATTATTATTATTGCTGCTGAGATAGGGCACAAGAAGTGTTTTTTTCATTCTCTCACAAAACGCTCAGAGGAAACTCCATCTTGGAGTTTCATGTTAATGAAATGTAAATGCTCACCCTTATTAAAGGAGAAAATACTCTAAGCCATCGGGAGGATCACACATCTAAATGAAACATGGATAATTGCATCTGAGGTTCTGTTCAGCTGTGCTCCAAATAAGACTTTTATGAGGTAAGCAGCATTTTTTTTCCTGTTCCAAAGAATGGGTACAAGTCACTGGAGAACAGTGTCACAGTGGGGTTCTTTTAGACACAAGTCTTTGTTTCTTTTAAATATCTGAGGCTCCCAGTCCTAAAAATGTGTGGTCTTCTACACTAATGCCATTGCTTCTTTTTTTATCTAAACCAGTGTTTATGGATTTTTCATTGTTTCATGGGTTTATGTATTCATCTGTTCAACAATTTTACCATATATAGAGAAAGATAAGATGAGGCACTAAAACATGTAACAAAATTCTCCCTCGTAAGTAAATAAATATATAAAATCTAAAGATGCCAAATAGCTAATAAATCTTCTTATTAAATAAAGCTACATTGTAATAAGTTTTTGTGTAAGGCATTTTTTTATTCAGTCAAATTAGGTCACTTTTATATCAGGCACAAAGTAAATTAGATTTGCAACACTGATGAGCAGTAGATGGTGAGGAAAATGTATCTAGAAAGGAACCAGTCACTGGTCCAGTCAGGAAAGAGCAAGACATCATGCTTATTATCAGTAACATGTAATTGATTTTTGGATGGGAAGAGAAACGGGGTCTTATGCAGTGATAAGGTTTCAAGTCTGTTAAGTGCTGGAGCCCAGCCAAAAGAGGACAAACAGGATGACTCGTGCATCGGATCATCTTCCTCTTCCCCTCTCACCCTCTTATACTGTAGTCTGAGGTTCTCACTAATGAAAACCGAGCTTACTTCATTTTGGCTAATGGACAATAGACTATAATTGTCCCAGAGAGCTACATTAGTCTTCTTATCTCTATGAACCTCTACTCATATCATTATAATAAGACAATTACACTTACACTAGCCTGCATAATAGACCAAGATGTCCAGCAATGAATAATTGTAATTGATCAGAGCTCATTATATTCCAAAATTATTTCAAGCTGCTTTGTTAGTCTGTAGCAGAATTTAGGAGCTTGTTGACTGTGACTGGCTTGCTCATTAGCTGAACTGAGCTTGTGATAATCAGTGCCTACTGTAAATCTTAATGTTTTGTTACTTAGCTTATTGCATATAAACTACACCACACATATACACTAGATTGTAAATATACAATTATACATAATATTGTAATCGGATTATTCAATGCTAGTGACCCCACTAGAGGATATAGAGAGTATTATTCTCTCTATTTATATGACACTTATCATAAAGCCCTATTAGGGCATCTATGTTCTACTGCAGTATAAACAGGGCTAGATTTGGATACATATCACACAGAGGAGTAAGAACTCATTTTACACCCCTAAGCAGGCTACTTAGACCTTGGATCTGGGCACAAAGGAGTAAGTGGGACTAGGGAGAAATTGCCTCTTTGTATCCCAACCAGACTGGCAGCTGAGGAAGAAGCAGAACTGATGGGCCACAAAACCTTGTGTGGCAGGAGCTCCCCTTTCTTCATGATGGCTACAAGTGGCCCAGACCCCAGGGAGGAAATGGACTTAGGGGTGACAAGCAATGCTACAATATCAGCAATGGGACCAACAGGGTCAAGGGAGAGACCTGACATGATAGGCCACTGTCACCTGTCCTCTCACCACTACTTGATTATGATATATAGGAACATCTTCACAGCTCCCCTTCCTCTTTCTTACCTGTCATCAGTCTTTATTGATTTTGGAGGTTAATAGTATCACCAGGACTTGTGAATGGCTGGAACAGAGGGAAGTAAAGGACTTGTTTCTGGCTATGGAGCTTGTTGAAAGTGGGAAAATTTAGATCCAAACCAGGATATGATAACCTCTTGTATTCTTGTTCCCTGGGTCATGTTCAAGTGTTTCATGAGTTACATTTGTGAAGCAGTTGATATTTACAGATGGTCACTATATAAGGAAAGTATTATGTGGCAGGAGTGCTGTTATATTTGTAAAAAGAGGTGATATCTTGCTTTTCACATCAATCCTTATCCAGTTTTATTATTTGGGTGCAAAAATATCATAATCAGACAACTCAAGCATAGTACAAGTTTATATTTCTCACTGGACGCTATGTACAAGTAGTGACAAAGTCACTGCCATCCTCTATGAGGGAATAGGTGGGCTTTGACTGGAATGTGTGTGTCTCCCCCCCATTTTTAATTTTCCATTTTGGTAATAAAACAATTCCTGTACACTGATAAAAGGCACTATATTTTAATGTATGTAATAGGCACTCTAAGATGTGTTCCTATAGATTCTTATCAATCCAAATAAGTGCCCTGCTTTGCACTCCCTGAATCTTTGGTTTGAAAGCCACAATGTTAAAAATTTTATAATAAAAGAAATACCTCGTTCTTATAAATCATTTTCTGTTCATAGATCTGAAAGCACTTTATATCGAAGACAAGTTTTATTATTCTCCTTTTTTGGAGGTGGAGAAGCTGAGAACAGAAAGGTGACAGTAAGTGACAAAGCCGGAAATAGAGTCTACATGTCCCATATCTCTGCCTAATGCACAGTCCACGAGATTTGTATTGTGGTAAGCATCACCTTTCTTTTGGCCTGATTTCTTTAGGATCTTCTTAAAACCATTGTTTTCTTTTCTTTTCTTTGGTTTTTTTTTGAGGGGGGGTTAGTTTTGACTGAGTATTTCTATGTAAGGTTTTGTTTGAGGAGTTTTGTTGGTTTGGGTTTTAGGGTTTTTCCCTAAATTTTCTTTGGAGACTGTTCTACTCACTATCATTATTTGTTATGAGCATTATTACTGCTCATTGTATTATTATTTTTTTTAAATTAGATTTTTGGATTTTTCTCCGTCAAGGACCAGAACTTATTTTGGGGGTATTCATAGCCTAGTGGCAAAATTGGGTGATTCTGTCACTCTGCTTTCCATAAAGCTACTTAATTTGTTGTGTGATTCATTAAAATGAACACTAGGTTCAAGATAGGCTTTTTGAAGAGGGAAAACTAAGGGTACAGCTAATGAGCGTTCTGAGCTTTGCAAAATCTAATGCATTTCCATGTGTTGCTGCCAAGGTTGCTTCTTGCAGCAAGGCAGGCCACTTTCTGTCTCTCAGGTCACTTCTTGAAATAATTGCTGACAATAACGGTGCAATAACAGTGTATGCAGAGTACAATTTATATATATATCTATTCTACCATTCAACTTCAAAGCTTCTGCTTCTGCTCAGATAGCATCAAAAGGATCCTTCTGAAGTTAATGACAATGCTAAGTCAAATTGTTTCTGTCTGAATAATACAAAACTCTTACAAAGACATCTAGTCTCTGTTCATCCATTGTAGTTGTCTTACTTCCTGTAACTACTTTAAGGTCATTTTTGAGTCCACAGCTTGAATGTTTCCATTGGGCCTGCCTTTTTAATATAAACATGCCAACTTCTCTCCACGGAGACGTGTACAATTTTAGGCTTGGTGAGATATTCAGCCCTCTCTGGTTCTCTCTTGCTGACCTCTTGTAAACCATTTGCATAGATTATATATTTATTTCAATCTTTTTCAATTTTCACCTCTCCAGTGCTCTAGTTGCAATTCCAATCAATTATATGATTGTTGAAATAATTGGGCAATGTTTGGGGTCATGGAGAAGTTGTTATTTCCTGACTTAAAATCAAAAAGTCTAATCCTTCGGTGTTATCTTTTTCATGACAGATATAAAAATGATTGCACATGTGCACAAGACCTAAAACAAAACGTAATTGAATGCATCCCCAGCTCAGATGTGGAATGGTCAGGACAAACCAAATGGATTTGATTTGAGTTGAGTTGGTGTGGAGGGAAGCATTGTGGGAAAGTAACAAAATCATATGGAGTTCCAGATAAGATAATTGCAATTAGAAAATGTATGGACGAAGACTCTTGCTGTAGCATGAGAACTGATTGAAAATTAAGTGACTGGTTCAAGTGACAGTTTGGTATAAGACAAGGGGGCATGAAATCATGGTCATTTTTCAGCATGGTTTTAAACTGGATATTAAGAATGTTAGACTAGTTGGAGGGAAAGAGATTGGATGATTTGAATTAATCATGCTACTGTTTGTTACCTTAGAAAATTGGTATCATTGCCTTGAACTTATAATAAATACCAAAAAGACAAAGTTGTTGCATCATGAAAAAAAAGGGACATCAAAGTGTTGAAATGCAGCAGTGGTGACATCAGAAAGTTGGAGGCAGTAGATATGAGAGTTTTTTTCAGAAGATGGCAGGTGTAAAGTGGAATGATCTTAAGACAAATGTAGAAGTTAGAAGGAGAATAAGATATGAAGTCAAGGATTGGCTGCAATCAAAAAGATTCTAAGAACATAAAAATGACCATACTGTGTTGGACCAATGGTGAGAGACCTTGTCAAAGGCCTTCTACAAGCCCAAGTACACTATATCCACTGGATGACCCTTGTTGACATGTTTGTTGACCCCTCCCTCAAGGACTTCTAATAGATGGGTGAGGCATGGTTTTCCTTTACAAAAACTGTGTTCATTCTTTCCCAATAAATCATGTTCATCTGTGTGTCTGATGGTTGGGACACTGCTGCAGACAAACAGATGATAAGATGCCAAAGAAAATAATGTAAAACACAACCAAGGTCAATCAGACCTTGAGACTGACCACTGACTAGATGGCGGAACATCATACACAGGGACATGACCAGGCAGGGCTTGCTAGAGGAATGAACCA
Source organism: Dermochelys coriacea (assembly GCF_009764565.3). NCBI lineage: Eukaryota > Metazoa > Chordata > Testudines > Dermochelyidae > Dermochelys > Dermochelys coriacea. The sequence continues at coordinate 116,185,636 of NC_050072.1, forward strand.
TGGACAGCAATGACAACATGGGCAGCTGCGGGGAGGGATAGCTCAGAGGTCTGAGCATTGGCCTGCTAAGCCCAGGGTTGTGAGTTCCATCTTTGAGGGGGCCACTTAGGGATCTGGGCCAAAAATTAGGGATTGGTCCTGCTTTGAGCAGGGGGTTGGACTAGATGATCTCCTGTCCTTTCTAAGATTCTATGAATGGTGGCACTGCCCTACTCCCTATGTTGCAAAAGATGCTTTGGGATGAGAAAAAGATTAGAACTGAATTTGGATTTTCAATTTTGGGTTAATTTCAAGCCCAAACTCAAAGTGAAAACTGGGTGTGAAAACCCCTATGAACTGAAACCATACAAAATGTTCCAACCCTGTGAAAAGAAAAAAAATATGCTTCAGAAAACTGTGTACCATATAACCACCTCCTTAGTCCGAATTCTGCCTCTGTCGAAGTTAATGGCACAATTGGGAGCAGGATTAAGCCCTTTAGTTCTATGTAACTAATATTCAGACTCTTTGCTGAGCTGTTTCTATTGCTGTACATTTAATGGGATTTCAAAAGCACTCGAGCAATGGCCTAATTCTGCCCCCATTGAAAACAAAGGTAACATTTCAAAGATGTTCTAGTGGGGAGGGCACTCACCCAAGACTTGGAGGAACTGGGTTCAAATTCCTGCACTACTATAGATTTTGTGTGTGACACAAGGTAAATCACTTGGGGTCAGCTTTTAAAAGGTATTTAGATGCCTATATGGTCTCCACTTGATATGGCATATAGGTGCGTAGTTGCATTTTCGAAAGCATCAATGTGCTTTTAATGGGTCTTAGGTGCCTAGGCACCTAGTGGGATTTTCAAACTTGTCTAGGTTCATCTTTAGGCACATAAACACCTTTAGAAATGTAGCCCCATCCTTTTGCCACAAACTATATCTCTTCCACAACTTTAACCATTTTATCAATTGGAATTTTTGCTCAATTTGAAGCTTGAATTGTAGACGATGTACAGGCATGTGATGCTGCTCTGTTTCATTTCCAAAAAGTGACATACTACCTACAGTAATATTCACAGTAGACAGAATGTACACAATAAGCAGTCATCAAGTGGAGACCATGCTCGTTAAAAATATCTTGAGGTCACTCGAGCAGTTGCATTTGAAGTTTTGTTTTTATCTTCAGCAAAAGCAAGGTGATGGCAGATTTTGCTATGAATACAGCATTCAAGAGTTGGAGGAAGAAGTCACATTTCTTTTGTTATGTGCTTGAACACAGCAAAAAGCTACTAGGATCCTTCAACCCTCTTCACAAGATCACAGTGCAATGTGCAACACTAAACTCATGGAAACTGTCTCCAATGTTTGTGTGGCTATGTGACTATTTCTTCCTCACAATTTCTGAATCATTTAAACCAATACCCATCAGTCTGAATGATGCATCACAGCAACTTCTGATAGTATAGGTCTCTCTCCCTAAATTCATCTTGGCTTCAGTGTCAAAGAAATCAAAGGTTATGGCCATCCATCCTCACTGAAGTGAGAAATCCATAGAGGTTGTTTTTGTGAACATTAGGTTGATTGGAGTGAGGGGGAGTGTTCTACCCAATTCCATGGATTTGTGAGACCCAATGGAGCTGGGGTGGAGGATGTGTCAAGCTAACTCAAGTGGAGTATCATCAGTGGGAGTTGTGTTGCTTTGTGAATAAGGATTATTTTGCAGCATGAGCCAGGGAGAGGCTAGTATTGCATTGTAGATAGTTTTGAAGAGTTTGTCCTGGAAGTCTCTCTTCATGTGTCTAACTAGGGCAGTGGGACTCTTTTAATGCCTACTTTAAGATAATTGTCATAGGGAAGACTAGACCCTTTAAGAGGGAACTGGTCCAGCTCACCTGTGCCTCAGTAACATATTTCACATGGGGCCTGATAGAAGGCAGCAGGTGTCTATAAAGGGAGAGGGAGAGGAAAAAGGGGTTGCACCTGAAGAACAGTCCACTTAGTAAGGGCACGAAGTACCAGGTAGGACAGAAGCTCAGGAAGAGCTGCCAAGAACAGATGCCAGGGGAGAAAAAAAGAACACTTCTGCTAGCAAGGGCTAGATGTGGCCGTAAAAGCAGGGAACTAAATTGAACTTTGTAGATTTTATGGTGGGTTTTTGAGTTTTAGGTTGAACTTTGATGTTGTTAAACCCAGACCTTAAGAAGGAGTGTTTGAACTGAGAGAAGCTTGTGTGTGGTGTTTATTGAAGAGCCCTGAAGAGGTGAAATTGAGGCAGTGACACCAGTGGCTATGAGAAGATGCTTGGGAGGCAGATTCCCATCTACAATAACACAGTGTTAAGCAGTTCAGTTTTGGAGGTCTGTGAAGGGGACTGGGTCCTTTGTGATGGGCAGGAGGAGAGTAGATGTAAACCATTTATTAGATTGAGTCTGATATGTTTAATATCTTCCCCGCTAGGATTTTAGGGTTCCACCTGCCAGGAATTGCACTCTTCAGTTAATGCTGGTTAATGCAAGATCAGTGGTCAGTAAAGTTATTCCCATCCATAACTGTATGAAGTTCCTGGCTTCACATGTGTTTCTAAACCAGGATAGATGAAATGGCAGAACTATTCTTGATCAAGATGCCACTGGCCAGGTGCTGTGTAGCTATATTGATTGTACCAGACCTCCGATTCAGGAGATGTGCTACTCCAAAGCTGAACTTATTTGAGTATGTCCATGTAACGTGCAAGTTCCCAGATGAATTAAGATAGGGTTTCTTGCAAAGATTATCCTATATTACCTAAAAAGAAAAGGAGTACTTGTGGCACCTTAGAGACTAACAAATTTATTTGAGAATAAGCTTTTGTGAGCTACAGCTCACTTCATTGGATGAATTCAGTGAAAAATACAGTGGGGAGATTTATATGGACACACAGAGAACATGAAACAATGGGTATTACCATACACACTGTAAGAAGAGTGATCACTTAAGATGAGCTATTACCAGCAGGTAGGGAGGGTGGGGGGAAGGAAGAAAACCTTTTGTGGTGATAATCCAGATGGGCCATTTCCAGCAGTTGACAAGAACATCTGAGGAACAGTGTGGGGGGGGGAATAACATGGGGAAATCATTTTACTTTGTGTAATGACCCATCCACTCCCAGTCTCTATTCAAGTCTAAGTTAATTGTATCCAGTTTGCAAATTAATTCCAATTGAGCAGTCTCTCGTTAGAGTCTGTTTTTGAAGATTTTTTGTTGAAGAATAGCCACTCTCAGGTCTGCAATCGAGTGACCCAGAGAGATTGAAGTGTTCTCCGACTGGTTTTTGAATGTTATAACTCTTGACGTCTGATTTGTGTCCATTTATTCTTTTACGTAGAGACTGTCCAGTTTGACCAGTGTACATGGCAGAGGGGCATTGCTGGCACATGATGGCATATATCACATTGGTAGATGCGCAGGTGAATGAGCCTCTGATAGTGGCTAATGTGATTAGGCCCTATGATGGTATCCCCTGAATAGATATGTGGGCAGAGTTGGCAACAGGCTTTGTTACAAGCATAGGTTCCTGGGTTAGTAGTTCTGTTGTGTGGTGTGTGGTTGCAACAAAGCCCGTTACGAACTCTATCCACATATCTATAGAGACAAACATCTACAAGATCTCTATCATGCATTCTTACAACTACAATACCCACCTGCTGAAGTGAAGAAACAGATTGACAGAGCCAGAAGAGTACCCAGAAGTCACCTACTATAGGACAGGCCCAACAAAGAAAATAACAGAACACCACTAGCCATCATCTTCAGCCCAACTAAAACATCTCCAACGCATCATCAAGGATCTACAACCTATCCTGAAGGACGACCCATCACTCTCACAGATCTTGGGAGACAGGCCAGTCCTTGCTTACAGACAGCGCCCCAACCTAAAGCAGATACTCACCAGCAACCACACACCACACAACAGAACCACTGAAGGTTCTGCAATTTTTTTTTAGAAAAACCTTGTAAAACTATACTTATTCCATTAAACATTCTAGTTGAGCACCTGAAGATCCCATTGACTTCATTTGCAATTGTGGATTCTTTAACATGTAAGCTCTTTGGGGAATGGATTTACTTTTGTAGTTCCCCTGCTGGACAAGGAAACAGACTGATAGTGCTGTATATGAAACTACAGTCCATTGGTGATCTTCCTAAAAACACCATCCTAGCCACTATGGATGTAGAAGCCCTCTACACCAACATTCCACACAAAGATGGACTACAAGCCGTCAGGAACAGTATCCCTGATACTGTCACGGCTAACCTGGTGGCTGAACTTTGTGACTTTCTCCTGAACCATAACTATTTCACATTTGGTGACAATGTATACCTTCAAATCAGCGGCACTGCGATGGGTACCCGCATGGCCCCACAGTATGCCAACATTTTTATGGCTGACTTAGAACAACGCTTCCTCAGCTCTCGTCCCCTAATGCCCCTACTCTACTTGCGCTACATTGATGACATCTTCATCATCTGGACCCATGGAAAAGAAGCTCTTGAGGAATTCCACCATGATTTCAACAATTTCCATCCCACCATCAACCTCAGCCTGGACCAGTCCACACAAGAGATCCACTTCCTGGACACTACGGTGCTAATAAGCGATGGTCACATAAACACCACCCTATATCGGAAACCTACTGACCGCTATTCCTACCTACATGCCTCTAGCTTTCATCCAGATCATACCACTCGATCCATTGTCTACAGCCAAGCGCTACGATATAACCGCATTTGCTCCAACCCCTCAGACAGAGACAAACACCTACAAGATCTCTATCATGCATTCCTAAAACTACAATACCCACCTGCTGAAGTGAAGAAACAGATTGACAGAGCCAGAAGAGTACCCAGAAGTCACCTACTACAGGACAGGCCCAACAAAGAAAACAACAGAACGCCACTAGCCATCACCTTCAGCCCCCAACTAAAACCTCTCCAACGCATCATCAAGGATCTACAACCTATCCTGAAGGACGACCCATCACTCTCACAGATCTTGGGAGACAGACCAGTCCTTGCTTACAGACAGCCCCCCAATCTGAAGCCAATACTCACCAGCAACCACACACCACACAACAGAACCACTAACCCAGGAACCTATCCTTGCAACAAAGCCCGTTGCCAACTCTGTCCACATATCTATTCAGGGGATACCATCATAGGGCCTAATCACATCAGCCACACAATCAGAGGCTCGTTCACCTGCGCATCTACCAATGTGATATATGCCATCATGTGCCAGCAATGCCCCTCTGCCATGTACATTGGCCAAACTGGACAGTCTCTACGCAAAAGAATGAATGGACACAAATCAGACGTCAAGAATTATAACATTCAAAAACCAGTTGGAGAACACTTCAATCTCTCTGGTCACTCGTTCACAGACTAAGAGTGGCTATACTTCAACAAAAAAGCTTCAAAAACAGACTCCAACGAGAGACTGCTGAATTGGAATTAATTTGCAAACTGGATACAATTAACTTAGGCTTGAATAGAGACTGGGAATGGATGAGTCATTACAGAAAGTAAAACTATTTCTCCATGGTATTTCTCCCTCCCACCCCACTCCCCACTGTTCCTCTGATATTCTTGTTAACTGCTGGAATTAGCCTACCTTGCTTGTCACCATGAAAGGTTTTCCTTCTCCCCCCCCCCCCCCGCTGCTGGTGATGGCTTATCTTAAGTGATCACTCTCCTTACAGTGTGTATGATAAACCCATTGTTTCATGTTCTCTGTGTGTGTGTATATAAATCTCTCCTCTGTTTTTTCCACCAAATGCATCCGATGAAGTGAGCTGTAGCTCACGAAAGCTTATGCTCTAATAAATTTGTTAGTCTCTAAGGTGCCACAAGTACTCCTTTTCTTTTTATAAACAAAATAGGTAATACAGAATCAGATGTGATTACTTTGGCTTCTGTGTAAGTAAGAGTTACTGCCATTGACTGTGCAGCGCAGGCTGAGCCAGGGAGGCAGCGACTGCCCCTCTGTGGAAAATGCACATGTTGAAGTATTTCACATACAGCCCCAAGGTCAGGAATTTGCTCTCTGAAAGAATTCCAGCCTGACTTTCAAACCAAAGAGATTTGGGAGAACGAAGGAAAAGCTTCAAAGTAGAATCTGACATTTTGCATGCTTATCCTAAACCAACCCCGCCAAGCCTTGTGCCACACTTAGCACAATTGGGACACGATTATAATGTGGACTTTGGGTGTTACAGTAATACAAATTATTGTTAACACTAATCCCATCTCACTCCCTGATTGTTCACATCTAGCTAGTTAGGTTCCAAAATGGGTAACTATAGTTATACCCTCCCTAAAATTCCATCTTCAGTTTCCACTGGATGAGGTATTCTTTACTGCCTTAACCTGAACTCTTGCACAGTACTGTTTTTTGTAGTTAAACAGATATTTGTATTTCTTCCGAGAGATGACTGCATGCCACTCGTGGATGAAGTGACCTCTACTATAGTTTGCTTACGGTACTCTAAGGACCTAAACCTGCTAAGATTTATGAACATGATTAGTCATCTATGAAGTCACCCCCTTCAAGTCCTTGTGACTATTCAAGAATTAAAGTTAAACGTGTGTATGTCATTGCAGAATTGGGGCCTAAGGCCATAACATGACTTGGGATCCTTTGGTATGAAAGGAATTATATCAATGTGCGAGAGATTGTGACAAAGATTCACTCTTTGCAGTAACTGTGATGGATGTGGAGCTGCTCTAATAATGTCTGAATAGTGTCAGTACTTTTGGGGATGTTTGCTATACAGCTATCCTGGGTTGCTGGGGAAACAAGCAGGAAGGCAAAACAATAACTCCAGATAAGGCATTTCCTTTTCCCCAGAAAACACTTGTGGTATTTTTACAGGCCAAGGGAGAGCAGCTGGCCTCAATGAGATTGACTCAACGTTCCATTGACCCTACCAAACTGGTTGATGACAACAGGGCCAAAAAAACCTGGAAACTGAGAAAACAAAGGACTCTGGCTGGATAAAAATGACTCACTCTCTGGGGGATGGGAGAAGGCAGTTACTGGGGAGTTGTTCAAAGTGAAATGACTGACACACACAGACACCAGCTGGGGTGTCTGAAGAAGTTAAGCTTGCCTAGGTTTCCATCAGGTGATGATAACTCTCTAGGTAAGATAGACATGAATATAAACTGTTCATTGTTTTCAAATCCTTGTATTGTCATGCTTTTACTCCTACAATTGAGATTAAACACTGCTTTGCTTTAAGAAGGCTGTCTGATCACAGTATTCGCCACCGGTCACAGACTCCTGAAGGGAAGAACCACAGGTATCTAAATCCAATATGACTTAATGGGTAATCACATTGATCCACAGAGCACAGCAGTGGGCGCTGTCTGGGGTTCTCTGCTTGGTGTCCCCGTCAGGTTCCCTTTGTTTAACCCTTTCACCGCATTCCTGTTCCTGTTATTTTATTAGTTGTCCCCCCGAAATCACTTGGCTTCCAGGTGCTGGGGAGGCAGAAGCCCGCCCACTTCCTAGATCCCAATAGGATCCACAGGGCACAATAGCCCGGATAGGCAAAGGCACCTGAAGAGATGCATTCAGAGAGACCAGAAAGGGCATAAATGTGCAACTAGCCCTGTAACTCTGACCTTAGCCTGATGGGGGTACTATTTTGTTCCAAACACTGCCTCTTTTTTAAGTGCCCCTTGCACACTGCACAGCATTGGTTATTTCGGTTAACACTTGCAAGTCATCTTTACTGACCTTTTGTGTTCAGGGACACAGTCAACAGGAATAAAAAAGAATAGGAATAGTGAGTGATCTTCATTGAGAAGGGGAAAAAAGGATCCAGAAATACCCTGGGAAAGAGTAGCAAATCGGACAGAGCATTAGTCTGAATAAAGAAGGCACAAAAGGCTACAGCTGTCACCAAGACAGATGCACACCATGTGCCTTTTGGACCATTTCCAGAGCTGCTTGCACTTTATGCACAGTTGGGCTGGATAATGGTGCAGAAGACTGCCTTGCAACTTGCTGTCTTATTTTCTTCTGGGGAAGAGAACCTGAGGTATTTATCTTAGTCATTGAACCACATTAGCATGAGCCCCACCCCATCTCCAGCCAGATTTTTACTTATTTTTGCTATGCTTTGACACAACAGAAGCATACTATCCACCCCAGCTGGCCCTTTCTCTCAGTCACGAGTACTAGTGGTTATTGTTCACATTACAGGAGTACCTACAGGCTCCGAGATCAGAACCCAATTGTGCTAGGAAGACACACATTTTTTTAAGTCCCCGCCCCAAAGAATTAGCTAGAAGGGAAGGATTATTATCCCTGTTTCATAGAGGGAAAATTCAGGCACAGAGATTTCTATTTTCTTTTAGAACACCTGGGGTGTCTGACACAGAGTCATGAACTGAACCCAGCTCTTCTGAGTCCAGTCTAATGTCTTGACCCCAAGACCACCCTTCCTATATATGCTGTGTGTTGTGGGAGGAGAGGACATTGGGGGTGCACATTAAACACAACTGTTCCAGTGCACATTTTTGTGGATTTATTTACTTGGCACATTGTATCTGATTACAGAGCAATAGCACTCTCTCTCCTCTAGTTCCACCCCTCTGGTGCACCTTGTTTAATATTCTTGATGACAGAAAGGTCCTTGAGCCTTAAAACACCTTTTTCAATACATTCACTCACTTCACTAACAATTAAATGACATACACTTTTTGTTTATAATATCCAAGGGCAGGAGGCTGGAAGGATAAAGAAATAATCTCAATATATGCATAAACCGAGCTGGACCTACAGGGCACCTCTCCAGTTACCACAGACTATTAGGTTAGCATGTCACACACCTTGCAAAAATATTGACTCCTTAAGGGAAAAGTCCCTCTCATCATCTCTCAACACTGGTATCTGCAGTGGTACTGAAACGCAGTTTGGGCCTGTCTGGTGGTATAAAACCTTTTCATCACTGATTCACCTTCTGCCACTTCTGGCACGTTACCCAGCATTTTCTAAACCCAAAGCTCTTGGCAACTTTACTCTTTTCAAGGTGGTGTCAGGAAGTAAATGAGTTGGGCACAGCATGTCCATCTGATACGTGGTTGGTCTAAATAACGCAAACAAGAGCGTTTTCACTTACAGGTTTTTACTTAATTTAGTCGCAAGCACTTACACATGTCCACAACAGGTTAATAGAAACCCCCCCCAAAATGATAATTACTAATGTCTGCAGTGGTCTTTGAGTGGTTGTCCCTCTCCTCTGCCTTGCCTTGGTTATGCTAAAGTTCCTGCAAAGGTCTACTGGCTAGCTTAGCTGCTTTTAGCAATGGGAAAATTAATTGATATTCCAATTACTGGCAGTGGCCTAAAAGCATTAGGCAATGCTGGTTGTCAAAATCTCCCCTTTATATACACTGTGCGTTTTTAAAGTATAAACACTGACTTTTGGTACCACATTTTAATTATTTCTTGGTCCTGTGAAGACTTCATAAATTAGTGCAGGTCATGGGCCAGATTGTCTTTTTAAGCCAGTATACTGTATGGCTAAAGCAAACTCTTTTATATGCAGCTATTTGTGCTTCACCTCTCTGTAGTAAGCACCCTCTGAGAATTATTGCAAAGGCAGTGCAATATATACAGGAAAGGTACTTCACAAATTAAGAGCAAGTGTCAGATCCTCAGCTGCTGTAAATTGACTGACCCTGATTTATACCAGCTAAGGATCTGACCCATAATGTATAAAATTGATAATGTTGCCAAAATGTACCTAAAATTACATAATACCTGTAATTTGCTAATGGTCCTACCAACGAGGATGTATCCACAGGGGCGGAAATCATACTTATAATAAAATAAAGCACAAAAGCCACCCACATAGTTTAGAAACAAAGCCATTTATCAGCACTAGCTGTCTCCATTCCATCAAACAAATGTTCCCAAGCTATCTGTTGTTGTTAATTCAGAGAGTGGAGAACAATAGAAAACCTCCTGAAATAATATTACTGTGTTACCTGTGGAAGCTACTTCAAAGAACAAACAAAACAGATGTGTATTGCAGTAGGCATGCCATCACTGTAAACAAATTCTCTCTTGAGAGGATATAGCTAATGGAACCTTCATGGATGTTTCCTAAGTACCTGAAGGCAAGACCAGGCACTGTATCTTGTCAATGGTCCCTTTTTTAAACGGACTACCCCATTACTGATATTTAGCATTCCACACAAAAGTTATCTAATGTACTTATTACTATTGTAATGAGGGCCAAATGAGTGCCTTGATCTTTTATGTGTTCATCCTCACCACTCCCTGTGAGGTAGAGAAGAGTTATTAACTCTACTATACAGAAAAGGAACTGAGGCAAAGACAAAGTGTGACTTGCCCAAGGTCATGCAGAATGTATGAGCTAGAGTAGGGAGTTGAATCCATCTCTCTCTCTATGTCCTAGGTTAGTGCCCTAACCACTGGGCAATCCCTCCTCTCTTCCACTGATACTGCTCCACAAGAACAGCAATGATGACTCTGTAAATGTTAATTTAATTGCATTTCTCTCGTGAGATTTATATTAATTATATCACCTTATTACAGTCACAAGCTATACTGTTCAAAAGAAATGTATCCTGGTAGTTACCATTTTTCAACAAATAGCAAATTAATCCACATATGGCAATGACATACAGTACAGCTCGCTTATCTAGAAGGCTCACACAATTTGAAACCCTTAAGCCATTTAAGGTTTTTTTTTTATTTTTTAACAATGACCATTAAAACTTGCAAATATTTTCAGTTATAGTTGGTGTCACTAGTGCCTGCTATGCAAAACCATTTCCAATATGTCCTGACTTTTTGAAGTCATTCAAACCTCTTTTTTATGACATATTTGTTCATTGCCTAAGGTGAACATTTGGGGAAAGTTTAAGCAAAAACTGTTTAACATGTCTGAGTGAAAATACCTATTTATTGTTACTTTCAGCCCAGCTTCCTTGGGCTAACTGCATTATTATATCACTTATGTGTTTCAGAAATGCTGCATGATCACAATAGGACAGCAGAAATTATGCTTTTTCAGGGTTCAGAAAGTTAAGTCTGCACAAAAATTGTGCATGGAGATTATTGACATAAGCATATACGAGATAGAAGGAGTAGGACCTAAAGGTAACAGGCCCTGCACCCTTCTATGTTTATGTTTGTACAGCACCTAACACTATGAGGCTCAGCCTGATTGTGGCTTTTAGGTGCTATCACAATCTAAATGTTTACAATAGTTGTACCCATTTTTACCGCTGATAAACTGAAGTACAACAAGTTTAAGTGTCAAGGTCACACAGCTAACCATTGGTAGGGATGGAAAAATATTCAGGTTCTGATACTCAGTATGTTGTAATTAGCAGACAAGAATCTCTCTTTCCCTCTTCATTGCTAGTATGTTTCTTTGGGTCTTTTTGTTTTTGTTTGGTCTATTTATTTAATTAATTTATTTATTTATACAGAAAACTGCCTTGTTTTTTTTCCCCAGAAGTTTATTCAGTTTTTTTCCAATTATTTTTGATACCTGTAGATGAGCCTGACCATTTACCCAAAGACACACTAAGGAGATCAAAAGCTTGTTTCTTATCACATTATCACTATGCCAACTGCTATGGTTTTCTTTCTTTGGCTTCTCTAGACGGTCAAAAGGCTCACAAGAAATGACCTCTGATATATAGATTGGGCTTTCAAGTAAATCATATCTTAAAAAAAAAAGCAAAACAGAAGTACATTCCAGTTAGTGTAGTCTTAGATTTCATTATGAGGTCATGGAAACGTAATTGTTTTGTCAGAATTTTGAAGGGAAGGATATTCCTATGGCTGAAGCCAAAGACTGGGCATCAGAAGTGCATTCATTTGCAGGTTTTGGTACAGAATTTGTAATCTTGTCTGTGACCTTGAGCAGGTCAGTTAAGCTCTCTGCCTCAGTTTCCTCCTCTGTAAACCGAGACTAACTATATTTACCTTCCTCAGTAGAGTGTTGTAAGGTTTATGTTATTAACACTCGAGATCTTCAGAGGGAAAGTGATTTTTATATTTATATTTGTATTGCTGCAGCACATAAAGCTATGTCTACACATACAAGATTTGGGCTTGTGGGACTCATGGTCACTCTCTAAAAACCAGCTATGTAGACAGTGTTTGGAAGCTGCAATTTCCTCAGGCTAGGGTGACCAGATGTCCCGATTTTATAGGGACAGTCCTGATATTTGGGGCTTTGTCTTATATAGGTGCCTATTACCCCCCACCCCATCCCGATTTTTCACCCTTGCTATCTGGTCACCCCACCTCAGGCTCTGAAGTCTGGAGAGGTGGTGGGTTTCAGAGCCTGTGCTCCAACATCCAAACACTGTCTACACAGCTATTTTTATGACATTAGGACATAACTGAACTAAGTGTTGTATAAACACAGAACAAAAAGATGGTGCCTGCCCGCAAGAGCTGGTCCTGGTGACACAAACACCCATGCATATAATTTTATTCATGAGTTGTTCCACTAACTTAAATGGGACTACTTATCCATGTCCTAAAGTGTATGACGGACGGGCCCCATTACATGAAAAGTGTTTCTAATTCACTTTTTGAAATCTAGGAGCTTCTTGACTTAAGATTTTCTTCCCTTGGGAAAAATGTGACTGATGTGGAGCAGCTATATGTGTAAGATCATTAAGGTAATAGAAGCGATTTCATCATAGATTCCAGAAGAATGCAAAATATAGCTTTGTATTGGCATGCAATTAATCAACATGTGCCCTCTGCTATTCATGGTATCTAGTAACATGTTTCTCTTGTCCTAATTTATGTATATATGTGTATATATTATTCCTTTAAAAATAATACTGTACATAACATAAAAATAACACTGTCTGGTAGTTTGAGTTATATGTCTTTTTTCCCCTTAACCCTAGATCCAGCTTCTACCAAGTTGGAGACCTTTTGCACTTTGCAGTAAACACTTAGCTCTGATCCATTGTAACTTGCTCAGTTAACTCCCAAAACACATTTCTATGAGGAACTTGTGATTTAAGAGGGGATGGAGAGAGATGGATGTTGAAAAACTGCTTAGCTGAGCCTGACATTTTACTTTTTAAATATTAATTATACTGTGGGCTTCTTCCTATTTACATACTTAAGTGTTTGCTTGGGACATAAATGGTATTAAATTGCCTTGAGAAAGCCATAGAGCAGCTTTGTTAGATAAAACTTCTTGCAGCTGGTAATTTTTGGCAATTAATATTATGAATGCTAATGGCATGGGGACTGGGGGGAAGTTGCTTCCAGATTCCTACTTATCTCTGTAAAACGAAAGAAAATATCAGAAGAGGTGGGCCTGCTGAGAGCATCACTTCTGGGATGAAAAGAGGTGGCAAATGCTAAAATTACCATATTTATGGACACTGTAGAATTTTAAGATCTGAATGAGTTGCTCATAAATATAGTTTACTGTAAATACTAAAGAAGACTTTTTTTAAGTAAGCGCTTCAGTATTCTCAACGATATATAGATAGTAAAAACCCTGCTACCTAATGCGCTTCTGCTTATGAAAGAGAGGTCTGAGCTGCAAAATTTGAATATTACTTCAGGACCAAACTTTGAGGATGTGGTAAGCCAGAGGTATTGTTCAACCCTGTATAGATTTGGGGTCAGCCATAAAGTTTTAAGTCTGAATTCTTTATCAACTTCCAGTTCCTTTGTTCGCTCAGGCAGCACAAAGGGGTTCGACAGCAGCTGGAGATCTGGCCAGCTAAGTGCTCTGGGGCAGGGTAATGCTTAGTGACAGAATTTGTGTACTCTTGCTTGTGCCATCTCGGTGGGGAGGGCATAGTGCCAGAGTACTAATCCCTCTAGTTTTATGTCTTTGATAGCAAAGAAAGAGAAGAGACTAACTGGCAGAACTTAGAGCAGTTCCTATGCTGCTCTATCCTTCCCAGGATGCGGTTGGCACAGATATCCCATGAAAATCAGTGAATCAGATCCCCTCTGCTTTCAACCTCCTCCCATCTCCTGTGCTGAATAGATCTTGGCACACTGTGGCTCTGAATCTAGATCCAAATTTTCCAAATTGCAGGGGTGTTCAGATCTAGGAATTTAACTTGGCCCACCTAAGCTTTTCATTAAGTCCTTACTAATCCTTCATTTTCAAACATGAAAGATTAGTATAATGAATTCAAGTGTTTTTTTTTTCATTTTTAAACTCCCAAAGCAATTTAAAAGCTGCATGCAGTTAGTAGGGACCTGTTGCCTAGTTGAGTATCATCCAAAGCCACATGTTTTGCTCTAGCAATACAAGAAAAATTCACTGATATCAATGACAGTTACCCATACAGACACAGTAGTAGATGATTCCCAATGATCAGGGTCACTTGAGAGAGGAAGGGTGGCTGTGTGCTTTTGAATATTATCATAAGGCACTTATTGGGGTTCAGGAAATCTAGGTTCAGTGTCTACATCTGCTAAAGACTTCCTGTGTAACTTTGGATATATTACTTCTTCTCTCTGTGCCTTAGCGTCCCTTTATCAAATGAGGATAACAATACTACCCTTTCTTATACCCAATGACTGTTTAGATTGTAGACTCTTTGGAACATGGTTGCACAACATCCAGGACCAGTGGGACCTTGATGTTTGTTGATACTTCTAAGTGCTGCTGAAATGTAAATAAGAATGATAAAAGCAAATCTGTGGCCTTCTATACAGCCTCAGCTGAAGTTTCAAAAATGCAGTACTCTTTGTCATGAGTGTAGAAGGAGGAGTGGGCAGAAACACTCCTTTTTTGTTTCAGTAAGACAACTGTGATTTCTTTCTTCCTTTTGCACAGTTTTATTCTCTTTCTTTGCTATCAATACATAATGTCAAAAGAGGGCAGTTTTGCTTCTCCAGGCAAAACAATGGCTCAACTTCTTGGCAATGTTTTTTTCTGTTCTGGAAGATGATGACACTAGCTCTCCTCTCAACTTTCTACTCTAGCCCAGTGTCAAACAGATGAAAAATTTTGTGCAAAATTCCTATATCTCACCCTAGTTTTGAGACCAGTTTTCACATCCTCAGAATTTTGCTCTGTGCTTACTTTTGAGGGATTGAGTCTTTCATATGACTGGCTGCTGACCTCCACTTCTAGTTCAACTGGAAGTTTTATGGCAGCCATGTTTGGCAATGTTGTCTTTTAGAGAGAAGATAGGGCACAACAGAATACCAAGCCAGTCACACATCGCAGATGCTTTATACACACAAATTCAGACATTAAATCAGGGTGGAATGGAACTGGCTAGGAACCTATGCATTCTAGTTCCGCCTGTGGAGGTGACAGAAAGATCTGTACTAGGTTTTGTCCTACATCCAACTGTTTGACCAAGGTGGAGCCAAGCTGAGGTGTCATTGTTGTCAACAGCCACAAAAGAGGGCAGCTGCTGCCAAGTTTTTTCTTCTGAGTGGACAGCTGTATACATGACAGGGCTGGCCTTACCATGAGGCCAATTGAGGTGGTCGCCTCAGGTGCCAGACTGTAGGGGGCGCCACTAGGACACAAAGTGTAGAAAATTGTGTCTGCTGCTGATGCATATGGATTCTCTCTGCTCGAGATGCACAGAGATGGGGAAGAGCTGGGCTGGAGGAAGGAGGGCACAAGACGCATAACAGGCAGGCAGGAGGAAGGTGAGAGGGAGTAACAGAAAGCAGCAGGAGCTGCAGGGAGAGAGAGGAGGAGGAGCCTCTTATGTACCTCCTAGCACCCCCAGGAGCCTGGACTGATTAACACCAGCTTCTCAGGGAGCTTCCTGTTTCCTGCTGCTTCCCTGAACCCACTTGAGGAGAACAGGCCGTCAACTGAAGTAGTAGGAGCCAGTTAGGCCCTTAAGACGCTGATATCTTCCCTCACTTAGGCCCTGCTACTAGCCTGCTTATTTGTCCCCTTCAACTGAGTGTTGAGAGCCACTATAGCTGGCACAGAACAGCAGTCATGAGTGAAAGAAGAAAACGCCCTCGGGGGCAGCATTAGAAAAAGAAAGAAAGCAAAGGAAGCTTTTCTATCTAAGCAGGAAGGAGCTCTCCTGAGATACATGGACACAAATGTTCATGGTGAGCCTTCTAGCTCCAGTGAGGATGTGAGTGGTGCGGAGATGCCTGATCTTCCAGTTAGTCAGAGTGCAGGTGACCTGGCAGCTACTGCAGCATCCATATCTGCCTCTCAAATGGATGTAACTATGCACATTCCTGAAGAAAAGTGTAGATCAGAGAAGAGTGTGGTGGAGGCGCAAGAAACAGCTGCTACTGAGTTTAGTTCCTTAAGTCTAGATGATCCAGGACTGTGGACCCACTTGAGCAGTAGTCTGAGGGACTTCCTACTGCATGGGCCACAGCAAGTGGAAAACTTCATGTGCCTCAAAGACAATGAAAATAGAAGTTTCCATTTAACACATTACTGGTGTGAAATCCCCAATGGTGACAAAGTGGAGAGGTCATGGCTTATATACTCCAAAACCCAGAATGCTGCATACTGTTTTTGTTGCAAACTCTTCCAGTCTAATGTTCCAGCCACATTGGGTTCTACAGGAACAAAGGACTGGAAAAATCTGGCTAGAAATCTGACATGCCATGAGAAGGCAGCAAATCACCAGAGAGCATTGCATAGGTGGAAAGAGCTTGAGATGAGACTAAGATTAAAGGCCACCATAGATGATCAGCATCAAGAGAAGACTGCATTAGAGTCTCTTTACTGGCAAAATGATCTGAAAAGGCTCATTGCCATTGTGAGAATGCTTGATACCCAAAACCTAGCACTGCATGGCACTTCAGATCAGCTGTTTGTGCCAAACAACGGAAACTTCCTTAAAATTGTGGAACTGATGGCTGAGTTAGATGCTGTACTCCAGGAGCATCTAAGAAGAGTCACCACCCAGGAAATGTACACACACCATACCTTGGAAAAACAATTCAAAATGAGATCATACAGTTACTGGCAACAAAGTCAAACAGAAGATTGTGGCAGATCTGAAGTCAGCAACATATTACTCTGTTATTCTGGACTGCACCCCTGACATCAGCCATATGGAACAAATAGCTTTAATGGTGCATTTTTTAACAACAACAGAACCTAGTGAAAATGTCCCTGCAATTGTGACTGTCAGAGAGCATTTTCTAGAATGTATTGATGTTGATGATACTACAGGAGCTGGTAAGACAAAGCTGGAAGATAAGGGAATTGTGATAGCTGACATGAGAGGTCAGGGTTACAATAATGGTGCCAACATGAGAGGAAAGAACAGAGGACTTCAGACACGGATCTGAGAGTTAAACCCTTGAGCTTTTTTTGTCCCATGCAGTTCTCATTCATTGAACTTGGCAATCAGTGATGCAGCATCAGCTTCTAGTGAGACTGCTGAATTTTTTAACGTAATTCAAAGCATCTATGTATTTTTCTCTGCATCAACTCATCAATGGCAAATTTTGAAGCCAAATCTGGGAATATCCTTTCTGACACTGAAATGACTGATTGCCACATGATGGGAAAGTTGAGTGGAGGTGATAAAGCCTATCAAACACCAAATTGGGAAGATAGATGATACCATAGTTACCATTATGGAGGATAATGCTATGACAGGAACTGTTCATGGGAGAACAGTGGCAGAGGGAAATGGAATCACCAGAAACATACATAACTTCAAATTTCTGTGTGGCTTAGTGTTGTGGCATGACATACTGTTTGAATAAATGTTGTAAGCAAGAGACTCCAAGGTGTTGACCTTGATATATATGGAGCAATGGAACAACCAGACAAAACAAAGTCATACCTACAATCTTACTGGTGAGATGAGGGATTTCAAAACATTCTGAAGAGTGCACAGAAGTTGGCAGAGGAACTCCACACTGAAGCTATTTTCCCACCCATTCAAGAATACGTGAGTCTCTGAAGAAGACGACATTTTGATTACGAGACACGAGATAATCCCATAAGAGACCCCAAACAACAATTCAAAGTTGAATTCTTTAACCAGGTGCTAGATTGTGCAATACAGTCAGTTGAAGAACGTTTCATGCAGCTCAAGGAACACAACATATATTTGGGATGTTGTATGATATTCCAAAACTCCTCACTATATCTGAAGAAGACCTACACCAGCAATGCATGGCACTAGAGACAGTGTTGACACATGATGACATGCGCGATATTGATGCAAGTGATTTAGGAGATGAACTGAAAGCCCTTTCAAGATACATTTCAGCAGGATCAACTCCAAAGGCTGTTCTGGAATATATGTGCACAAATAAGATGACCACCCTCTTTCCAAATGCTTGTGTTGCTCTGTGCATACTTCTAACACTTTCTGTAACAGTTACCAGTGGAGAATGCAGCTTCTCCAAGCTGAAGTTAATAAAAACACATACGCTCCACAATGACACAGGAGAGGCTGGTTGGCCACGCAACCATCTCAATAGAGCATGAGCTAGCCCAGGTTGTGGACCTTCAGGAAGCAGTTCAAATCTTTGCAACCAAGAAGGCATGTAAAGCACCACTTTGCTTATTCAAACAGATAAAAATGCCGGTGATTACTATGCAGAGAAGATAAGTTACATTTG
The DNA here is from genome assembly GCF_009764565.3 of Dermochelys coriacea. NCBI lineage: Eukaryota > Metazoa > Chordata > Testudines > Dermochelyidae > Dermochelys > Dermochelys coriacea. The sequence continues at coordinate 116,204,242 of NC_050072.1, forward strand.
CTGTTCTGGTGTTTGAAAGATAAGTGTTACTTAAAATTTTTGAACAAGGCATTTTAAGTTATTAGTTCTCCTTTATTGTGATAGGTAGCAGAGCAGTACCATGAGAGGAGTAGAACAGGAAGAAGGCAGAATTGAGACCTTTCAAAGTTTTGGCCCAAGCAAGGGAGCATGGAGGCGTCATTTGAGCTCCCCACCTCAGATGACAAAAATGTTGTGGGCCGGCCCTGATACATGATGATGCAATAAAAAGGTTTCACTGACATTTTTAATACTGGGACTATCCCAGAATCATGCCAAAATGCTTTTGTAAGTGCCAAAGCATACAATTCTATATCCTCTACTATCATTTATATCTATCTGAGGTTTCAGGAAGGCTACGGATGAGGAGATGGTGATAGCTTGGTGAACTGAGATAGGGAGACCATTCAACACCTAAAGTAGTATGTAAATGAATAGAGCCTCTAAGTCCAGACTGGAATTGCTGGCAGAGCAAAGTGTTAGGAAGGACTGAAACATGAGATATGTGATGGATGCCATCTTGGCTGACACACTGGGGATAGAGCCAGGGACCTCCAGAGCTAAAAACATGAGCTAAAGAGCCAAGTCTCTCTAGCTGGGGCTGTAAAAAAATAATTTTCTCTGTGGATCAGGAATACAGGGGGACCTGTAACACACAGTCACCGGTGGGTTACAATAAGATTTGGGATATATGCTGAAATGGAGTTGTAGAGAACTAGTAGGTGATGACTTTTGGATAGTATATAACGGATACCATAGCAGGAGCTTCCTTGGTTACTTTTGCACAATAATTCCATATCTTTACCTCTGGTCCTAAACTGTTATAGATTAGATGTACATGATTAAAGGTTTTCAGATGCAGTCAGAAATTCAGTTTGAAAGCTTTGAAAAAATAATTGAACAGAATCCTGACAGCACTTGTTCTGTATCTGACATGGCTGCATCAAAGCATTACATGGTATAGAATTTTAATAGCTCATAAAAACATCTCTGATGTGTTTTTTCCTTTTCTTTCTCAGTGACTGAGCTTTGGGTTTTTTTTCAAATATGCTAAACTTTGATATATGTTAATTTATTTCTTTGCTTTAATTTGACTGTGTAATTTTGTGTTTGGGGATCTCCACACCACACTACCCAAATACAAATGTATTCATTTAAACTTTGTATCTTTTCTAGGACTGGATAAACTGCATGAATGTGCAAACTAACTAAACTTGCCTTGATAGTGCTGTGGCATATTTTGTTACTCTTCATTGCACATTGATGGGCAACTTACCTGCCTAGCTCTTATGCATATATTAGAGTATCCAGATTTTACAGAATATACTTATACTATTTCTAATTAATTTACACTTTTGTCACTTTTTGTTTTTTAGATCTAACTAATAGAGGCAGAGAGCAAATAAAAACCATCACCATAAAGTCCTACATAGAAATAATAGAAATATAAGGTTGGAAGAGACCTCAAGAGGTCATTGAGTCCATCCCACACTCAGGCACGATGAAATATAGATGTTTACTTCCTGCCCCTAGTCAGAAATGTATGGACTACATGTGACTCCTCTACCCATTGAAGGTATTGACGTGTATCCTCAAGAAAGATTTGGGTACATCTAAACTCATGGAAGCTCACTGATCAATATGAAAATTGGGCCTATTTTTGAACTACCTCCCATTTGAACAATGATTCACTTTCTTGTGGGGGAATTGCCATAGTTTTTCCCTCATCATTTTTAGAATTACATTTCTGAAACTCAAAACTCAATTTAATAGCAGCACATTGCTTTAAGAAAAGGGGTGAGCCAGATACGTTGTGCAGATTTCCCTGCTGAAGGTACATCAAGCTCCTTTTGGAACACAAAGGAGTCCTACTGATTTGTAATATTCTTACCATCTCAAAAAATCGAAAATTTCCCTAAATCAGCTGTCCTCTGGAGAGGACTCAGGTGATTCATGTGAAACTTCAGGCACCTGTGGCTGTCAACCAGAACAAGAAAGTAAGAACCTTTTGATTTTATACTGACCTTGAACCAAAATCATGAGTAGACTCAGAATCAGAGATTTAGCTTTGAAATCCAGAGGTCCTGAAATTTGAAGAAATGTGGATCTGAGGTTCCAGTTTTGGCCCATATCTAATTAATGATATGTACTTCAAGGACAACTGGCTACAACATACAATGCTCATGGACACATGATATATAAAATTTTATACTTAGTGCAAGATATCTGAAATACAGCTGCTGCAAATTTTTTGAAGTTTGACTCTATGAATTTTTTTGCTTAAATTCTGCATTATAGCAAAAATTGATACATTTTGTAACATCTTAGCAAAATGCATGTGTCATTTTTTGTCCAGAGGGGGAATGCAAGGGGATTTATGTCCTCTAGACTAGATGTGTGGGTCACATTCAGTAGTAACATATCAGTGAGGTATGTCATGTTATTAATAAGGCTGCATATGCATTTACACACATTCAAGAGTCAAGAATCCCAGCAGAAGAGGTTAAGAGAGGCAGCATCTGCAAAAGCACTGACAATGATCTGCTGCACCATTCAACCATGCTCTCAGATTGGGAGGTGAATTTTGATAACCACAAAGCCATTATGTAAGCTTTTTGAAGGCTTTTGCTCTCACAATACAGTCTCTGCATGTCTTGTTGAACATTAAACACCAGCCCTAAAGTTCTTGCCCAGTCAGCCTGACTTTAGAACAGATGGCAACTATAAAGTGCATGGGATGCCTACAAAGTAATCTCTATACATAGAAAAAAATGGTTTCCTACCTTTCGTAACTGTTGTTCTTCCAGATGTGTTGCTCATGTCTATTCCATTCTAGGTGTGTGCGCACCCGCTCACTTGTGCAGTCATTAGAGACTTTTGCCTAAGCGGTACCCATAGGGCCAGCTGTGGCGTCCCCTTGAGTGCTGCACTCATGCATTGGTATATCAGGCACCACCGGCCCTATGCCCTATCAGTTCCTTCTTGCCAGCAACTCTGACAGAGGAGGAGGAGGGCAGGAAATGGAATGGACATGAGCACCACATCTCAAAGAACAACAGTTATGAAAGGTAGGGAACCATTTTTTCTTCTTCGAGTGCTTGCTCATGTCAATTCCATTCTAGGTGATTCACAAGCAGAATCCTTAGAGGCAGGCTCGGAGTTCACGGTCTTGCAGCTTGCAGCACAGCTCTGCCAAAGGCAGCGTCATCCCGCATGCTGGGTGATCGTGTAAGGAGATACAAATGTGTGGATATAGGACCAGGTAGCAGCCCAACAGATCTCTTGGATCAGCACCTGTGCCAGGAAGGCCGTCGATGACGCCTGCACCCTAGTCGAGTGGGCCATCACAATCACCAGCACGGGCACCTTCGCCAGTTCATAACAATAACAGATGCAGGCTGAAATCCAAGATGAAATTCTCTGGCCCAACCCTGGGCAGCCCTTCAGCCTGTGCATGAGCGATGAACAATTGTGCTGACTTACAGAACAGCCTTGTTCTATCTATATAGAAGGCTGGCACCCATCTGACATGTATGTAGCCTGTGTTCCTCATCCGTCACATGAGGTTTTGGACAGAAGACCAGAAAGGTTACATCTTGACCTGTATGAAACTGGGAGACGACCTTGGGCAGAAAGGCCAGGAGTAGATGCAACTGGACCTTGTCCTTATAGAAGACCACATAGGGAGGCTCCGAGGTGAGCACCCTGATCTCAGACACCCTGCAGGCTGAAGTTATAGCAACCAAGAAAGAAACCTTCCAAGAGAGAAGCAGGAGGCAGCATGAAACCAAGGGTTTGAATGGAGGACTCATGAGCCTTGCCAGTACAAGACTCAGGTCCCAAGAGGAAACCGGGTCCCGGACATGCGGGTAGAGGCGCGCTAGACCTTTTAAGTACCCACCATCATTGAATGGGCAAAGATCAACCTGCCTTGGAATGGAGTGTGGAACGCCGAAATGACCACCAGGTGAACTCTTATTAAAGAGAGTGACAGGCCCTGGAGCTTGAGGTGCAGCAAATAGTCTAGGACGTCCTGCAGCGGGGCCTCCTTGGCCCAAATTTGCGATCCGAGGCCCAGCATGTGAACCGCTTCCACTTCGCCTGGTAGGTTGCTCTGATGGATGGCTTCCTGCTTCCCGACAAGACCTGTTGGACACCAGCAGATCATGGCCACTCGTCCATGCTCAGCCACACAGTAACCAAGCTGTCAGGTGCAGTGCCTCCAGGTTTGGATGCAGCTGATTGCCATGGTTCTGGGACAGCAAGTCCGGTTGAAGGGGCAGCTGCAGCGGAGCAACTACCAAAAGACTGAGTAGCATGCCCAGGCTGGGGTTATGAGGTTGATGGTCACTTTGTCTGGCTTCACCTTTTTCAGGATCTTGTGGATTAGTGGCACCAGTGGGAAGGCGCACATCAGTGCTCCCGACCACGGAATTAGGAAGGCATCAGACAGGAATCCATTCTCCCTTCCCTGCAGGGAACAGAATGTGAGGCACTTTCTGGATTGCCTGGAGGTGAACAGGTCCACCTGGGGAGTCTCCCACATGTGGAAGATGAGGCTCACCACTTCCAGATGGAGCGACCATTTGTGGTGAGATGAGAAGGCTCTGCTGAGGTGATCCACCAAGATGTTCTTGATGCCAGGTAGGTGGGCAGCCACCAGATGAATGGCATGCCACACATAAAAGTCCCAGAGGATGAGCACTTCCCAACAAAGGGCTGAAGACCTGGCCCCACCCTGCCTACTGATGTAATACATTGTGGCAGTAGTGTTCATCAGGACCTGCACCACCTTGCCTTTTGGGTGGGGTAAGAATGCCTGGTAGGCCAGGCGAAGTGCTCTGAGCTCCCTGACATTGATATGGAGGGCTAGGTCATCCCGCAGCCAACGGCCCTGGGTACTGAGCTCGCCCAGGTGGGCTCCCCATCCTAAGTATGAGGCATTGCAAACCAGAGTCAGTGACAGGGACAGGCTCACAAAGGGAACTCCCTGACTGGGGATTCAGCCACCAGTTCAGGGATGAAAGGACATGGTCTGGCATCCTGACCACTCGGTCCAGGATGTGTCTGTTGGCAATGTAGATCGAGGCCAGCCACGCTTGTAGGGGCCATAGGTGGAGCTGAGCCTGGCTGACCACATAGGTGCACACAGCCATGTGACCCACCAGACATAGGCAGATGTGGGCCATAGTGAGCAGGTGGTTTCTTAGATGTGAGATCAGGTCCAACATGGCCTGAAAATGTGCTTCTGGAAGGAAGGCTCTGGCTTGCATGGAGTTTAGAATGGCTCCAATGAACTCTATGCATTGGACTGGTAATAGGTGGACTTTTCCATGTTTATTAGCAGGCCCAGGTGGCAGCAGGTGGAACAAACCAGGTTGAGGATGCTTCAAACCTGATCCGGAAACCTGCCCTTGATGAGCCAGTCATTGAGGTATGGGAACAGGTGGACCCTGCAACGCCTGAGATAAGCCACCACTGGTGCCATGCACTTGGTGAATACCCTTGGGGCCAAAGAGAGGCCAAAGGGTAGTGCCGTGAACTGAAAAAGTTGCCCTCCCGCCACAAAATGTAGGAAATGCCTGGGAATATGGAGACGTGAAAATAAGCATCCTTTAAGTTGAGAGCAGTGTACCAGTCTCCCGGATCCAGGGAAGGAATGAAGGAGGTGAGGGAGATCATGCGGAACCTTAACTTCTTGAAAGACTTGTTGAGGTGACGGAGGTCCCGGATGGGTCTTAGGCCCTCTTTGGCTTTTGGGATTAGGAAATAATGGGAGTAGAACCCTCCTCCTCACAGCCCCCAGGCACAGGAGCTTTTTGACTTCCTGAAGGACAAATTGCTCATGAGAAGGGTCCCTGAAGAAGGATGAGGAAAAGGGATTTGGGAGGGAAGGGCAGCCGTAAATTGCACCAGGGTGCTGAACTCTTGGGCCAACCCTTGTGGGAGAGACTCCTGAAGCTTGTGGAGGGTATCCCACAAGTTAAAATTGTACCTGCCCAGGATGGCCTGGTGGTTTGCCACCAGGAATTGCCAGCTGGCAGTTCAATACATTTTTCAAAGAAAATCCAGCCTCTTGGCCTCTTTATTCTTGGGAGTGGAGGAGCAATGTGTCTTTTTGTCTTGTGTCTGCTTGTCTTTTTCGTTGGCTGCAGAAATGACCAATGAGCCTGGAGGTGGGTGGGTATACAGATACTCAAACCCTCCGGCTGGGACAAAGTACTTTTTCTCAGCCCTCTTGGAAGTGGGAAGGATGGAAGAGGGGTTTGCCTTAGGGCCTTGATTTTTGTGGACCGATAGGGTGACCTGGGCAGGGGTGGTGGCCGAGAGAAAATTAAACAGCGTGGCTGTCTGCTCGACCATATCCTCTACTTCCAAACACAATTTTTCTGCCACCCAAGGGGCATCAGGCTCTGCTCCGAAGAAGTCATCTGGCGGGCTGACCTTGAAGATCCTGTGACCACGTTGACTGGGGACGATGATGACTGGGTTACCGGAGGAGGTTCCGGGGCTTCGTCCACTGCTGGGGAGGAAGGGAGATTAAGGGTGGCACAGGCAGGCTAGCCATCCAAGCTTGGAACCAGGTGGTCACGCAGGCTTGGATTCAGGTGGCTGGTCCATAATACATCCTATGCTGCAACAGCCACAATGCTATTTTGAGCCAGCTAGCTCCAGCACAGCTAGAGCAAGTCTTTCTAACTGGGCTGGAAGGCATGCTCCCAGTAGCAGTGCAGAAATTACCCCTGGGGTCTGTGTTAGGAGTGCTAATGCCAATGTAGGATCCAGGCCTGTATTTTCACCTGAGATAGTATTTTTGAGTTTTGTCTGCCTGTTTAATTTTTTGATACACATACATTCTTACTAATATGTCTAAACAAAGGGATCCTTACTAATATGTGTAGACAAAGGACAAAGGTACTGTGTGTGTTGCTTTTGCCTAAGCCAAATGGGTTTGTTAGTATAATAGGAACACATAAGAGCAGTTAAAGTGTTACTGGGCATGGCGGGAGTGTAATACATGAGCGCACACTTGAAGACTGCCTCAACCCCTATCTGAAGGCAAGGTCAAGTAACCAATCGGGAGAGATAAGGGAGGGTTGGGGGAAAGGTAAAACACTAAAAGGCAAAAAAAAATGCCTGTCCCTGACCATAGCACAACCTTACTCCTCACCCCGCTGCCCATGGAGTACAAAAAAGGTGGGCCAAAGACCCTAGACTCACGACCCCTCCACTCCACCCAAATGGAACACAACCATAAATTGTAAGGGGTGGGACCAAGGGCAAGCATTGCCGGTATATATCGGCCTGCTAAGGACGAGGAGGTGGGACTAGAGAATGGGGACAGAGGCAAGGCTCTGCAGCATCAAACCCGGGAGTCGGGCCACTGGAAAACAAGGCTCTGCAGCATCAGAGTTATGGTACACATGCTTGCTGAAAACTAACCCCAATAAACATCTCATTGCCTGTACTTTGGACTTCTGGTCTTCTGCTTTCTGTCTGCATGACAAAAACCAGAAAAAAGGGTGATGGGAAAGCCCTTTAACAGTCTGCTTCACAAGTGGGTGTAATTATTGTTTAAATGCTTTCACTAGGGTTGCCATCCCTCCTGGATTGGCTGGGAAGCGGCATCGATCTCCCAGTGGCTATTAAAAGCAATCTGGGAGAGTTTAATAGGCCGCTAAAAGTCTAGTTGGCGGTGCAGCATGGCTGAGGCAGGTTCGCTGCCTGCCCTGGCTCCGTATGACTCCTGGAAGAGACTGGCACGTCCCTCTGACTCCTAGATACAGGGGGCAGCCAGGGGGCCTCTTCACACTTCCCCTGCCTGAGTTCCAGCTCCACAGTTCCCATTGGCTGGAAACTGCGGCCAATGGGAGCTGCAGGGGTGGTGCCTGCAGGCAGGGGCAGCACGCAGAGCCACCTGGCTGCCCCTGAGCCTAGGAGCCAGGCATGTCAGACACCTCTGGGAGCCGCCCGAGGTAAGTGCTTGTACCCTTTGGACTCTCCTGTACCCAACCCCAACCCAGTCCTGAGCCCCCTCCCATACCTAAATTCCCTCCCAGAGCCTGCACCCCAAACCCCTCCCACACCCGAACCTTCTTGGTCCAGCCCTGAGCCTGCTCCCACACCCAAACTCCCACCCAGAGCCTGCACCGTGAACTCCCTTCTGCACCCTAACCTCCTACCCCAGACTGGAGCCCCCTCCCCCACCTCAAAACCCTCATCCCCAGCCCCACCCCAGAGCTCACACCCCCCAGTCAGAGCCCTCATCCCCTCCTGCGCCCCAAGCCCCTGCCCCAGGCCTCGGGGAAGGGTGCAAGGCAAGGGTATTTGGGTTTGTGCAGCTAGAACGCTGGCAACTGTAGAGCCTTTCGTTAACCATCTTCCAAATCACACGCTGTGGAAGGAGACAAAGCATTACATGCTCACCGTTTCCATAACCACCCTGCCACCGTGCTGCAGGCCTGAAAGGATCAACTCAAGCAATTATATAGTAGATCAACTTGCACCCCCCCCACACACTCAGTTTTGGCATCTGGATTAAGAGCACCAACGTGATGCAGACAGCACTCCCCTAGGAGCTGGCCCAAGAGCACAAACACATTTCACACAGCTCATTGCTTAATCTCTAGCAGCCCTCTTCCTCACACTCCCCTGACTCATACCAGTGACCTACAGCTGGAAGTCACCATGTCCAATTAACAATCCCATGAGCCTTCAAATCTCTTACAAGAGCCGTAATAATGATAACAGGCAAATATAAAGTCTCCCTTTTCATTAGACTCAGGTTTAATTGCAAATCATTTATCTGGGTGAAACTACTCTGCTTGAGCATTAAATGAAGGGGGAGGAAAAGACACTGAGAATAAAAAAAATGCATCCCAGCAGTGCCGATGAAAATGTACCTGTGAATAAAAACTGATGTTGTGCCTCCTGCATGGTATTGTTTTCCCCTGGATGACAGAACTAACATTTTAATGGACAGGTGCCATACATCAGATAGTCCTGGGAATTTAGTATAATACATTGACCGTGATGTGATGAGCTGTGCCGAAGTCCACTTTGCTCAGCCATGGCAAATTTATGTCACAAATCTGTATGTATATTTACGATAACTGCTGTATGTGCATGTTGCTGTAGTTAAGTAACAGCTTTGTGGGTCGTTTTTCTTTCTTGTGTGTGTGTGTGTGTGTATTTTTAACCCTTCATTATTTTTGCCCTTTAGCAGGGTAAAGACTCTTCTTCTAATGCAGCACCAGCTCTATTTAGCTCAGGATCAAGATTTCATGGCAAAGAGTCGCCCCCCCCCCCACGCCCTGATTTCTTTAAATTATTTAGAGCTGTATGTTCTTTATTCATGAATGAATCAAGTAGTTTAGTAGCTGAATTTGCCATAAAAAAGTTCTAAACACAAGAGGGAGGGGGAGGGGGAGGGGAGGGAACCCAGCCTCTGTACAATTGGAGTAAACTAGTGCTAATCAAGAGTATCTGAAAATGTAAATAGAAAATTTCTCCCTGGTAGGGTTTAAGATTACTGCACAAGTGCTGCCATGCCAAATAATCAGCTGCCATTCCAGGAAAGCCCCTTATAGGAATGATTGGCAATGGTAGCAAAAGGGCAGGTATGTGTGGGGGCGAGAGAGGTTTCTAAGGAAAAGTATAGTATTTTATAGTGTACAGTCACATGCTCTTTCTCCACGCTGCAAGAGACTATTTGGTGATGGAAACAAAATTTAATTTGCAGGGGTCCCTTGGCACATTCCAGCAAGGTGAGTGGCATTCTGCACGACACCACCGGGGATAGTTTTCATCAGGCTCATACCAGCATGTATGACCAATACTGACAGAAGCCTTGCCTTAACCACTCTTCAGCCATACGGTAAGTTCTCATTTGTTTATTTGATGATGCTTTAGTGTGGCTGTGGACTGAGGGTACTGATACTCAGGTAAGCTTGTTTCCCCTCCTCCCCCAAACTCTTTCTATTATTACTGCATGACAAGTTAATGTTATGGGCAAAGCCTGAGAGGGGCTATGGAAAATGTCCAGAGAGTCTAAATGGAATGAACTATTAAATATTTGTGAGGCAACGGTTGAAAGAGGGGGAAAAAGAAAGGTGTAGTTTGCGCTGGTAGCTGGAGAAGCCAAAGATTTTAATTCAGCATTGTTTATTGTTAGAGTAAATACAAAATCATTTTGGGGACGTCACTGTATCTATATAGCCTTGAGACAAAACACTGGGGATGTGCTAATCGTGTTGGGCTTGGATTCTGTTTACAGCAAAATTAGCAAGTACCTACTTAAACACTAGCCTCAAAGCATCAAACCTCACACAGTATCCAAGCTTATAGGGGGAAAAAATAAAACTGACTGGCCTTCCTTACTCTCATAGAGGGAGTTTAATTTAGTGCCTAGAGAATTAGCTAGGAAATCAGAAATCCTGTGTTTCATTCTTAGCTTTACCAGCAATTCATTATGTAACCTTAGATTCGGGCTAGATTGTGACTTTTACTACAACCCCCTGTGTGCAGGTAAGGGAGCACAAATACACTTTACGCTCCATCTGGGCTGCTTTGGGCCAGGCACACAGGAGTAAGCCAGACTATGCCAGAGCAGGTGGCAGGAAGGGAGCCTTTTCTTCACTCCATCTAATTACTGGACAGTGCACTGAGGTGAGGGATGTAGGTAGTGATTTATGGCTGGTGTAGGCCAGCAGTACCTGTACCATCCATTACTCACCAGGATCAGTGAGGAAATAAGGACTTCCTGGGCCACAATTCTTTTCCTGGGATTCTCTGGGGGCGTTACAGGCAAATACCACCCCTTATTCTGGGCTGTAGCGATGTGACAAAGCCTAGCTTTTAGAAGTCTAGTCTGGTTTTTACAGCCAAAGCTTGCCCAGCGAGATGGGTGGAGTACCAGATATATGCCAAAACAGGGAATCCAGAGACATGAACCAATCAATCCTCCATAAATGTTTTGAACCTCAAAAGTGTTCCTGTTTGGTTCAAATCAAGGCATGTGCAAATCAAGGCAAGTGAAGTCCAGTTCTCATTTTTCCTAAACCACTGTACTTCACACATCCATGACATGTAAGCAAGTATAAGTATTGTCTTCCAAATCCCAGATTCACACGATCCCGTTTAGCATATTTTGGTACTATGCTGAATGTTCACATTTTTTCATTATGAAAATATGTTCAAGATAAAATTGAATTGTAAACAGGTGCACCTCTGTCCTACAAAAGCCAGATCATGCTCATCATGTAGAGCCCCTCCCCTCTCCTAATCAGGATGGGGATGTGTAGGTCTAGGTCACATGGATAGAACTCCAGCTCATGGCCACATAACACTGTACTCTAATTGCTCCCCCTATCATGAAGGACCCAAAGGCTGCCGTACCCAGGTTTGTTGTTTACTTGTTTATTTTTCCAGAATTGCAGTAGAAAAATGTCATCTCCCCTGCTGGGGACAGGTTTTCTGTCTGGTGCCTACGAACAGTGACTGTCAAAATGTGGCTACTTTGCATGTAATGATTTCTGTCTGTGTCTCCGTATGCTGTCATATTGCTTCTCCAGTTCTGGCCAATGGACACATCTCTAGTATTAGGCCAGGGATGGCGAACCAGTGGCTCCGGAGCCACATGCGGCTCTTCAGAAGTTAATATGCGGCTCCTTGTATAGGCACCGACTCCGGGGCTGGAGCTATAGGCACCAACTTTCCAATATGCTGGGGGGTGCCCACTGCTCAACCCCTGGCTCTGCGATAGGCCCTGCCCCCACTCCACCCCTTCCTGCCCCCTCCCCTGAGCCTGCAGTGCCCTCGCTCCTCCCTCTCCCCCGGAGCCTCCTGCATGCTACGAAACAGCTAATCGGGTGGTTCAGGGAGGGAGGGGGAGGTGCTGATCAGTGGAGCTGCCAGTGGGTGGGAGTTGCTGGGGGCTGGGGTGTAGATGGGGAGCTGCTGACATATTACTGTGGCTCTTTGGCAATGTACATTGGTAAATTCTGGCTCCTTCTCAGTCTCAGGTTGGCCACCCCTGCATTAGGCAGTTGACTGGGGGGAGCTCCTCTCTGGTTCCTATTAATTACTGTAGGCCAGCTTAATTATTATCCAGCCCCTTGTGTACTCCTTCATACTTGTGAAAAGTTAGAACTCTACCATTAAAATGCTCCCACATTAGGTAGGTAGCAGTTTACTGCCACTGGTGTTCAAGATGACCACGGGGCAAGGCAAAGGTGAATCAGGACCCTGCACCCTTTTAGAGTCCAAAACTATTTCTTGACTATTCCCTAATGCCCTCTCCTAATTGCATTTTACTTTCTCTGTTTCACTCCCTGGATTGTCCCACTAAATTATAGAGCAGGATCTTGTATCACGCTTTTTTTTATTCGGGGTCAGATCCTCAGGAACGCTTTATCAGAGCCGCAGAACCTGTAATAAACGGAATTATAAAAGCTAGGCTAACATTAAAAAAAATCTTATTAACAAAACATCACTTCACAGAGGTATAAAATAGACTTTAAAGTCTGAACATCTCTATTTAAGATTGAAATGTTGGAGAGCCTCTGAAACTTTGGACTGCCCCAAAACCTTTTTCTTTCTTTCTTTTCCACCAGAAATGCCTTGCCTCAGTTGACGCCTCCTTTTCCACTTTCAGATTTTTTAAAAAGAAATTAAAGACCTTACAAAAGAATTTAAATACAGTGTTCATCATTAAAGACCTCTTTGAAAGCAGCACTAGGAAATGACTATTTTTACATCTTTCACCTTTATTTAGGCTCTCTTTTTATACTATAAAAAAAAAGTTTAAAAGATTTTTTTCCCCTCTATAGCATCTTTGGTACTTGTTTCTTGCTAATGACTCATGATCTTTTAGTGCTAATATTACAATTTGTTTCATAATCTGTAAAGTCCCAGTATGTCTGTAAGGACTGGAGTTAATACATTAATAAGCAAGACCAAGAATTTGAAAAAAAAAGGGAGGGGGGGAGAGGGGGGAGATGCTGAGGCCACAAATAGTTATACTATACCTACATACAATTTTTAAGGTACCAGAATTTAGCACCTGGTCTTACTCCAAGAGCTAATAGTTTTACTTCATGTGCTCATGAATTTACAACTCATCACTCACTTTATTAAATGTGTTTTCTTTACCCTTTATCTCCATTCCATGCACTCCTCCCTTCACTGGCAAAGACATCATATGGTAGCTAGTGGTGACTTCTTAACTCAATAATTAAAAGCCAAAACCATTCTGGACTACCATAATTCCCAGAATTTTGAGGGCAATTAGTTCAGGCAGGATTTAAGGGATACAAAGAATAAATCTCAAAAGGATTGGAGGTCACATTCAGATAAGCATCCACAACTTTGGATATCTGTCCATATTTTTTAAATTCCCCTGCAATCTCAATAGTTACTCACTCTGTCCCCACAACTCTCTAAGAGTCTCCCAGCCCCCCCCCCCACCCCAAAAAAGACCAGACTTGGCTCTTCTATACATGTAGCCAGACCTACCCTTCTCTCTTTGAAGATCTGGTCATAGTGTTAGTCTTCCTCTGGGTGATAGTTGGCAACCCATATAGCTTCTCTCTGAAAATCCTATCTCCTGAGGTTGCAGCCACAGGAGGAGCCAGTTGGGCTCCAGCCTCTTTGATGGGAGCCATGTCTCCTCATTCAAGGCTCAATCCTGAAGTCCTTTACTCACACAAGTCTTCCATTGGCTTCACGGGGAGTGGTGCATGAGAGAGAATCTGCAAGAACAAAGCCTTAAAATTTTGCATGCTCTGGGGCTATAAACACCAGATTGTATTGCATGTCCCAAAGCACAAGAAATTATAATGCTGCACAAGGAGCAGGGCCCAGAAGCATGGCTGCTTGAGCTACTTGACCTCATGAATAGATTGCCAAAACTCAGGAATGTATGAGAAGGACTATGTGCTTCTACCAGAGATTTCTTATCAGTTTGACATCCATAGTTTTGCATTTTTAACAGAAAGGTCGTTACATTTCCAATGAAAAGTTGAAAATCCAAATCTGCAATGGAACTATATCTATTTACATCAGCCAAGGACCTGGATCATTATCAAAAGTGACTAGTGATTTTGGGTGGCCAGCTTGAGACAAGGGGCCTGATTTTCAAAGGGTGGGTACTTCATAATTTCTGAAAATTAGGCCCATTTAAGGTGTCTCAGATTGGACACTCAAAAACTGAGGCATTGGAAATCACTAGTCAATTTTGAAACTCCTGGCTTCCACATTATGACAGACATTATTGTTCAACCACAGAGTTTGGGTTGCAGAGTGGTTCCCATCCTATGTATTTTATTCCCACATAAGAAAACTGAACCAGAATCTGTTAAAATGCTACCAATTTTGATTTCTAGGCAAAAGTAAAACCCCAAAGCAGCTCAGTTGCCTCTGAAGCAGAATGTTAGGCTGGAGGAGACCTCCAGCCTTCTCTGTAGATGTCTATGCACTTGCCAAGTACTGTTGATCTCTGGTGGCCAAATGTCAATGGAAAACACAGTATTTCTCCACCCATCCTTTCCTGGGCACTGCATATTGCAGCACTTCAGAGATGAATCAGCTGTTTTCATGTTACTTTTTATGTAAAAGGTTAATTTATGAGTGGTTATCAGCTTTCAGTATAGCCTTACTGGAAACAAACTTAACTTGAAAGCTGCCCTGATGCCTTATAAACACCCACAAGCATTTTAAGTGGCAGATTTCTTTCAGATTTTAGTAACAAACATCAAATTAGATTCTTATAACAGAAATTAAAACCCTGTAAGAAACTAGGCACCTACCGTGCTTTTGAATGCAGCAGCTGGTGCTCTAATATAAAATGGAAAGATCCAGTGAAAATGCCTGTCAACTGGTCCAGTGACTATCAAATAAAAACAAAAATGGGAAGGAAATTAGAATGCTTTTAACTGCATAGGAAATGTGATGATGCAATTTATGGATTTTTAAAAATGTGAATGCCTGAATGAGTATAAGTGGGTACTTGCTATATATTATTAATGACTGGAACTCCTAATTAGCCAGTCAGAATAATCCATTTTCCATGTCCAACTTGTAAAGTTTCAAACAGCAGTGCTGTTCAGGCAGACTTGGGTGCTCAGCTCCTGTTACCACTAATACAACTGAGGTAGCTACTGTCCTCCTTTGTTAAATCAAATGGATCTGACAACTCCAAACTTGTCTGGGATAAGGAGCTGCAGAATAGTGAAACCTTGAGGGGCACCAAATATCACATGGGCCAGTGTGTTGTCAAGGGTAGCTGAATGCCAAGTATACAGAGGAGCCATGCAATCAGAATTAAAACATGCCCCTGAAGTTGTCTGACTTTAATGTATACATTTTAATTTTCATTTGTCTAATGCACAATTCCAGATGAGTCATTTCTTTGAAACTTGCACTGTATTCTTATGGAAAGTAAGTTGCATTGCTACTATGAATTACTGACATCAAATTTATTGGAGGGGTCTTGCCCAACTCTTTGATGTAAAACAACAGGAGACCCACACTGTATGTTTTCTCTGCTTTGAAGTTTTAGCTCTTCCTGTACTGGTGGCAAACATAATTCAGGAGCCCTACAGGTGAAGGACAAGCAGGACAGCTGCTGAGCCAAAAGGTCCCCTCTCCAGCTCTGTGACAATTCCTTGCAATTTTCCACAAAGCTTCACAAGAACAGACTGTTGCTGAAGAGATGCATGAAACTACTCCCTAGCCTTTGTGGCTAAATAAAGTCAATGAACTGGAAAAGTTATATTGATAAAACTGGCTCCAGTTATCCATAGGGTACATCTTATGTGAACTAGCCAATGATTCATATTTAACCTGATTAAACCTAAATCACCCACTCTTAAGAATTCTAAAAGGAAGACCTGCTTTTGTTAACTAGCCATAAACGTGTACTACGGGAGGTATCCTGGAGTGACTGAGTTGGGTGGAAAATACAGAATCTAACAAAGGAAGATTCTAAATACTGTGAAATTCAATGTAGAGAAAGCCCAATGCAATGTTAAGTGTGCAGAGATAAAATTTTAAAAAGTCAATAGATCAATAGTTGTGGAACATTCTTACAGCAGTGATAATTCAGCTACATTGTATGGATGTATTATTTTGAAATATTTGACACAGCAATGGGAATGCTGTGACTGCTGCTTACTCTACCATACACAATTATTTCTTTGTCACCTTAGTTTGGTTGTTTTTTATTCCCTGTTGTCTTTTGTCAAATGTTTAGATTGTAGGCTCTTTACAGCAGGGACTGTCTTCTTTATTATTTGTGTGTGCAGTGTCTAGGACAATTGGGCTTCGATTCCTGCAGGACTGACTGCATTACAAATAATACATAATGAGAGGGAAAATTTGGCATGTGTGCAAGGTGGGCAAATGAGTGCTGCTGTGGGAATAACTTGCACCTTGCTTGTCTTAAAGAAAAGAAAAAAAAGGAAAATAAATTAAGTGTGCAAACTTAATGCTGCACATTAGCAAAAGGCCATGAATTTTTTAAGTTCAACTCCTCATGTAAATCAGTGAGGATTCCTGCCTCATTGTATGAAATGGCCCCAAATATTTTTCTTTATTTCCCCCCAAAAAAGATTCCCAAAGCCCTTAAGTTATCTAAGAATTTAAGGCAGCATAATCACTATGCTGATTTAAGATCCTTATCCAAAGACCATTGAAATCAATAGGAATTTTTGCATTGACCTCAGATGTCTGATTATTCACTACAAATCACATTTTACAATGTGCAGTGCCCATTTCATGCTATTATTAAATCACATGGTATTGTTTCTGCTTTCTGACTGGATGATTTAAATGTAACTGAGCACTGCAGTGAGAACTGCCAACATTAAAAGATACAATTTGATACTCATATCTTGCTGGACATTAAAGTTAGTTACATAAGTGCCAACTTGAATACGGAATTTTATATTCATTTGTAATATTTGCAATTCATAATTTTGTAGGTTAAGAATAATTGGTTCAAGAAATTAACAAATTTGTAATGAACGAACTGGAGAAATCTGTGGCCTGTTCTGGGACAAAGCAACAGAAAAAAAGATTTACTTTGTCAAATTCCATGCTCAGCTCTGTTAATAAAATATGATGATAAAAAGCAAGCCTTTAACGACTCCTTTAATATCACCTTTCTTAGCAGGCATTTTTATGTAACCCCTTTGGGGTTTAGAGAGCATGGCCCTTCTAAATCTTTTTCCTAGAGGGGATGAGGAGCAGTGAGAGAAAGGAGGGAAACTCAGGGGTGTGGCTCTGAACTCCAGAGAGAGAAGCTGCAGCCTGGGAGGCCCTGGTTGAAGTAAAGCAACGGAGACCCTGCCTGAAGGCTGGGAAGGACAGGGCGGCCGAGCGGGGACACCCCAGGACAGGAGCACTGCACCAGGGGGAATCGCCAGAGAAGGACAGGCCGGAGCTGGACCCAGTCTCGCTGCTGCCCAGAGCTGCATGGGGCTGAGAGTACTGGGGCCTGTGACTCTGCACTGGGAATAAGGAGGGAGGCTAGAGCTAGTTACAAGGGGGGGTGGTCGCTCTGTGTGGCTGTGCAGAGAACGGCAGAAGAGGGCACCGGAGGGGTTTGTTGGGGAAAGTTCACTGGCGCCAAAGACGACCAGGAGCACCCAAGGCTCAGCACTGGACTGGAACTTTGCTCGGGACTCCTGAACTCTGTGCGCAGACACATTGCTCGGTGTCTGCCCTTTCACACAGTGCTACCCCGGCCTGTGGGGCCTTGGTTTGAATGCAACCCTGTTCTATTGCTCCCCCTGTACTTCCCCTTGTTGCTTTTCTCCTATCATCGCTCTGTAAATAAATATCTCCCTTTGTTATATCCATTGTACTTTTCCTGTCGGTGTCCATGTTCCTTCGGGGGGGGGGAGGGTTGGAACAGGTGCCCCTGGGGGGAAGGGATTTTTCCTGCTGCATTCCTGTGCGCGCTGTCTCTTGGCCAGAGCTGTCTGCAGAACAGACTCCATCTTGGCCACGAGGGCGCTAAAATTACACTTGGTGGCCCATATGGGGACTTTGCTGTACACACCCACACACACATATCTACATTGCGCACCCAGGGCTCTCCTTCACAGAGCAAAGAAACTCCTGAGTGACTTTCATCTCAGTTAAAAACAAACAAACAAAAAATGGAGAGGGGATTACTGGAAGACCTGTACCCTCAGGGAGGATGATTATGAGACCTGAAGGGATTTTATAGTGCCACTTGTCCAAGAGTGGGAATGCTCTGATGCTGAGAAGCGGAAACGTGTGCTTGAAAGTCTGAGGGGGACCTGCCATGTGAATTGTCCGAGCCCTGAAAGATTCCCAACCAGCTGCCACAATGCAAGACTAACCACTCTTGAGAGTGTCTACAGTGCTACTGATAGCAATGAAGACCTGTATTATCCGCCATACCTATCAGGAGCCCCACAAACGATTGTCGGATTTCATCAGGAGACTAGAGGATTTGCTACAGCAGGTAGTGCGGAAGGAGGGCATCCCCACAAAGCACATTGATTCTGCTAGGTTGAACCATATCCTTCAGGGCACCCAACAAGGTGGGTTGATGTTGTGGCAACTACAGCTGAGTGAGCTGGTCCAAAACCCACCCCTGTTCCACAAGCTCATTTGAGAGATACGTGAAGAGGAGGAGCGATTGTTGCAAGTGGACGCAGTGGTGCAGCTGAAGAAGGCAGGGAGTCACACCACCACAGTGCTTGGAGAGATGGAAGAGACCCCGTCAGTGGCAGTGGCACTGAGAGATTTGACTCGAGAAGTGGCCATGATGAAGGCTCAGGGACATACTGTGCCATCCTCAAGAGGGGAGAGTAGCAGGTGGGCTGATAGCCGGCGAGGAGGTTTCTGTTACAACTGTGGGAGAGATGGTCACTATGTCTTGGACTGCCAAAACAAGACAGATTATGCAAGGGTATATCAGAGATTGCAACAAACCATTAGGGAGCTTCAGGGAAAAGCCAACAGGTCTTGGGAAAGGACCAACCCAAGACCCTGAAATTCCAAGACTCCCCAGAAAAAAACCACAAACAGGGGTTACATTTATATAACAAGTTATAAAGTTTAGCAATAAGAAGTTTATGTTCTATCTTGTTTGTGTTGTAGTTTGCTTAGTGTTCAGTGCAGTGGGCCTATGGTGTAGAACAGGAATAACTCCCCTGGTGTGAGAGGAGACTTTAACCCTCAGCATTCTGTCTCTGAATTCTATCCATTATTGTCTGTTTGTTGTATATTCTGATACTACAATGAGGAAGTCCCCGTTCCTACTCATTCTTTGATCCCTTTTAGAGAGAGACAGTGTCAGTCTCGCAGGTAATGCAAAGAAATGCAAAATTCATGATTTGATGGCCAAACTGCATTTCATTTAATAAGTTCTTCCCATTGCAGCCTGCTGAAGTATTTAAAACCATTGCTTTCTTTGGTAAAACTCTGACATGATCTTTGCTCCCAGGCTACTTATTACTTTTGTTGTTGCTGTTGCTAAGCACAGGCATCTTTTACTTCACTATCATCTAATGTTTTAACCATTGTTGCATTTTGGACCAGCAGAAATATTTGCTTCATATTCTTCATTATGTGGAAAAGAGTATCAGTATAAGGTGAAAAGAAAAGGAGTACTTGTGGCACCTTAGAGACTAACAAATTTATTAGAGCATAAGCTTTCGTGAGCTACAGCTCACAGACTAACACGGCTGCTACTCTGAAAAGTATAAGGTGAATCATCTTGAAGAGTGATTTAACCCACTTGCCCTTAGCTTTCAATGGAGAATTTATTGAACAATTCACAAAAATTCCTAAGAGTTGTATTATAATTTGAGCCAGGGTACTGGAAGGCCGCATCATTTAAGCAGTGGCACTTGTATCTAGAGATGTGCCAGACGGATTTAAAAATAAGCCTTGTTTTTATTTTAAAGGTGTATTTTAAGTTAGCAGACTAGTGCTGTCAAAGAAGCAAATTCTTTGGGGGAAATAGCTCCTAAGAACAAACGAAGAAACAAAAACCTCAATACAAGTAGTAATATTATTGATGGGGACAAGAGGATAGAGGGGAAAAGCAGAAAGGAGTTAAACCAAGGAGTTAAACCAAGAACGAATTAGTCACCTCTAAACATCTTGTATAGTCATTTTCACGTGAACATCATGCAAGTGCCATCTTTCTGACATAGGGGTGTTTCACACTGAATTTGTGGTTGTATAAGTAACTGCACAAGGTGTGAGGCAACAGAGATTCAGACCCATAGTCTATAATCAGGCAAAACCACCATTGACTTAATGGGAGTACTGTCTGCATTAAGTCTGAAGAATTTGGGCCATAGATTATTCATTTAAATAATATGAAAATAGAAAGAGGGAAAGAGAGACACAGAATAGCCGAAAGAGTGACAGAAAGACAACTCAGTCACCGTTCCTGCTCAGACTGCATTTTCTTCTTGTTCTTCACCAGGGATAAAGTAGGAATCCCTCATAACATTACCCTTCTCTTGAACTAAACCTTTTAAGAGAATACAAAGCTTTTATCTTTTCTTCCCTAGTCATTTATCCAGTTCCTGCTCTGACCAGGACCCAGTATCAAAATAGCAAAATTGCATAAGAAAGTTTTCCCTCACAGTATTAAGTGCCTGACAGTACTTCTAACTTGACAGGATGCAGGAAATATCTGAAATCTCCTGAGAGAGTCTGGTTTTGGGAAACTGTCCAGGCCAGAAGTCTAAGTCTAATTTCAACTCTAATCAGTCAAAATGGGAATGACCCAATAGTAGGGTTACATTAGTGTAAACCTGGCATGAGATCAGAATCAGATCTCAAGTGTGGATTCCAAAAAAGTTTGGATAAATATCTGTATTTTGGATGCCCTTCTAAACTGAATTTTTGTGAAATGTTCTTCATCATTACCTTACTACTCCTATAGAAAGGGGCAGGTTCCAGGCATGCTTATGTGACAAAAGTAAATAGCTTGTTAATATTGGAGGGCCTGATCCACCAGTTTTACATTTAATTCAGCAGAGATATTTCCCTTTCGTACACTGAGGCAAACCAGGAATTAGAGGTCCACTTTCTCTCACTGTATTCCTCATTTAGGGTATTTATTACATATTGTATAGGCCAATGTCACACATTTAGGCCCTGATGAATTGGGAGCTATGGGTTTTCAGTCCTGCTCATTTATATAATGTATATTCCATTTAGTGCTCTCTAGATTTATACTCAAAGTCCCAAATCCTTCTTCTCTTTCTTGTTCACCAACAGCCACTGCTACCTCCTTAAAATTTCCTTCCAAGCATAGTGTGGGGAAAATACTCTGATTAGTATGAGAAAAGGAAATGCTGCTCAGGAAAAAGATAGGAAAAACTGGGGCGAAACACATTATAAGTTAAGAATACTCACTTAACCAGTTGGAAAAGCAGGAGATGCAGCAAGCAGCAGTCAGTTGCAAAATTGCCCCTTTAGAGATGCAGCTGCTAAGCTCTACCCAATTTAAAAGGACAGCCCTAGAAAAGCATCCTGGGGAAAAGTTCCTGTTGGAGAGAAGTCCTGACCTGAGGAAGGTTAGTAGGATCAAAGGGAATGACTGCATCTGTGTTGTACATGTCACTGCTACATTTCGCTAGTTAAATAAATAGATAGACAAATGAGCCAAATCCTCGGCTAAAGCAAATCAATGTAGCTCCATTTGCACCAGTGGAGGGACTGTCTTATTATAAATAAATGAAGCTTAAATAAAAAAAAAACAATCAAACCCAAACTGATAACACAAGCAAACCTAATGGTAAATACTGCTTGGAATATTTGATGGTTTATTTCCCTTTTCATACTTTTTTTAATTAAACCTGGAAAATTGGTTTTTCACAAATAAATGAATGAATGAAACCTATTCAGTTAGCATCATATAAATAGAAAATAATAAACCTAGCAAAGTTTATTGCTTTTCTTTTATAAATCTAGGGCAAATTATCTAACCACTACATTTGCTCCAGGATTCAGGAATCTGTGATCAGAAACAACTGTCTAGCATCCAAAACGTGCATGTATTCTGGTCTAAATCAGACCATGTCCTTTTTTCTTCCCTCCTAGTTATTACATCTTCATATATCTGAACCTTTATTAGCCTACAGGCCTGAGTAGGAAGAAGACTTTATCTGGGTTCTATAGGAATCCTTTAGGTTTACAGGGGCATGGTTAATACCCAAAGCTTTCAACCCCAAGTTTTAAAAATAATCATGAATTAGTCCTCCCAAAGTCATGAGATTGGCTTAAAAATAATATATTTTTAAAAAGAATTAAAAATGTTGGTTCTATTTATTTACTTTTTGGTCCCTGAGGCTTTAGGATAGACTTGGCACAGATTTTCAAGCTTTTCTTTGCAACCACGAGGTCTAAAAGGTTACATTTTAAATGAAAGCTAAGATTCTCCTCCACTCACCTAATTCCAGGAACTTGGGTTTTAAGAAAATCACCAACTATTGTGAGAATTGGCAGCAGTGGGTTAAATAACTATTACAATGTATCAACATATTTTAGAAGTCTGTATAAGTCTGTATAAGGCTGTTAAACAGCAGCAAAAACTGTGTGTGTGAATCTTTCAACATCAAGTGATTCCTGGAAACCCATTTAACTACTCTGTTCCTAAAAGTTCAAAGAGAGTTTCAAGATGGAATAAATCTGCTCCCTCCCCGCAAGCCGAACATCACAGCAAAGTTCTAGGCAAGGTGAGGTTTGACACATTTGTGTCCACTCTCAGAAGATGGCATTGATTCACTACTATGCCAGAATCAGAAGTGGGATTAGTGGCCATATTTTCATGCACCATATGACCTTTTCCCAAAGAATATGGTTCCAACTAGAATTGCACTAGCAAACTGTAGCTTCTGGTTATTCACAAATATTCAGATAGAGCAAAAAAGGCTGTACCATCTTTGATGACAAGTTTGTGGATGCAAACAAAATTAATTGCAAACTGCTGCTCACTCAGTAATGCAAATCAAACAAACTGAGGCTCAGTTCAAGTGCCTTTTGAGGTTCAAGTCAAATATTTCACACACCAATAGCTTTTCGTTCATTATATTCTTTGATTTTGTCTCACCACCCCACCCCCAGCTACTGAACCTTCTCTAGCAACTATAAAAGATCTTCAACAATACCAATTTTTTATTCAAGCAACCACATTGCTGTGTCTAACAAATCCATGCAAAACCCCAACATGCACAGAGAAATCGGGAAGCTGACTCTGACCTCACTTACGCCCAGGACTAACAAGGCATCATCATTGTGCACACAAAAGGGAAACATTACTGAGTATGAAAAGGGGTCTTTAACCTAGGAGAGAAAGGCATAACAGGAACTAGTGACTGGAAGTTAAAGCCAGACAAATTCAACTTAGATATAGGCACACTTTTTTAACAGGAATGCTGATTAATAATTGCTAGTAACTACTAAATGGTGTGGTGGATTCACCATCTCTTGAAATCAAACACGTTATTGGACACAATACATGGGTGACTACGTTAAATTCTAAAGTATGTGATACACAGAAAGTCAGACTATGTGATCTAATGGTCCCTTCTCGTCTTAGAATCTATTAATAAATGAACCACCTTATGATTTAGCAGTTTAGCTTCTTTCACACATTTTAGAAAGGTTATGTGTTGTAATTCCTAGTGGAAAAGCACAGCATTTGTGTTTCAGTAACAGCAACAGCAGAACTATATAGAAGAGTTATACTTGATTGGATCACCTGTTCTGCATCTAACAATAGTGGCTTGTCTCCGATGCTTACGTGGAAGGCAAAAACCTGTATACTACAATTTGATAATTTGTGCAGTGCTTTCCATGAGATGTGGAAGCAAAGCAAAATGCTGGAGGATTTCACCAAAAATGTCTTTGTATTGGCTGATGTGTCAGGGAAAATAAGATTCAAATAACTGTGAAAGAGGCAAAAATTCACATACACATTTTAAAGTTGGAGGCAAATTTTGAACAGATGAAGCAAGAGCAGAATCATGAAAGACCACGAACAAAATTTTACTCTCTTGTTCTCACACCTGCATAGGGAAGGAAACTCTGGGAGATACAGAGGAATACAGGGAATTTTCTTCAATTTATTGGAAGGGTTTAGGTCCCGAGAGAAGGCAAGGGATTGTCAGGGTGGAGAAAACCCAATCCTATCCATGGTCTGGCCCTAAATACTGCTCCTATGCTTTCCCTCTTCCTGGAGCTGTGCTGTTGTATCAGTTGCCATCTTGGCAGACATCAGGCGATTGACCTGAATACTTCCAGACCTAAAGGTATGAGTGAGTCTCTACAACTTAAGCTAAAGAGCTAACCTCCCTCCGTGAGGGCTGTATAAGACTTTACATCCTCTGTGTGTCAAGCACCAAAGGGGACACATAACACTCCCTGGCCAGTGAACTGCAATGTCACTAGCCACCACATTATGACTGTTCAAAATTCCTCCATTCTGAAAGGGATGCAGTCATGTAGCCTAGTCTGCACTGAAGCCGCAAGAATTAAGGAGGGGGAAGCAAAGTGGCTATCCAGTTCTCTGGAGCAGAGATTGTCTCTCATGCTCCTTACCCACAATCCCAACCTGTCAAGATCCCACTGAAGTGGAATTCCATTGAAGGGGCTTCTCACTGAGAACCCATAGAAGGGGTTCTGTAGGACTGGGGACAGGTGGCAAGAGAGATGACGTGCAGGAGGTGCCATTCCCTCATCACTACACATTCCTTGGTCAGATCTGAATCCCTTCCTTAGAGAGAAGTGAAGAGGATGATCCAGCCTAAACTAAGGAAAGGCAAGAAAAAAAATCATACAAAACTCTCTATTGGTAAAAATCTGATCCATCAAATGATAGTGGATCAAAGACAATCTGCAGCCCAGGGAAGGGAGAAATGAAGATTAAAACTCAGTACCAGACATAGTAGTTACACAAACCTGAATCTTGATTCTGGATTCTTTATTTGACACTGAATCTACTTACAAAGTGATCTCCCCATGCCGACCCCTGCCCAAGAACCTTCAAGTTAACTTGCTGATGCAAAAGTCTGGGCACCTTCTAATCTAATAAAAAAACATAACACACAGCCAGTAAATACACCCTTTTGTCTCTGATGCATGTCATGAAATTGAAGTAAATAGATTTTAAACTCTAGCATTACAGACGATGAGATTAGAAAGCCATTAGTAGCCATACGAGTATTAAAGCACTGGGCACCAAAAGGCCGTTATGGAAAAAATGTCTTGACCAGATAAAAACATATTGATATCATCCTTCTTCTATTATTCAATAAAGTGTTTTATTTTAAGCCCTGTTTTTTGTGTGCTATCCCTTGGTGTAATGGATCAAATAAAAGAAAAAAAAACTTTCTAGAGTTCTGGTCCTTTTATACAGTGAGGGAAGCAAAGAGAATTGTTTTATTAACAGTATGTAACTGCTGTAATAAGGTTTAAAAGTTTTGGTCAAGCAAATAATGTCACAGTTTAAGATTCCCTTCCATCCAATAATCATCGTTCTCCTTTCCCTTGAATCCTCACCCTCTCTCTCTCTTTTCAAACTAGAAACATGGGGCTTGATTGTGCCATTCCATTTCGCAACCAGGAGAATGGGGAGGGCAGATCCTGAACCGGTGTCAAGCTGCCTAGTTTCGTTGAAGTCAATGGCAGTAGCCTGATGTACATCAGTTAAGGGTCTGGCCCAAATTATGGAATGATACAAGATACACACAAAATATGCTGCTACAGAGGAGTTCAACTTCAAGCCACTCATCCTTTTAAATAGCACCTATGTATATGTTTTCACAGGAAGCAGTGGGCAGTGTTTAAAGGAAGTATGCTGTCAGCACCAAATCACAAGTAATTTACAGGTAATGACAGCAACGCAAGCAGATGCTGTGATGTAATATGTGTGTAATGTAGCAGAGGAACTGGACAGGCCATATAGTGCTGTCTGTAGGCAATACTGGAAGTTGGCCCAATTACAAAGGGATGATGTAAGCTTTCTGTGGCAAAGCAATGGGCAAAGTTGGGCATGACTGGAATGCAGGATGCCCATAATGAGGAATATGTTCTGGTTGGCAGCCACTAAAGACCTGGGGAAGCAGACTATTCAGACATAATGGCTTTCACACTCCAATTCTACAACCCTGTAACTCTATGACATTATGGCTGCATGGCCCAATGCCCCTCCTATTCATGGGTACATCACAACCCATGGTAAATATAATTTGAAAAAAGAAATATTAGGAAGCCATTAAATACCATTTGTAGCTGTCTTTTAACGCAATTTAGCAGCTGTAAACATGTCGGTCAGTGTTATGTGACCAAACAGCAAGTGTTCTGAAGAACACCAATGGTCTGTGGACCATGGTTAGAGATCCACTATGCAAGTACATTGCTATTGTGCCCGACTGCACAACAACATAAAAAAAAGTTGTCCTTTTTCATTGAAATTTAAAAAGAAATCATATTAAATGTCAGCAACCCCACTCTTATTTGTTATAATATTTAAACTTTGGGCCTAAACTACTTCATATTGCCCTTTTAAATAGTGGAAGGTACATGATTAAGTTAAGACTGTAAAAGAGATGCACTGTGTTTGTGTGTATATGAAAGACTGGGCAAGGTGACCATGTGGATAGACTACACCGGATGCCATCTAAAGCATGGAGGGTTGGCCAAAGAGATTCACTATGTTGGGGTGGTTGTGACTACATCTTTGTTTAGAGGTTATCCCTCTGGAAAATAAATAAATAGGGACTCTATACTATAGGAAACTGGCCACATTACCTACTCATACAATACCTGTTCTCTCTCTCTCTCTCTCTCTCTCTCAACAGTGTCTGTTCCACAACATGTCCAACCTACAAGGTTTATCTAAACTGCATCTACTACAAATAAATACAAGAACTATTAGTACAAAATTATATATAATTTGTATGCTGATACACTAGTATTAACCCAGAGAAACTCCATTGGTTTCAATGGATTTGCTCTATATTTACACTACAATACTAAAGATGAGAACCTGTCTTAAAGCTTAGGGGGGAAAACAGTTAGATCATATTAATAGAAATATCTTCATATGAGAGAGAGAGAAATGTATAGATTACAAAGTAAGAAAAAACAATTTGACTGTATATCAGGCTCATTCTTATATTAATAAGCAAATCTCTGATCCTGGAAAGACTTCTATACAAATGTCACTTTACACATGTGAGTGGTCCCACTAAATAGGACTGGAGCCTAAGGCACTCACTTCTGTGTCACGTACATTTTCTTTTTAAAAAAAAATCAATAACAATTTCCAACTATTTGTCTTATTTCAAGTACTTTTACATGTTTCCCCTATGGTTTTATGAATTGTCAGGGATCCCTATGGGCTCTGAGTTGTGTCATCAATATTTGCGGGGCAAGAAATGCCTGCCAGCTTTGGTCACAGATTCACAGGAAAATGAATACATCCACAACTGAGTTCAAGTGATGATGGCATCTGGCTTACTCATTTTCACAGCACCCTTGCACTGTACCCCACTGGCTTCCTCCTCTACACCATTTTGTCATGTGGCTTGTTTAAAAATAAAAGCCTGAAGTTTCAAGACCTACTGTGGCATGCAATGAGGCACACGGGGAAAAAAAAACTACCTGAGTGAAAGCATCTGAGAGAAACATTTGCAGCTGCGGTAATGCTGGAGAGTTTGAGGTACTCCGTTTGTTACTACCCTACGAGGCCATGGGAGAAGTCTGCTAATTTATACAAAACCTAATCGCGTCCTTTTACAATATAGAACAAACAACAATTATATAAATGCCTAACACAGATTAGGGACAAGTAAACTGGCTCAGAAAAATAAGAAAAACGCTTGGACTAGTTTTTAGTACCAAACCTGATTTCAGTCTTTTTTTCTGAGGTTGAGAAAATCTTGAATGGTTTTTATGTGTTCCTCTTTTTTGTATCTCTGCATTGCTGGGTTTAAGGAGGGACTGAAAAGAGAAGTACCACTAAGCTCCTCAGGTTTCCAGTACAATTTTCTAGACCCAGAACATTCTAATAGTTCAGAGACAAATCTCAACTTCTGCACAGGTCCTTAACACCTACTCTTCAGTGTTTTGCTCAGCTCTAGCAGAGATTGGATTTGTGTTGGGTGACTCACACTTGTATATTTTTTAGGATGACAAGGTGTGTGAGGTAATATCTTTTATTGAACCAGCTTCTGTTGGTGAGAGAGACAAGCTTTCGAGCTTACAAAGAACTCTTCTTCAGACCTTGGCTTTCTAATTACCTGGGACCAATATGGCTACAACACTAATATATGTTTTAGGATGGCCTTTAAACTTGTTTTAGCTATTTCCCTCTACCTATGCAGTTTATTATTATAGCGCTTTTCCAGTAGTTTACAGATATGAAAGTCTATCCTCAGATCTTGATGCCATATTCATGCTTAGTAGCACTTCACTTCACAATCAGTTCCAGGGAAGTCAGAGGGACCACTTGTGGAGTAAAATGTTTCTCAACATGAGCCAACATATCAGATCTAGTCCAGTGAAAGCTGGGGTCACTTGAAGACTACTTGTCCTACAGTACAAGGACACCAGAGGATGATCACCACTTTAGTAACATATTGTCCTGTATCAAAAGAAAACTGAACAAAAGGAATAATGAGGAAATAAAGAAAAATATAGTGAGACAACGAAAGGAAAGCAAGCAAGAGGAGAAACAGGTAGGGTGAAAGGGGGAAGGGATACTAAATAAGGTTTCTCTCACTTCTATCCTGAGGACCTATAATAAAATATGACCATTAAGGAAAACAAATGCAAAGTACTACACGTAGGAAGGAATAATCAATTGCACAAACACAAAATGGAAAATGACTGCTTAGGAAGGAGTATTGCAGAAAAGAATCTGAGGATTATAGTGGATCACACACTAAATATGAGTCAACAATGTAATAACACTTTGCAAAAAAAAAAACCCTGAACATAATTCTAAGATGTATTAGCAGGAATGGTGTAAATAAGACATAATTCTTCTATTTTACTCAGCACTGACTGGCCTCAACTGGAGTTTTGTGTCCAGTTCAGGGCACCACACTGCAGGAAAGATGTGGACAAATTAGAGAAAGCCCAGTGGAGAGCAACGAAAAGGATTAAAGGTCTAGAAAACTGGACTCATGAGGAAACACCAAAAAAATTGGGATTTTTTTAGACAAGAGATGAGAAAATTGAGGGGGACATAGATTCATAGATACTAAGGTCAGAAGGGACCATTATGATCATCTAGTCTGACCTCCTGCAAAACACAGGTCACAGAATCTCACCCACCCACTCCTGCAAAAAAACCTCTCATCTATGTCTGAGCTATTGAAGTCCTCAAATCATGGTTTAAAGACTTCAAGGAGCAGAGAATCCTCCAACAAGTGACCCGTGCCCCATGCTACAGAGGAAGGCGAAAAACCTCCAGGGCCTCTTTGAATCTGCCCTGGAGGAAAATTCCTTCCCGACTCCAAATATGGCGATCAGCTAAACCATGGGCAAGCATATAGGCAAGATTCACCAGCCAGATACCCAGGAAAGAATTTTCTGTAGTAACTCAGATCCCACCCCATCCAACATCCCAACACAGGCCATTGGGCCTATTTACCATGAATAGTTAAAGATCAATTAATTACCAAAATCATGTTATCCCACCATACCATCTCCTCCATAAACTTATCGAGTTTAATCTTAATGATAACAGTCTTTGTCAAAAAGAAAAGGAGTACTTGTGGCACCTTAGAGACTAACAAATTTATTTGAGCATAAGCTTTCATGAGCTACAGCTCACTTCATCGGATGCATCCAATGAAGTGAGCTGTAGCTCACGAAAGCTTATGCTCAAAAAAATTGTTAGTCTCTAAGGTGCCACAAAGTACTCCTTTTCTTTTTGCGAATACAGACTAACACGGCTGCTACTCTGAAACCAGTCTTTGTCAAGGTTCCTTCCCCACTCTGAACTCTAGGGTACAGATGTGGGGACCTGCATGAAAGACCTGCTAAACTTATTCTTACCAGCTTAGGTTAAAAACTTCCTCAAGGTACAAACTTTGCCTTGTCCTTGAATCCTATGCTGCCACCACCATGTGTGTTAAACAAAGAACAGGGAAAGAGCCCACTTGGAGACGTCTTCCCGCAAAAATATCCCCCCAAACCCTACACCCCCTTTCCTGGGGAAGGCTTGACAAAAAGCCTCACCAATTTGCATAGGTGAACACAGACCCAAATCCTAGGATCTCAAGAACAATGAAAAAGCCATCAGGATCTTAAAAGAAGAATTTTAATTAAAGAAAAAGTAAAAGAATCACCTCTGTAAAATCAGGATGGTAAATACCTTACAGTGTAATCAGATTCAAAACATAGAGAATCCCTCTAGGCAAAACCTTAAGTTACAAAAAGACACAAAAACAGGAATCTACATTCCATTCAGCACAGCTTATTTACCAGCCATTTAAACCAAAGGAAATCTAATGCATTTCTAACTAGATTACTTACTAACTTTACAGCAGTTCTGAAGAGCATTCCTGATCTGTTCCTAGCAAAAGCATCACACAGACAGACAGACTCTTTGTTCCCCCCCATCACCAGCTTTGAAAGTATCTTGTCTCCTCATTGGTCATTTTGGTCAGGTGCCAGCGAGGTAATCTTAGCTTCTTAACCCTTTACAGGTGAAAGGGTTTTTCCTCTGGCCAGGAGGGATTTTATAGTTCTGTATACAGAAAGGTGGTTACCCTTCCCTTTATATTTATAGGTTTCAGAGTATCAGCCGTGTTAGTCTGTATTCGCAAAAAGAAAAGGAGTACTTGTGGCACCTTAGAGACTAACAAATTTATTTGAGCATAAGCTTTCGTGAGCTACAGCTCACTTCATCAGATATATTTATGGCAGTCTTCAATACATAAAAGGTTGCTATAAAGAGGAGGGTGACCAATTGTTCTCCTTAAGCACTGCGGACAGAACAAGAAGTAAAGGGATTAAATTGCAGAAAGGGAAATTTAGATAAGACATTAGGAAAAACATCTTAACTATCAGGGTAGTTAAGCACTGGAACAAATTACCTAGGGAGGTTGTGGAATCTCCATCACTGGAGGTTTTTAAAAGCGGGTTAGACAAACCTCAGTCCCGTCTCAGTGGGACTCCCCAAGGTCCCTTCCAGACCTACATTTCTATGATTCTGTGGTTACTTATTTTTCCTTCTGCTCCCAGTCACTTTGCTAGGCATGATGAGATATTTTTTGTTTGTTTTTTCCTTTAGAAATCTTAATAGCTCTTTGACTGGACCGCCTTACTTTTACAATGTTACTTGACCTGTTCGATATTTTTCCTTTTCCTTTTCACTCACACCCGCTGGAGACATTGTTTTAATCCCTTTGTGCTTTTGTAACTTAACCTCTGATTGCAGTTGGCCATTCTGCAGACAGTACCTTTCTTTTTCTATTCAAATTATATTCCTGATGGCTGTGACGTGTCACTGAGCTTCTCCTTTATCCTTCTACCGTGATCTTCAATGATGTCTTTTTTTAATAGAGCTGCAATAAAGTTACAAAACTCTTAATATCAATTTAAATTATTGTAACTTTGATTTATGGCTGTAAACACAAATATCTACAAAAGACTCTTATAATATTATGGGCCTGAGCCATCCTGTTAAACAGATGAAAGAACAAAACAATTGGGCCAAATCTTTAAGTGGTATAAATCAATGTACCATTGATTTTAATGGAGCTACACTGCTTTACACCAGCTGAGAGTTGACTTTGCACTCTTAATTGTCTGAAAAAGTTGAGCCCCAATTCTATTAGAAACACTGTTGACCATTAAAACTTGCCTGCTGACTTGTTAAAGCAGTTTATTTTTCTCAGTATTTGCAATATTAATATAATATTAATTGATATTCTTTATAGCACCTTTGTAGAGGAAATATGTCTATCTATTGCTGAACAGGATGGACCATACTGAGCTACTGAATTTAAAGCAACTAGTTTCAATGGGGTGGTTTATTTGCTTAAAAAAGAAACCCAACAATGTCATGGAGGTAGAGAGTGACCAAATTAAAAGTAATTTTTCATTGGTGAACTGTGCTATTTTTCTTAAAACAAATAGAGATGAATTTTAACAAAAAAAAGTTTTCTTCAAACATCATAAACTTTCCAATAGAATTAACAAGAGAAGCTTTTCGCCTTCTTTTGCACGATGGGGCATGGGTCACTTGCAGGCTTCAACTAGTGTAAATGGTGGATTCTCTATAACTTGAAGTCTTTAAACCATGGTTTGAGGACTTCAGTAACTCAGCCAGAGATTAGGGGTCTATTATAGGAGTGGGTGGGCAAGGTTCTGTGGCCTGCAATGTGCAGGAGGTCAGAGGAGATGATCACAATGATCCCTTTGGCACTTCAAGTCTACGAGTAAGCTTTTTGTACATTCAAGGCCAGATTGGGAAATCTGACATTATTCACATTAATTTAGAAAACTTAAATGCACATTCATGAGGTTTTTTTAAGTGATAACTTTTCCAAAATTTTGAAAGCATTAAAGGCTGGATCCTCAGCTGATGTAAATTAGCACAGTTGTATTGAAATCAATCAAGCTATGCTGGTATAAGCTGGTTGAGGATCTGGTTCATGCTGTTTATCATAGGAGATTTTTCACAATAAATCCTAAATCTGGAGGACAGAGCTAGTAATGCGACTAAATCACTTAGAAACTTTTGAAAACCCTGCCCTTAAATCTCTTCTGGGAGCTGCTTTCACAGCTATAGTCCCTTGACTTAGAAAACTTTGCCTCTGACATTCTGCACCCTGCACTGTGGCTAAACAACAAAGTAAAAGAAGTGGTGGGAGGCAAAAAGTGGAATTTAAATCCTTTAAAAAGTGGAAGTTAAATCCTAGTGAGGAAAATAGAAAGGAGCATAAACTCTGGCAAATGAAATGTAAAGATATAATTAGGAAGGCCAAAAAAGAATTTGAAGAACAGCTAGCCAAAAGACTCAAAAAGTAATAGCAATTTTTTTTTAAGTACATCCAAAGCAGGAAGCCTGCTAAACAACGGGCACTGGATGATCAAGATACTAAAGGAGCACTCAAGGATGATAAAGCCATTGTTGAGAAACTAAATGAATTCTTTGCATCGGTGTTCACGGCTGAGGATGTGCGGGAGATTCCAAAACCTGAGCCATTCTTTTAAGGTGACAAATCTGGGGAACTGCCCCAGATTGAGGTGTCATTAGAGGAGGTTTTGGAACAAATTGATAAACTAAAAAGTAATAAGTCATCAGGACCAGAGGGTATTCATGTAAGAGTTCAGAAGGAACTCAAATGTGAAATTGCAGAACTAACTGTAGTCTGTAACCTATCATTTAAAACAGCTTGTGTACCAAATGACTAGAGGATAGCTAATGTGATGCCAATTTTTAAAAAGGGCTCCAGAGGTGATCCCGGCAGTTACAGGCTGGTAAGCCTGACTTCAGTACCGGGCAAACTGGTTGAAAAGGTAGTAAAGAACTAAATTGTCAGACACATAGATGAACATAATTTGTTGGAGAAGAGTCAACATGGTTTTAGTAAAAGGAAATCATGCCTTAACAATCTACTAGAATTCTTCGGGAGGGGGGGTCAACAAGCATGTGGACAAGGGGGATCCAATGGATATAGTGAACTTAGATTTTCAGAAAGTCTTTGACAAGGTCCCTCACAAAAGGCTCTTAAGCACTGTAAGCTATCACGGGATAAGAGGGAAGGTCCTCTCATGGATTGGTAATTGGTTAAAAGATAGGAAACAAAGGGTAGGACTAAATGGTCAGTTTTCAAGATGAGGAGAGGTAAATAGTGGTATCCCCCAGGGGTCTGTACTGGGACCAGTCCTATTTAACATATTCATAAATAATCTGGAAAAAGGGGTAAACAGTGAGGTGGCAAAATTTGCAGATGATACAAAACTACTCAGGATAGTTAAATCCCAGGCAGACTGAGAAGCACTACAAAATGATCTCTCAAAACTGGGTGACTGAGCAACAAAATGGGAGACGAAATTCAGTGTCGATAAATGCAAAGGAATGCACATTGGAAAACATAATCCAAAGTATACATATAAAATGATGGGGTCTAAATTGGCTGTTACCACTTAAGAAAGAGATCTTGGAGTCATTGTGGATAATTCTCTGAAAACATCCACTCAATGTGCAGCGGTAGTCAAAAAAGCGATCAGAATGTTGGAAATCATCAAGAAAGGGATAGATAATAAGACAGAAAATATCATATTGCTTCTATATAAAACCATGGTGTGCCCACATCTTGAATACAGTGTGCAGATGTGGTCACCCCATCTCAAAAAAGGTATATTGGAATTAGAAAAGGTTCAAAAAAGGGTAACAAAAATGATTAGGGGCATGGAATGGCTGTCATATGAGGAAAGATTAATAAGACTGGGACTCTTCATCTTGGAAAAGAGATGCCTAAAGGGGGAATATGATAGAGGTCTATAAAATCATGACTGATGAGGAGAAAGTAAATAAGGAAGTGTTATTTACTCCTTCCCATAACATAAGAACTAGGTTTCAGAGTGGTAGCCGTGTTAGTCTGTATCAGCAAAAAGAACTAGGAGTACATGTGGCACCTTAGAGACTAACAAATGTATTTGGGCATAAAAATGAAGTTAATAGGCAGCAGGTTTAAAACAAAGAAAAGGAAGTATTTTTTCACACAACACACAGTCAACCTGTGGAACTCCTTGCCAAAGGATGTTGTGAAGGCCAAGACTATAACCGGGGTCAAAAAAGGACTAGATAAATTCATGGAAGATAGGTCCATCAATGGCTATTAGCCAAGAGGACAGGGATGGCGTCCCTAGCCTCTGATCACTTGATGATTACCTGTTCTGTTCATTCCCTCTGGGGCACTTGGCATTAGCCAATGTCAGAAGACAGGATACTGGGCTAGATGAACCTTTGGTCTGACCCAGTACGTTCTATATGCTTATGACTTTGAGAGCTGCAATGTCCCAGAGAATTATGTCTGACCTCTCAGATCATGGATGGAAATGTGGTTGCTGATGTAGCTGGATTCTGATCTGCTGATTTCTTTGAAGATCAGCACCAAAACCTTGATCTGGGAGTGAAAAAGATGTAGGAGCCAGTGGAAGGAGTGCAGCATGGGGCAAGGGGCTCAATGCAGGCTGGCCTGTTGAAGAGGTGGGCTCCACGAGCAACAGCCAGGATGCAGTCAGTTAAAATAATCCTTTAGAGGTGATTATAACAAGAGTCATTGTGACAAAATCCTTATCTGGGACAAAAGGGCAATATTTCCTAGATGGCTGGAAGGGCGAAAAGGTGCTTTTCATTACTGATACCCAATCATTTAGATTTAGTGAGCAGCTGAACAAGACCCCCAAGGCTTCACACTTGGATTTCCAGACTCCACTGATGGAAGTGGTGTCCTGGCAAGTCCTCAGTGTGCTTCATATCAGGATCACTTTGGTCTTGCCGGAGTTCAGTTTGAGCCAGCTGTTCATCATTCAGGTGTTGATCTCCTGTGTGCCATCTTTGTGATGGTGCTCGTCATGTCCCCTGACAATGAGATCTATACCTGGGTGCCTTTAGTTTATTGGTGGCAGTGGAGCCCCCAGCATCTCGCCACTTCTCTAAGACATTGAAGAGGATGGGGAATGTCATAGATTCTTGTGGGACTTCATAGGTGAGGGCCTTTAGAGACGGTAAGCAGTTGACATCACCATTCTCTGGGTCCATTTAGAAAGGACTGATTGGAGCTAGTGTACTGCTTTGCGATTTACACCACCTATGATGTGTAAAAATCATCTTGTGGTTGGTTGAGTGAAAAGCTGCAAAGAGATCATTGAGTGAATACTGAGAGGTATCCTCCACCTCTCCACTACCCAGTTCCTGCCTTTTCAAGGTAACTAACTAGGAGGCATAATCTTTTAAAATTCATTTGTCTGTTTAAGATCTCCTTCAAAAAGCCTACCATACCTTAATATGCAACTGGTCTGTGGAACCACAGAGAGGTACAGATGTGCCATTAGGTCCTTGAGCTGCTTATCTCTAAGTCATACTGAAGTGGCAAGAGAGAAACATGTCTTCTAAGAGTATTTATTTAGGCATTTCAGTATATTAATCCCATGATGTCGAGTTATCCATTTTTCAACTTTCTTTCTGTAAAGTGTACTGACACAGTGAGCATTTTCCATCCTTCTAGGTGGTGTCTGGAGTATAGCACTAAAACCCCTGAATATTTGGTTTTGCATCTTTAGAACTAGTTGACCTTAAAAAAATGAAAATACACAGTATTTGCAGATTTCCCGAAGGAGATATCAGTTTTGAATAAAACATATAAACTTTAGTCCCCTGTTTTTTAAATAAATGTTTAACTTGAAAATTTGTCCTAAAGCACTTCAGTGATCATCCCACAATTGTAATATTATTCGGAATATGGTTCAAACAAATTTATCAGTATAACATTTTAGAATTTTATAATATTTACATGTTATATGGTAAAGTGGCTTGAAATATACAAATACAAGCTAGTCTATTAGCATTGCCTAGTTAAAAATAAAGAATTATGACACGTGACTTCATTAATTGAGTATACAAATATAAATGAAATGAAGCTGATTTCATAGACAATGATAATATTTGCAATAATTACATTTGGCCTGCAGGAGATTGATGATTTTATATATATATATATATATAAAATTTCTATTCACTGGCATATAGTTGTAATTATATTACATTATTCTAGATGTCACAATCATGCTGGAAATGCTTCAGAATATTTCTAATAGGGACTATTAAACATGCATTTTACATTCTTGAAACTCATGTACTTGAGTATATTTTTGAGATTCCTATAGTATGTGCCACAAATAAGGACATCTGACTTTTCCATTCAGTTTAAGTTACAAGACTCAGCAGGAAATCACACCCTTGCTGATGTCGCAATATTTTACTATAAAGGAACAAAGTTTCAGAGGCCTTATTGCAGGCTACATTTATGCATGCACAATTCTTTTTTGCACTTTCACCTTCACATACAAATTATAGAAATCACATGCACAAACCCATCTCCTTCATCTTTCATGCACAAAACTCTATTTATACATATAATTGGTCAAACAGGGACAATATTTAGGAGATTTGACCTATAAAACATCAGAAGACAAACTAGCCAGCGGACAGAGTTAATAATGCTGAAGCCAGAATGGAAAAGCTGATGACCTAAATTATTCAAATTGGATCTGAAAATAAAAATTTTGAGAACAAATTGAAGAAACTCCATTATAATGTACAGCATGAGACCCTTAAAAGGAACAAGCAGCAGCTAGGCTGTGTGCTTAAAGAAAATCTAAAACTGCATTATAAAGTTGTCACATCTGAAAATCATGTGTGGCTCTATAGCAAGGACACATGGGGCCTAGAAAGGAGGAGTGGCTGAGTGGGGGTGAAGGGACACATGAGGATAGGGGCAGATGTGCCTGACTGAATGGTAGAGGCTAGGAGTCAGCTAGGGTCTGTATCGGGGAGGCTCCCCCACTCCCTAACAATTCCTCCCACCCAAAAAACCCCTATTCCATACTTCTCCCACCCACACCCAACAACCCTCCAGTTTCACTCCCAGGCTCCTTTCCAGCAATTACTTCCCTCCCTCCTCATTACCCCTGACTCCCCCCCCAAGCCTTTGCACTGCTTCTGAGGGGTGCGGGAAATACGTTTCTGTGTTGTAGTTAAAATGAATTATTACTCAAAGTTTGTGTAAATATGCCTAGTGAGGAATCTATATGTCAAAAACATTTCCTGAATCTTTTTTTGTGGTCTGTATTGTTACAGACATACTTGTTGACAGGTATTTTGAAATAAACAACCAACATAATTGAAACTGCTATGATTATATTGTGTAGTTATTTTGACAAATACAATATGCAGAATTTTGAAATAGTGTGTGCAGAATTTTTACTTTTAGTGCAGAATTGCCCCAGGAGTAGGGTTGCCAACTTTCTAATTGCACAAAACCGAACATCCTTGCCCCGCGCCTTCGACGTGGCCCCACCCATTTGCTCCATCCTCCCTCTCAGTATTGCTCGCTCTCCCCCACCCTCACTCACTTTCACCAGGCTGGGGCAGGGAGTTGGGGTGCAGGAGGGGGATGAGGGGTATGGGAGGTGGGTGAGGGCTCCAGGTGAGGCCAGAAATGAGGGATTCAGGGTGCAAGAGAGGGCTCCGGACTGGGGCAGAGGTACTGGATAGGGGTGAGGAAACTGGCTGGGAGTGCAGGCTCTGGGGTGGGGTCAGGGATGAGGTGTTTGGGGAGCAGGGGGGGACTCTGGGCTGGAGCCAAAGGGTTTGGAGTGCAGGAGGGGGTGCAGGCTCCAGCTGGGCATGTGGGCTCTAGGGTGGAGCTGGAAATGAGGGGTTTGGAGTGTAGGAGGGGGCTCCAAGCTCGGACAGGAGCTTGGGGAGTGAGGGTCCAGCTCTGGGGTGGGGCCAGGGATGAGGGGTTTGAACTGCAAGAGGGGGCTGGGGCAGGGTGTTGGGGGTGTTGCGGGTTACAGGAGGGAGGTTAGGTGTGGGAGGGGACTCTGGATTGGGGCAGGGGTGCAGGAGAGGGTTCGGGGTCTTGGCAACGCTTACTACAGCTCCCATGGGCAGTGTGAGGAGCCTTTCAGTCCCTGGCCTCCCCAGTGCCTAGGGCTGCAGGGACCTGGCAGCCAGTTCTGGGAGCCGTGCGGAGCTAGGGCAGGCAGGGAGCCTATCTTAGCCCTGGGCCCCTGCTGCACTCCTGACCAGACTTTTAATGGGCCAGTCAGCTGTGCCAACCGGAGCCGCCAGGACCCGTTTTCAACTGGGCGTTCCGGTAAAAAACCGGACACCTGGCAACCCTACCCAGGAGTAAGACTATCAGATGCTCATGGTTAGGATCAGATGCAATCAAACATCAGCAGGACCCTATTCACAGGCACTCTAGAATTTTAATATTCTTGATCCAAGTTCTTGTATCTTCGCCCCGCACCAAGCAACGCTCATATTGACTGCAAAGCTCAAAGGGTGATATGGAGTGAAGATGTTCAGGTTTCAAAACTCCCTCCAATCAATTTTCTGTGGACTGCAGTAGTAATAGATATTCAATGAAATCTGTGCTCTTCACTTGTCTTGCTCACTGTTTTCTGACCAGGTCTAGTAATCACAAAAGTGTGTTTCCATATTTGTTCTGATGAAAGTTTTCCAACCAGCTCTACTACCAAGTTATCTACTTTACTGATTCTTGAGCAGATCTTCAGCTGGTTTAAATCAAACTAGCTCCACTGAAGCCTCTGGAACTGCCCTGATTTACACCAGCTGAGGATCTGGCCCTACGTATTTATGTTACACCCGTCACAGCAATATCTGAACACAAGATCTGAGAGCTGTATCTGAACAATTATGCTGTTGCCTCATGCTCAGAGGTGCTGAGCATTTCTCATTCCCACTTATGTAGTGTGTGCGAGTCCGTGTACTTGACACTTGTACAAAAGAGAGAAGGATATCTAGATGTTAAAATATATAGATGACTGGCTGGTCACTCAGCTGGTTTAAATCAACATTGTTCCATTCAAGTTAATAGAACTATGATGATTTATGCCAGCTGAAGTGCTGGCCTGATATGTTTTGTACTCCTAATGAATTTAGTTTTATTGGCTACCCTTTTATTATCGCTACTGTGATCAATACTTCACTGGATCTGGGGATACTGTGCTTTATTAATGGTACTACGTATGTCATTTACCGGCATTAATAGTTCTATAAAAAACACATTTCGCTGAAACTCCTCAGATTCAGTACATCACCACAGGAAATATTTATGAACTGAGGACAAATTAATCTCTATGGACTGACTGTATGTTTATAGTTTTGTGAACTGTCCTTGCTCTCTAATGGTTCCAATCTGCTTCCACTGAAGTCAATAGCATTTTTGCATACATTTAAATACTGGTAGAATCAGGCTGGTATAATGGTGGACAAAGATATACAAGCACAAAAGGTGCACTATTTTTAATTTTGTTTTATAAAGGAAAAAAAAAGCCAGAGAATCATTATTATGGACACAAATCCATTGTTTTCTCTCCGTTGCCTTATTTGTAGGTACTGCAACTTCAAAATTCAAACATTAAAAGGGCCACTAGATAGTCAACACTATGGAACGGAGCCTATTAACTTTTTGGGTCAATCTCACCTATAGTACAGTGCTGTGTACATTTACAGCACTATAGAAATCATAGCAAAAAGTGCCTACAGCTGAAAAGAAGTCATCCCATCACAGCTGGAAACAAGACAAAGCTTTACAATCTTGGCATGAGGCAAAACCTAATCCTTTTCCCCTGCATTTAAACATTCAAGAACATTTGAAATAATAGAGCAACATCCATATACGTGGTAGGTGAAGACAAACAATCAAGCAACACAATATTTCTTTTCAGCTAACTTTCACTAGTTCTGTCACTGGTGAGCCCCTGGCTTTAAGTCAGTAGGAGATAAATGTGCAGCCTCAATGGCATAATGAATTATCATAATTGCAAGCAAAATGAAATGGTTAAAATGCCTCCCCTGCCACTATGTCACTCCGATGAAACATAAAATGAAAACAAAAACAGCAGGTTGTGTGTCAAAGGACAGATCATGGTCATGGCTTCACTGTCAGTGAAGTTAATCATTGCTTTTAGTTACTCATTTGTACCAAGTCCAGGGACTTTCACAATCTACTTCCTATAATTTCACTTTCTTTTAGGACCAAATCCTAACTCCATTGAAGTCAATGGGAGTCATTTCAATAAAGTCAGTGAGACTTGGATCCAGGTATTTAGTAATTTAGCATTTCCCCCTTTTTCAGTTTGGAGGTATAGCCCAAATAAACATCTCAGCATACCTGGTACACATGGGCCCCAATCCTGCAAACACTCATGTATATGCTTAACTTTACACATGGTGAGTGGTCCCATTGATGTAACTCATCCTTAAAGTTAATCATGTGCATAACTGTTTGCAGGATCAGGATAACTATCCTTTTTTCTTTGTTTGGTATCACTATCCAGACGTACAGAGAAGGTGCATGCACTAGCTAACATTGGCAGCAGGTACCATCTTATGATGGATGCCACAGGGAGAACCCAGCTGCCTGAGTTTAAAATATTGGAACAACTTAGTCTTTGGGAAGGAGCTATTGAATGGATTTCCTGCTCAAAGTCTCCACAAGATGGCCATTCTCAAATCAAAGTATGTAAGTTTTGAAATCTCATTATTATAATGCAAAATCATTATGTGAAAGAAATTCAAAAAATCCCATTTTTTGCCTCCAAAATGGGACAGTTTTTTAAAAGAAATGGTTGTATATCTCAGCAAAAAAAGCCCGAAACCCTTTTTTCCTGCAAAATTGAACTACTTTGAAAATTCAAATTGAAATGTGAAAATATTTTTGAGGTTTTAAAATACTGTTTAGAAGATTTTGCGTAGCTCTCCTGGATAATATAAATAGAATTCCTAGACAAGAAAACAATATATTTCTATGTAAAAGCCAATTTTGTTAACAACCAACCAGTGCTCTCTGTTATTTTTTGTACACTGGATGGTGTTACATAACAGTAAAGTGTCACAACAACAGAACAGGCATCATCTCAACAGCAAGATTCAAGGACAGCAGCATAAAGCTCTGGCCTGATCTACACTACAAAGTTCTGCCAGCATAGCTTGTCAGATAGAAGTGTGTGAATTCACAAATTCATACCACCAATGCTACAACCTGTATTGTCAGAACCCCTAGTATAGATGCAATTAAGCTGACAGAAGAGTCATATCTAATGTCATATAGGGAGGTGGTGTTACTTTGGCCTGGTGGACACCTAAAATCTTAGGTCAACCTAGCAACATCGCTCAGGGTTGTGAAAGAGTTTCACGCCTTGTGTGACATAGCTAGGTTGACCTAACCCAAATGTAGACTCAAGTATGTTAATGTTAATGTTAACCTTCTCAAGGTTATGGCTTTAGTACAGAGACAGAAAACCCCTTCTGTCACTGTAGTCAGCATCTTCACTTCAACACAACAGTAGTGTAGCTGCAACATTGAGCTGAGTCTTTTGTAGTGTAGACATACTTTATGTCAGCAGAACTCTGTTGGCATACACAGCATCTACACTAGGGGCTATGCCGACATAGCTATATAGGTTCAGTACTGTAGACATAGCCTCAGTCCTCTGGGCTTAGATCTTTAGTAATTTCACATTTTAACTTATGTTTTATGAACCAAAAATTTAAAAAAAAAGAATTGATTTAGATATTTTAGGACAGCAGGGTTGGAAGCCAAAAAGATACATAAGAATAGGAATTCTAGAGCCTCCTATTTGTTTAAAAACAAAATTAAAGAGAGACAGAACTCGGGACCCTGCTCCTACTTAAGGTCTAGCTTGTAGCTGGCTCTTACTTGCATGTAAAAGGGAGTAGAGTAAAGCCCCTTCACTCCACCTCTGAAGCAATATTATACCTGCTCATAATGCGGCGCTACCCATGCATATTGCTGCCTGATGCAAACCCTCATGAGTGTGTAGGCAGGGAATTAATAGGGAGAGTTGGAGCTATAGATCGGCCTCCTCACTCAAAGATGCGGGTCAGTAAAACTTGCTTGATGAGAATAGGGTGTGAGGGGAGAATACACTCCTTTGCTGTAACAGATTATTCCTTGTCTAGTGCAAAGGGGAGCATGAGAAGATCTGTGATTCAAAGAATGTCTCTAATTCATGATGCCGCCCAGAGCTCCTCTTGGAGTGGTGCAGTTTACACACTATCCTTACTCAGGTCTGTACCTAAAGGCATAGTCTAGTCCTAATGTTAGTAGCAAAATTCCCACTGAATTCAGAAAGAGCAAGACCACATTCAGTGCATTA
Source organism: Dermochelys coriacea (assembly GCF_009764565.3). Lineage (NCBI taxonomy): Eukaryota > Metazoa > Chordata > Testudines > Dermochelyidae > Dermochelys > Dermochelys coriacea. The sequence continues at coordinate 116,247,232 of NC_050072.1, forward strand.
TAATACATCATAGAATTCCAGTGTGTGTGCTGCCCAATCAGATATTCCATGGGTAAGATATTGTTTGTACAGAGTGTCTTAGTTTATGTGTTATACTGAATTAGCTTTTCAGAAGGGCAGTTATCTAACCCCATATGCCTTCTCTCTGCTTTTAGTCAATGTGTCTTGTAAGGCTTCTGAAGTGAACCCCAAAGTGTCAGGTTCAGACAGAAAAGAGAGCTGGCATGTAAAAGAAGCCATTTGTCTGAGCCATTAAGTCTTCCTTAAACAGTCATCAGTAATGTAATTAGTATGGGCTGAGATACCTGGTATTCAAAATGCTGAATCTGGTATCAAATCTCATTCAGGAGGAAAGGAGGAGGATTTGAGATACTAGCTGGAGGCAAAGGAGAAGCACTCGCAAAAAAAGTGTTTGCTGGGTTATGGTGGGGGAGGAAGAAGAAAGAGGAGTGACTGAGGTCAGGACTGCACAATTTTCAGAAGTATCCATGGAAGGAGAGTGATTAGAGAAAATACAACATGTGCGAAAAAAGCCAGCGGGACACGATAAGCCACAAATCTGATTAAAGCATCTTCATCCAGGTGACTTTCTTTCCTCTATCTTTTTAATACAAGCACCTGTTCCTTTGCTGAACTATCAAAATGTCCTTCCCCAACAAGATGGCAAAGTTTTCATTCAGTTGACATACTTTCTCAGAACATCTTCAGGCATTTAGGAGAGCAAACCCCCTGTGTGTGAGTGCACACTGTTGCTAAACACACCCACTGATTTCCACAACACATGGCAGATGTCAAGCCCTTCTCAACATGGCCACTTTGCTTTTGATTTGGATAGTGCAATGTACAGATTAGAAGCTCTGGCTCAAATCCTGGTCTCATGACCAAACCCTGAGTAAACAGGCCTTGCCTAGGGGATCTCAGCACAGATCCAGGGAACAGAACCCTCCTCTGCAGGGTATTGGGCAACAGCTGCTCCTTAGGCACTATTACTATAGTAGAGAATTCCACTCCCCCTAGATGTGGAAGTTTGGCCAATGGATCCACATATTCACAGATCCACTTGCCATGCTGTGATCCTCCCTTCCACATAAAGATTCCCCCCTTCAGGCTGCTGCACATACACTGGGCTTGGCAACTGCTCTCCAGCCCACAGGGGCCATGCCTTCCTGCTGCATGGACAAAGTGGTTCCGTTGTGTTTAAAGCTGTCTACTCCTGCAAGAGGATGGGGCAAGATGTGGATCTGTGTAGTTTACATAATTAAATATTTTTCAGGGCATCCATGAAAGGGTTAACAGGGTCGATATGTCTGAACTGTTGAATCTGAACAACTACATTGCGTTCCTGTTAGTTATTTACAACTGTCACATCTCATAGGGCAGCAATAATTAGTGCACAAATGGTTCATTAAGGGCCTGAACCCAAAGCCCATTGAAGTCAGCAGAAAAATACCCACTTACTTCATGAACAACTTAGGTTCTAACAATCAACATATTAAAACAAAACAGTAGATACTTAGATAACAGATTATGGCAAAATTCAATATCTGTGGACTATCCATGTTCTGCAAACAGGAGAAACCAAACTTTTGAAAATAAATAAGCAGGCAGATGTGGAGCAGTCACTTAAACTTTTAAAGGAAGAAAATCTCTCTACCCATGGGCTCCTTTCTCATGCATCTGTCCACAATTTCCAAATGTGAACCAAATCAGTCTCCTTTATCCTTGTGTCAAGACAGATGGGATAGGGAGGAATGTGGTTTTTAGCTAAGAAGCTGTTTTCTTACATCAAGACAAGGAAAAGGAAATGATTAAAACACATAAATAGTTGTTTCTGTAAGTGGCCGCTGAGAATCAGATCCTCACTCATGCAAATTGGCAACTCCAGTGACTTACACTGACTTATACTAACTGGCGCTATGCATTTTGGTCAAAAAAGGATAACAGTAGGTAACCAGCACCTGTGTTTGGAGGAGATTTGTTGTGGACAGAGCATTGGAGGAGACTCCATGGTTTCAAACACAGTATTGATACAGAAACACTTGCTAGTTTACCCTAAGATAAACTCATAGAATCATAGACTTTAAGGTCAGAAGGGACCATTATGATCATCTAGTCTGACCTCCTGCATAATGCAGGTGTCAAGGTTCCTTCCCCACTCTGAACTCTAGGGTACAGATGTGGGGACCTGCATGAAAACCTCCTAAGCTTACTTTTACCAGCTTAGGTTAAAACTTCCCCAAGGTACAAACTATTTTAGCTTTTGCCCTTGGACTTTCGCTGCCACCACCAAACGTCTAAGCGGGTTTAATACTGGGAAAGAGTCATTTGGAAACGTCTTTCCCCCCAAAATCCTCACCAAAACCTTGCACCCCCCTTCCTGGGGAAGGTTTGATAAAAATCCTTACCGATTTGCATAGGTGACCACAGACCCAAACCCTTGGATCTTAAGAACAATGAAAAAAACATTGAGTTTCTTACAAGAAGAATTTTAATAGAAGAAAAAGTAAAAAGAATCACCTCTGTAAAATCAGGATGGTAAATACCTTACAGGGTAATCAGATTCAAAACATAGAGAATCCCTCTAGGCAAGACCTTAAGTTACAAAAAGACACAAAGACAGGAATATCCATTCCCTTCAGCACAGCTTATTTTCTCAGACATTTAAAGAAATCATAATCTAATGCATATCTAGCTAGATTACTTACTAAGTTCTAAGACTCCATTCCTGTTCTGTCCCCAGCAAAAGCATCAGACAGACAGACCCAGACCCTTTTTTTCTCCCCCACTCCAGCTTTGAAAGTATCTTGTCTCCTCATTGGTCATTTTGGTCAGGTGCCAGAGAGGTTATCCTAGCTTCTTAACCCTTTATAAGTGAAAGGGCTTATCCTCTGGCCAGGAGGGATTTTAAAGGTGTTTATCCTTCCCTTTATATTTATGACACGTCCCCCAAAATCACAGATAGGGTGAAACGCTGGCTGGGATTTCTTCCTGGAGCTCTAGGAAAAAAACAGAGTGAATAAGACACATGCACCTCTAAATATACTACCAAGTATATAAAGACTAACAATATTTTCCACATCTCAAGGACGATTTTAACCAGTTGATTCTGGGAAACTTTCACGGGAGAGTGCATCAGCCACTTTGTTAGAAGCTCCTGAGATGTGTTGGATGTCGAAATCAAAATCTTGGAGAATTAAACTCCACCGAATAAGTTTTTTGTTATTTCCCGTGGCGGTATGAAGCCACTGTAGCGCAGCATGGTCGGTTTGCAGGTAGAAACGCCATCCCCAAACATATCGGCATAGCTTTTCCAGAGCGAAGACAATGGCGTAACATTCTTTTTCACTGACTGACCAGTTGCTTTCCCTCTCAGACAGTTTTTTGCTGAGAAACACTACAGGGTGGAATTCTTGATCCGGTCCTTCCTGCATTAAAAAACTGCTCCCACACCACACTCGGACGCATCTGTGGTTACTAGGAACGGTTTGTCAAAGTCTGGGGCCCTTAGTACAGGGTCAGACATGAGTGTCGCTTTAAGCTGGTTAAAGGTCTTCTGACGGTCTTCGGTCCACTGAACGGCATTTGGCTGTTTGTTTTTGGTTAGGTCTGTCAGTGGGGCGGTGATTTGGCTGTATTGCGGTACAAATCATCTGTAATAACCGGCCGAGCCTAAGAAGGATTGAACCTATTTCTTTGACTTTGGGGCAGGCCACTTTTGGATAGCATCCACTTTGGCCTGTAGAGGGTTGATAGTTCCTTGACCGACCTGGTGTCCAAGGTAAGTCACTCCGTTTCGGTCTATTTGACACTTCTTAGCCTTAACAGTTAATCCTGCCTCCCTTATGCTTTCGAAGACTTTTTGTAGATGTTCCAGGAGTTCTGCCCAGGAATCCGAAAATATGGCCACATCGTCAAGGTAGGCGATTGCGTATTCTCCTAATCCAACTAGGAGACCATCTACAAGTCTTTGGAAGGTGGTGGGTGCAATCTGCAGCCCGAAAGGGAGTACATTAAATTCATACAGCCCGACATGTGTGGTGAAGGCTGACCTTTCCTTGGCGGATTAATCTAGCGGTTCCTGCCAGTACCCCTTGGTTAAGTCCAAGGTAGAGATGAACTGGGCCCGTCCCAGTTTCTCTAATAGTTCATCTGTGCGTGGCATTCAATAGTTGTCTGGGTGAGTTACAGTATTTATTTTACGGTAGTCCACGCAAAAATGTATCTCCCTATCTGGTTTGGGAACTAGAACCACTGGAGATGCCCATGCACTGCCAGAGGAGCGGATTACACCCATCTGTAACATATCCTGGATCTCCCGTTCTATAGCAGTTTTAGCTTGAGGAGACACCCAGTAAGGTTGGACTTTAATTGGGTGAGCATTACCTGTGTCAATGGAGTGGTATGCCCATTCAGTCAGTCCTAGGGTGACTGAGAACGACGGCGCGTAGCTAGTGCACAGCTCCTTGATCTGCTGTCACTGCATACGCCCAAGGATCATGGAAAGGTTCACCTCTTCCACGCCACCAGCACTTTTCCCTTCATAGTAGACACCTTCAGGCCACTCAGCGTCATCTCCTCCCTGGGCTGTAAACTGACAAACCTTTAATTCTCTGAAATAAAAGGGCTTTAGAGAATTAATATGGTACACCTTAGGCTTTCAGTTGGAGGTGGGGAATACTAGGAGATAATTAACAGCTCCCAGACACTCCTGGACCATGAATGGCCCTTCCCACGATGCTTCCATTTTATTGGCCTGGAGCGCCTTTAAGACCGTGACCTGGTCCCCTACTTTGAAGGAACGCTCTCTGGCATGTTTATCATATCAGACTTTTTGTTCTTTTTGAGCATCCTGTGGCTTTTCTTTAGCAAGGGTTAGAATGGTTGGGAGGGTGTTTTGTAGGTTGGTTACAAAGTCTAGAATGTTAGTTCCTGGAGAAGGTGTAAATCCCTCCCATTGTTGCTTCATCAACTGTAATGGCCCCTTAACCTCGTGGCCATATACAAGTTCAAATGGTGAAAACCCTAAACTGGGATGTGGTACAGCTCTGTAGGCAAAGAGCAACTGCTGCAACACTAGGTCCCAATCATTGGAGTGCTCATTTATGAATTTACGTATCATGGCCCCCCAAAGTTCCATTGAACTTCTCCACCATGCCATTTGTTTGATGGTGGTAAGGAGTGGCAACCAAGTGACTTACCCCATGAGCTTCCCAAAGGCTTTCCATAGTTCCTGCAAGGAAATTAGTTCCTGCATCTGTGAGGATGTCGGAGGGCCAACCTACCCTGGCAAAAATGTCTGCTAGTGCCTGGCACACACTTTTAGCTCTGGTGTTGCTTAGAGCTACTGCTTCCAGCCATCGGGTGGCAAAATCCATGAAAGTCAGTATGTACTGCTTTCCTCTGGGTGTCTTTTTCGGAAAAGGACCCAGAATATCCACAGCTACTTGCTGAAACGGAACTTCAATGATGGGGAGTGGCTGGAGGGGGCTTTGACCTGGTCTTGGGGTTTTCCCACTCTTTGGCATACCTCACAAGACCGGACATAGGTAGAAACATCCATTCCCTCCCAGTGGAATGACCTCCCCAACCGGTCTTTGGTCCTGTTCACCCCAGCATGGCCACTAGGATGATCGTGGGCTAAGCTCAAGAGCTTGACCCAGTACTTAGCTGGAACTACCAACTATCTCTGAGGATGCCAGTCTTCCTGGTGTCCACCATAAAGAGTTTCCTTGTATAAAAGTCCTCTTTCTACAACAAACCTGGATTGATTAGAAGAGCTGAGAGGCACTGGGTTGCTCCGTGCCACCGTCCAAGCTCTCTGGAGGCTTTCATCTACTTCCTGTTCAGCCTGGAACTGTTCCTTTGATGCTGAAGACATCAGTTCCTCATTGGATTGTGGATCTATACTTGGTCCCTCTGGAAGCAATTTAGGGGATGGGGCTGTTTCTGTTGACCATGAACTGCTCTCCGCTGGTGAACTATGTTGGGGTTCAGGCTCCGGCTGAGCCTCTTGTGTAGGGTTATCGGCTGCTGCCGGTTCAGGTTCGGTGGGGCCCTCGGGTATTGGGCTTGCAAGTACTGGATTCAGTGCAGGCAATGGGTCTGGTGCTGGTTGTTCCGCCGGTTCTGGTTCTGGGACTGGCTCTGTCTGGGTCTCTGGGACTGGATCCACTACTGCTGTTGCAGACATTGGCCTGGGGTCTGGGTCCATCACCTCTGACCGGGTCCTGGTAGAAGTTTCTGGAACAGACCTAGGCAAGGGGGCTTGTTTAGCCTGGCTGTGGGTGACCATTCCCACCCTCTTGGCTCGCTTCAGATGATTGGCCAAGTCTTCCCCTAACAGCATGGGGATGGGATAATCATCATAGATTGCAAAAGTCCACGTTCCTGACCAGCCCTTGTACTGGACAGGCAACTTGGCTGTAGGCAAATTGAAAGAGTTTGACTTGAAGGGTTCAATCGTCACTTGGATCTCTGGGTTGATTAAATTGGGGTCCACTAAGGAAGCATGGATAGCCAACACTTGTGCTCTGGTGTCCCTCCACGTGGTGACCTTCTTCCCGCCCACACTCACAGTTTCCCTCCACTCCGAGGGTATCTGGGAGGTATCTGGGCCTGAGGACCTCTGGGGTGATTCCGGTACAATGAACTGTAATCTGTTGGGGTTCTTGGGGCAGTTGGCCTTTACATGCCCCAGCTGATTACATTTAAAACATCGTCCAGCTGATGGGTCACTGGAGCGAGGTGGGTTGCTGGAGAATGGTGTGGCAGGAAGATAAGTTGTCCCTGAAGTTGTCCCTTCTGGTATCCGCTCCAACTGCAACCAGTTTTTTTCTTCCCTGCCACCTCCACCCGTTTGGCTCCAATCTCCCCAACCTCGATTATAGATTTGGGCTTCCCATCTAGGATGTATCTTTCTATTTCTTCAAGAACACCCTCTAAGAACTGCTCCTTTTGCATTAGGAAGGGCAAATCTGCTGGACATTTAACACTTGCTCCTGATATCCAGGCATCCAAATGTTTCACAATGTGGTAGGCATGTTGGGTAAATGACACGTCTGGTTTCCACCTTACAGCTCTGAACTGCCGACGGGAATGCTTGGGTGTTAGCCCTATTCTGACTCTCGCCTTGGTTTTAAACAGTTCATACTGGTTCATTTGTTCCTTAGGCATTTCAGCCGCCACCACAGCTAAGAGTCCACTGAGCTGCGGCCTCAGCTCTACCATGCATTGGTCTGTAGAGATGCTGTACCCAAGGCAGGCCCTTTTGAAGTTTTCTAAGAAGGCCTCGGTATCGTCGTCTGTCTTGTGGGTGGGGGACTTTCTGGGATGGGAAGTGGTACCTGGAGAAGGATTGCTAGGGTTTGTTGGTATATTCTGCTGAGTCTTTGCCTTCTCCATCTCCAGTGCATGCTTCCTCTCTTTTTCCTTCTCCTCCATTTCTTTGGCCCTTGCCTCCATTTCCCTCCTGTGGGCAGCCTCCATTTCTTTTTCCCTGACCGCATGTGCATCCATCTCCATCCACATGAGTTCTATCCGTCTTTCATATTCCCTTTGTTTTTCCTCAGCCTCAAATCTGGCTAATTCCAGCTTTTGTTGAACCGTGGAGTCTGTCAACCTAACCTCTCTGTTTTTAACTAACTTTACACCTGAGAGTTAGAAAGAAAACCAAAACAAACAAACAAAATAAAACTTGGCTTGTAAAATTTTGCTTTGCTGTCCAGATACCTATGTTCTCTGATAGTGATTGTCAGCCTACAGAAAAATCCTAAAAAAAAAAACCCCAAAAAACCTAACACCTTTGTCTCCAGGCAAATAGGCAGAAAACCCCTCTAGTTGCTCTTAGGAGAAGAAAAAAAAAACAAAGAAGCAAAAAACTTCAGGTCTGTGAAGACTTGTGAATTTCCCTGCAGGAGGTTAACTACCCTGCCTTTAGGTAGAGAAAACTCCAGCTCACAAAAGACAATTCCCTTTTGTCTCTGCTCTGGCCCCAAAGCAGAGAAAAAAAGCTCCAACTGCTTCCATTTGGAAACCTGCTTTCCAGCTGCCAAAAGGGGAAAAAAATTCCCTTTTAAAATCTGTGTTTCTGGTTCAAAAAAATCTCAAATTGGTCTCAAAATGATTTCAAGTTAATCCCACCGCTCTGCCACCATGTCAAGGTTCCTTCCCCACTCTGAACTCTAGGATACAAATGTGGGGACCTGCATGAAAACCTCCTAAGCTTACTTTTACCAGCTTAGGTTAAAACTTCCCCAAGGTACAAACTATTTTACCTTTTGCCCTTGGACTTTTGCTGCCACCATCAAACGTCTAACTGGGTTTATTATTGGGAAAGAGTAATTTGGAAACGTCTTTCCCCCCAAAATCCTCACCAAAACCTTGCACCGCCCTTCCTGGGGAAGGTTTGATAAAAATTCTCACCGATTTGCATAGGTGACCACAGACCCAAACCCTTGGATCTTAAGAACAATGAAAAAAACATTGAATTTCTTACAAGAAGAATTTTAATAGAAGAAAAAGTAAAAAGAATCACCTCTGTAAAATCAGGATGATAAATACCTTACAGGGTAATCAGATTCAAAACATAGAGAATCCCTCTAGGCAAAACCTTAAGTTACAAAAAGACACAAAGACAGGAATATCCATTCCCTTCAACACAGCTTATTTTCTCAGACATTTAAAGAAATCATAATCTAACGCATATCTAGCTAGATTACTTACTAAGTTCTAAGACTCCATCCCTGTTCTGTCCCCGGCAAAAGCATCACACAGACAGACCCAGACCCTTTGTTTCTCCCCCCACTCCAGCTTTGAAAGTATCTTGTCTCCTCATTGGTCATTTTGGTCAGGTGCCAGCGAGGTTATCCTAGCTTCTTAACCCTTTATAGGTGAAAGGGCTTTTCCTCTGGCCAGGAGGGATTTTAAAGGTGTTTACCCTTCCCTTTATATTTATGACAGCCGGTCATGGAATCTCACCCACCAACTCCAGTAACAAACCCTTAACTTATGTCTGAGCTGCTGAAGTCCTTCACGCTGCCTTGTACTTGAATTATTTTACCCTATTCATAAATAACATGAATTCTGCAAATACTCAGGCAAGCTAACTGCACAGCTTGCTTAATCATTGAGAGCATTTGGCAAGATTTTAAGTACCAGTAATGTAAGCACCCTAACTTCTCACTGCTTTTCTGAATTACAAACCTTTAGAGTCTTGATTAATTAAGATACTTGTTTTACAAATGCCCTAAAATATGGAAGAATGTACATAATGCCTGATCCAAAGGGCTTTGGATCCAAAGGGCTTTGGATCAAGGTAGGAATTGTCTGGCAAGTGAATTGTGTTACTTCATTGTAACACCTTTTTCGCATTCCATTTGAGTAGCCAACAAGCAGGTGAGTTTATTGACCTGTAAAAAGGCAGATTCTCCTGAGCGCTGTATAATGGGTAAAGTAAGTGTAGTGGCTGTGTAATTAACTCACAATTATGTGAGCAATAAAGGCATAATGTAAGATTGTTAATAAGTTTAAAATGATAAGGAATTTTCTGGCATTTAATTAACATTTACCAAGACAGTCTACAGCAAATTAAATATCAATTAATAAAAATACTGACATTTAGTTGGATACTCTATTAGTTGTCACAATTATTAACTCGATATTGCTGGCTTTTTAAATTCCAATTAAGTGCCTAAATATTCCTTACAATTTTTATGTGCTGAAAATCTAATTATATTTGTGTCTTATAATTTTAACTTGATTACACATCATCTTTCCTATTAAATCTCAATAAATGTTCTTTTAACTGTCAATTGATGCTTAATTGACACAAGTGTCTAATAAAACCGCAGACTTATTTTTTACTTTATAAATAGCTGAACTCTTAGACATAATGTTTTCGCTTTACTATGCCTGAAGTGTTAGTGTCCCAGTGCTTATGCCTGAATTGAGGCCTCCGACTTGCTGGAAGTTGTTTGCATCCTTACAGATTTGGGAACAAAGGCCTAGCTCCTCATAAGTATTTAGGTGCCTAATGCCCATTGATTTCAGTGGAAGTTAGGCACCTAAATAGATTTGAGATCTAGGCCAAAGTTACCCTTTCAGGCAACTAACAGAATGCACAGGAAGCCAATGTCCTAAACAATAACCATAGGCCTCAGATGGCCTACATTGAAGAAGTTCCATTGACTTTGTTCGAGCCACGCTGAATTACACCAGCTGAAGATCTGGGCCAATATGTGCCTCATAGAACATGGGGCCCGTAAGCCTTTTACAGATCAGACAGAATTCTGTAAGTGATGCTTCAGAACACAGCAGGAACACCATTAAGACAACGCTTGAATCCTTTAGTGAGGCAGGACTTTTATTGATGCCTAAGGGCTAGAAGACCAGCCACTATTCGTCTCCACCTCCAATATGCAACGGTCCCAGGTCAGGAGTAAGTGGTTCAGTCCCATATTTAGCCTTGTGATTATATGAGTTAGTGTCAGAGCATAACTATAGTGTAATTTCAGTACATTCGGTCTAAGATTACTAGCCCTGACTCTGCCCTCAGCCACACAAAGGCGTCAAAATGTGGTGGGAACAACCCCTCTGGGGAATATGCATGATATAGGAGGGTTCTCTGGACAGTGTACAAGCAATACATTGGCTTTCTGCCACATGCACTTGCAGCCTCTAGTCGGAGAGATGTGGCCAGAAAGCTGCTATGCTCTATCTATTCTTGGCCATAATAACTGCCCACTGGGAACTCTTGGTATCTGAGAGTAAGTTAGATCTGTTCCAGAATCCACAAGGACACAAAGATGGTGTGCAGGCACCTTTGTCCTTCCCTCTTAGCTGCATCAAGCTTAATTTGTCCAGAACTCAGAGTCAGGGACAATGTATTATAAAATATAACTGATCCGTTTGAACAAATAGACTGCATATCAAGAATTGCACCTCAGGATCAGGAATACACATAAAAACCAACCAACCAAAAAATACCCTGATTCTCACTTCTTACGCAGGGTGTGGGGGCGGGGGAGCAGAAAGGAGTAAGAAGATTTCACAAGTTCATATCATATCATAATTTTTAAACATAACTTTTTACCTAAAGCAGGAAAGAATATTAAAATCCAGCTACTTCAGTTTCAGGGGGCTGCAGTATTCTTTTCACTTCCCACCTTACCCTGCTGTGCTGTGTGATGCTGAAACAGCTGCCGAGTTTCACCCAGAGGTGGCAGCATTTCAGCAGTGGATGCAAGGATTTACATAGGTGCTGGGAACCGAGGGTGCTGTCGCATCCCCTGGCTTCAAGTGGCTTCCTTTATATACAGGGTTTATAGTTTGGTTCAATGGCTCTCAGCACCCTTATATAACAATTGTTCCAGCACCCTTGCATCCATATCCCAACATACCAGATGCAACCTCTCGCAATCCATTGTTAATGGGAAAGGGAAGAGAGAAATAGATGTCAGCATGTGAAAAGTTCTTTGGGATTCTTTGAGATGCAAGGCAAGATATAAATATAGGCTGCATCAATTTGAAGGGGTTTAACCGTGGGAGCCTTGATTCATGAGTGCTGAATAGAAGGCCTGAATAGAGTCAATGCTGATGATCTTCTGATCCAGTTTTAGGAGGTCAATTCATTCCTTTCCTTTGTCCTATCTCCTGGCCAGGAGGTTTGTCCTGTCCTCCTGAGCGGCCTCTCTCCCAGGCTTCAATCCCAGTCAACTCCATCCCTTAGGAAATTTTTAAAAGGTCATTAACTTTTATTTAAGCAATCACTGTAGAATTTAAACTTGCATCATGCTCAATAAATATGATGCTCTGACAGCTGACTTGGCAGCACTGGCAACTGAAAATGCCCTTCCATGAGTCAGGAAGTATGGGGTGATCAAGAGAGGGGAAAGCTGATAGCAAACAAAGTGACCATGCTGGTAACTATAGTGCTAGTCATCCAGTTACGTCCTTACACATGCTTAGACGTCCAAAAATGCGGCTCCTATGGGTTCCAATCCCGCTGCCTATTAATAGTAGCCTTGAAGTTGATAGGGCTACTGGCATGAATAACTGCTGAAGGACTAGTTCTTTGGTGCATGTGCTGGTAATAGTCACTATCACAAAGGTAAGCTATTATTACACCTGAAATTTGCTACAAATTTATTTTCCTCCAGCTGGCTTCTCTAACACAGCATTTAGCACTTAGAGTAGCAGAGAGAAAAGCATAAACTGATCTAAGAAGTAAAGATACAAGAAACACCAAAGCTCTTTAGATAACTCCAAGTTTAATATACCTCTGGATTGTTTAATTAGAGAAACAATTAAAGGTTGAACAGAAAACTACTAAAAAGTACTTAAATTAGACCTATTTAAAAAAAATACTATTGAGAAGCTGGGATGCATCACTTTGCTCTTCCGATATATGAGTGGTTATTTAAGAGGGGCAGGAGCTAGTGCAAAGCATAAATAAGGAAACAAAAGAATTCCCCCCCCCCACCCACCCATTAAAGACTATAATCATTCCAAGAGCAATATCTGGGATAAATAAGCAAAAATGAAAGAAATTAGGGTGATTACACTTTGATGTGGACTATGAGTAAAGCCAATGAAAAAGTCAAAACTCACTTTTATTGGGCACAGATTTCCTGGAAGCTTTTCAATCACATAAAGATAAAAGCCGTAATTATTACCTTTGGTTGAGCACCGTCAATCAGCGGCTTCATGCATATACTGCACACCGATAGAACCTGAAACCCAAATTTTATATTATTTCAGCTGTCTGTGCATTATAGAGAGGGAGAGGGGGTAAAAGCATGATTTTTTCAGGTAGATACTTGTATTATTTATAGTTTTCCCATTCCAAAAGGGCCTCTGGCAGCTGTCCTCACATACAGAAGAAGGCCCAATTCCCAGAAGACTGGACATTTGCAAGCTGCAAATGAGCAGCTGCACAACTTGCCTGTTTCTAAGCTTCCCATTCGGAATGTGCTAATCCATATATATTTGCAAATTGTTATGATTATTGCTCAGAGATGGCATCAGTTGCAGCTGCAGCAATTCGGAAAACATTTCAGACTTATGATGGCTGGAACACCACTACAGAAATTATAATCATCTGACATCCATCACTATTGCTCCTTCAGCTGATTACACCAGCCAACAAAATCCCAGGCATGCAAACTGTAAAAGAGAGAGCATTAAGAGCCCAACCCACTAAATCTCTCTCTTTCCTATCCCCCTCTCATCCTCTTCTCTTTCAGGGCCTAATCCTCTATTGCTGAATTAAATGGGAGTTTCCCCCCATTAACGTCAATGAGCCAAAGATCAGCCTTCTACTTTCCCCATTCTCTTTCATATCTTCTCTCATTTCCTCTCTTTTTTTACATGGTAGTCCCTGTGCTGTGGGGACTGTTTGATTTTAACTGTAAAAATACCCCAAATCAATCTTTGAATCACAACCAGAGCCACCAAGCAGCAGTAGTTTGTTTGAACAATGTCTCTCCAGCAAGAGAGAGAGAGAGAGTGTGTGTGTATGTTTAAACAGATATTTTTGCTCAATCTGGACACTGGCGAACGCCTTCAGGCTGCAGTTTCTGTTGCATTTTGACCTCCAGCTGGGATACATGTCTTGGGGGCACTTCTCATGATATTTCTCCTATGTCTTTGTTTGGCTGAACCTACCGAATTGGAGTAGGAGAGTCAGTTCAGCAGAATCTATTTTCCACTGGGTTTCTTAGAGAGCTGGTGAGTTTTAATTAAGCGCTCTGAGAAACAATCATAACAATTTGCAAATATGTGAAAGACTGGGAGAGCATGACAGGAAAAAGAAGAAATAAAGAGGAAAAAAAATAGTCTCCTGGCTGCTGTGCTTAGCTCTGTGAGCAGTGGCCTAGTACAGTTATTACTCCCTGTAGTCTCTTTGGGAATTATCTTATTTTTAGATTTGGCTGCCACCTGATGTAAGTATCTAAGTGTTTTATAAAGAGAAATTACTTTGCATATCACTAATGGCTGAATCATCTTGTGCACATGGACTGAGGTCCATTAAGCAGGAAGCATCTTAGCAGGAAGGTTTGCAGACTGCTGTATAAAGTGGAACAATAATCCTTCCAAATGAGTGAGGAGTTTAAATCTGGAAAAGGCAAATGGAGGATTTTACTCTGTTCACAATTCTTTCACGATTTTTAATTCACATCTCTCAGGCATTCCCCACCAACGCTCTTACCAATAGCTGCTGTCAACAGACCTTCAGACCACAGGTTCATATCACCTTCCATTTTAGTTCTGGTATTTCCAAAACAAGCTATTTCCCTTTTTATGTCACCAACAGCCATGTGAGTAATAGCACGGTTCCAGTTGCTCCATTTGAAACTTCTTTACATGGCTGACTATTAACTTCCATGTTTATGGCTCTAAATCTGCAAACACTTAAACTCATGAGAAACCTTATGCACCAAGCAGTCTTTATTGGCTTCAGCACATCAGTGTTTGCAGTGCGGATTTGCTAGTGTTTGGTGCAAAATTCCATTCTCAGTTACTCTTCCAGAACCCCAATGACACGGGTGTGGCTGTAAAAGACACAGCACTGTGCTGGCATTACAGACTTAAGACTGCTCCTGTGAGGTGCCAGGTCACTTCAATTCCATTTGAAATTATTGCAAAGTTAGGTTTTAGGATTCACAAGCCATCCAGTGATCAGACAAATTTCTGTGGTAATACATTTATTATTATTATTATCACCAACATTTATATTGTAGTAGGGACTAAAAGCCACAGCTACGTTGGGTCCTATGGTGCTGTATAAACACATGATCCTGGTCCATTTAGTTCCAAAGAGCTCAGTCTAAAAAATTATTATATTCAGTACAAATCTTCTGCATTTAAGATATGACTTACAGTTATTGCCTCTCTGATTTTCCTTCTTGCATTAAAGTATTTTAATTAGGAACCTGGCTGTGAATCTGCCCTACGTTTCCAAAAGTGAGAATTCTTTGAAAACAAGGGATCTCTCAAAAATGTTATGGGTTTCTATTTATTTCTTTGGGTTTAAATATTGTTAAAATTAGATTAATATTTCATTTCCAAGACAACAAGGTGCCGGATGAAAGAAGCAGAACAATAGCTTAATTCAAAGTCCACGGAAGTCAATGGGCGTCTTCTCATTGACTTCAATGGGCTTTGGATCTGGCCACAGGTCAGTAAATGAGGAGACCCTTTAAAATAATTGTATTTGATGATATCTGGGGCAAATGTAGGTAATATGAGGACTGAGCAGAGATATATCCCTTACATTCTGCCAAAAGATAAAAGGAAGTTTTAGAGTTCCAAGTGAGACTACCGTGGTGATATTAAACCACAGGCGTGGAAGCAGAGAAAAATAAAGCCCTGACTGAAGTTCACAGATGTGCACTGCCCCATGGGCATGTGATAATTGCAAGACCATAAGTTTTAAAGAAAATATAGGCTACAGGATGGCCTTCTAGGATTACACAGTATATACAGGTTTCAGAGTAGCAGCCGTGTTAGTCTGTATTCGCAAAAAGAAAAGGAGTACTTGTGGCACCTTAGAGACTAACAAATTTATTAGAGCATAAGGTTTCGTGAGCTACAGCTCACTTCATCGGATGCATTTGGTGGAAAAAAAACTTTTTTTCCACCAAATGCATCCGATGAAGTGAGCTGTAGCTCACGAAAGCTTATGCTCTAATAAATTTGTTAGTCTCTAAGGTGCCACAAGTACTCCTTTTCTTTTTACAGTATATACAAGTGAACTCAGAGCACTATATTTGCTGAATTGAAAAAAAATAAAAATATTGACTTTTTCTTGCAGGGTTAATTAACAGTATCTTGCAAAGATATTCATCGTTCTGTATAAATCATGTCTGAAGATATTACCTGTGCATTTTAGTCATGTTAATAAAGCACTTTTTTTTTAAGTCCCTGATAGAAATGTTTCTGTGGAACTGCTTTTACAGAGGAAATTTATTGTATTAGACCACAGCTGTAAATTTTCTCCCTCCAATCCTATAAATTTCCTCTAAATGTTTAATGGTTTATAACTGTAATTATTCTTGTGTGCCAACATTAAACTTTAAAAAGTTTAATTTGGAGACTATTCGGAGAAACTCATCTTTTTTACAGCCTCATAAATAGTTCTTTGATGAAATGAGCAGAGGCTCAGCGTCTGCCTGAGGTGAATACAAATGACACAGTGTAGTCTCTCACTTACAAAAAGGAGCAAATGCTTTGATGTCTCAAGTGATCAGCTGATACTAAGTGCATCAGTGGTGTGAAGTGATGTGTCTCTTGGTGGATATACATGATGCACTCAAGAATCATCATCATTTTCTAGGAAGGACTTCAGCTGGGGAGCCAAACCAGTTCTCAAAGGAAAAAGAAAAGCAAACAACAGAAAGGATAATACATCCAACACCCAAAGTCCTCAACTTCAAAGTAAATAAATAAATACCAAGATAGATATCAAGCCAATCATGTGATCAGTTCTTCTGGGTGCCTAGTTTGAATAATATCTAGTGGAGAATAGGACTGTATAATATACTGCCTAGCAAATAACTCCTCTGCTCTATTCAGTTGCCATATCTTAATTTCAGGGGAAGATGATCAGTATTCCAGTTACTCTGATAATGATGATATTGCAGACACTCTTATAAAAAAAGCACTAAGCATGAAGAAAAACATGTTTTCTTGGTGGCAGATGAGAACAGCTAGATAATCGAGATGGCTCCTGATGGGTGTAATTTGTTGATCTTTTCTGAAAAAGAAAAGCACCTATGACTATGTCTGAGCCCTGTTTCATGCACTTTATGCTGGACTACAAGGACCTTAACTTGGTTAATAATTTATTTGTATCTGGTTTCTCAAGTTCTCTCCTGTACCCTCTACTGCCATTCTGCTTCCTGGTGTTGCTCATAAATACTATGATGGGCTGGGTCACAGAAACCTCCACAGTGGGACTGCTACCTGATGTGCTGGGACTAGCTCTAAGCCCATTTTCCCTGGCAGCTTGGGACTTCAGTGCCCTGCCCACGCCAGCCTGCTACAGACACAGTCCCAGGTCTGAATCACATCCCCCAAAAGCTGCACGCTTAACTGAAAACTACTTAAGACATGCTCCTGTCTCCAACACCCTGATACCCAGTTCCCAATGGGATCCAAACCCCAAATAAATCCATTTTACTCAGTATAAACCTTATACAGGGTAAACTCATAAATTGTTTGTCCTCTAACACAAGAGATATGCACAGCTGCTTGCTCCCCCAGGTATTAATAGTTACTCTGAGTTAATTAATAAGTAAAAAGTGATTTTATTAAATATAAAAAGTAGGATTTAAGTGGTTCCAAGTAATGACAGACAGAACAAAGTGAATTACCAAGCAAAATAAAACAAAACCACACAAGTCTAAGCCTAATACAGTAAGAAAATAAATCCAGGTAAATCTCACCCTCAGAGATGCTCCAATAAGCTTCGTTTACAGACTAGGCTTCCTCCTAGCAATCACTCACACCCCTGTAGTTACTGTCCTTTGTTCCAGTTTATTTCAGGCATCTCTTTGGGGTGGAGCAGCTTACTCTTAAACCAGCTGAAGACAAAATGGAGGGGTTTCCCAGGGCCCTGTATAGTCTTTCTTGTGGGTGGAAACCCCCTGTGTTTTCCTATGCAGAATCACAGCTACAAGATGGAGTTTTGGAGTCACATGGGCAAGTCATATGTCCATGCATGACCCAGTTCCCTACAGGCCAACGCCATTGTCCACATGTTAGCCTGAACATTTCCAGGAAACTCAGATGTGGATTGGTGTCTCTCAAAGTCCATTGTCAGTTTAAGTGTTTCTTGATTGGGCACTTACTGAGAATAGTCTTTTCTCAAGAAGCTGAGCAAATGCTTCACTGAGGTTACGTAAAATCAAAAAAGTACATAGCCAATATTCATAACTTCAAATACAAAAATGATACATGCATACAAATAGGATGAATATATTCAGTAGATCATAACCTTTGCAGAGATAAGTTACGTAGACTATCCAGCGATGTCATATTTACACTCATAAGCATATTTCTATAAAGCATTATGGGGTGCAATGTCACAAATACTTCCTCCTAAAAATGAGATTTTCCCTCCATGTTCTCTGCAGGTTGTTACAAGTCAGGAATGCAAACTGCAGGTGATAGAGAATCAGATCCATCAATACGTTACAGTTATTTTATCAAAATGCCTATTAACCCAACTTAACTGACTGGATAGCCTCGGCTAATGGCTGCTTTGCACTTTCGGTTTGATGTAAAGCAGCTTGAATATACCAATGAATCTGGCCCATAGTCTCATTCACTCACAGTATGCAAAATAAAAAGAGACAGGGGACATAACCGTCAGGTAAAGACACGTTCTTTAACTTACATGTTCATGTAACTTCTCTGGAGGGCTAAGAGAAGCATCTAAGAGATGTCTATAAGTAATGGGCCAAATTCAGTTCTCAGTAACCATTCACTTCAATGACATTCCACAGGTGTAAGAGAGAACAGCATTTGAACTTATAGTACTAATATACAGCTTTAAAAGTATAGTGTGAGGCTACATCTTTGTAGCTTTTATACTATGAATTTACAAACATTTATTTGTAAGATGAGGGAGGGAAAAGGTCCTCTCTTGAAAGACATTCCCATCACAAACTAGTATCTGACTGTGTCACAATAAATTTGAGGGTCTCTCACAATACACAGTAGCATGTCCGCAAGCAGTTCCAGTTTCCCACTGTGGGGAAACAAAGTAGAACATGTAGTCAATTACATGTGTTTATTTGCAGGGTCGATGCTACATCCTGAGGGACTTGGGGAAGTCATGCAAACAAGAGAAACCCCATTGGAGAGCAATGTCTCAGTGGAGGAATGGAGTGTGCAATCTTTTCAAGTGAATGTCTGCTTTTAAACTGTGGCTATGGTGCACTGATAGTGCCTTGTTAATGTGATAGATTAGGCAGGTGGAGAGATCAAAAGAGAGAGACACACTGGGACGGGAGAGAGTCTTAGATTAAAGGCATTGTGTAAGTGCAAAGTATTATGAATTATTATTATAATTCATATTTATCCTAGAAATTAGAGGAGTTAAAAGGGACTTGAATTATAAAATACACTGTGAAAACTGATTATTCCCTCGGGTCTAGATCAAACCAGTGCAATCCAAAAATATGTGCTCTCCTTGCCAATCCATCTTCTTTACCCTCGGCTCCTAAGACAACACTAAAATGATTTGTCAGGAAGGACCAAAGGAGTCTGCTATGCTGCAACTATTTATTTAATAGAATCAACCCTTTTAGGTGTCTCTGCAGTGTCTTCACTGGCCCATCTCTCCTCCTCCTTCCCCACAGCACCACATTTCAATCCTTTCCTCCCTCCAGGCCCATGAACCTGTGACTCCCCTCCTAAGGCAGCCAGCAGAATTGCAGCTACTAATGGTATGCCAGCCATCCCATCATCTTGGGTGGGGAGTGGGGGAGAGAGAAGGGTGGTCTGCTGCCTAGCTTTTCTTGCTGCTGATACTCTCCTGCCAGCTGCTTCTCCAAACCAGTGCCCACCACAAGCCAGACGGGGCCTCTTGGTTAATATAGCACTTTCCCTTTAAGGAGACTAGGGAGATACTTGACACAAAGGGAAATAAATGTAGGAAAGGAAATTTCTGTACATGGTTGCCATGCTCTTCCTCAGGATACCCTGGCAACTTGATTACCCCATCCACATACATACAGTTACACCAGGTACTATAGTTCCTTTAGAAACAGTAGTGATAGCACTTCATGCATTTTGTTCCCAGACTGACAGCCAGCTGGCAGCACCTTTCTATATTCACTGAACATAGGAGTGAAAAAGAGCTTAAAAGTGATTAAAGTTAATTGAATCTTTTTGAATTTTAAAGCCACCACTGAAAAACCATCAGTTTCACTTTTGGGTGCAGATGCAGTTCTACATAGAACTGATTCTGTCTCAGAACTGATTCTCCCATTCCTCATAATAATTAACATGCCATATTGCTCTGTAATAACAATATTAATGGCATTGCTAATTTTATGATTATGTTATAACTTGCTCTCAATTGCAGGGGAGGACACAGGAGTGCACCATGATCCAATTAACACTGGAGAACCACGAGATTTGGTCCTTTCATTTAAAAACCAACAACAACAACAACAAAAAACAGTATCCAAAATATCTGGAGTGAAAGGATAAAGTGAAAAGAAATTTTTCAAATAGAAGATTAGGGTTGGAAAAGACCTCAGGAGGTCATCTAGTCCAACCCCCAGTCAGAGAAATTAAATACAGAAAAAAATTTAAAATAAATAATGTTAAGGGAAGAACACAAAATTGGGCCATTTGGACATGATGCACATCGTTATAAAATTATCTGACATTTTAAAGACTATTGTTATAGTCTTAAAGACCAAGGCCTACATTTTCTAAAGTGACTAATGACTTTAGGTGTCCAACTTGAGACAGTCCAAAGTCAATGAGACTTGTACATTCAGCATTAGTAGTTTGCTAATTAGAATCTCTGGCCTTCCCAAGATGCAGCTGTGCCCATACTGCAACATATAAAAAATGCTGCTGTCCAACTTCTATCATGTCCAAAGGACAGCAACCATATCAACCAGCTCCTCAAACAACTCAATTGGCTGGTCATTCATTTCAGAATCCTGTCAACCCTTGTTTTTTATAAGCTTACATTCTCTTCGGCCTTCTCTCTCTTTACTTCTACCTAAGCTCTTTTATCATTTAACACCAGCCCCCTATCTAGCTTTCTACTCTGGAGTTCCTGACTTCTGTGATAGGCTTCCATTATGTCTGTCTGTCTGATTAGCCCTCCATTTCCTTCTGGATCTCATCAGAAATCAAAGATTTTCTCACTATCCAACATGTCTGTTTATTTCTCACTCCCTCTGCTATTATTTTTCATTTTAACTCTGCAAAAAGGTTTTGGGAGTTTGTTTCATACAGAATTGTTCACACAAACTATGTGTTGTATTTCTAAAATCTGTTTGTTCTTAAAAAGGAGATTCCTTAAATCCACTGCTTTCTCAGATTTAACCTCTGTAGTTTAAGATCACTTGAAGGGTACAGTAGATAATCTATTTGTAAACATGTATTATACATAAAAATGACTTTCAGGGGGAAAAGCGTGGGAAAGGATATTTTTAAATCACATATGCTTTAACTTGGATACAACTAATTTAGGCAGATAGAAATGTAAAAGTTGGAAATGGATAGAAAATCCCATTTTGTTATTCTCTCCTTCCACACCATATACACATAAGCACAGAAAATAACTCTAAGCCACACTATCAGACAGAGGTATTGAGAGAGGTTCAAGATCTTAGCTACAACAAGGACATGAGCTCCTGGTATCTGGCCACACTGGTGCGGATGTGGTAAGAACAGCATTTATCAACTTCCTTGCATTTGTCAGCTTTGACTAAAACACTAAATGTAAAATTTAATGAAGTCTGGAGGTCTGACTTCAACTAAAGATGCCAGGAAATTTAGAATAAATGCTCTCTCTTGCTCTTTAACTCACCCTGCTGTTCCTAGCCACTGCAGGAGACATAGAACGTGTGATCTTATATACCAGATGCTCTGCAATATTAAGTCAGTTTTTACATGGCAAGAAGTGTACTTACAGAGCCAAGTTTTCAGCTAGCTTCAAGTCTACCTCCAAAGTTGTGCCCACATTTTGAATGTGCAAATTGGCTGTCCCTGAAATAAATATTTGCATGTACAAATTACGTAGCAAGACAGACACAGACCTTGGTGCACATAAATGTGAATTAAACATTTGAGTGTGCAGAAATGCAAAACCCATGGATGCCATTTTGGAGACCAACCAAAATATGGACTTCATATGCCATGAATATGAAGTTACAAGGCCAGATATATGACCCTGCTAAGTGTTCATAAATGGGACCCCAAATGTGACTTATCCTGGCCTGGCATAGAACCAGCATAGTTGGTTTCATGCCATTCCAACCTCAGAATAGGAAGCAGATCAGGGGCATACCAGAAGTGGGAAGCAACGTGGCTGCTTTGACACTGCCCACTGACAATGCTCCCAACAAGGCTGTTGCAAGTCAGTGAAAGTTAAAGCAGCTTCAGAGTGAGCACTTTTTTCCTGGATTTGTAAGATAATGATTCTAAATATTGAAGCACTTAGAAAAATTGTCCCTTGCCTTTGTATAGATGATTAAGGATGATAAGGCTACAAGGAGACTTCCCTCCAACCTTGTGACCCCTGAAGATGGGCCAGATACAGTTATGGTCCCTAGGCTTTGTGGAGCTTTGATCCTGCTCCCTCAGATGCTTAAATCATTCTCCAAGAGGGACATATAGGAGAGGAGGCGGTGCTACCTCCTCCACCCAATCAGCTATTGAAGTTGGTTGAGTATGCAAGGAGAGCTGAGAATGCGAGCGAAGCTGGATTGGTTAGGTATACTAGGGGACCACCATCCAAAGGAATGATGTAGTATATGCACTCCCTCACCCCATGCACGGGGGCTAAGGGAGGAAATTTGAAGAAGCGGCCATTTCACATGTGGGCATATTTAGAATATTATATAATCTGCAAAAACGCTGAGGCATCTTTTAAAATCCTGAATTGCACACCCTTGAGGGGAGTCACATTGTAGTCTCATTGGATCAGATCCTAAGTTGGTGTAAATTGGCTTCAATAGCTAATTTATTCCAAATGAGGAACCAGCCCATTCTAGTTCATTGAAGTCAGAGATGAATATGACTCAATGTGATTTTTGTCATGTAAGGACTGTAAGATCAAACCCCATTATGGCATCCCTTCTTGAGGGACTCATTAATGAAGTATGATTAAAAACATTTTCTTGGACTGTACAAGTTGCTTTAGGTTGCAATTCAGAAACAAGTATGATTTCTGTCGAAAGAAAGGGATAAAAAGTTGAGACAAGAACTGAAGAAACATTACAAAGCTCCAATGGTTCCATTAGCACCTAGAGCTTTTAGGTGCATGTACCATTAAAATAAATAATAAAGATCTCTGTGAGGGCCATTAAACAAATTGGATCCATGGTTTGTTTTACTGTTACTTTTATAGACATTCTGAAATCTTCTGTGGAACCTCAGACCATCCCATTAGAACAGAAGTGGATTTTTCAAGCCTTGTTCTACCAAAAAAATCATAAACTTCAGGGTTGTTTATACTATTAGAAATTAAAAACATACCTTAGCTCAAAGCTGAAGATTAGTGAGAGTCAAAACGTATTGGGAGAAAGGAAACTGAGGTTGGTAAAAAGTACTGCCAAACATATGATACTTGCCTGAGGAGGGAAAAGGTTCCAGATGAGTGTACAACCACTGCTTGGGGAAATGCTGAGAGAAAGGGAAACTTCCCACCAGTTTATAGGGTCAGGTTGGTCACCTGAAATGTAAATCTCAGAAGAAGCAGGGAGGAAGTGTTGATTACTACTTCTCAGCAGATGAGGAGAAGAGAACTTGGCTCTGGGGAAAGTGGGGAGTGTGACAGAACCATAAGCCATTGTGTTACCCCTCTGCCTCAGCAAGAGAGAGCTGTGCTGGAGTTTAAACTGCTGCACCAGTCTGTCCTCTTCACCAGCAAAATCTGAGATTTTGCCTGTCTTCACCTTGCCTTGCAGGTAACATTCAATGAACCCCAATACCCTGGAGGAGCGTTCCTCTGCAGGATCTAGCCCCTATCACTGGACACTCACAGAAATCATTACATTCACTGCTTCCAAAAGACAGTGCATACACCAACGTGTTAGTTTACCTGGGGACCCACTCTTTACTTAAATACACAGCACTGAGATGATTTTATGGTAAAACCAAAAAATAACTTTGTTGTTAAAGACCAGAGATTTAAGTGATAGCAAGGATAATAGAACAGAAAATGGCTACAAATAAAACAAAAATAAAACACTTCTTTCTAGTGTCTAAAATTTAACAGGTTACAATCCTAGTTCCAGGCACTTTCCTCACTTACAGTCACTTTTCAGCATCCTCAAGCCACATGGCTGGAGGATCCACCTTTCACAGATTCCAAGAATTGCAGTTCAGAAACAAGTATGATTTCTGCCAAAGGAAAGGGATAAAAAGATGAGACAAGTATTGTCCCTTAAGTGATGTCTTTTCCCTCTCTCTTCTGATATTTAAATAGTTTTCTGAAGTATCTTTTTTGAAAAATAACCCCAGACAAAATTCTTCCCTGCTGCATGTTCCTCAGGGTGCGGGCGCCATATTCCCTTTTCCCTCTGTAAATTGAGATGGATCCAACTACTTAATATTCCCCACTAGACAAAGTACAAAATGAGAAGGTTAAGAATGGCGCCTTAGTACCAGTCCCTGCAGGCTCTACTCAGGGGTCAATCTTGCAAAACCTTATACTCGCATGTGAATAATCTGTGTTCAATGTCAGTAGACCCACTGATTTCCACAGAGCTATGGGTTTACGTGAGGATTATGTATCTAAAGTTTGCTACTTCTGACCATAAGTCCTTCTTACATGAGTGAAGCTGCCTTTGGAGTCATTGGCAGTTAAGCCTGGGTGAGGACTGCAGGATTTGACTCATAAGGTCTTAATGGGAGACTGCCAAAGAAGTTTCCTTTCCCACTCTAACATTTTGCTTAATTCTGGTAAGGGCCTCATTCCGCCAGGCGCCTTCTGGGAAAAATGCTCAGCACCCTCATCTCATTCTCTAAGAGGAGCTGAGTATCTGGTAGGTTTGAGTTCAAAGGGCCTTTTACAACTCCCATGGAAGTCAATGGGCATCTATCTGTTGACTTCATTAGGAGCTCGGTTGAGTTTCAGGTTAGTTTTATATCAAGATAGGGCATTTAAAAGATATAACAAAAGGTGCCCTATATATGATATGGCTTAACATATAAATATGCACACACAATATGCTAAATCAAAAACCACACTAAAATTATAGCCTATGGTACCAAAGATTGTCCACACAGCTAATTATCCTATATTATGTTTTGTGTCAATAAGATAATTGAAAACAGGAAGAAAACCTGTCTGCCTATTCTGCATTCATATCCCATAAGGATCATCTTCCAACCAGCAATTTTGACAAAATATTATAAAGGTGGCTGATACAGCGATGATGATGATGATGATTATAAGTATGCATTAGAAATTAATGGCTCATTTATAGGAAATGATTCCAGTAAGCTGATTCAATCACAGTCCCACTGATAAGCTGTACATTTTGCAGTGCCTTATGCAGCTGTACACTTTGGATATCTTGGTACCTTAAATGACCTTTGAGGTGCTTTGCATTTCTTTCAAGCTGTTCCTAACATGACAGCTTAAAAAGCTTGGCCCTGGCTGTATTCATTTAACTCCGATTTAAAATGCGCACAATTGAAAGGAAATCTCTTTTACAGGTGTCACAGGGAATTCTTTTCACCTCCAAAAATTCTCCTACCATCAATGTTACTATGTATGCTATGAAAGTGCACTTCTTCCCAGGCAATTGCTGGTGATACACTTTGTTATCTCATTCTTAAAAAAAACTGGCTGTAAAAAAGACTTGTGGGGTGTCTCACATTAAAAAAAAACAGCCTGAGAAAATATGGTTTAAGTGTTGTAATGTTTAAGGCAATGTCTGAAGAGATGCGTGCAAAGTGATATTCTTTGATTCCCATCTTATTGCAGGTAGAAAGATGTGTACTGTCAGAGTGCTTAAGTTACTGTATCCATCTCCCTCTCCCTATACAGCAAAGCACCTGTTTTTCCCAACACAGGATACAGGTAAGTCCTATTGCCTTCACACATACTCACAAAGGAGTGCAGTTACTGAAGTGTCTGGGGAGGTATTGCTAAAGCACAGAGAGAAAAGTGCAGAGGAAGGTACTTAGAGAAGAAGGGCAATGTTGTGCTTTCAGAAACAGTATTTCAACGTCCAGAGGTGAGCAGAAGTCAAGGGAGCTGCACTGACTTACACCAGTTGAAAAGCTGAACCTACATTTTTGGGGTGTTCCTATATTAGGAGAAAACATGCTTATTCGCAAGTTTCACTCAGATCAAGTATTTTTACTCACAAGCCAAAGGAAAACATCCAGATCCATGATCTTTTCTCTGCACATATATAGCAGGAAGGAAAAAACAAAAACAAAAAAACCACACCATTAAAAATGTAATTCGTTCATGTTCTTTATAGTTGACCAAAAAAAAAATCTGTTAGCCCCATTAGCTTCTTCTCTTAATTAATGTATTATTCATGTAGAGAAAAGTAGTAATGAATTGGCTGTTGATAATTTCCCAAAATCATATGAAGGTATCGAAATCTCAGAGGCTCTGAATTACTAAATGATAGATGAACCTCCATATGTTTGCAATTTGGGTTCAGTTTAGCAGGCACCCTTCATCTTTGATTGCTTATCTGAATGTTATCAAAGATGCTCAAAACTCTTGAGGTTACAACAAGATGAGGATATGAGCTTCCCAGGAAGGGGAGGAGGGTGGTCTCCTCTTCTTCCTACCTAATTGTTTTACTTCCTGGGAGTGGACCTTCCTCTTCCAATCCTCCACCTAGGGCTCAGTTGCTCTGGGTGAGGAAGAAGGGGGTTTCCCCTTTTCCTTTCTATTCGGTGTTGGATACCAGGGATGTGTCTTCCTTTAGTCGCTCTATCTGAGCTTTGGACTCGAAATGAATTTAACTCAGTTCTTGGCCCTCCAGTTACCAAGGGATTGCAACATCTGTTGTAGGTTCTTGGGAAGAGGTCATTCTCTGGTTTTCCGCTTAAGCATCTGGGGTCTGGTATGTTTCTATTCACATGACACACTCCAAAGGTGAGGAAGTCTGCACCTTTTCATTTTGGGAGTGTCTGCTTAGCACGAATGAAGAGTTTCTTCTTGTCCACTGTCCATAGTTTTGGCTTCCTGGGCAAGAATCTCACCTCTTTTATTCATAGGGATACTTTCCCCCGGCCTATTCCCCTCCATTGGCCACTGAGAAAGACTGAACAGGGATCTTCACACATCCCTGTCCATATGGTCATGGGAATGGTGCTTTTTATTTTTTCAACAAATGTCATTACTAATCCGAAACTTGCTATATGAAGCCCAAACAGGTGCATGGTATTATTTTTGAGGGTTGTGAAACCCCAAACTCCATGGAAATGGCTTGTCCCTAATTTGCAGCTGAAAAACACGTAGTAAAACAAGCAATTACTTTATTTGTATACACAACTTCGGTCAAAAATAAGGCCACTCCTAAAGATATGGTCCTTAATTTTCACTGGATGTTTCCTTTAACTTATTATTGACTGGAAAAAAATAAACAGAAAACCACACATAGTAAGTCTGTTTTGATCATTTACTGAAATTGCTAGGCAAGGTTCAAATGGTTTAAAGTTTCATTTAAAGAATCTAAAGTCCAAATAATTATTTGAAAAATCAGGCTAGAAATCTCATGAGAGCTGTTGTCTTTAGAAGGATAATCTAGTGGTTAGGGCACTAATGTGGTATGCAGGACACTGGAGTTCAAGCCCCTTCTTTGCCACAGGCTTGGGCAAGTCACTTTATCTCTCAGTGCCTCAGTTCCCCCATCTGTATATGGGTATAATAGTACTGTCTTGCCTCACAGAGTTGTTGTGAGGATAACTACATTAAAGATTTTGCGGGCTTATAGGAGGTAAAGACGTGCTGTTTCTTGAAAGATATGTATAAAGCCTTGATTCTGCTTGGTTCAGAAAACAGCTTTTCTTTTGTAACTTCTAATTTATGTCTTGGCAGAAAGGAGGAAGGAAAGCGGTGCATATAAAGAAAAAGGAAAATAATTTTGAACCTCAAGATAGGTTTAATTACAATTGAGGGATGTAATGAGTCTTTTGTGAAGACTAACACTTAGCGCTCCTCTTCAAATTAGCCATGAACATAGGGTGGCTGAGGGTAGAAGTGTTATTTTTTAAAAAACAACCTATATTGTTCAGGGTTCTAGTAATTATTGACAGATCCATTCAGCCACTCATGTGTAAAGTTAGCACTAATAGCCATTTGGAAATGCAGGAGGGAATTTTGCCTTCAAGAACAAGATGCTGATTTAAAACTTTAATGTTCTTAAAGGTTCTTAGCCTAGTGTCTAGGATTAAGGTAACTATGGGCTGAACAAGGCTTTATATAGATCTTTCAAGAAACAGCACATCTTTACCTCCTATGAGCCCCTCAAAATCTTTAATGTCGTTATCCTCAACAACTCTGAGGCAAGGCAGTACTATTATCCCCATAATACAGATGTGGGAACTGAGGCACTGAGAGATAAAGCGACTTGCCCAAATGTCACACAGCAAGCCTGTGGCAAAGGAGAGATCTATCTCAAACAATTTAGGTGGGCAATCTACACAATGTTTCAAATTCCATCTCTGCATAAGATCTGACCCAAGTATTGAAGCAGAAAAGCAAGCTGATACAGAAATTCAAAACTGGATACCTAAATTCCAAGTACACACACACACACTTGCACCATGCAAAAGATCATTAAGTCAGTTCAGGTAATTATCTGTTTTGTACATGAAAATAATACCTCTTTACAAATGTGGAATTTGTATACACAATAGAGATGGATGATTTTTTTTTTAAAATAACTTGCAGAGTTTAGGGACACTTTAATGTATTCTAGGAAGAAAATAACTAAATTTCTAAGAGCAATTCTAGTAGCAATTCTCAACTTTAAAAACATAAGATTTTTGCATCTATATATACAAACAAAAGAAAACACTGAGCAAAAACAGTACTATGTAAAAAGTTTAATTCAAATGACAAAAGTTCTTCATATCAGCTTTGGTTTAACTCAATCTGAATTTGTGAAATAGTGGTGGTTCGCTAAAAGTATTTCTGACACTTATCTTGTATCTGAGCATCCAGAAACATTTTGATCTGGTATCAATGGTACATTTCTACTTTGAACCAAGTTCAGTGAGAGATCAGATAGAGCAAGTCATATGGTATTTCATTCATAGTGTTATTTGCTGAGCTTAGCCTATATGATAAGAAAGGCAAGGTCAGCATTGTGGAAGATCAAAAACAGACTCCAATGAGAGACTGCTGAATCAGAATTAATTTGCAAACTGGACACCATTACATTAGGCTTGAATAAAGACTGGGAGTGGATGTGTCATTACACAAAGAAAAACTATTTCCCCATGTTTATTTCCCCCAGCCTACTGTTCCTCACACGTTCTTGTCAACCCCTGGAAATGGCCCACCTTGATTATAACTACAAAAGGTTTGTTTTTTTTTTCTCTCCTGCTGGTAATAGCTCACCTTATCGGATCACTCTCATTACAGTGTATATGGTAACACCCATTGTTTCATGTTCTCTGTGTATATAAAATCTTCCCACTCTATTTTCCACTGCATGCATCCGATGAAATGAACTGTAGCTCACAAAAGCTTATGCTCAAATAAATTTGTTAGTCTCTAAGGTGCCACAAGTCCTCCTTTTCTTTTTGCAGATACAGACTAACAGGGCTGCTACTCTGAAACCTATTTTTACTTGGTTTCTCAAAACAAGAAAGGCTGCATTACTGTGACGGACCCAACCTATTTCATGATGCTGTGGTGAAAAATTCTCCAGAGAATTCACTTCTTGGTGCAGACATGTGCTTATTAATTTCAGCTTTAAAAAAATTATCCAAGTATAGATATGCTGTAGTTCAATCAGCAGTTACAGGCTTGAAGCTGATAATTACTAATAAAATACAGACAGCCTGAAACAATAGCTCTGAAAGGTCTGAACTGCTCCATGTATCCCAGTGAGATATTGATTCTGAAATCTAAAGATGAAGCGTTAAATTCCTAGGGTGACCAGATGCTAATTACAAAATATCGGGACCGCTGCAGGGGGAGCGCCTTATCAATTGTTACACTCACCGGGCACGTTCGGTGGTGGGAAATAAATCTTGCAAATGAAGAAAGAAGTACCTGCTGCCAAAATGCCGCCGAAGACCCGGACGTGCTGGGTGAGTGTAACAATTGAAAAGGCGCTCCCCCTGCCTGTCACTGCCGCCTAAGGAAGAAGAAGAAGGAAAAAAAAAAGACACGCCTGAAGCAAAATATCAGGACAAATGGCATCCCGACCATACTTTGGTCGGGACGAGGGACAAACTGCTCAATATCGGGACAGTCCCGATTTTATCGGGACGTCTGGTCACCCTATAAATTCCAACATTTACAATTTTGCAATTGATGATTTTGGCCGAAATATCCAACTAATGTGCTTACCCCACAATCTCAAACTGCATACCATGCTGCCCCTGTCAACTCCAGTCAACCTGTGGAACACATTGCCAGGGGATGTTGTGAAAGCCAAAACTATAACAGGGTTCAAAAAAAAAAGGGGGAGTACTTTTGGCATCTTAGAAACTAATAAATTTGAGAGTGTTGTGGCACAAGCTGTCAGCATAGTCTGTGTAGTATGTAGATTGTAATGGATTTTTTACCTTCAGTCCCTTTGGTATGATGTCCATCTCTTTGCATTTGGAAAGGAAGATGTCTGTCTGTATCTGTACGAGTTTTTTCATGAAGTTAATAGATTTCCACTCCATACGGCTAAATTCAGTGCCTTGCATAATGACAGGTTTCAGAGTAGCAACACGGCTGCTACTCTGAAAAAGGGTTAAAAAAAGAATTAGACAAGTTCATGGAGGATAGGTCTGTCAGTGGCTATTAGCTAAGATGGTGAGGGATGCAGCCCCATACTCTAGGTGTCCCTAGCCTCTGACTGCCAGCAGCTGGGAGTAGACAAGAGGAGATGGATCACTTGATGATTGCCTGTTCTGTCACATCTGGCACTGGCCACTGTCATAAGATAGGATACTGGCTAGATGAACCATTTGTCTGACCCAGTATGGCCGTTCTTATGTTCTTAAAAGATCCAACTGCCCTTCTCAGATGCTAAAAACTCCAACTTGATCTCTAACTGCAGTTGAATATTGTCAAAGCAAAAATCTGTAGCATACTGAAAAGTGAAAATGTGGAGATGAGTAAAATTCATTTTAATATGAAAATAAACACAGGGACCACTGCACTGACCACTGCATGATTCAGCAAAGCACTTACTGATGTGCTTAAGTATCATTGACTTTAGCCCCTATTCAGCAGAGTACTTAGCATGTGTTTAAGTGCTTTGTTGAACTGGTGTTAATGCATATGGAAAAATAAAAAAATATATACATCTCCTTGACTTTATGCCTGTAAGATTCTTTCAGGAGAAGACCTAATACACATTCAGTTTCTATAATTACCAGTTATTGGGATCTGCCACCTTTTTATTTTATAACTTTGCTCTCATGTTAAAAACAAGAACTGGGTGAAAAAGTGACAATTTTTATGGCAAATTTTAGGAAAAACTTTTTTTTTCAAAGCCACCTTGTGAAAAAAAAATGTTTTTTGAAGAAAAACAAATTTAAAACAAATTTTAAAACAAAACTATTTTCAGCTTCTGAAAGTCATTTTTTGTACCAGAAAAATAAAACCTTTGGTTTTCAGAAAAAAAAAATCAATCAGGTTTTGAAACCCCCAAAGTGAAAATGTTTATGGAAAATGGAGAAATGTTACTAAATGTGTTTTGGTTATTTATTTATGTTTTTTCATAAATAAGCACACATTTCTGACAAAAAGAAAATAATTACACTAAAATTTTTCCATAAAAATTTTCATTTTGTTAAACAAAAACATTTTTCATCCAAAAATGTTTGGACAATTTTTTTTTGACCAGCTCTACTTATAACCCAGTTTTAAAAGGGGAAATTTGTTTCCTAGATATCAGTGTTTATCTGTTGCATCAGAGATGATGCCTAGTTTTTCTGTTTATGGGACAGTTTATACAATCATTCAATAATTACTCAATTTATTGGGAATGGTCTCATTTTATTTTGCTGTTAAACAAGAGTTGAAACCTGTCCTTGCTTCTGGTTCCTGAGTGAACCTGCATATAAACCCATCAAAACTAAACTTTGCCTATGGATTTGCAACAAGAGTCACCCAGGGAAAATGAAATTCACTTGAACTTGAACTATTTTTTAGCATTATGGCCTCTGAATTCATGTAAAACTGGTTCACACACACACACACAGGTTTCCAATCAAACCTAGGTTCCACATAAATCTAGGCAAAATTCAGTCTGAATTAGTTTCCACAGTATGGAAACAAGCTTTAATGAAAGTAGAAAAAGTCCAAGGCCTGGATTTTTAAATGTATTCAGGCATTGCTATGCTGAGTGTAGGCACTGTTAATCCGACCTGAACTATTTTCAAGGTGAAAAGAGTATGTTATCCAATGTGGGAAAGCAGTACCAAACAAGCGAGTTTAAAAATAAAGTACATTAAATGTAATCCTTTTTGCTCTCTTGTAACAGCAAACACTATGGGAAATTCAGCACACATGCAATGTAAAGAGGTGATCAGGGCCCCAGAGAGGTATTTACAGGCTGTTACTCTTGTGTGTTTCAGAGCGATAGAGAACATTCTCAGCAAGTAAATACCCAGAACTATATCCTCACGTGGGGTAAATCATCATAGCTAGGTTGAAGAATTTCATTAAAGCTAATTTAATTTTTAATTACTGCATTAATATGAGACTATTTTAGTTGACAAAAATAGCTTGAAGGGATGACAATTTGGGTGATTATTCCTATAGAAAGAAAAGGAGTACCTGTGGCACCTTAAAGACTAACAAATTTATTTGAGCATAATATTTCATGAGCTACAGTTCACTTCATTGGAGTGAGCTGTAGCTCACGAAAGCTTATGCTCAAATAAATTTGTTAGTCTCTAAGGTGCCACAGGTATTCCTTTTCTTTTTGTGGATACAGACTAACATGGTTCTTATTCCTGTAGAGTGACAATTTGGGTGCTTTCCTTCATTGAAGTGAATGGTGCTATATCGATTTACACCAGCTGAGGACCTAACCAACAGTATTTAATGGGAGAGCCAACTGTACTGCCTAGAAATCAGTGTTTTAGAAGAAGAAATATATTTTCAACCAAATATACAAACATTAATTTTTAAAACAGTATGAGATTATTATTTTCACATCATGGTACTTGAGCGTGTATTCCCAGAGGGTCTCTGGAACATGAGTAAATTGCTTAGATGGAGGATGCATTGTCTTGGCAGAAATAAGCACCCAAATTGTCACCTCTTTAAGCTATTTATTGTTGTCTAAATATCCTCAAAGCTAAACTAATTTTTAATTAGTATTTTTTTATTGTTTTTCTTTAAGGGAAAGAAAAACAAGTAAATAATGTGTTCTCTGATCTGAATTAAATCCTGTTTGGGTGGGGATTTAAGTTTTGTGTGGATTTTCTGCCTATATTTAGCCTAGCCTTTGAAGTTCCTGTTTCTGTAACTTAACTTTGTCACTACTTGGGATTTTCACTCCTATCACATTTGCAGAGTAATTCACAATTTTGTTTTCAGGTTATTCCCTTGTTAAAACCGGCAAAATTCAGACAGAGTGTGTGTGTGTGTGTGTGTCATCCTTCGTTGAGTAGGCCAGAGCTCAAGATAAAAGCATAGAAGGGCAATTGGCTGTCATTAAGCCATAGTCAGCCAGTGGCAAGAAGAGCAGCAGATGTGCCCAGCAGGTTGTGATCATTAAGATCCAGCGCCAGTGAAAAATCTATTAACAGGGCAGAGTCAGATACACAGCAGAAACTTGCACAAAATCTGTTTCACAGTCTTGCTCTCCCATATCTAATAAGCCTATGCTCACCAATGTGGTGAATCCAGAGTCTCTCTGTAGGTGTACCAGACAGTGCACAATAGTTAGGCTCATCAGATACATCTATTAAAGTATTAGCATTTATTTTTCAGATATCTACATCACACATCCAAGTAAGCAAACTAATGAAAACAAACAAGATTAAACAAATAGACACACACATACTGTATTTTCCCTACCCACGTCCACTTTTCAAAAGAATGTCTGAACAACAAGAAAATATAAACCTTGAAAGCTATGCAAGCACCATTTGGCATCAGTCTGTCTTTCAGAGCAATCTGTGACGTGTATTTGTTAGAGCATGTTGTTACCCGAAATTAGGCCAGCTAGTAAGCTGAGGGAGGACTAATGACCCACCAGAGTTTGCAGAAAGCAGTACACAGGGCCGTCCCTAGCGATTCTGGGGCCCTACGCAATCCCCCTTGGGGGGGGGGGAACAGGTCTCCACAGAGGGGGAGCGGGGGGGGGGTGGCTGGCTTGCGGGGCAGGGTTAACCACCCCCCAGCACTCACCGGTGGCGCGGCGGAGGCCGGGTTGCTGCACTTTCCGCTGCTGGTGAGTGCAGGCCCAGCCCTGCGGCAGAGCTCAGGGGAGTGGGGACGGGGCTGGGGCAGAGCAGGGACGGGGCCTGGTCTGCACTCACCCACAGTGGGAGTGCAGCAACCCAGCCTCCGCTGTGCTGCCGGTGAGTGCTGGGGCGGGGGCCCAGGAGAAGAGGCGGAGGGGCGGAGCAGGTGAAGAGGCAGAGCAGGGGCTGGAGCAGCACACAGCTACACAGGGCACCAGGAAATTTGGTGCCCCAAATTTCCTGGTGCCCTACGCAGCTGTGTACTTTGTGTATGGGTAAGGACGGCCCTGGCAGCATGTTTATTATACTGACAGCTAAGCTCAAAAGAAGGGGGGGAGGTGTCACACTCACACTCGTATACTCACGCTCCCAGGATAGGCGGCACTGGAGATGTCAGGATCCTTCAAGGTAAGTGTCCCACAGCACCACAATGGATGGTGGGATGAAGGTCAGTCTTCCCGAGGCACAGTGGAATGCAATGCAAAAAGAGGGGCAATGGGGAAGTGTAACAGACCTTTTGAGCATCCAGGTTATACAGAGCATACAGATCACTGCTGCTTTTACAACACTCCGCCCCTTGATCTGTGATCATTACAGTAATTGTTGTAGGGCACAGGTGATCTGTTGCAAACAAACCAAACAATCATAACCAGGTGAATATAACTAAAACCATTACAATTGACTAAATACCAGATATAACAAACAGAAATGCAAACAATCATAATCAAAATAATTGGGAATACAATAAAACCATCACCATTACAATTATTGGATACAGTGACAAACAAAACGAGGCCCAAGTTCGATGCTGCAATAGCCATCAAACAATAAAAGTCACTGAGGTCAGGATCTCCTTAAATACACACAACAAATAAGATTTGTAGGAGTACCACAGTTGTCATACAAGGTTAAACTGATTTGAACTTAAACTAACATTTAGTTGCTAAAATGTTGCAGAATCCCCTATTACTAACAGTTGTTTTCAAGAGTCTCGGGGGAGGGAAGGAAATCCACGACCTGAAAAACGGGGCCCTATGATCACGGGCCCAGGTCTTACAGGTTATGGGGGCCCATGAACAACCCTTCAGGGCTTGAGGAAATAGAACCAGGGTGCATAGAGGAAAGTGTGGAATTAACAATACAAGAAAATGTAACTGACAATACAAACGTATCAATAACAAAAATCAACAAAATGATTATTAGAGAGCCTAACAAAAAATAAACCTGATGCACTGGGGACCAAAGTCTTTTGGAGAGAGGTGGATGTGATTGACAATTTGGTTGGAGAAGGGGGAAGTAGAGCATTTACCCTGTCTAGTGCAAAAAGAAAAGGAGTACTTGTGGCACCTTAGAGACTAACAAATTTATTAGAGCATAAGCTTTCGTGAGCTACAGCTCACTTCATCGGAATGCATCCGATGAAGTGAGCTGTAGCTCACGAAAGCTTATGCTCTAATAAATTTGTTAGTCTCTAAGGTGCCACAAGTACTCCTTTTCTTTTTGCGAATACAGACTAACACGGCTGCTACTCTGAAACCTGTCTAGTGTAGTATCCCCTCCCTCTCTGGACCCAATGCTAGCACAGAACACCCACCAGAGACAGACACAGAACATGCAACACAGAACACTGAACACAGACTTTGTCGCAACACTATAACCATGGTATTTCTGTTACTCTTCAGCTGGTACCAGCTCTCCTGACATTCTGGTTCAGAGGCTGAAAGATAGACGCTTAGAACCAAATTAGCACAGTGCTCCCACTGTGGCAGACCCTGCTTGTTTGAGTTGCCCGCGATGTACCCATTTCCCCTCTGGGGTTT
The DNA here is from genome assembly GCF_009764565.3 of Dermochelys coriacea. Lineage (NCBI taxonomy): Eukaryota > Metazoa > Chordata > Testudines > Dermochelyidae > Dermochelys > Dermochelys coriacea. The sequence goes on from NC_050072.1 coordinate 116,283,381, forward strand.
TATCTGGGCCACCCAGGGTTTTTGCTAACTCTTGCTTGCGCAGGAGTCAACTCTCTCTCTGCCACAGTATGTTTGGTACTTGGGACTGCCCCGCCCCCTGCGGGCGCAGGCCCATAGTTTTGGGCCACCCTCTTGACCGCTGCGACACAGTGTCTGGGGGGCTGGCTGTCTGGGGGCTGGATCCGGAGCATACCAGATATCCCTGTCCCAATCATCATATGGTCCTGCGCCCGCCTGGGCTTTCACCCCACTGGCAGCAACCCAGGATGAATAAGCCCCCCCCCGGACCCTGTTCTCCCAGGCAGACCAGTTCAGGACCAGATCCATCAGGCAGGTAACTACCTGGCTCAGAGAGGCATTCTCCTGCTTCTCCTATGCTGCAACAGAGAGGGAAGACGCCTGGGTGCTAGCAGTCAGAGCCTGTGCCTTCCACCTATCCCATTCCTTCTCCCACTCAGGAATTGTACTCCCAGGTGGAACCTCCCCTGGCATCCAGGGGTCTGCCCCTTTCTCTGGAGCCATTCTAACAGTCTGGGCGGCAGTGCCGCTCCCCAAGGGGGGGGTGTCTTCTCGCTCAGACTGCTTCGCCTTTTGCTTCCCCTTGCCCCACAGTGGCATACTTAGCAGTGGCGTCCTTTTCTCCCTGCAGTGGGTTGCTAGCCTTCCACATTTTTTTTTAAATATATTAACACAGGCTCGAGCCGGACCCGCTCAAGAGACTACCGGGGGGCACCAGGGGACCCCTACTCTTGGGGCAAATCCTCCACTAAGCTGCCTGTGTTTTCCACCATTAATGTTACCCGAAATTGGGCCAGCTAGTAAGCTTAGGGAGGACTAATGACCCACCAGAGTTTGGCAGAAAGCAATACGTTTATTATACTGATCGCTAAGCTCAAAAGAAGTGTGGGGGGAGGTCACACTCACACCTGCATAGTCATGCTCCTAGGGCAGGCACGGCACTGGAAAGGTCAGGATCCTTCAAGGTAAGTGTTCCACAGCACAGCAGTGGATGGTGGGATGAAGGTGAGTCTTCCCGAGGCACGATTGAATGCAACGCGGCGAACCACTGGCCAGGAGGTCCAGGCGAAGGACCTTCACAGGAGGTACAAGCTTCTGAGTGCACTCCTGAGCACATGGCCCCTTCCCCTTTTAAGGACCTGCTCCTCATGGCCTGTGACTAGAGATGACTTGTCCATGTCTGGTTGGTCACACTCCACCTCGGGCAGTGTCTAAGCATTGGGTGTGTGAGTGCTGCCTAATTAGAGTACCAGACACCTTGTCTACCTGGGAGCTCTTCTGATCTTCCAGCTGTTCGAGCAGCCTGTTCATCCCACAAGCATTCCAGGAGGGAGCGGGAGAGGGAAAGCCACTTCCAAGGTATTCAAAGAGGGAGAGGAGAAAAAAATGGGGGGGGGGGTGAAGAAGAGGAAACAGTGCAACAGACCTTTTGAGCATACAAGTAATACAGAGCATACAGATCACTGCTGCTCCTACAACACATGTAAAAAGTGATAACCTCCTTTTATTAGTAACAGTAGTATTAACTTTGTTAATAATAACTTTGTTTCGTAATACTACGACCCCATTGTGCTAGATATTGTACAAACACAGAACTAAAGGTCTTTCGCAAGTCCCTGAGCAAAATCTACCACTCTTTATGTGCCCCAAACAGTTCAATTATATTGCTAAAACATTAGGTTCAACTTAACTTCCTCTTTATTGTAGGTATTATGTCTAATTTTCAGAAGAGCTCAGCTTCCATTTGTGCACATGAACAAGAGCCAGATTTTCAAAAGCGCTCAGCAGTTCCCATTGTGACACACATGTGGCCAGATTTTCTGAAGAGCCCAGCAGCCAAAGGTCTGTTCTCACAAAAAAACCTACTTCATTTTGATGCTGAAATGGGAGCCTAGTGCTTTGGAAAATCTGGCCTGTGTTGGGTGATGAGCCCTTCTGAAAATCCAGCCTAAAACAATTGGCTCATTTGAACTAAATTAACACTATATGTAAAACAGTTGATATAAAAATACTAAGCAGTTTCACCTCTAACTTCCTCCCAAATCTCTAACATGCAGATGGCAAGTAGCTTATTTAATTTGCATTCTCTCTTCTGAAATGGGAACAAAAACCTATGCAACTGGCCTGTCCCTTTTGACTTAGTGCAAAATAGTCCTCCTTTGGACTCTCTAGAGAGCAGAAGCCTGCAGCAGAAACACAATGAAACTAAATTTTGGTTAGGAATAGATCCCATGATTCAGTGGGTATTTAGATACTAATTTGTAAAATATATATTTTTGATCTTGAGAAATACAGTTCCTTGGAGAGCCAAGGAGAAAAAGACCCACAATATTTTACCCTGTAGGGATTTATTTCTTGCTTTCATTCATAGACTCCGACTTCTACTGGTGCTGGTGGGTGCTTGACACCCCTCTGCCCCCGACCCTGCCCCGACTCCACCCCTGCCCTGCCCCTCTCCCAACCCCTTCCCCAAAGTCTCTGTCTTAACTCTGCTCCCCGCCCCTATTCTGACTCCTTTCCCAAATCCCCACCCCGCCTCTTCCCCTCCTCCTCCCCTGAGCGCACCACGTTCCCGCTCCTCCTCTGTCCTTCCTGGAGCTTGCTACAGATGTTTGGTGGTGGCAAGTGCTGGGAGGTAGGTGGAAGAGTGGGGACGCAGTACGCTCAGGGGAGGGGGAGGAGGCGGAGGCGAGGTGCGGCGGGATGGGGTGAGGGGAGGTTGGCTGCTGGTGGGTGCAGAGCACCCACTAATTTTTCCCCATGGGTGCTCCAGTTGGAGCACCCATGGAGTTGGTGCCTATGCTCTCATTGACAACATAATTGGGAGGGACATGGCTTCAACTTTTCTTGGGAAAATGAAAGTATTTTCACTTTCAGATGGCTAAATAACCAATCATTTTGAGAGACAAGTTCTTCCATCATTGCCAATGTGGTATTTAAGAAGAAACAATAGCCTGTTGTGTTTTTTTTATTGCTTCCTTTTACTGAATATATTCAGGATTAATCAATTCTGTGTCATAGATCCTATGCTGCTAATATCCATTGGAATAAATGGAAAGGACCCATGTTTTGGAGCAGTAGCATACGATTTCCATTTTCACTGTTGCTGTGAAATTCTGAATGATCATGGTGAGCAGCAATTTCTATTACAGCAAGGAAGTATTACCTACCAGCCTGACTGAAAGTGGACGTATGGGAAAGGCTGTTTTCATGTGATTTCCAGCCCACTATTGCACACCACAAGGTTTGAACAGTCCAGCTAAACATCCCATTGTTTGAATACTTTTTCTTTTGTATTGACCCTGAAGTCTGGACCTTTTGAGTTTTACCCATCACTAGTGTAAATATGCACGTATCTAGATGCATGGCTATTTCTGCACCATGCAAATCACTGCATTGAGAGTGCGTGGAGAGACTATTATTGTGGTGTGTTTGTAATTTTCAAAGGAATACTGGGAAATTTCCATTATGCTCAAGCAAATTTAGCTAAATGAAAGCATTGCCTAATGTTTGAATAGTGTGTAAATTAAAGCATGAAAGCATCTAGTCACTCATTTTAATTGCTAAAATGCCTCTGGGGATTAGATTAGATGAAGAAGAGCCCTTAGATGGATGATAATCTCTCTCTGGAGCAAAACTGATAGCTAGGAATATAGTAGCAATTCCTTTTACACCTCACAGAAGAACCAAGTTCAGATAGAGATATGACAATCAGACTATTCTGGATCTCTAAAAGAAGACTTTAGGAGTCAAACAGAGCAGAGCCTTCCATTACCTGAAATGCTGCCAATTACCTGTAATGTTTTAGCTAAAAAGTCTTTAGTTGAAACAGCAGCAACATTCTGATTATATTCTATTGAAAACTTGTCAGAAATGTTGTCTTTTCAACATTCAGCTGAGGTAACAAAGCATGAATAGACGTTCTTAATTATCAGCACCAGTAAATGCTGTATAGGCTTTTTAGCCATATCACCATCTGGCTCAAACTGAAAATAAAAAGTAGTTGAAAAAATATTTGAAATGATTTTATTGTTCAAAGCTGCAAATATCATGTGCTGAAAAAATGTCATAGTTTGGATGAAATGGACAAATTCCTAGAATTAGTCATCCAAAACTTAACAGTTACAGTATTTAGGACAGACTTGATAGAAACAGTATTTATAAAAAGGTCAGGAAGTTTTATAGTATATCCTAAACATGTACATTTTGTTAAAGAACATGCACAGCACTGAATTTGATTACATTTATGATAGCATCACTTTACAAATTAAGTCAATTCGATGAGCATATGCATGCAGGCCCAGTCATTCTACAAGGGAGCGTTTACTTACTAAAGACTTTTTTTGTGAAGAATTGGTAATCCAATTTAGAGAGCTAACGTCTGCCATGAGCAACAGCCACTGACTTCAGTAAAAGTAGTGCTCACATAATTCAACTCAGAGAATGAACAACTAAAATGTGTGCTAATCAACTTTGAAAATTGCAGTGCAGAATAAGCGTGCAGAAGATGCATGGCTGCAGGTAGAAATGCAGAAATAAAATAAGCATACATCTATAATGCCGTCTTCAGTGTCTTTAAATCCCTTAGCATGTTTACTGAAACCTTTGAAAAAAATCAAGCTGTATTTCCTCATATTCAAAGGCAGATGTGGAGATTATGTGAAAAATGACTTGCCGACCTGCCTGTGAAAAATTTAACCCATATTGATCACAAGAATGACCATTCTGGGTCAGACCAATGGTCTATCTAGCCCAGTATCTGGTCTCTGACAATGGCTAGTGCCAGATTCTTTTGACAGTTCAAAGTTTAGGGGGACACAGAGCATGAGCAAAAAGAAAAGGAGTACTTGTGGCACCTTAGAGACTAACAAATTTATTTGAGCATAAGCTTTTGTGAGCTACAGCTCACGAAAGCTTATGCTCAAATAAATTTGTTAGTCTCTAAGGTGCCACACGTACTCCTTTTCTTTTTGCGAATACAGACTAACACAGCTGCTACTCTGAAACAGAGCATGAGGTTACATCCCTGACCATCTTGACTAATAGACCTCTCCTCCATGAACTTTTCCAGTTCTTTTTTGAACCCAGTTATACTTTTGGCCTTCACAACATCCCCTGGCAATGAGTTTCACAGGTTGACTGTGTGATGTTTGAAGGAATGTTTTCTTTTGTGTTTGTTTTAAACCTGTTGCCTATTAATTTAATAATTCTTGCATTTAGTGAAGGGATAAATAACAGTTCCCTATTCATTTCCTGCACATCATTCATGGTTTTATAGATCTCTAACATATCCCCCCCATCACCCACATAATTTAATAAAAACACGAAAGGCTAGCTGGTGAAAAATATATATCTTTATGAATATGCTGAAAACACTCTAATCTTAAGGAATGGTTTTGGATCCATTGTTTTTGATTGATTTTTATTTGGAACTTTCACAGGAGTAATGCAATATTGGAGCTTAATTGCAACCAAAGAAGCCACTAACTTAGTTGGGGCACGTAGGTGGGCACTGCACCAGCAGCTTCTGTAGCCCCAGGAATTCTGCCTGCAGCCAGGTGAGGAAAAGAGAGTGTTTCTGTGGACGTTGGGTATGCAGGAGCTGAAATAGCTGCACTCTTTGAGAGAGCAACATATCCCACTGACTATAGCCTCACTCCAGGTTACCAGATGGTGGCCCTTATGCTGCCCCCTTTGGGGTACCTAGTGCCCCTGGTGATGCTATTATCCCCTATCCCATACACTCAAACAGCACGAAGGAGGATGGTCTTGTAGTTAAGGCACTGGACTGGGACTCAGGAAACCCTTGTTGTATTCCTAACTCTGCCACAAACTTGCTGTGTGACCTTGGGCAAATCACTTGCTCTCTCCAAGAATCAGTTCCCCATCAGCAAAACAGGGAAAATACTTCTCTAGCTCACAGGGGGTATACAAGGTGGTATGGTGATGGGTGTCACCTAGTTAGCACACAAGGCATGATATTTTGGCTGCCATGTTGGCAGAAGCATAACAGGAGGGGCTGCCCCAGAGAAGCCAGAACATGGTTCATAATAGATTTGCAAACACACGCAGCATTTAGGAGTGCATCTCTATTATTTATGTGCTTTTCACTTCTCTCACACAATAACTTCTAAGGTTTAATGATGGATAACAAGCAATTTTGATGCTCTTGCTTTGTGTAATATGGGATTAATTCATACTGTTTAAACAAAGTTTTCACTCTTTCTAACAGGCTTTCTTCCCCCTAGCCCCCGTGCTACCACTTCCCCTCAGAGGAATATTTGCTTTTAGATTCATAGATTCATAGACACTAAGGTCAGAAGGGACCATTCTGATCATCTAGTCCGACCTCCTGCACAACGCAGGCCACAGAATCTCACCCACCCTCTCCTACGAAAAACCTCACCTATGTCTGAGCTATTGAAGTCCTCAGATCATGGTTTAAAGACTTCAAGGAGCAGAGAAGCCTCCCTCAAGTCACCCATGCCCCATGCTACAGAGGAAAGCGAAAAACCTCCAGGGCCTCTCCAATCTGCCCTGGAGGAAAATTCCTTCCCAACCCCAAACATGGCAATCAGCTAAACCCTGAGCATATGGGCAAGATTCACCAGCTAAATCCTGAGCATATGGGCAAGATTCACCAGCCAGATACTACAGAAAATTCTTTCCTGGGTAACTCAGATCCCATCCATCTAATATCCCATCTCAGGGGATTAGTCCTATTTACCCTGAATATTTAAAGATCAATTACTTACCAAAATTACATTATCCCATCATACTATCTCCTCCATAAACTTATCGAGTAGAATCTTAAAACCAGATAGATCTTTTGCCCCCACTGCTTCCCTTGGAAGGCTATTCCAAAACTTCACTCCTCTGATGGTTAAAAACCTTCGTCTAATTTCAAGTCTAAACTTCCTGGTGGCCAGTTTATACCCATTTGTTCTTGTGTCCACATTGGTGCTGAGCTGAAATAATTCCTCTCCCTCTCCTGTGTTTATCCCTCTGATATATTTATAGAGCGCAATCATATCTCCCCTCAACCTTCTTTTAGTTAGGCTAAACAAGCCAAGCTCCTTAAGTCTCCTTTCATAAGACAAGTTTTCCATTCCTCGGATCATCCTAGTAGCCCTTCTCTGTACCTGCTCCAGTTTGAATTCATCCTTTTAAAACATGGGAGACCAGAACTGCACACAGTGTTCTAGGTGAGGTCTCACCAGTGCCTTGTATAATGGTACTAAAACCTCCTTATCCCTACTGGAAATGCCTCTCCTGATGCATCCCAAAACCACATTAGCTTTTTTCACAGCCATATCACATTGGCAGCTCATAGTCATCCTATGATCAACCAATACTCCAAGGTCCTTCTCCTCTTCCGTTACTTCTAATTGATGCGTCCCCAACTTATAACTAAAATTCTTGTTATTAATCCCTAAATGCATAACCTTACACTTCTCACTATTAAATTTCATCCTATTACTATTACTCCAGTTTACAAGGTCATCCAGATCCTCCTGTATAATATCCCGATTGTTCTCTGAATTGGCAATACCTCCCAGCTTTGTATCATCTGCAAACTTTATTAGCACACTCCTACTTTTTGTGCCAAGGTCAGTAATAAAAAGATTAAATAAGATTGGTTCCAAAACCGATCCCTGAGGAACTCCACTGGTAACCTCCCTCCAACCTGACAGTTCTCCTTTCAATGGGACCCGTTGCAGTCTCCCCTTTAACCAATTCCTTATCCACCTTTTGATGTTCATATTGATCCCCTTCTTCTCCAATTTAACTAATAATTCCCCATGTGGCACGGTATCAAATGCCTTACTGAAATCTAGGTAAATTAGATCCACTGCATTTCCTTTATCTAAAAAATCTGTTACTTTTTCAAAAAAGGAGATTAGGTTGGTTTGGCATGATCTACCTTTTGTAAAACCGTGTTGTATTTTGTCCCATTTACCATTGACTTCAATGTCCTTAACTAATTTCTCCTTCAAAATTTTTTCCAGGACCTTGCATACTACAGATGTCAAACTAACTGGCCTGTAGTTACCCGGATCCCTTTTTTTCCCTTTCTTAAAAATAGGAACTATATTAGCAATTCTCCAATCATTCGGTACAACTCCTGAGTTTACAGATTCATTAAAAATTCTTGCTAATGGGCTTGCAATTTCAGGTGCCAATTCCTTTAATATTCTTGGATGAAGATTATCTGGGCCCCCCGATTTAGTCCCATTAAGCTGTTTCAGTTTTGCTTCTACCTCAGATATGGTAATATCTACCTCCATATCCTCATTCCTATTTGTCATACTACCATTATCCCTAAGTTCCTCTTTAGCCTTATTAAAGACTGAGGCAAAGTATTTGTTTAGATATTGGACCATGCCTAGATTATCTTTAACCTCCACTCCATCCTCAGTGTTAAGCGGCCCCACTTCTTCTTTCTTAGTTTTCTTCTTATTTATATGGCTATAGAACCTTTTACTCTTTGTTTTAATTCCCTTTGCAAGGTCCAACTCTACTCGACTTTTAGCTTGTCTCACTTTATCCCTACATGTTCTGACCTCAATTAGGTAGCTTTCCTTGCTGATCCCTCCCATCTTCCACTCCCTCTATGCTTTCTGCTTCTTCTTAATCACCTCTCTAAGACGCTTGCTCATCCAGCTTGGTCTACAACTCCTTCCTATGAATTTTTTCCCCTTTCTTGGGATACAGGCTTCCGATAGCTTCTGCAGCTTTGATTTAAATTAATCCCAACCTCCTCTACCTTTAGATCCATAAGTTCTTCAGTCCAATCCACTTCCCTAACTAATTTCCTTAATTTTTGAAAATCAGCCCTTTTGAAATCAAAAACCCTAATTGCAGATTTATTTTTGTTAATCCTTCCATTTAGTTTGAACTGAATTAGCTCATGATCACTTGAGCCAAGATTGTCCTCTACAACCATTTCTTCTATGAGGTCCTCGCTACTTACCAAAATTAAATCTAAAATGGCATCCCCTCTAGTCGGCTCAGCAACTACTTGATGAAGGAATCCACCAGCTATCACATCTAGGAAAATCTGAGCCCTATTATTATTACTAGCACTGGTCCTCCAGTCTATATCTGGGAAGTTAAAGTCTCCCATGATCACACAGTTTCCATTAGTATTTACTAGATTAAAAACATTAAAAAGGGCTCTATTCATATCCATATTAGATCCCGGAGGTCTATAGCACACCCCAAGCACATCGTAGGAGAGGCTTTACTAGTTATCTTCGCCAATGTAATTTTTGCCCAGACGGACTCTGTCTTATCCATTGCATCGCTTCTATTTCTTTATTTATTTTCTCTTTGTCAGGAGTCAAAACAGAAGGATGAAAAAACAAGGAGACAGATTATTTTAAAATAGATGGAATGTCGGAAGAGATTACCTGCACAATATAGGAGGCATTGAGGCAAAAACCTGGAACTGTCAGCCCCATATCAACAGGGAAGCCTTCAACAGAACGGCAACTGGTAATCAGGCATCCTGAGTGAGTTAAATTGCTTTGTGCAGAGACAGCATGCATGCTAATTGTGAAGGCCTAAAAGTAAGGCCAAAGCTAAAGGTAGTAAAGTGGAAGTGACAGTAAGCAATTCAAATTCACTTGTAATCCTTATGCTATGTTTAACTACTAGAGAGATGTGGGTAATGAATTATCCATGGGTTTAAACTAGCTGTAGATTATTCAAATGACTAGTTTTAGAGTATATTTGGTCCACTTAAATGTCTGCCAAAAAAGTGCAAACCCAGTGCGAGTTTTTTAGGACATGACTGGAAGAAGCAAACTCTTTCCCCCACCCAGTTATCCTATTTAAAAAGCACCATTTAAATTACTTGCTGCTTCATCCCATAGCAAAGAATGTAAGGCCAGTATTACACCTTGATGGAGAATTGTTAGATTTTCATTTACTATATTACTTGCAAGCCACGTTTCATTTATAAAGTCAACAGAGAGCTCTATAATGAAAGAGATGGTTGAACTGTTTGCTGTCCCTGTGGATTGTACAAGGTCTGTTTATATCATGACTACTATTTTCAGCTTCTATTCTTCTTTCATGTGAAAAGTGCAGAACTAACTTTTACCTATGCCCTTCTATTCTGAGCCCTCTCAGTCCCGGGAAATAAAAATTGCGATGGGCCAGGGCCAAAACAAGAACCACTTATCTGACTCCTATGCTTCCCCCCTGAAATTTTGAGCTTTCGGATAAAATGAGAACCAGATACAATCTACCCTGGATTTAATTTCTACAAAGCAAATCTAACTGCTGAGATTTTGCTAAACTAAACCCAGTCCTTCAGTTCTGCCCTCTCATTTCAGAATAGAGATAGGCCAAAACTGGAATTGTTTCTCCAAACCTCTCTGCACCAAACTTGAAATTGGAATGTTTGAATGGGACAAAACCATACCCTGCTTACCACTTTCCTGAAATAAATCTGACCAATGAGGCTTAGCAAAGTCAATTCGAGACAATACCAGCTATCCAGATAGGTTTTTCTTGAAACCATAGCGAAGGGGTTCTCAAGCTTTTAACAAGTGCAGGCCACATCTTAATAGAGAAATTATCTCATGGAACAACTTCTTTCTGATTTCTAATGGCCGAAACCTTCTCTCGTTTTTCACAAGAGCATGATATCCCAGTAGCAACTACAGCAATCATTTATGTGGGAATGTTGTGCTAGGAAATAATGCAACATATTTTTAGTGGTCTTTTAAATATGATTTACTAGCTGGAAATAAGAAGAAGATGGTATCATGTAAACAGGCCAGATCCCTGTGAACCACCAACGAATGCTATATGGACCACTGGTGGTCTTTGAATCACAGGCTATGCTTTGAGAACTTCTGTCTTTGGTACATTAAAACAAATACATTTTTTTAAATCGTGCCTTCTAACTTTCTCTTTCCCAAGTTTTCATTCCAGTATCTCTGATACTCATCAGGAAGAAAGGAAACTGTTAAGATGTGGATTAAAATTTCAAAAGCACTGCAGAACTGTATATCTGCATTTTTAAAATCTAATAATCGTACAAGTACATCTCTCTGCAGCTGTAACATGTTGGCCCAATTAGCCACTATAGACAGAAAAGGCTTATCTGGCATCACTCTTCTCCTAAATGAAAGATATAAGGGGGCAAATAATATGGATAACAGCAGCAAACAAGACTGTGGAAATCCAGCTGAATCCACTGGTTAGTTAAGTGAAGAGGGCAAGGTTTAAAAAGGATGAATTCAAACTGGAACAGGTACAGAGAAGGGCTACTAGGATGATCCGAGGAATGGAAAACTTGTCTTATGAAAGGAGACTCAAGGAGCTTGGCTTGTTTAGCCTAACTAAAAGAAGGCTGAGGGGAGATATGATTGCTCTCTATAAATATATCAGAGGGATAAATACCGGAGAGGGAGAGGAATTATTTAAGCTCAGTACCAATATGGATACAAGAACAAATGGCTTTTATAAACTGGCCACAGGAAGTTTAGACTTGAAATTAGATGAAGGTTTCTAACCATCAGAGGAGTGAAATTTTGGAATAGCCTTCCAAGGGAAGCAGTGGGGCCAAAAGATCTATCTGGCTTTAAGATTAAACTCGATAAGTTTATGGAGGAGATGGTATGATGGGATAATGTGATTTTGGTAATTAATTGATCTTTAAATATTCATGGTAAATAGGCCTAATCCCCTGAGATGGGATATTAGATGGGTGGGATCTGAGTTACCCAGGAAAGAATTTTCTGTAGTATTTGGCTGGTGAATCTTGCCCATATGCTCAGGGTTTAGCTGATCGCCATATTTGGGGTCGGGAAGGAATTTTCCTCCAGGGCAGACTGGAAGAAGCCCTGGAGGTTTTTCGCCTTCCTCTGTAGCATGGGGCACGGGTCACTTGTTGGAGGATTCTCTGCTCCTTGAAGTCTTTAAACCATGATTTGAGGACTTCAATACCTCAGACATAGGTGAGGTTTTTCGTAGGAGTGGGTGGGTGAGATTCTGTGGCATACATTGTGCAGGAGGTCAGACTAGATGATCAGAATGGTCCCTTCTGACTTTAATATCTATGAATCTATGTGGTCACTTGACTCTAAACATGTGCCAAGATTCAGACGGAAACTATATGGCTCTCCAAGCATCTGTCTGAGGTACAGTGTGTCTGGTGTACTCTTACAGTATGGCTACACAGCAAAGAAACCCACGGCTGGCCTGTGCCTACCGCATGGGCTAGCTGCAGGTGTCTAGTTGCTGTGTAGACATACCACCAAAGTCAGCCATTCACACAGTCAACCTGCTGTTCCCTGCATATACAAGAAATAATGCTATCAAAATGAAGCAAACTATTCCCAATCCTAGAGTACAAAATGATGTATCCCCCCATCTTAAAGGGGGTATTGTGAGGCTTACTTACTGCTCATTACGTATTTGGGTCACTTCAGATGGAAAACAGGGAATCTCTGTTCATATGGCACATTATGGGGTGAATCAGTGGAAGCATAATGTACATGGGCCTTTAAGTGAAAGGTTCCAGCAGCCTTATGAAGAACTCAATAGTACTTAAAGAGTTTTTTTTTACTTATAGATTTCAATAGTACCTTGCAATGAGGCAGCCATGCACATCAATTACAGTAATTAAAATGACAAGCGGAACACAGCAGATAGCCGCTATTATTACATGGTTTATTTTTATTCCAAGTTGGAATTTTTGTAAATGTGTGAGTTTCAAATGCTGTTGTTTTAAATATACACTCTATTTTCTGTGAACATATTGACTTAAAATTATTCCTGATGACATGAAAAGTACTGAGAAAGGAGGAGACTTTGAACCAATTTGACAGAATTTAGCTAAGTCAGAAACTCAGAGCACATACCTTTCTAATGTTTTGATTAATATTCTTGATGTGTCTTTAGAGTTACAACATATAGTGGACCCAAGTTGGCATTATGCCTAATAATCTTGAGGGGCATTACAACTGAGACTCCAGCTTGGGACCTTATGGCTTTCATGGTTTGATTGTTTATTGCCAGGTTTCTGTTTATGGAAATTAATTTTAACAAATCTTAAAGCAAAGACCCATTTTGCTGAAGACAACTTCTTTGGAAACCTCAGAGAAAGCTCATGAGCATTGTTCAGCTGTTTTTGTGATACTATCAAACTAACTCTCCATAACAAAATGAAAATGTGCTTCCCCTCCTTCCCTTGACTTTCTGTTTACTTGTAGAAGTCATAAAGTGTTGAAGGTGATGGTCTCTTGCATTTTTGCTGATTTTCCTTTGAAACAATGCACTGGGAAAGGAATTGCATGCTTACTCATGTAATTAATGTGAATACAAAATGCATTTAAATCTGGTGGAAGGAAGGAGAAAAACGTGTCTGCTTGAATTAGGAGTTAAACAACATTCAACACAAAAACTGCAAACTTTTTTCCTCATGCTCGTACTTTTTTCAAATGGAAAATTACAGAATATGCTCTCAAAAAATTATAGCCATATAATTGTGCTATATTATGAGTATGTGTGGGCTGCTGCTCCTCTGTGCATTGTTCATAATAGAGAAAATCTACTCTCAATAATATTGATGTGTATTCAGTGGGGATGTGTGGGTGTCACTGGGAGCAGAATTTAGCCCTTTTGAGCCCTGCACTCTGCACCGTTCTGCTACCTTTCATTTTTCTCTTATAGTCCTTTCCCATTTATTGCCTCTGCTCTTTTCTCCTGCACTTCACGTTAAACAACTTCCCCAATCCTGTAAGCCATGTGAGCTCTCTCTGCATTAAATCCCTACTTAAAATCTTCTTCTTTCAATGGATGCATCCTGCCATCCTCCCTCAAAATGATAGGGGAAAGACATTTAAAAACAAAATTACATTTTAAAAATGATGAAAGTGTGGCACTGACATGGTGTAAACTACCAAAATCAACCAACTACCCTGATCTTAACTCATGAAAACTTTGTTCCTCCCTTCTGTTTTGCACTCCTTACTTATGTGACCTCTAAATTGGGTATGAAGTATTTCTGCCACCTTTCCATTTAATATTATGAGGGTCGGGTCTTTAGTTTATAAACCTGTGTTTGGAATTGCCATACACTCCTATGGCACTTCAAATATAAACAACAACAAGATTAAAATAACAATGCATTTTTTATGTATACCACACTTCATGTTCAAAGGCTAGAGTTTAATAACTCTGGCACAGGGTGAAAAAAAAATACTACACCACCTCACACATCCCGTTTCTACACATACAAACTAGGAAAGCACCTTCTCATGAGTATGCTCTAGGATGCTCAGTATCTCTATCTGGGGATAGGAACTGCTCTGATGATAAATAGGGTAACAGACAGCCCCTCAGATAGAGTGGTCCTTTTAAAGCTTTATCTACATTATGAATAGTTAGGTGGATCGTGCACTTGCTGGATAACATTCTAGGCACTAAGGTAATTCAAATAACAATGTTTGGAATAGGATATGAAGTTCATTGGCTCTCATGCATGGAACCTTTAGCAGTTGTGCTGCTAGATTCTACAGTAGAAAGAAAAGGAGTACTTGTGGCACCTTAGAGACTAACAAATTTATTAGAGCATAAGCTTTCGTGAGCTACAGCTCACTTCATCCGATGCATTTGGTGGAAAAAACAGAGGAGAAATTTGTTAGTCTCTAAGGTGCCACAAGTACTCCTTTTCTTTTTGCGAATACAGACTAACACGGCTGCTACTCTGAAACCTGTTGTTCTACAGTAGGTAGAAGTTGTGTTCCCTCTAATTTTTCCTACTCCTGTGGGGAATGAATTTTGTTATGTGCACCAATATGGAGGTGATATGTCACACATCACCTTCATATTGAAAAACATAACAAAATTAATGTGGTGGGGGTGGGGCCGAGGGTTTCAGAGTGTGGGAGGGTGAGGGCTCCAGCTGGGGGTGTGGGCTCTGGGGGGGGCAGGGTGGGAGGAAGGGATGATGGGTTCAGGGTGCGGGAGGGGCTCAGGGCTGGGGCAGAAGGTTGGGGTGCAGAGGAGTGAGGGTTGGGGTGGGGCCAGGGATGAAGGGTTTGGGGTACAGGCTGCCCGGGGCTACGGCAGAGAGAGAGAGAGAGAGGACTCCTCACAGCTCTCTTTCCCTGCTGCAGAGTCTGGGCTGGGGGCCTCTCCCCTGGCCGCGGCAGGTCCAGGCTGGGGCTGGTTTGGGGCCAGGGGAGGGGCTCCTTTCCCCCTGCCGTGGCAGGTCCAGGGCTGGAAGAGAGGCATTTGTCCCTGCTGCAGCCATGAGCACCTGGGTGGCACTTAATAGGCTGCTGCATGGCCGCGCAGCTTAGCAGAAACTTTGAGTACAACCTAAGAGTGGTTTTCAAGACCAACCCCAAATAAAGAGTATATTGTGGCCTCCAAGTAGTCTGATACTGCTGGATTCCAGAATGTGTTGTTTCCTTGTTGGGAGACAAATACCCTATTCTTGTCTAATCTATATACAAATATGCTTACTCCTGGACAGTTCTTTTGGTGACAAAATTAATATGCCACTTATAACTCTCAGTTCTCTATAGAACAGCTCTGATTTTCCTTGACCGCTTCTCTCCCCAATCACTGATTATGGATGCTCCAATTCCCAAAGTGCCTCTTCTCCCAACATATGACCTTCACTGCTGTACAGCAGAAAAAGTCCACACAAATTCAGATATTAACAACCATCCATCTTAAACATAAGGGCTTAGGCATTTGCTGCTAACACTACATCCAGTTCAAAGGCATATCTTCCCATTACCAATTAACAAAACTGAGTGTGAGGTGGGTATGCCTCCAGTAGCTGCTAACCTCTTTACGTGGGTTCCAGGCTCATATAGTTATTTCAGAAATAGTTATTAGCTTCACAGCTCTAACTCTTTTGATGCAATGATTACCATTATGCAGCCTAGAGGTTATGAACTTTTGTTGTGCGAAGAAAGTTCACAAATTCTGAATATTTCAGAGGTGAAAAATTCCTCTCTTGAACACTACTGAAACCTAGACTTTTGACTGGCGCATGGTTATAAATAATGCCTCACACCTTCAAGAGATGCACCTTATCAGCTTGCTTGTAGTACTCTCTAACACCAGATAATGCTGCCAATGAACAAGTGAGATTCCCACTTGGTTTTCACTTTCCTACTGTATCAGTAAGATGTCAAACTTTTCCAGACTGAGGGTCAAACACGCTCTCCCTACACACACACAGCAATCTTGGCCAGACTCTTCGGTGGCATCAAAAGTTCATAACCTTCATTAGAAAAAAATAGAAAAATAAATCTGGCAATCCCTAGCATACAGAGGATAGCTCAGCCCATGTTTTCTTATCAGCTTATCAAGTAGATTCACATACACATTCAACAAGAAAAAAACTGGTGAGAAAACAAATCCATGTGAGGGGACTTCTAGGAAAGTTCTCCAAAGGCATGGATGGACAATCTCGCCCTCCCTTTCCCCACACTTAAAAAAACCAACACTTTCTGAAATAAAGTGCACACGTTTATGTAGCTGTTTACGTAGGAGTTTTCACAAGTTGTTTGTAGTAGCAGCAGCAGAAACAGTTGCTTTAGGGTCCAAATTAGCTTGGCAGATAAAATGTTAATTTTGTTTGTTTTGCAAAGCAGATCTAAAACATTAGCATGCAGTCACATTCTGATAGAGCAGTACTGCTCTTTTCCATATTAGACTAGAGGTTTTGTACTTCCGGAACTCCGGTTCCAGAATTGTAAAAGCAAGTCAGAGCCTGCTCCAACTGAAGTCAATGGAAGTTTTGACGCTGACTTCAAAAGGAGCATGATTGGGTCCTAAGTAACCACAATGAACATTTTCTTAGATTGCTCCTCCAGAGACTTAAAAATTCCTTTGTTGGTTTTTGAAAGAAAATTAAATAAGTTAAGGTCATGAACTTAAAATAAAGGTTTTGGCAAAGCTGTTTGTATGTCAATGCAATGCTCAGTAAAGGTGCTGTTTGTCTTTACATCCCCCATCATTAAATGCAAGCAGACATTAAATATCATTTAATTACTGTACTACACTGTTTTATGCAAGTCACTTATGCAGAACAATATAGAGCTCATACTAATAAGCTTTACTTTTCATGTAGTGCAGATTAAAAAAGTAGTAGTAAAAAGGATAGTCTGAAAGTTACCTCCTGGGGAAAAAGTTTCTCTTTTTGTTTGATTATGTTCTGAAATGGTAATTAGGGGCTCATCCTTTTGCACTGGAAAACTGAAATGTACAGGACAGCTTCCTACTGCTCATGTTCATAATGGCTTCAGAGACAGGAGGAAAACATCCACAAAATATTAAATTTGATTTGCAAAGCTTTGGAGGAAAAAAATTCAAAGCAAACTTGCTTTAGACTTGGCAGACATCTGATTTGCTATGTCATGTTGCCCTCTGAGAATTGGTGTTTCAAATGTTAACTGGGGGAGGGTGAGATAGCTGCGATGCTAAACTGGATAAATCAGGGCTTGTTCGTGAACCTGGTTTGAATAGGCCAGCACCCTGCATCAGCAATTTTGCTTTTCATATACTATAGGGGAGCAAAAACCAGATCTTCCATCTAACACAGACACGTATCTGTTGTTGCCATTCTGCAGCAAAAGAAAATGAAGATACAAGCTGTACGCCAGGAAATGTCATTTGGGGAGGCTGATGGTTAATGGGAGAAGAGAAGTATCAGTTGAGAAGCGTAGGCCCACTCCCCTCCTTTTAAAACAGGGCTTCCCATTTGATATGAGACAAAGAGGCCATCCGCGAAGTTCCCTGATTTGGAGAACCAAGGCTCTTCCTCACTGAGTTCCTCCCAAGTTCAGACACTAAGCCACACCTAAGAGCACTTCCTCCTATTTTGAATCAAGGTCTGTCTCCCGCCCCGCCCAGAACAGAAAAACAGCTGCCTCGAAGAGCAGCAATCTTGCATTTGCAGACACTAAGATGCCTCTTTACTGCAAGAACTCCCCCTTTTTGAGAAACCTGCAACCCTTCCCGACACACACACACCTTTCATTAATCACCTGCCATTCCTCTAGGCTCCCTGCCTAAGGAGGCAGAGAGTGAGATCTACTTCATTTCCTACACAGTAAGGGGCACCTCCCCTGCCCCATACTTCACTTCCATCAGGAGGCTGGGACTCTTGTCAAATTAAAGGAACTGATGTGTAAGAAAACCCATGTATTGCATCTGTTGTGAATAAGAATAGGATTTGGATTTGGTTGCCTGTTTAAACACTGGTATTATAAATAAAGCAAGGAAATAACCATCAATATAATTTTTATTAAGACAAAATGACTTCTTTAAAGAAGTGAAAGAATACCAAAGGCTCAGTCCTGAAAACATTTTCTACCAGGCATAGTGCTTATTCTCCTCAGCAGTCTGACTGGAGGCAATGGAACTGCTCAGGGTTGTACACAACTCTCTCGTAGCAATCCACCCACACCACACCATCCTGCAAATTGTGTCATGGGGAGCTTTTCAATTGACTTTAATGAGAGTTGGATTAGGACCTACATCACCATAGCTGTGGCTGAGGCTAAAACAATTGCTTTCTATCACAAAAAACAACAAACAGATGTTTTTAAAGACTGTGTATGTTATGGATATTAAATTGACATAAATGCATATTTCTACACTATTTTTTCATTGCACCCTTATCTAATACTTTCCTCCAAATGTTCTCAGAGGTGGGCAAACTACGGCCCACGGGACCCTCCTGCCTGACCCTTGAGCTCCTGGCCAGGGAGGCAAGCCCCCGGCCCCTCCCCTGCTATTGCCTCTCCCCCTTCCCTGCAACCTCAGGTCGCCGCACCACCAGTGCTATGGGCTGCGAGCTCCTGCCAGGCAGCGGGGCTGCAAGAGCCACCGGCCTGCCCCGGTGCTCTAGACTGCGCGGTGGCGTGGCTGGCTCTGGCCAGGCAGTGCGGCTGCCAGTCCTGGTGCTCTGAGTGGAATGATAAGGGGGCGGGGAGAGGGGAGCTTGGATAAGGGGAAGGGGATCCCAGCGGGGGCAGTCAGGGGACAGGGAGCAGGGGGTGGTTGGAGGGGGCAGAGGTTTGGGGTGGTGCAGTCAGGGGACATGGGGCAATTGGATAGGCGTGGGAGTCCCAGGGGGCCTCTCAGGGGGGTGGGGGTGTTGATAGGGGTCAGGGTAGTCAGGGGACAGAGGTCAGGGGGCAGTTAGGGGCAGGGGGAGGTCAGGGGACAAGGAGCAGGGGGGGTTGGATAGGTCGGGAGTTCTGGGGGGGCAGTCAGGGGCAGGAAGTGGGAGGGGGCAGATAAGGGGCTGGAGGTCAGGCTGTTCGTGGAGGCACAGCCTTCCCTACCCAGCCCTCCACATAGTTTCGGAACCCCAGTGTGGCCCTCAGGCCAAAAAGTTTGCCCACCCCTGTTCAAAATTATTCTATCAGATGAGAAGAAAATTAGATTTCTGTAACACTATCACAACAAAGAAAAGAATTCCCTCAAAAAATAGATCTGAAAATAGATTTGAGAGATCCCTCCCTACCATATTCTTTATAAAACTAAACAATGTTATTCTTGAATTCCACCCTATAATTTTTTTCCTTTAAAAGTCACAATCTAATGCAAATATGTGATGAAAAAGCACATACTTACAAGCAATATTGTCATTCTATCAAAGTAACAAGCTACAGCAGAGCAGGCCGGCAAAAAATATTTTCCAATGGCTTTACAACTTCTAACAGTATATTTGCATTTAGGACAGCAAGAGATGCCATATGGAATTTGGTTTCCATAAAACAATGACGACAAAGCTACTGCCATTAAAAAGAAATATTATGATGGGAGAAAGAAAATGGGATTTTAAAATCTGTATAAGACTAGATGACAAAATTTGGTTTATATTTAAGCTATTTATGCACAATTTTCATCAGCAGCTACAGAACTGAATATGGACCTTTATTTTTAGGCATACTTTAAAATAATATTTGATCCTTCGATTACAGATAATACTAGCACCATAAATGTATAAAAGATCGGGGTGAAATCCTGTCTCCAATGAAGTCATGGCAAAATTCCCACTGACTTCAATGGAACCAGGACTTCCTCCCAGGATTTTAGCTGAAAATTACCAGACTCCCTTTAGTATATAATAATAAGCAAAAGCTGGAAACAGTCGACTTTCATTTTCATTAGAACAGGGGTTCTCAATCCTTCCCATGCCATGACCCCCTTTTCTGTACTAGGATCATCCTCCTTTCTACCTGGGACCTATGGGATGGGAAGGCTACTTATGATCCTCAGACACCTGCTTATGTTTCCCTTCTCTGGGACTCATGATTCAAGTGGAGAACCCGTTTATTAGAAAATCAGAAACAAAGAAGCATGTTGACCAACTCCTCAGGTCTCAGACAGATCTGTTTGGTAACACAGGCTTGCTGATTAGAGACCCAATCCAAACCCATTGAAATCTATGGGTTAATCTCCATTAACTTCAATGGACTTTGGATCAGGCCCTAGAAAGATGAAAATGCCCTTACTTTACTTAAGCAGAGAATTTTGTGAGAACACAGGTGGTTTGCTTTACATCCAAAACAAACCTGATGAGACTTTACTTACTTACAAACCCAGCAATATATCACCTATCTAGTTATACTAGTTGAAAGCAGTACTCCATTGAGAGGAGGTAGTTATTTATATTGGTGTCTGTAGCTCTTTTGCCTACCTTGCATAAAATCCAATATACAGAACTAACAAACTTGGATGACTTTCTTTCTCCAAAATATATCCATTATGATGTTCTCTTCCTAACTTAGCTTTTCTTTTTGATACCTCTTGATATGCCTGCAAAATAACTGAATGGGTGAAATTTGATACAAATTACTGATGACCTTTTAGTGACATCTGATGGATGGATTACATTTCACCATTAGGATATCCTTCTATACTCAGAAGCTACAATGAATAAGTGAACCAAACTTCCAGATTCTACTACAACTAAATCATTAGTATTGCCAATCTGTTTCAAGTATCTGTATATATTAGATTTAAACAGGATCCAGAAGATGCTAAAAATAATAGAAAAAAGTGCCCTCGCAAAAAAGCCACTGCTTAAATTTCTCTGTAAAGGAGCAGGAGATAATGATTAACCCTAAAGCCACTGCCAGTGAAGGAAAAGTAAACTGAACATTAGCATCATCACTAGGAGTATAGTTCAGTGCTTGATCAAAGCAGGAGGTGTGGGGATGGGGGAGCGGCAAAGGGGGGTGCGGTGTAGAGGCTGCAGCCCTGGACCTCTGATTTCCTGGGAGCACCTCCACTCCTTGAAAAGGGAACTATATAAATGGAGAT
Source organism: Dermochelys coriacea (assembly GCF_009764565.3). NCBI lineage: Eukaryota > Metazoa > Chordata > Testudines > Dermochelyidae > Dermochelys > Dermochelys coriacea. The sequence goes on from NC_050072.1 coordinate 116,304,723, forward strand.
TTTTGATCATATTCATGCTAATGCTAAAAAGAAAAGAAACAAAAAAACTGTCCCCTACAGAAACTGATTTTGACTCAGTGTATTAAGCTTTCACAATTAAAGTGGAATTAATTTTTTTCAGATTTTCAGGTGCTGACGGGAGTGCGAATGGGTGGTGCTAATCACTGGCCACTGGCTTCTAATGACAGAACTGCACAGCACTTCTTTACTATGGTTTTAACCTCACTTCAACAAGATGTGTGGTTGGCAATTTCTAAGTGGCGGAGAGAAAAGAAAAGCTAAGTTAGAAAGAGAGAAAAGTGTCAGCAAGTTACCCAAACTTACTATTTCTCTGCAAGCTCTGCTTCAGAATCATCTTCCAAAGAGGTCTTTCTCAGGAAATGATAATCAAAGTGAAGATATGGATATAAACTTGTTCCCTCAGGAGAGGGCAGGAGAAAAGGCAAGCATTGCTGAAATCCAGGACCAAAGTAAAGATGAAAGAGACGACCCACTTCTCCTACCACCTTTCTTTACAAAAGGTGGAGAGAATAGTTATGATAAAGATGATGATGTTGTTGTTAGCATCAGCCAAGCTCTGACTAAATGGCCTTTTTTGATAACAGAGGAGTTTCACACAGAGTGTATGAAGAAACGTCTGCTCTATTTTCAGAATCACTATGACACATTTATAACACCCGAATACTAACAGCAGAAATGTTCTCTCACCTCTTCTTTTCCAATGAAAACTATCAAATGGGGAGAGTTGCCAGACGCATTGTTGGCTGTATTCTAAATCCACAGGAGCAGCATTCTGTTTTGTGGGTAAACTCTTTTCGCCACCTAAATGTCTTAGCATCTTCATAACCCCAGGCTTTTCTGACTGGAAAAAGCAGAGGAGAAAACTTGTTCTTATGAAAACAGCGTGGAACATTGCAATGCCACAGTTGCACGGCTAGCATGTTCACAAGGCAAGAATCACATCAACAGGAAGATAGCAGCTGTACTAACGCAAACAGCTTATGGAAGAAGAAAAGGAGTACTTGTGGCACCTTAGAGACTAACAAATTTATTAGAGCATAAACTTTTGTGAGCTACAGCTCACTTCATCGGATGCATTTGGTGGAAAAAAAACGTTTTTTTTCCACCAAATGCATCCAATGAAGTGAGCTGTAGCTCACGAAAGCTTATGCTCTAATAAATTTGTTAGTCTCTAAGGTGCCACAAGTACTCCTTTTCTTTTTGCGAATACAGACTAACACGGCTGCTACTCTGAAACCTGAGCTTATGGAAGGAAGTTTTAAAGCATATTGTGACAGTAGTTAAACTTCTTGTTGAATGTGGATTAGAATTTAAAGGAAGAAGGAAGCCATTGCTGAATTTGACCCATTTCTTAGTGAGCATATTAAATGCTATGGAAACAAAAGGGAAAGTAACCCATCCTACTTGTCAAAAATCTGTGAGGATTCATTGTTGAGCTAATGGAATGTAAGGTTTTGAAATTCACTGTAACTGACCTCAAACAGGTGAAATACTACTCTTTGATGGTAGATTCTACTACTGACATTGCTCTTGTTGATCAGTTATCTGTCATTGTATGTTACTGCTTACATGGTGCCATATGGTGCATACATGAGCATTTCATTGTGTTTATACCAACTGAAAGTCACACACAGGCAAATTGCTCTTCCAGATGCAAACACTGCTATTGAAAACTGCAGAGATCAGTCATATGCTTATACAAGTAACATGCCTGGAAAGTATGAAGGTCTTCAAGCTCAGATCAGAAGACTAACCTAACTAGCTGTTTTTGTGATACACACAGAGCTCATTCTCCAAACTTAGTTGAAACCTGCAGCATTGCTTCTTGAATGGAAACATGATGCCCTCCTCAGGGCATTCTGAACCATAAGCCACTGTGTTACCTCTCTGCCTCAGCAAAAAAGTGAGCTTTGCTGGAGATTGGACTCTGTGTCTACTCCTTACCATACCAATTGGCCTGCTTCATCAGCAAATTCCTCCAGACTCTGCCAATCTTAACCTTGCCCTGCAAGTAACAGTGAACCCCAGTTCCTGAATTCCCCAGAGGTGTTTCTGTAGCATCTAGTCTCTCTTACTGGACACACAGAATCATGTGTGGTACCTGTACATACCTCACACAAGGATATTCATAATCAGCAGGTCACCACTTTCATAAACGACTTGACTCGATCCACTTTTATAGTAGAATAATATTGTATACAATCAGTTGATTCAACTTTATATTCTCTGGGGTTCAGATCCCATGTTCTCCCCCGGAGTGTCTCGATGCTGATTGTCTTAGGAAACCATATTTTTTTTTCAGTTTTGTTCAGACACTAGATTTTTTGTGGCATCACTCGGGCAATGGAAGCTTCTGTGCAACAATCTTACCAAGAGTGAACAAGGAACTTTCCTTGTCCTAATATTCTGTTAGATATGAGATGGTCCTGTCATGCTGCATCTTGTAAAATAATTGTAATGAACTATTAGGGCATTCAGCATGGTTTGAAACAAAACAGTGAAACTCAAAAGGAAGCACAATCATCGTACAAGAAAATGTGCAAACTGAAAACGTCATTTATGAGTATCTCATAGAACATGATACTAGAAAGACTTGACAAAACTAGTAGAAAGCTTCTAAAGCCAAGTTTGGATCTTCTTGTTGCTCTTAATATGCTGACTTCCTAGAAAAAGTTTTCCACAAGCTTATGGTCTCAGACTGATGATTTTGAGTAGCATGCAAAAAAAATTTCCCAGATGGCAAAAGTGACATAAATTGAGGAAGAAGGAAATTCGAGGCAGAGTGCTTTTATGTTATCCATGACAAGATGAGTTTGGAACTAAAAAGAAGCAAGTGTTATACTGAACTATTTGCAAGGTTTGGCTTCCTTACATCTCTTGATCAACTACAAAGTGAAGAATAGATAAAAATGTGCACTCAGGCATTGCTCAATGCTCACCCCAATGATCGCTCTAGCTCTGAGCTTTACACACCAAAATTTGTTAATTTTCAGCATTTATTGCAACATGCAGGATAACACTGCTACTGGACTCATCAGATTTTTGCATAACAAAGATCTGAGTAATGTCTTCCTGAATATTTTCATGGCACTGACACTATTTGACTTTACAATTGCCAACCAATTGTTCTCTAAGCTTGCCTTAATAAAAATTCGCTTTGGTCAACTTAGTAGGATCATTAAGCTTCTTTTCTACCATCATTAGAGTTGAATGGGATTTAATTCAGTCACTATCATTTGAGGAAACAACAACTGAATTTGCAACATGCACAATGCCAGTTTAAATGTGCATCATTTCATTTGACTAACTGTTTTATGTTTATGCAGGTAGTATGAACAGTAACCTGTTCATTGTCTTTGATTTTATTTTCATGTTTATTCAGTGATATACATGGACTTTATGATTTTTAGGAGTACTTTTTTTGCTTTCATTAATACAGTGCTCATGAAAACTGGGCCTAGGAAAAACATCAATCCTGGGCCTTCAACCTCATTAATCTGGCCCTGATAGTTATACAGCAGTTTACAGAGAAGTAATAAAGTACCCACACTACTAATTTGATGTAAATGTTTGGCTAAATCCTTGCTGGCTGGCAGGAAATCATCTATGTGGGTGGATTCCATACCTGTTTCTAATATTTTATTAATTAGCTTCAAGTCAAATCACAGATATCCAAAGGAAACCTCAGTAACAGGGTGTTAGTGTTGCAGCTGTGGAAAGTTGCAGTATAGAAGGTATTTAGAGATCATTTACATATATAAATAAAACGGAGGATGATAGGACAAGACACTGAACCATCATCTACCTTACTTCAGATCATCATATGTATGTTTCCCATTCCTTGAAAACAAAAGTTGGGGAAAAAAAGTCAGTCAAAATGTTTTCTGGTGAAAAATGCAGATTTGGCAACAAGTGTTTTGCAAATTTGGACCAGAAAAAAACTGAAAACATCAAAATTGACATTTTTCAATTGAACTGTTTTGCTTTTTTGGTTTGAAAACCTGTGTTCCAAGTGTCCCTATACCTTCAACAGCCAAAAGCTAGGACTGGACAATGGGATCCACCGAAGCAGTTGGCACCGTCAGAAGACAAGATACTGGGCTAGATGGACCATTGGTCTGACCTAGTGTGGCCATTCATATGTTCTTATGGAATCACACTGGGTTGAAATTGTCTTCAATTTTATTTCTTCAAATGGAAATCTTTTCGAAAAAGAGCTTGAAATGTATGTTCATCTATATCTAAATGAAACCTTGGATTCAGCAAAATGTTTTGTTTGACCCAAAATATTTTCCCCAACTTCTCATTTTACTGAAAGATTTTTAAAAAAAATCAGAAAGGAAACATCTACCCCCAATTTCTTAGAATTGCCAGCAAACTGAAAAATTCATTATTTGCACAGCTCTACGCAAAAAGCCAGAAATAATACATGTTGCTTTGCTGGTGTCTTCTGTAGTTGGGTATGTTCTGTTTATTTTGCTTCAGTGATTATTTGAATAATGTCACAATTTTAAAAGGCACATAATGAAAGCTAAAACGCCATATGCCAATAGTTTTTATTCCTGTAATTTGTTTTACAATTAGACAGCAATATGGTGAGGAGGCAAATTTCCTGTTTCAAGCTTTTTGTTCCAGCAAAATTACAGCATATTGGGGTGGTGAATGTACCCACACAGATTCCCCCAACCCCTTCCCACAGAAAACTTAAGCTACTACAGATGCTGTTTTTCCTCTATTTACTAAGGAGTCAGAAGAATTGAAGTACAGAAAGATTAAGTGATATGCCCTAGATCGCATAGGAAGTTTGTGACAGAGGCAGGGATTGAAACTGGATGGTTTCTTTGGTCAACTTGAACCAACTTTGGTCAGTCTGAACCATGAGACTACCCTTCATCACTGAGTCAATTCATTTTGGATCAAACAAAATATTTCATATCAACAAAACTAAAACGCTTTGTTTTAAAAGGTGAACTTTCTCATGCTATTCAGAATTTTTTAAAAATAAAAGGAAATTTTGAAATGAAAAGTTATTTCAAAGAAGATATTTGGGCAGGGGAGCTTTTTTGTTTCAAAAAGTCAAAACAAATTAAAAAAAACAATTTTGTGTGTGTGTGTGTGTGTGTGTGTGTGTGTGTGTGACTTTTAAAAAACAAAAAATTTGGCAAAACCAATATGAATTTGCAAAACGCTTTCGTGTCACCAAATCTGCATTTTTTGCTAAAAAAATGTTTCAGCCAAAAAATGTCACCCAGTTTCACGTTCCCAAGGACTCCAAGGGTATGAATTTACACAGCCCATGGCAGCATGCCTCCCAGCCCAGGTCACTAGTACTGTGAAAATGGCTGAATAGACAGCACTTTGAAGTTGTGGCTCGGGCTCAAGCTCTGGCTAAGAGGCCGGGGCGGAGGTGGGGGAGGCCTTCAGAGACAGAGATCCTGCCCGAGTCACAACTCCAAAGCACTGTCTATGTAGCTATTTTCAGTGCGCTAGCACAAGCCCAACTCTGTCAACCCAGTCTGGGAAGCTCGATGACACAGGCTGTGCAGATGTACCCAGAGTGCTTGCACATGGGAAATAATTGCCTGCAAAGATTATCAGAGAGGATACATTTCAGTTTCTCAGGGCAAGAAGTGGGAGCATTGGCTCTACGTGGAGGCAGAACCTCAGGGTATGTTTACACTGTAATCGTATGGTGTGATTGCAGCTCATGTAGACATACCCAAACTAGCTTTAACCTAGCTGGAGTAGTGAAGCTAAGGCACTGCAGGTTTCAGCATGGGCTAGCCACCCAAATAATTATGCAGGGTTCTGGATGTGCTTGTACAAACTGTGCTGAAGTTCATGCTGCCAAAGTTGCACTGCTCCGCTACCCAAGCAAACTAAATTAAAGCTAGCATAGATAGGTCCATACGAGCTGCAATTAGACCCCGTGACTGCAGTATAGACATGTCCTTAATTGTATTTAATTTACAAAAGGACTCCTAGACAGATTGAACTCAGCCTTTGTTGCTGCCATTGACAACTGCCCAAAAGGTAACATGAATTAAATTAATTTAAATAAATACTATTACATTGCTATTATAAAATCAATACTAGAACATTGAAATCAATAGTGTTACTCTGGATTTCCATCCATGTTACCGAGAGCTGTTTGAAAGGGGTCACCAATACAAAAGTTTGAGAACCACTGCTCTACGTCCTTTTATTTAATGATCATGTATCACAACAGCGCCAACTTCAAGTGTTCAAAAATCATAAGTCAGGTCACCCAAAAAATTCAAGAGTGCTAAAATCTCATGATGTTTAAGCCAAAGAACTAATTTGGGGATCTTTTTAATTGCTATCTGTTTTTTGAGCTTTTAAGATACACAATGTTTGTGTTTTCAGGCTTCTCTCTGAAACCATGGGGCTCGGAACTTAATTTTGTAAATAAAATGAAAGTGGAGATCCTCACGAAGTCACTTGCCTCCAGAAGCTGAGGCTTTAAGGAAAACACCAAATAGGAAGATACTCAAGATAAAAAAAGATCAAGAAAGTTGGCATCACTAAGCCCAGCTTTGTGGCATAGTGCTGCACAGCCATTACCCTGCAAAATACTATTCGCCTTATGCTAGGCAATACTCAGTTTTGGATTCAGTAGTTCAGTCTGCAAGAGTTGTATATAGGGTTGCCAATGTGGTATTTCAAAAATATGGGACAGGCCTCAGATGTCCCTAGTCTTGATTTTAGCCACTGGGGGTAGACCCTTCTCCTCCCCTCCTTCCAAGGGGGTTCTCTCTCTCTTTCTCTAGCTTTGGGCGCTTTCAGTGGAGGCCCAGTGGCAATTGGGCCAAATGAGCGTGGTGTTGCAACACCACGTGCCAAGTCAAGTTGCCATCCAGTGGCACTTTGCAAAGTGAAGTGCCAGAGTGCTTCTTTGTCCTGGATTTCAGGGATCGGAGAGATGGTCTGGACCGTAGCGAAAGCACTCACCCTGGTTGAAATACAGGATATAAACGCCTCCTGTACTGATTTAGTACAGGACATGCAATGTTTTTATTTAAATAAGGGATCTCCCTTATAATATGGGGCTGTTGGCAACCCCAGTTGTGTAGATGCAAATTCAGAGTAACACCATTGATTACGCCCACTCCAGACAAACTTTGTTCTTATTGTTGCCACCTTTGTGGATTCATCTCCTCTTTAACTAAAAATTAAATGAAATGGTGTGAAGTAAAAATAAACTCAGTAGATCCTTCTCCAAAGGGGTTTCCATAGTAAAGTATATATTAAGTATAGTGAAATTTCTTATTTCACAATATTTGTCTCCAACTTTCTTGACCACTCCTTTCCCTCCCCCTTCTTTATACATGTACAGTACAGGATACATACAATTAAGAACCAAGTAGCTCTCCTTCATATCTGAGGGATCAAACAGCATTTTATAAAAGGCTTTTGTTTGTTGCACAGATTATGCATTTCCCTCACCAGCCAACCACCCACACTACTGTAACAGCACCCAAGAAAACATTGTGTGACTGAATATACCAGAGAGACATCTTGGAATGTTTAAACATTTAAGATTTAAGACATGCTTAGTACTAGACCATAAGTGGTGTTGGCATTTGACAGTGTGTTGGTGGTTTGCACTCAGTAAGTGTACCTGAGGAAGTCGGTCTTTTTTCTCTCACTACCTGCTTGTCAAGTTGTAAGCATTGTTCCATCTTCAGGCAGAGCGTATCTTTGTCACATAGATCAGAAGTGACTGCACAAGGGTAGGTCACAGTCAGTCACTTTGCTATGCCACTATTATTGCCATCTATATCGATTTAAATAATCAGTATTGTACCATAAAGAAAATCGCTGACATTCAGTTGAGATCTTTTTTCTATAAGTAAACTGTCTTGCTATGAGAGAATATTGGGGTGGGTGTACTGTTAACCCTTACACAGAACATCTTTCAAAAGGCTCTTGTATAGCCCTAGGACACGTGACATCTTGGCAAAAAAAAATTGAAATATGAAGAAGAGCATGGAGATGGATAGCAAAACACATTGGTCCTAGAGGTATTGTCTTTCATGGCACAGAAAGTGTCCAGTGTGAGAAATGAATATAAGTACCTGCATATAAATGGCTAGGATCCTGGATTTTTACTTGAGTAAGAACTAGGGGGAAACTTGTTCAGGTCAATGGAAGCTTTGCCTGAATAAGGACTGTATAAGAATGGAACAGGACTTCAGGATCTGGACCAAAGAAAGGAAAACTTATTTCTCCACATGCCCTACCCCCATCAGTCAAGCCATGAATGACAGTTTGTGGAACAGGAAAAAAATCATTTTTTTCCTTTGATTTCAAGCAACTGGTATGTAAAGGGTGATGATAACTTCACCTCTTTCAAGAAAACTAGCCAACAGATGGCTATGGGTCCTAGATTTTTTGTTAAAAAGACCAAAATGGGAATACAAACACAAACTTCTGCCATTTCAAAGGAAAAGCTGAGTCTTAATTATAAATAGACTCCTACATGGGAAATAAATGGTGATAAGAAGAAGAAAACTGCTTTGGTCATGTGTCATTTGTGCATAAAAAACACAGGAAGGTGTTACTGAAGGTGTTCACCTATCTGTACCTTTGTTTCCCCTCCTGACCTTTGTCTTGACTATTTAGAGTAATCTCTGCTGAACGGGGACCAACTCTTACTACATGGTTGTATCACGCCTAGCACAATAGGGCCCTGATCTCAGCTGGAGCCTCTAGGTGATAATCTAATATAAATGATATAATTATATACTTGGAGTAAGTGTACTATTTATAAATTCATGAGTGAAAGGAAGTGGCTTTACTATGGGGATGCCAGGTTTGAATTGGAATTTCAATAAATTGCCTACATTTCTAAACTTTACATTTAGTTTTGGTTGCAGTATCACTGACCATCCCATAATTTGTAGCTGATATAAAATTTGATTGACAAAACAACAAAGGACTTGTATTAAGGAATCACTGAACCATGTTGGAACCCAAATGATCACTCTGGATCAGGAGAGAATTTCACTTATTTTACCATTCTGTGATAAGACTCACATTTATTACAATTCCCCCACTCCCAAGACATTCAATACTTCCTGCTTTCAGCCAAATTGGAAATAAGATACTCTGAAGATACTCTCTGCCTGTAATCTTTTTTGACATAAACCAGAAAGACCAGAATTGTGTGTGCATACAAAATATAAAGTACAATTCAATAGATAGAAAACTTTGCTGTACCTCCAGAAAGGACCAGGCTTTAATATAATGAATGGGTGAAGGTCAATTGTTATTTTATCCAAACTGGTTCCCCTATGTATTCTGAGATGCTCTTAGATCCCCAAGACACATTTATGAGCCGCAGTGCATTATGGCGAGTACAATGAAAGAAGTACAATATCTAGACAATCTGTAGAACAAGAGGCATTTCAACCAAATTAGTAGCTTGAGTAGTATGTAAAACAAGAATCACATTCCTTCTATGGGAGTCAAAAGGAATCACATGCTCACTTTCTTCTGAAAGTATTTTATTTTTGCGCATTTTTTCTTTTACATGCTCTGAAAACATAACTGAACTATCACCACAATTGAAAGCCAAAAGGGTTATGTTCCATTTATGTTTCTAACCCGGGTGGCTCCAAATATTGTCAACCTCTCCAGCCTACTCACCTGATTCTGATATCCCTATTAAGGCAAGGCTCTCACTGAAACCAATGGGAGCTCTGCCTGAATAAGGATTGGCACCCATCTCTTATTTTTCATTATTTGTATTGCAGTAGCACCGAGGGGCCAGAATCCTGAACCAGAACCCTATTATGCTAGGTGCTAACAGAACTAAAAGTTGCTCCCCCTGCTCCCCAAAGAGCTTATTTTGTGTCTTCTCCAACGTTTCCTCTCTCCTACTCTTCTACCTCATTTCTTTATTGCTGACTTCATTCTGATCTTTTTAGTGCCTCTAGATAAAATGTGTTAATTTTGGAAACTGGATCTACACTATTAATTGTGATTCATGCAATTTGAGTAGCTATTTTTAAACAATTTTCTGCATAAGGTCCCTAATCATCTGCTACATATACAGGATCTTTTTCCATTGAGCTACTTGGTGTTGCTAGTTTACTTTAGCTGCCAAGAAAGATGGGGCTGACTCTAGCTGAGCATATAAACAATTCGCATCCAATCTGTCACCTGTTTCAAAGGAAACACTGTGACACATGTTCATTTTATTTTTCCCCTTCCCATTATTTTAGAAGAGGTAGTTAAAATTAACAAATAGTAACGTTTGCTACTTAAAATGGTCATGGGTCTCTGGGTTTGGCAAAGATCTGACACTTTATCAGCTGCATGACACTGCAGTGTTACATTATGAAGGGCACTTCAAAAATAAAACACGTCAGTGCTCTGAGCTTAAATAGACGAATATTTTCAACTGCTATCAGTTCAATAGCAACTTTCTAAGCTGCAATGATATAGACCAGGGTAAAATCTAGAGCAGTAAATTCCTCCACAATTCAGTTACCCATGAAGAAAATACTGCAGAACAGGTTAGTGCTATTGTTTAGTTGCTAAAGCACATATTTAATCCACTCCAACCAAAACAAGAACTTAAAGGTCTTTCTATAAAAGCCTGACACACAAAAATATATAGCATCAATCTGTCTGTCCTAACTAACCCCTAGAGCCTATTATTTTATTTATTTTATATTTATTTTATAACCCCATGCCACTTTAAAACTATGTCTTTCTAAGCCTATTTTTGAAACACAAACGTGAAATAGGCTCAAGGAGAATCTCAACTCACATGAATTATCTATCCAGATGGATTTTTTAAACATGAAATTGGTTTTGCAATGTTTATTTATACATCAACAAAAAAGTGATGTGTCACTCCAGATCAAAAAATGAATGAAAAGTAAAATCATAGGAGTCATTCATCCTTAAAGCAAAACTAATTGCTATTGTCATTTTATACAGCAGAGATGGAACAGACATCCCCTTTTAAAATTAACCAGTGAACATTGCATTTATTCTGATTTGTTACGTTTTCCAACTTGACTATTCCAAATTGCATCAGTGCAAAGCTTTATATACATATTTTCAACCTGTACTAAGCCCAGTGCCAGAAATAGCGTGTGTATAGTGGCAGAACTTTCACAGAACAGATTGTTTAGTGTAAAATACAGAGAGTGTTGCCGGCTGGTAACTAAACTGATCACAGAATGATTTCATTTTTCAGATGCCAGTTTTACAAAATAATTTATTTACAGTAACACGCTCATGGAAATGCCATGGTATAGGGAAACCATCTTCATATGTTCCATGAAAGCCAAACATAGAAAGACTTTTGAGTTGATATCAGAAAACTGATGCAAGCTCTAAATGGCTAGGGTACCGAACTGGGACTGAAGAAACCTGGATTCTATTCCTAGCTCTCCCATGGGCCTGCCAGATGATCTTGGGCAAATCACTTCACCTCTTTGTACCTCAGTTTCCCATCTGTAAAACTGAGATGAAACACTTTTGAGATGTACAAATGAAAAGAGCTGAGTATTATTCGAACGTAAGGCAAATATCCTGCTTCAGTGATATTAGAGAAACCATCTCAAAGTTCCCTTGAACTAACGGCTAATTAATCTGTCAGGGTTAAGACATTCTAGTTTCACAGCCAACAGTGCATAATGGAGTGATGTGGCCAGCATTGCATCCGACTATCTAAGACTACCCTAACCCAACAGGTCAGGTACGCATTCTGCAGCTGGATGAACTGAAGGCTGCCTTTCAGTGTGAGATCAAGCAAGATTCAAACCCACAAGCTTCAGGATTGTAGGTAAGCATTTTAGCCAGTCAGTTGCTGCAACAAGTAAAGAAACTGACACATACCTATTTAGAATCCCTGAGATTGCAACCAAGAAATGTAATTTCATATGTTTGCCATAACATTTGTGCATGACATAAAAAATGAACCACTGAATTAGAAAGCCTTACTGCATGCATTAGGTTAACAATTGACCATTTTAAAGAAAGAGGGAACAAATGGAATTAATTTATAAAAAAAACTTATATCAGTATTTTGCTATTAAAATAATGTATGTTTACCGCACTGTAATCCTTTACAGATCCAGTCTAAAACTTCTGATATATTCTCCTACGCTTTAGGTCTAGGAAGCAATACACTTAAGTGGAGTCACGTGGACTTCAATGGGACTGAATGTATGCAGCTGAGAAAACAGATCTCTCTGCTAAATCTGGCCTTATTTTTTATTACACACACACACACCCCTGTGAAGTCAAGCACTTAAAAGTTAGGAAATGACAGAACTAAGGTTGCCCGTACAGCCTCAATTTGGTGACCTTTTGTTTATATCTGTAGCCTACTGAATATATCAAAACGCATATGCACAAGGAGGCCAAATAGAGGTTGCACAGGCATCCTTAGTTGTAGCATTTCTAACTTTTGAGTGCTTGACTGTGAATCCTTAGGGTTCTCTTAACATAAACAAGATGAAAACATGTTACCAAAACAAACTAAAAGAATCAGAACTTCCATCAAGTGTCACCACATGCTAGGTTGGAATCTTTAGATCCACTACACAGACCTCTGTCACTTGAACTACCTTGAATAACTGAGAGAAGCTGTATGTGGACCAATACTAGCAGGGGCTATGATTCTGCCAGAGGGTTTCCACAGATACTTGCTGAGACAACAGGAATGGTGAGATGCCAAAATCTTTGTTTACATTCCAGCAGCTGAAGGGGAGTGTCCTCCAATGGTCACAGACTTCTGACCATTCCCCAAAACTGTCCTTGCCCCAGTTCTCTCTCCTCCTCACCCCATCCCTATTCTCCTATTCTAGTTAGTCCATCTCTATTACTCAAATTTCTAATCCCAGTTTCAGTTTCTTTATCCAACCGGTTCCCCCACACAGCTCGTCAACCAGTCTGTTTCTCCCCTGGCACTCGCCTTCAGTCACCCCTCTGCTCCCTGTCCCCACTGGCTCCCAGTGCTGCTCATCCAATTTCTGGGTCTACTCCTGCTGCTCCCTGGTCCCAGGTTCCAGTACACCCCATCCCCCTGGGGATGGAGCAAGGGCAGGGTAGGACCCCAGTTAAAGCTAATAGGATTCCCTTGGACTGCAGGAAAGCATGGCCCACTGGCAAGAGTCAATAGGGCTCCCCTGAGCTGTAGGGAAGTGCAGCCTAATGGCCGGAGCCAATAGGGCACTCCATGGCTACAAGGAAGTATGACCTAATGGCCAAAGTCAGCGGGCTTCCCGTTGCCTGTGGGGAAGCATGAACTAATGGCCAAAATCAGGAGGGCTCCCCTTGGCTGCAGGAAGCACAGCCTAATGGCCATAGTCACTGGGAGGTGGTTTAGTGGGGTGCCCCCCAAAGGGGGTGTCCGGGTAGGGGGACCTGGGCCCTCTTGCTCCACTGGGTCCCAGACCAGAGCCTTGGTAGTGGCAAATGGGTTCACCACTAAATCAGCAGGGAATCCGCCCGCAACATGCCAACTGCTGTCGGGACACTGGCTAGTCTCTCCCTGGGCTACCTCCTATCGTGACTCCTGCAGTTGAAGTTGGGGTGTCTTTGGAGTCTCTGGGCTCCTCAGGAGGTGACTGCAATCTCCCTGGGGCATCCTCAGATACCTAAGCCCCTACCTGGACCTCAGCATCTCCTGCTCCCATGGTCTGGGATCCTGGCTGCTCAGCTGGAGAGCTGAGAGTGAGCTAGGCTGCTCCCTTTTATACTGCAGGAGCAGTTGGAGTATGGACAGCAGGGTGAAGGGGAGGGGCATAGTTTCTGATGCTAAGAGTGCTGCTTTAACCCCTTCTGCTCCAGTGCAGGGCCAGTATACCCTGTCACACAGGGTCTTTGCCCAGCCAATCCCCACCACACCCTGGCTCCTCATTAGATCTGTCTCTCCCCTCCCCCACATCTCCTTTCCTCCACTCCACTGGTTCCAAGCCCCAGTCTAGTCTCCTCTCTCAGCTCCTCATCGGATCTGTCTTTCCCTCAAGCCAAGGGCTCCCAATCTCTTCTCTCAGCCCTACAGTTAGTCCCAGTTTCCTTTCCTATCCAGACCCTGTTCTCCTTTCTCAGCCAGCCCCTCCTAAGGGCCCTTGTCTCAATTGGCTCTCCACATCCCTCTCCCAGCATTGGCTCTTCTCCCCGTGCATTCCAAGCAGGCAGCTCTGCCTGAGCCCATCAGTGGGGTCACACAGAGTACAGGCAAGGCAGACTCCCTGCTTTCAATTCCAGTGTCCAGAGATTCTGACCCAGCCTGTACCAACAGAAGCCCAGAGCGGCAATTGCAAGGAAAGTCCTGCTCAGCAAGCTGCAGCCACAGGCTGGAGCATTGTCAGCACAGATAGAATCCTCAACGTTCTGAGCAGTGAAGCCTAGCAAGTCTCTACTCATTTATGACATGTCCAAACATGGGCAGATTTTCACAGGAATGGCAAAAGACATATCCCGGATGCAAAGACCACACCCCTCAAGCTCCTGCTCCAAAACATGGTGTCACTGGAGCTTCTCAAATGAAATGTCACTTTAAAAAAAAAAACAACATTGGCAAATCAACCTTTTTCCTACCCTCATTCTCTGAAGCCATGGAAGCATTTTGGCTGAAGTTTTCCAGAATCATTCAGCCAGAGACAGACACATAGTATAAAAAACTTCAGCACAAACAGTCAAAGTGTGACAAAGTGATAAGGAACTTAAAACACGGTCTTATAAAGAGAAGTACTGAGCAGTGCTATCAGCCCCACATAGAGAGTGGGCATATTATTGCTTATGTCAGAAAACAATTTGTCCTGTCAATAGTTTATCTTTAATTTTAAAAGTAGTTAATAAAATTGAAGCGCTCTGTGCTACAAGCCATGGATAAATGGGAAATTGATAAGAGTAAACAGAAAATGGATACTGTGGACACAGAAGTACATACTTCACCCTCTGAAATGCAGGGCTTATAAAGTGTGGTCTCTCCGACTATTCCCACCATTTAAGAACCAGCAGAAAAATAGAAAGGACTGATCAAGACTTTCC
The DNA here is from genome assembly GCF_009764565.3 of Dermochelys coriacea. Taxonomy (NCBI): domain Eukaryota; kingdom Metazoa; phylum Chordata; order Testudines; family Dermochelyidae; genus Dermochelys; species Dermochelys coriacea. Next base: position 116,319,789 of record NC_050072.1, read on the forward strand.
TTATGGTTTCATTGAAAGCCCACTGAAGCCAATGGGAAGGCTTCCACTGATTTCGTTAGGCTTTTGGATTTGACCTTAGATCATCATAAAAATGTCATGGGATTAACACATGCTCTGAAAGTAAACTGGAATTAACATTTCACTGCCATCCAAGAACCTCAGAGCGCTTTACAGACATTAATGAGTTATGCCTCAAAAAAATGCCTGCAAGGAGAGGAAGCATTACCACCCCGATCTTATAGATGGGGACCAGTGCCTTGCCCAAGACTGCAAAGAATGTCTGTGCCAGAGCTGGAAATAGAACCCAGGTCTCCTTGTGCTGTGCTTTATCCACAAGACACTGTTCCCTTAATAAAAGTGGATGGGTAGATAATCAGATAAAAGATACAGAAAGTCAAGCTGAGAAGCTTGAAAATAAATCCGAAATGATGAAAGATAATAAGGGTTTTGCAGCTTCTGTAAAACAGGCTAAATGGGGCTTGGAGCGGGAAATTGAAAGAGTGGAGAACTGTAGGAGAGCTAAATGTGTAAGCACTGAGAATTCCTGCAGGTAAGGAGGGAGCAGTTGATGAGGAAATTGGTCTGCTACTACAAGAAGTGTTATAAGAATTCCCACTAGAGGCTGAGGGAATAGGAGAAAAGCAGGTCTAATAACTGAAGTGATGGCTGCTACATACACATACTCCTCTCTCTTAGGGCCAGATCATGAGCAAACCTGTGCACGTCAGCAGTTCTGTACTCCCCTGAGCCAACCACCCACATCCCAAGAAGCGCTTGCCACAAAGCTGCTACTCTCCTCTCACACAGGCAAGGAGGTGAGATGGCAGAGAATCTTGGCTCTGCCCTGCCAATGCTCCAGGCAGTGCAGCTTAACTAACACACCAGGGGATGTACGTGGGACAAGGCACAAGGAACTGGGAAGCAGATTGCCCCTCTGAATCACAATCTGGTTCCTGAGGCAACTCAACAACATGTGTCCCATACTTAGGGCTTGTGGAAACACATAATTGCTGTAAATCAGAAGTAACTCCGCTGAATTCTGTGGAGTTAGTGGGCTAAAATGTGTAAGGGATAGAAGAGGTTGGCCTGGAGATGCAGATATGAAACTTTCTGAGGGTAATCAGTCTGAGATTCTACTTGCTGAGCATACTATATATTCTAGCATCCCAGCTGAAGTTCCCTTGCATCAATACAAGACAATAATATTTTTAAATGAGCCTATAAGAACTATTGAAACCAACTCATAAAGCTGACCTTTAAAATCCCAAATTATTCTGTATTATAGAGCTTGTCATAGAACTCTTCCTTCATGTTTTGTAATTTATTTAATAGAACATTAGGTCTGATAAATACATTTTTGTATCTTCCTCACCTAAAGCAAAAAGATTTTCCCCTGTCTTAAAATAATTGAGATATTTGTTACTATAACAACAATTTTGCTTGTGTGTGATCGAACAAGAATTCAGATAATCATGTGCAGTATCTTCCACGTAAAACCACAGGTACCCACATTATTTTAACAAGCAAACAAATACCCTAGTCTTCAGCTATAGCAAATACAATGATTTAAAAAATTTGTTTATGAGTTTAACTAATCCCCATTAGTGGTAATTAATTATTTTTATACATTTTGTAAATTAATTTTTTGTATTTGTGCTCTTGGGTGACCAAGGGGAATGGTCGCAACTTAGTTCCTAGTGGAGAATGGTGGTCACATCACAAAAAATACTGCACAAAAGGAATCTGTGCAATCTCAGTAAGACACATCAAGGTCTTAATGGGAATAGGAATTAACCATGTTCTCACTGCTAGAGATGATCCCTCCAAGCTATAGTTCCGGTATATTGGTGGAATGCTTTTAAGACCCTGTATTACTACCTTCTAGGTTGTACCTAAAGTCATCTGCAGACAGAGATTGCAGTTTCATTGCTATCAATCTGGAACTTCTGATTCTAACATGGAGAGATGTGCACAATGGAGCGATACTAGATGCCAGACAGGTATTGGGACCATCCGACTAGCACAGATTAATATGGCTCAGTGCAAGTCAAGGTCTGAAAGGCTTCAGGGCACACCTCTAGCTGCTTTGTGCTAAAAGGAGTTTATTTGACTAGGTGCTTACCCAGCAGACCACACCTTAAGGCTCCAGAGAACCAGAAGGCAGGCTTACTTGGCTCCCTCAGCACTTGAGTGCTGAACTGTAGTCTTGCCCTGCACTGCACTGTTGTGCTCTAGGAATATAAAAAAAGAGTGACTTTTCCATACAACATCAGGCAGAGTGTGACCCAAAGGATATAAGCAGTGGAATTTATGCTATTTTTTCTACATCTCTGTGTTCCGTAGTAGGAGAGCAGTAATATCAATATGCAAATACCTATATTATGTCTGAAATAATGTGTTCAGATAGACCATAGAATTTAAAATTACTGGGGAAATGGATTGCCAAAGCTCCCTAAAGCTTATAATATAGAAATGAGAGCAAAATAAATCATGAACATTATAAAGAATGAATATTTTTACGATGATTTAACAGAAATGGTTGTGTTTCCTTTAGGATATTTTCCGAGATTTATAGCATCTCTACCAAAATATTTAAAGCACATCTTTAAGCAACACATTGTTGCTGATTTTGCAAAGTGAGCAAATGAAAATTTTTAATTCCATTTGCTAAATAAGCTGTTTGATTGCCTATTTGGTAAAGTAGCCTAGTTGCTGATTGTTCTACATAGTGGACAGAAGTTTTTGACTATTACACAAATGAGGTAGTGAAATTGCCTATTGTTCAAAGGAGGCCATTTTTCAAAATCAGTCTAACTTATGTGTTTGCTAGTTAAGCCTATCAAATCCGCTCACAAAACAGCCTTAAAAATTATACAGAAGAGAAATATTTCTATCCACAGCTTCCATGCAAGAAGTCACACACAACATCAATGAGTAAGTTACTGTATCACATGGCTTACATACATATTATGAGTATTAAATTTTGGTCCTTAGGTTACAAAGTTTTCATTTCTGATTAACAAAGGGAAACAATGTGGTAGATTTTGAGTGGGACCAGATTCTGAAGTCTGTATTCAAGTTTGACTCAGCCTTATTCAGGCAAAACTCCCATTGATTTCAGTGAGAATTGTGACTATGTAAAAACTGAGCAAGGACCTTCCAATTTGTCAGAGAAAAATGAGATGTGGGCCAAACGTATCAAAATCTCAAATCCAGACACTAAGAGCTTCAGGGAGTGAAAGGTTCAGATTCAAGTTCCACAATCAAATAAAACAAATAAAAGGAAGTTCTTCTTCACACAGCACACGGTTAATCTGTGGAACTCCTTGCCTGAGGAGGTTGTGAAGGCTAAGACTATAACAGGTTTAAAAGAGAACTAGATAAATTCATGGAGGTTAAGTCCATTAATGGCTATTAGCCATGATGGGCAAGGAATGGTGTCCCTAGCCTCTGTTTGTCAAATGGTGGAGATAGATGGCAGGAGAGAAATCACTTGATCATTACCCATTAGGTTCACTCCCTCTGAAGCACTGTTGGCAGACAGGATACTGGGGTGGATGAACCTTTGGTCTGACCCAGTATGGCCATTCTTATGATCTTATGTTCTTAAGTAATCCAAGCCCATTCATTCAGTTTTGGTTTGGGGCCAGATCCAAAGCTGGATATAACCTTTTCCCACTGCCAGTGTGGCTATACCCAACATTTCTTAAGAACTGATATTCTCATAAAATTTAGGCTCAAGAGAACATTCGTCATGAAATCAATTGATGGTAGAAATCTAAAACAATCTGGGGTGAGAGGTCTTTGCAAGCTTTCAGTTGCACTGATTCCATACCTGAACCTTAGCGCTGATGATTTATTCTCAAAATCAAATTCTGAACCTTAGCCTGGGCTCCAATTCTAAACTAGTAGAAACAAAGCATTATACATGCAAATAATAAGGTGCACATGATATTTTCAAGCCAGGTGCAAACATGTACATATATGCATTACTTGCTCAGCACAGCTCAAAAATGAATGGAGAATGGGATCCAAGTTGGAAAATAAATGAAATTTCAATTAAGAAAAGTTAGATTTCATAGAATTGTAAAAGTTACACTAGGAATGTCTTTAATCAGGTATTCTCCTTAGGCTTTACAATGCTTCCAGAGGTCTGGATTAGAACAATGAGGGCTCATCCCAGGCTTGGGGACACGAGATAACAGGATCTCACTGAAGACTATCTGTAAAATAAATGCAGGTTCTGAATTCAGTTCATGTATAATAATGCTTAGCACTTGCTCAGGGATGCAACCCCATACTCTAGGTGTCCCTAAGTCTCTGACTACCAGATGCAGGGACCAGATGGCAGAGGATGAATCACTTGCAAATTGACCTCTTCTGTTCATTCCCTTTGAAGCATCTGGCACTGGCCACTGTCAGAAGACAGGATACTGGGCTAAATGGACCATTGGCCATTCTTATGTTCACATATATAGTGTTTTTCATCCATGTTTCAAAATGCTTTCCAAAGGAGGAGCAAGTATCTTTATACACATTTTTAAAAAGGGGAAAGCTGACGTACATAGTCTTAATCCAAAAGCTACTGAGTTCAATTGATTTTGAATCTTTTCCCCTTCAATGGCCTTCAGAACAGGCCCCTAGCGAGACTGTGGCATAGCTGAGAATAAATACTATGAGCTAGCCACTGAGAAATACTGTGCTAAGTTCCAAAGCTGCTGCAGGAATTCTGTATATATATTTTACTCACTTGTGATTTCAAAATTTGACAACTGTGTCTGTATCATTAGCACTTTCTTTATAATTCAGGTAGTAGATTAATTTATGACAAAAAAGATATGTAAAGATATTTAAAAGTCAACCACAGGAAGAGATGATTTACCTGTAATGATAAAAATTCAGTCACACATCAAGAGCTTAATAAATTCAGTTTTCACTTACAGTATAAATATTATTCTAAGGAAGAACTAATTGGTTTCCTATTGATATACAAACATAAAAGCAAACCATGCATGAGGTAATGCTTATTTCAAGGGAACTGGATGGATCAGGGGATTAGCAAGGGGTTAATGAGCCTTTTAATTCTAATTCATTGATCTAAATAAGGCCCAGGACAGTAGTGATTAGAGACTTACAAGGATGTTTCAGTGTGAGGTTTCATGCACAAAAATGAATCTTTGAATTTGGGCAGTTTTGTACATTCAAAGATGAGTTTATCCATAAAAGTGGACAAATACAACTGTAATTTAGCTACATGAATGAAGGGAGGGGACAAGATGGATTTTTTGGTGTTGGATTCATGCCATGGAAGTATCCAGTGCCTGCCCAGGTATTCAGATACCCTTCATCACTATTGTGTCTGAGCACCTCAGATGAATTAAATCATGTCAGTGCTTTCTCACTTCCTTCCCTAACAACAAGGCGGCAGTCTAGGAAATTTTACTGGGGGCTTGTGGGAAAGGGGTAAACAGTGAGGTGGCAAAGTTTGTGATGATACAACATTACTTAATATAATTAAGTCCAAAGCAGACCACAAAGAGTTACAAGGGACCTCACAAAACTGGATGACTGGACAGCAAAATGACCAATGAACTTCAATGTTGATAACTGCAAAGTAATGCATATTGGAAAACAATCCCAACTGTACATACAAAATGATGGGGTCTAAATTAGCTGTTACCACTCAAGAAAGATCTTGGAGTCACTGTGGATAGCTCACTGAAAACATCCACTCAATGTGCAATAGTAGTCCAGAAACGCTAAGCGTTAGGAACTGTTAGGAAAGGCACAGACAGTAAATGCCACTATATAAATCCATGGTACACCTACACTTTGAATACTGCATGCAGGTCTAGTCACCAACTCTCAAAAGAGATGTATTAGAAATGGAAAAGGTATAGAGAAGGGCAACAAACATTATTAAGGATATAGTACAGCTTTCAGATACGGAGAGATTAAGACTGGGACAGTTCAGCTTGGAAAAAAGACAACTAAGGGGGTGAGGAATGTGATAGAAGTTCAAAATAATGAATTGTGTGGAGAAAGTGAGTATTATTTGCACCTTAACGTAACACAAGAACCAGGGGTCACACAATAAAATTAATAGGCATCAGGTTTAAAACAAACAAAATTACTTCACACAACACACAGTCAACTTGTGGAAGTTGTTGCCAGGGGACATTGTGAAGGCCATAACTTTGATTAGGTTCAAATAAGAAAGAATTAGGTAAGTTCACTGAGGATAGGCCCATCAATGGCTATTAGCCAAGATGGTCAGTGATACAACCCCATGTTCTAGGTGTCCCCAAGCTTCAGACTGCCAGATACTGGGACTGGATGACAGGGGATGGATCACTTGATAATTGCCTTGATCTGTTCATTCCCTTTGAAGCACCTGGCATTGGTCACTGTCAAAAGACAAGATACTGGGCTAGATGGACTATTGGTCTGACCCAGTGGTCAGACCTAATTGGTCTGACCCAATTAAGCTCTCACATTCTTGTGTGAAGAGGTGAGTTTTGCAAGAAAACCACAAAAGTTTAGTGGTGGTTCTTGTTTTTTTCCTGGCAGGAAGTTCCTCATTCTTGTTCCAGTTGCTGAGAAGTTTCTAAGCTCCCACAGTCATGGGCCTCCAGTCCTCCCATTGGTCAACATCATCATTGTTCCAGTGGGATGCAGCTGGGAGATAATGGTCAGGGAGAGAAATATGATTTCTCAGGTAGCCAGGACTAATTCCATGTATGTCTCTGAAGATCAGGATAGCAACTCTGCAATGGACTCTGTTCAATGGGCAACCAGTGCAGAGAGCAGTATGGCAGGGAGTATTTTACATTTCCAGATTTCTTCACTCACTTCTTATTCCCAAACTTGACAGCTTTCCAACTACAAAGGCCATATAGTAAAAACATGCAAATACCACAGCTATGCTATGTATGAAAGTAGACAATGAACCAACCTCCCCCTAATAAAATTAGATATGGAAGAACAGAGTCAATTATCTCTCCCCACACACAAAACCCCACAGTAAGTCAGGTCCAGCAATACAATATTACCTCTAAAATTACTCAGTAAGCCAATTTAAACTATGGAAAAATACACTGGACCCCAAAAGGTTTGGAATTGGAATGCTTAACTAACTACCCAATCCTGTGGTGACCCTCACCAAGCCTCTTCCCCCCGCCAACTACTCCTACTACATACTCTCCTCCCAGCATCACCAAGTAGAGGTTTGATGTTTATCTTCTTGCGGAGGGTGGCGGAACAATGGCCTGCTACCTCCATACAGCATATCTTGTGAAGGTCATGCCCTTTCCCAGCCTGCGACAGAGACCTACCAGAAAGTCAGAATGGCTTCAGCTGACTCCACTCAGTATGTAGTAAAGCCATTCCCAGCTGGACTTTTGCAAACGCTGTAGGTTCAGACAAAAAGAAATGTTTTATCTAATGCAGAAATTGAGAACGATAAAATTAATCTAGAGTTACTCTAGATTTAGCTTAGCATAACTAAAATGAGAGTCTGGCCCAAGGTTGGGATAAGCTTCCAGAATTTTAGGCACTTACGCAAACTGAAATGTTCCTCCAATCTTTTAAAAATTTGCCTGTACCTAATCACACACAACAGGCACATGAAAAAACAATGTTCAGATTATATCCCACGTGGATATTTAGGTATAGCGGCTACACATTTTATCCTGTCCACCTACCCGGCATCGGGCTTGTCTACTTAGATCATAAGCTCTTTCAGGCAGGTACTCTCTTATTTTATATTTGTACAATGCCTAGTATTTTAGAGCTCCATTTGAGCTGACCACTAGCACTACCCAAAATACAAATAAAAAATAATAATAGATACCATATACACAGGAAAAAAAGAACAGGAGGACTTGTGGCACCTTAGAGACTAACAAATTGATTTGAGCATAAGCTTTCGTGTGCTACAACTCACATGCACAGGATAAGCCATTAGAACGTAAATAAATATTGTACCACAGTGTTGACTGTATAAACTATATCGGAATGCATACCACTGTGAGGTATTTATATCATTCTGTAATAAGTGTTTACTATTTAATTGAACCTGTGTAACCCAATGGTAGATAAATATCTTACAACCATATCAAAAGAGAAAGTAATTGCTAATGAAGCTCACTAAATTTCTACTCCAAACTTAGCTAGTTTGTATACTGTGCAGTAATTTGCAGCAAAACCAACGGTCTTGCCCCATTTTTCAGCAAAGATTAGTAGCTGATTGGTGCATTTAGTTTCCTATTATTAAAGATTATTTATATATGGTGCTATAATGTATTTGCTACTGTAATGTAACAATGCAATGCATTCTGGAGATACCATATCATTAAAGATGGATTACAGTTACCGAAATATTAATATATTTTGTAATACATTGTCCTTATGTGTGTGAGACCATGCATGTGTGTTCTCTTACTTGTTCATCTGCAAAATTCAGCAATGGCTTTCTTTGTCATTACTACAGATTAGTAAGAATCTACCATATTGCCATTTGCACCAATTGAATATAGGTAGATTACAAAGCAACATTCAATATTTATACAGACTAGACTACTGTTACCCATCCTTTAGGCTAAGGAACAGCCAAAACCAAAATACCTATATCTGGATTTCCAACAACTTATTTTAATATGAAAATAAGGTAACTGACAATCCCTGAAGGCTTGAGGCTTAGTCAAAGATTGTTGCATAGTTCATAACTCTCAGCTTTACATAGGTGAAATGAAGTGGAACACAAAAACAGAGTTATCACACAAACTGGTTTCAGAGTAGCAGCCGTGTTAGTCTGTATTCACAAAAAAGAAAAGGAGGACTTGTGGCACCTTAGAGACTAATAACATTATTTATTTATTTATTTACTTATTTATAGTCTCTAAGGTGCCACAAGTCCTCCTTTTCTTTTTTATCACACAAACTGGTTATTCTCAGCCTTCTTGTGTCCACAACATTCAGCTGCCATATTCTATAGGTTCACAAAACTTTTTGTGCATGCCAAGTGCAAAACTGCATTTCAACATGGGAATTTCTTGAACTTAGGACGGGAACAGAGGAATCAAACTTAAGCAAGTTGAATTTGCACTCTTCTCCCATTTACCCTCTGCTAATTGAGTTCAATTGATGTCTGCTAAGTCATAAAAATCCTGGGCATTCATTCAAAATAGACAGATTCTGCAGAAGAATAGGTGTCCTATTCCACCTTACTTTCGTATGGTGTTAAAACAGGGATCTGTAGCAACAAAAGCAAGTAACACAAGGATTGAAGGAAAAGGAACGACGGGGGTCTGCTTTTTCCTTTCACTTATTTCAAATATTTGTTACATATTTAGCTTTCTTATTAGTTAGTGAATCATTTGTAAACTGCTCCTGATTTCTGCATTTTATCTACTTTTCTTAAGTATTGGGTAAACAGCTTCAGTAATTAATTTAAAGCCTCTGAGTTGTTCACAACTGTGTGCAATGAATATTTGTATTTAATGTTCCTGTTTGATTAGTCATCCAAGCCACATGTTACTGACTCTGCTCCCTGATCAGATGAGTGAAACTAAAACAAAACCTCAAGAACAACAAATGACAATTAATAATAAACTTCTGGAATGACTAATTACAAAACAAATTTGGGGCGTTGGGGTTTACCTTCACCAACATAGTTTAAATTGTCAACTGCCGTGTCTTAATTAGGATTTTAGCATAAACTAACCTGCATAAATTAACCTAACACATCCTTTTCCCTTTTAACACCAACATGAAATTGAGTGTTTCATCTTTCTAAAGTGTTCAGATACCAGTGTAACAATAGTAATAGTAGCAGTTATAGACAGCAAAAGCAAAATAAATAAGGAACTGCAAGACAGGGAATGGAAATCAGAGGAGCCAATCGAGAGGAGATAATGCACATCCAACATGACAGTATTTCCAAGAGCCCCATTTTGGTAGGGTGGTGTCAGGGAACAGTTAATACTTCTTGAGATACTCCATAAGGTTCAGATTAACCACCTTCTGGACACCACTGTTGCTTTATTAAAAACGTAGCTGCCAGGACATTACTGTGGTTGTTAAAGTGATTCTCCAGGATGGATGCTTAGTAAAGGTAATTTGGGGTAACTGGCTCATCTGTAATGGAAACAGTTTTTAAGTTTCTGAGAAAATCAATTAAAATGAGGGGGAAATTAAACAACAGGTGTCAAAGTATAAGAAAGCACTTAAAGCATCATTAACTTATACACATTTTACACAAAACCCAGTAAGGAACCACTGAGGCCTATAAAAGATACATGTTATTTTATAAGGCGATGGTTTTTTTAAAAAGCTGAGGGGCTTTTGAATAAACAAAAGGGGATTTGTTTCAGGGAGTAGCAATGGGGGGTATGTTCTACAAAGCCCACATAAGCTTTATCTAGCTCACAATACAATGTTAAAAAAAGCGTGTGATTGAACGTAAGAATTCAGTAATCTGTCTCATAATGCTCATAAGCTTAGTGGCAATAAACTTTGCTAAATGCTAAGTTTGAGAAAATGCTGTGCAGGCAGATGTGAATATGTGCCTAAAGTCTATCCCAAAGCTGCAAACATTGCCATCTGTTCTGGCGCCGATCTTGGTTTCTGTTCAGTGGTATTCTTTTGAACTGGAAAGCACATTTTCACAATACTCCAGTTTCACACCCTGGCCTCAGTGATGGGACTTCTCCACTCTTTCTGATTCAGGCCTATTTGAATCTATCAGCCCAGAGCCTGTGTCAACTACAATCCCACAGAACAGCTCATGAATGTTTTTTGAAAGGTGCAAAGATCTTTTTAACTCGCCCAATCCTGGACTAGCTGTGTATGCTCCAGGCCAGCCCCTCAGCATAATTTAAAGCAGCCTTCAACCCATTCTAAATTATGCCAGCTGTCAATACCCCAACTGGCTGATAGGACAGCCAAAGACCAGCTGTTATCCAGTCACACCCTAAATACCAGCAACAGAGAATGAAGGTCACACAGGAGCTTGGACACCAATCTCCATAATTACAGGATCACTATGCACTGGGAGGATCTTCCCATAGTTACTTACCCCACCTTTTGTCACCAGAATCTGCCAATAGTGTGGTGCAAACTGCTGATAAAGGCCATGTCTACATTACAAGGTCTAGGCTGACATAGCTGTCACCATAGCTAAGCTGGCATAACACCATTGCGTGGATACAATATAGACTAATGGAAGGGTTTTTTTCCTCTCAGTGTAGACACACCATTTTACCAAGCAGTGGTAGCTAGGTTGATGGAAGCATTCTTCCATCAACCTATTTGCATCTACACTGGGTTAGCATAGCTAAGGCACTCAGAGTGTGGCTTTTACACACCCCTGAGCAACCTAACTGTATGAACCTAAATTGTAAGTGTAGAACAGGACAAAGTTAGCCAATTTCTGATTTAGAGTAGACCCAGTTTCATCCAGTTGTAAATGGAGGTGCCAAACACACTGGCCCACGATGCTGCAGAAAACTATCACTCAACATGGTATCAAATCCTGAAGTTCTTACTCATGAAAAACTGTCTTTGAAATCAGTATGAGTTGCTGGAATGAGTGAAAAGTTAAACTGATAAAAACTTCAGGATTTGACCCTGAAAGAATAAATAGCTGAAAGATATATGCAAACATAGCTAACTGGTTTTCCACTATTTTAGAATTCTGAAACTTTCATCTAAATGCCATTACTGTATAGTTACATATCCAGCAATGTTCAATGTAGCTGTATATTGCTCATTTTCTCTTCTTCTACCATCACTAAATATTATTTAATATGTGTATTACAGTAGATGATACTATGATCAGAGTCCTATTGTGCCAGACACAAACACATGGAAAGAGATGGTTTCTTGCCACAAACTGCTTGCAATCTAAATAGACAGAACAGGCAAAGCGTGGGAGATGAAGTGACTTGCTCAAGGTGACATATCAGATCAGTGGCCAAGCCCAGAAGAAAATTCAGGTCGGAGTCCCAATCCAGTGCAGTATTCACTAGACCATACTATCTCTCATACCACTTCCCACTGGCAGGCACTAGTGGCCACCTGGTTTCCTCCTTCCAGGAGGCTGTTGTTCCAGAGATCTTAAAGAGGAGTACTATAACCAATTACAATCTGAAGCTGGTCCACATTTTTGAACCAAAGGTTTTCCTGTTGAAAAATTTAGGTTTCACAGAAAATGAATTTTTTCATGGGAAAAATATCATTTGAATTTAAAAATTTTAAATTTACAAAAAGTGTATTATTTTTAATTGAAATTTGTTTCAGCATTCAAAAGGAAAAGAAAGTATTCTGAAATTCCAAAATTCTGAAGTTTTGGATTTCTCTTCACCTTCGCTTGGTTTGGGTTTGTTTGTTTTTTTCCTTTTCTTCCCCACTTTCCCCTAGTCTCCTGTTTTTTTTTCCTTTCCCCATTCTAACTGTTTAAAACTTCTCCAACTTTGCAAAATCTATAGAGTGGCAAAAGGAAAAACAAAAAAAAACTAACTTGAGCATTCTGTAGCCTTCAAAATGTTTCCTTTGAACATTTTCACTAGTGATTAAACAAACAAACAAACAAACCCCACACATCCACCCTCCTCTAATTATATCATCATATTCATTTTGGACATAGCATGCAACCCTGTTTATCCAAAGTTCTGAATGGACCCCCTGAGACTTTCAGATAAAACAGGATTTTGAATGAGAGGGGAATCCACCAAAAGGTTTTACAAAAGGTTGTTCTTCAGATTTCCAATCCCAAGGTACAGTGAAGAGAGCACTGGTTGTCTCATGCTCTACAACCCCACAAAACATAACTCAAGTTCGTTTAACCAGAGCTCCATAAACCAAGGCGCTGTTCTGCCAAACACTTACTAACCTAAATAACTTTTCACATGTAAGTATTTCCATTGAACTCACTGGGAATTCTCATATGTGCTCAATGTTTATAGGATTTTTGCCAAATTTGTATTGAATTATAGTTAATGAATTTCTACGCAGGTAATTAGCTGATTAACAAAATATTTTGTCAGCTATATAGTTAAAAATCAATGAAATAGGAGCATATTAAAATGCAGTGTCAACAACATACGGTATCTACACTGCAACCATGGGGTGTAATTTCAGCTCATGTAGACATACCTGAATTAGTTTTAATCTAGCTAAATTGAGCACTGGAGCAGGCTAGTTGATTTATAGCGACACAAGCTGCAGTTATAACTTTTGATTGCAATGTCGACCTACTATATTGACAGTTGTAGAAGACACTGGATAGGCATTTAACATTTTGACCGCTCAGAGTCTTCCGGTTCAAGTATTATTTCTCAGCAGCTTGTCTGAGCTCAGCAGCAGGGACAGTGGAGACATGCCCATTTTGAGTTTTTGCTGCACATTTTTCTAGCATTCTGTCAAATTTACCTATAAACAGATTTAATTTATGGAGATTCTGATTGGCTTTGAATCACATTTTTGATATGCTTTGTTTGTTTTCATGCTTCATCTTATGAGGGAATGAACGGTCTTCAAGTTCAGCATTGGACTAGGACTTGGGACATCTGCTTAAGTAGGCTTGGCCAAATTATACAGAGTAGAGTTTTCAAAAGCATCTAAGTGGTTTAGGATGAAAGATTCTATGGAATTTCAGTGGGACTTGTCTAAGACACTTAAGTGCTTTTGAAAATCCCACACTAAAGCTCCATGCCTCAGTTTCCCTATTTGTAAAATGAGGTTATTGTTTCTCTGTATCACAAGAGTGTCATGAGGATACCTTTATTAAGATCAGAGAGATACTCTGACTCTGTGTTGATTGGAACATATCTAGATATATAAAAGAATGAGATGTCTTAAGGTTATAAAGTGCTTTGGAAGAATTAAAAAAATCAAATACCTCAGCTCAGTGTTCCTGTTATAGAGCGCGTTCATGCTGTTAAACATTTTTCCTATATATTTTCCACTATATCTTTTGTATGGATCCACTTTGAGGTTCATCCTAGATGTGAAATGTATTCATTTTAATTTATTTGTGTTAGGTAAGTTGCACTGATATTTCTATTATGGAGACACAGTGTGGTTCCTTTTTAAAAATGTTTAGGATGGGACAAGGGCTGTAACTTGGTTTAAATTAAGCAAAAGAAAGTTTAGAAAATGGGAATGCAGGGAAAATAATTAGGAAAAGTGTCCTAACAATGAAATCTACTAGAAGGTAAAATATTATCTTGAGGAAAGTGGAAGATGCTCTATTAATTGAGTAACTTAAAACTATTCTGGCCAAAGCACTCAAGAATATACTTCCTGGCAGGGAGAATGGCCATAGAAAAGACCTAAAATCTTAAATCAAAGGATTCTATCATTTTATAGTATTAACATTTGTCTTATGCTACCCACAAGAAGTACTCCCATGCTTGAGGGCTGCCTGGATCTTGCATTCATAAGCATACATCAGTGTTAGCCAGTTCAGAAGTGAATGAATAGTAACAAAATTTTACTTCTTTGTGGAAAAGAAGAAAGTAAGAGAATGATACAAGTCATCTTGTCCTCACTGGGAGTCCTGGCTGCTGGACTTGAAAACTGCCTTTGGAACTTTCAGCGGTTAGCCTATGGATTGGCTTCCTGGACTATGTCTACACTTGGAGCTAGAGGTACAATTCCCAGCTTGCACAGATACACTTGTACTTGCTCACTGAGCAAGTGTATTCACATAGTAGCCACAGTAACACAGGCAGTAGCAAGTGGCAGCCCAAGCTAGCTGCCCTGAGTGCAAACCCACTTAGACCTCGTGGGTAAATACTCGCAGCAGTTAGCACGTGCTGCCTCTTGCCACTAGCTGTGCTACTGCAGCTACACTATGGGTTGTAGCATGCTAGTTCAACGAGAGCTAGCATGAGTAGGTCTGTGCAAGCTGGGAATCACAGCCCTCGCTCAAAGTGCAGACACGGGTTTAGACTTATTCATGCCAATAAGAAGCTCTTTCAGTCAGACATAATCCTTGTTAAACAGATGGATGAACTAAGGTCTTTACCACCATCACATTCCGAGCCAGATCATCAAAACACAAAGAAAATTCCTATTTATGTATTTTGAAATACTTGTATGCTAGGTTAGAATGGAGGGTATTAGGCTAGGTTGTTACAGAATAGCTCCATTTTCAGGTGCAAATTTCATCATAATGTTCTGCAGCTCTGAGATAGTTACATTTTCTGGATCTCAAATCCAAGGCAGAGGGACTATTTCTCTATTTACTGGAAGGTTCCAATGCACAAAAATGCAGGAGTTAAAGATATGTTGTGATGGACTGGGGCAGGGGTGGCCAACCAGTGGCTCCGGAGCCACATGCAGCTCTTCAGAAGTTAATATGCGGCTCCTTGTATAGGCCCGACTCTGGGGCTGGAGCTACAGGTGCCAACTTTCCAATGTGCCGGGGGGTGCTCACTGCTCAACCCCTGGCTCTGCCACAGGCCCTGCCCCCACTCCACCCCTTCCCACCCCCTCCTAAGCCTGTCATGCCCTCGCTCCTCCCCCACCCCCCGAGCCTCCTGCATGCCACAAAACAGCTGATCAGGAGGTGCGGGGAGGGAGAGGGAGGTGATCAGTAGGGCTGCAGGTGGGTGGCAGGCGCTGGGAGCGGGGTGGGGCAGCTGATGATGGGCTGTGGACATATTACCATGGCTCTTTGGCAATGTACATTAGTAAATTCTGGCTCCTTTCAGGCTCAGGTTGGCCACCCCTGGACTGGGGAAGGTGGTCCAGCCTAATGGTTGGAGCCAGACTCAGGAACCAGGAGTCAGCAACCAAGCTGGGCAGGACAAAGGCAGAAACAGGGCAGGAGCTAGGGTTGCCAGGCATGCGATTTTCGATTGGAATGCCCACTTGAACAGGGACCCTGGCGGATCCAGTCGGCAATGCCGACTGGGCTGTTAAAAGATCACTCGGGGGCACAGTGGGGGACCAGGTCTAAGACAGGGTCCCTGCCTGCCCTAGCTCCACACAGCTTCTGGAAGCGGCCACCAGGTCTCTGTGGCCCCTAGGCGCATGGGCAGCCACGAAGGCTTCATGCACTGCCCCTGCCCCTAGTGCCACCCCTGCAGCTCCCATTGGCCGGGAACTGCGGCCACTGGGAGCTGCAGGGTTGGCACCTTTGGGCGCAATGGCTCCCGGAGGCACCCTGCCAGGCACATGTGGCTAGGAGCTGTGTGCCTGGCAGGGTGCCTTCGGGAGCCGTGGTAAGTGCCGCTGCGCCCCCACACCACAAACCTCCTCCTGCACCCCAACCTCCTGCTCCAGTCCCTTCCCGCACCCAAACTCCACACCTGTAGAGCATGACAAACCCCAGTGAGCCAGAGATATATTCCTTATCCCTGATCCCACAGCCCGCTGGAGATGGAGCCTTCATGGAGCAGTAAACACAGGCGTGTACCTGGCGTGGTTCACCCCCATTCCCAACACCTTTTGTGGTGTGAGGGAGACCCTGGCACATGCTTATCTAGAATGCACCAGGTTGCAGCCCCTATTCCTGCTCCTCTAGAACCTCCTGTTGAGGTTCTGGTTGCACTTTTCCCCACACCTTTTCATATTTGCACACCCTGTCTATGGCCCCACCAAGTTGCAAGACCTCCTCGCCAACTTCCTCCTGGTGCTAGCTAGGGGTTTCAGCTGCTGTTAGCTAGCTGGTCACAGGCCCAGTTGCAGGCTCTCATTCCTGACATATGCTTAACTTAAAGCATGTTAGTAGTCCTAAGCATTTAGTGGTGTGGTTCAACCTGGACTTTTCATTTTGAAATTATCATTAATTGATACTAAAAAGAAAAAGTGGATTTTCAAAAGTCAAAACCAAAATAAACATGTCAAAATGATTGAAACGAAATGTTTTAACTGAGTCAGTCCATTCCCCCCCCACACAGATTATCAATTTATGAAAATTTTCAAGGTTTCAACTTTTTGTCTTGACTTAGGGAACACACACACACACACAAAATCTGAAAAAAACACCCCTCTTGGTTTTCTGCCCAACTCTAGTTAGAAACAGATACATTTAGGAAGAAAAGTTTCCATGGTGAGCCCGATAGTAATTGAATCCAACCTGTCATGTTTAATTGTACCTGTATTCTCAAATTGTAAACTAAGAACTCGTAGGTTATCAATGTTCTGAATAGAACTACCACAAAGTTCTAGAAATTAATTGTCTGTCCTTTCCTCCTAGTGATAGAACAGGATAACTAAAAATCCAAAACAAAACAACCCAAGAACATGCATTTAGACTATCTAGTGATGCATCCTGCAGTGCAAATAACTTTATCACCATATTTAATTGTACAAATATGCTGTAAATCACTTAGAACTGATGGCCAACATGATATTTTTTGTTTTAAAGCAATATGAATGTGTGTGCTGTTCAGGCTCATTAACAATGCCATCCAAGTGCCCACAGAAGACAGTCAAACTCAGTCAAGGTTGGACGTTGATGTACGGTACAAGAGTTTCTACATTTAGGAAGAGCCCCCCCACCCCCCAAAACAAAACAAAACAAAAACAAAACACCACCAAAAACCCATGATCCTGCAGCAGAGCTCTTAACATTGACAACTTGGCCTGAAGGCAGGGTACACTGGCTGTTTGCCACTACAGGAAGCAACTGATTTCTACTTTAAAATTCTCATTCAGCTTCTTCCTCCACCCGCCCTTAAAAAAATGAATTCAAGAAAATGACCTTCAACAAGCAGCACCAAACAGCTCAGGTCTGGAAATAAGGCAAGATATAAGGAACTTTAAAAAAAAAAAAAGAGAGAGAGAGAGAGAGAGAGTTTCTTGAAACACAGGGAAAGATTCTGACTTTAGGCACAACTCTGAGTTCAGGAGGGACAGGGGGAAGAGGGAGGAGGTGTCAGCTGGAGCAGCGCCTGGAGGCATTATGACTCAGACACCACTTGCTTCCTCCTTGTTCTAGGGAGGGGGAGGCATAAATAATAATTTGCTTCTTGTCTATACCAGCAGTAAATTAGGACAACCAGTGTGCTGGCCACAGCTCCCCATCTCTCCCAGCTCACCTGGTCCAGGTTTGGAGTGAGAAGCATCTGCTAACTCTTACGTACCTTGGACCATGGCCTATGCAGTTTAAACAGAGGTCTAATTCATCCATATTTCCTTGTGCAGGTGTCTAATTCAAGTCACAACAGTCCAGAGGCAAAGCAAATATTTTACAGTACGTTTCACTTGTTTAGTCATGTAGGTCCAGATGCTGATATATCGACTAGAACCTCACTTCACGAGTAGTCCCTCTGAGGCCAATTGGGCCACTCAAGGAGAAGGTGCTTCTCAAAATGAATAAGGGAATCATAATCAGGCCTTTATGGCCAAAATCCACCACTCTTAGGTTGAGCAAGTGGTACCATTGAAATCAATGGAACTACTTACAGCATAAATTACTACTCCGCATAAGTAAAGGTAGTAGATTTAGGCCCTTCATTTTAAAGAAATACTTCAGTAATGGAGTCTATTTGCCTATGGGAAAAAAGACAAAGTGAGTTGTTATATTTTAAATTTGTGAGTGCTAAAATAATCAAACTCTTTCACTCCCACCTCCCCCAAAAAACACCCCCTCCCCGCAAAAAAAAACCCAACAACCCAGGAATATTTGGTATTTTTCCCTCTTATAAATTTTCAGTTTAGTCAAGATGGAATGCAAATCAGTTTACTTATATAACTGACTAAATTCTCTTATGCAGTGTAGTTGTAGTCATGTAAATCCCAGGATATTAGAGACACAAGATGGGGTAATATTGAAAGCTTGTCTCTCTCTCACTAACAGAAGTTGGTCCACTAAAAGATATTATCTCACTTACCTTGTCTGTAAAATTCTCTTAGGCAACCATGATACCTTCTGAAAGAGAGGGGGAGGGGAAATCTTAGATTCAAAAAGGCCTGATGCTCCACTGCTTTGAATATTGAGTAATCATTTTTACCAGTGTAGAAAGGGTGTAAAATGCTGGTAATCAGATTTGGTAGCATTTCACGCACTCACTTTGCCTCGATATAAATAACTACACATGGTGCAGGGCAATGGAGAATCAGTCCCAGAGAATGTCTACAGACCAAACCTACCCTTCAGAGTCAAACAAGCACTTTATTTCCTCATGATCTTTATTCTCTTTGAAATCTCTTATTCATATAAACCTCCATGTAGCACCATCAATGTCTTTTCTTCATGTACAATCCAACTAACTTTAGATCGGTTTCATTGATAAAATATCCCATCATCATCTCAATTCTTGAGAACCAATCTAGTCCTCATCATTTGCATGTCTTGTTCTCTGTAAATTATTCTTGTTAATGTGGCTATCAAATGGCAGTATATGCTGTAATAACTGTAAACAGCAGATCATCTTATACACAGTGTCAATACCTATTAAAGAGGTGATTCTATTTTGCCAGATTTTTCCTCAGGAACAGTTTCTAACTCTTTTCTAAAATGTATGAGTTTGGAACACGTGCTGCTGTGCAAAATCTTTTGACAAGTTGGTTTTAGTTCAGCAGGTATTTCCACACAGCCTCCCGATAGCCGGCTTTGAAATGCTATTCTAAGGTCTTGCCGGTAGCTCATCTAGATGTTCCTCCTGTGAGAGAGATAAAGTGTTCACCCCCCACATTTTCCAGCAGTGGGATCCAAAAACCTACATTATTGCCAAATACCTAATGGCATCAAAGACTGTTACCTTATTCTTGAGCATTTTAGGACACAGAGTGAGGCAAAAACAACAGCCTATGCCAAGGGAGACCTATTATTGTTGATGCAATCTGGAAAATATCAAGCACTAGAGTGGGATAAGGATGCATTGCAGCAAAAATGGGAGCTAGTGTGGCTTTCTGGGTCCCACTGTTGGTATTGGGCAACTTTTTGAGGGTCTGAATGAGCAAGCCTACACTATGACCCACCTTCCTTCCCACAAAGGCTGCTTTACCCTGCTTCCATTTCTGCACCAGATCAGGCCAGGTTACGGGAAGCAGAAAGCTGGTTTAGAGCCATACCCACCCACCCTCAGCTGTACCATGTGTAAACTCATCACAGAGGAAGACTGAACTCTGAGTTTTTGAAACTCAAAGCAAACCTCAGTGAAGAGAGAACCAAAACCAGAAAAATCTGTCTCCCACACAAGTACACTACCAAGTTACAGACAACTCTAGGAGAGTTAAGGCGATGAAAGGAATTCAAAACCTCAATTTACTTATACAACATATTATTAAGAATATATCCAGTAGGATGACTGCACTGAGGGAGTGAAAATATGCATTTAGAGGCAAGTATTAGAAGAATACAGAAATACAAATGATTTATTGAACTGGTACATGGGAATTATCAGAGTGCAAAATTCATGTGAGAAAGGACAGTAGCAGTAAAGGTGGTGTGTTATACTCTGTGGGACTGTACCACCTCATTAGGAAGAAGAAAACATAACAGGATGCATACCAGCTAGAAGACAGACATGGGAAATCAAAGGCAGTTGCAAAATGGCCACTTTAGGGTTACAGTAGCTTGGCTCTGAAAATTTGAAGGGACAATCCCTAGAAAGGCATATAGTGGGAAAAGTGCCTGTGAAGGTAAATCATCACTGAAGAGTGCTGGTAGGGACTAGGCAGTCATGAAGCATGGCCATGAGTCTGTGTGTTACATACCAGCTCTGTATCATGTGATACTGGACTAACTATAAGGACAACATGTTAAGTTGTTGTTGGCTTCTCTGGCAATTTGAACTGGTAAATGAGGTAATGTTCTCACTGTGGAGGTGTGGGCATAGGAATGTGAGAAAGTGCTACAGAAATGCCAGGAAATGGCTTCCATTCCTAGAGACAATAACCACCACCAACGCACATGACAACAGTAAAAGGAATGGATTGCCGTGCCACAGAGTTTATTAAACAGCCAACATGGCTAACTATTCTGGACCTAATTCCTGGAAGTGAGCCAGGTATGATAAATAAGCCTGACATTGGGGAGCATCTATAGCTAGTGATCATAATATCATTAGATTTAAAATGCTCAGGAGGACAGCACTAAAGGAAGCAACACAAAAGCAACAGGACTTCAAAAAGGCAAACTGTGAAGTGTTGCAGTGAGACTTAAAGAAGTCTGATTAGAATTCTGTGATGTACGGAACTTTCACTACAGAAGAGGAGAAAGTGTTTAAGAAGCTGTTAAAAAAGAAAGCGAGACTGCAATTAAAATGCATCCTAGTGAAATCCAGCCATGTAAAAAGGCATAGGAGGCCACTGCAGTTAAGTAGCAACATAAATAACAGTGCATGTGATACACAGAAAGCTTTTAACAGTGTAAGCAAGCTGGTAAGGAAGAGAATGAAAGAACTATAAAAACCACCAAGAGGGAAGGGAGGGGTTAAAGTTATTCTCATTAGACATCAGTAGATTGTACAGTGACCTAATAGAAGTACTCAAAATTAAAATGAAACTGAGCGAGAGATAGAGATTGATTGATTGGGTTAGCAATTAAATAGCTGATTGTATAATGTTATGTAAGCTCTAGGTTCACTAATGGAATGATAGTTTAGGAATACAAAGTAGCCATTTCAAAAGAAAATGATGAAATAGTCTTTCAATGGCTATTTTATCAACTCTCTGGTCACTTGGAACTTCACCTTAAACTTTTAAGATTTCTGAATCCTTAACTAAAATCCAATCCGTTTCTGGTCATATTAGCATTCTGAAAGCTATCTACAATAGGAGAAAAATGGGTTTGTTTCCATTTCTGCTTTCTCATGATGTATAAGGGCTGCTGTAAAAGTTCACACTTGGGGGTTAGTTTTCAGCCTATAGTTTACCTTCCAGTTGCGGGGAAGTATCAAATCTGGTCTTCTTGATTATCCCAGAGGTGTTCAAGGACATGGAGTGTAAACACTCTCAGTCCTTTATTGAGAGGATGGGGATGTTGAATATTTACCAAAAACAACATTTCTCCCAACCGTTTCTCAGGAATTTGAGTTAAATAGCTGATTACAGGGGTTGGGAGAAGAAAACAGATTTAAGCAGTCTAAATATAAAACACTTCCTTCTCAACTGGGTTTCATTTAGGGTGACCAGACATCTTGATACTAGGGGCTTTGTCTTATATATGCAACTCTACCCTTCCCTGGAAAAAAAAGTGTCGCAATTTTTCACACTGGCTATTGGGTCACCCTACTTTCACTTGTCTCTGATGTTGTCAATCTACTAACCCTACTAAGTCTCCAGGTTCCAAGTCTTTCCAAAAAAAAAAAAAAAAAGATAGATGGCCCTATACTTGTAATGGAAAATACAAGGAAAAAGAAAAAAACATTTTCTTAAAAAAAAAGTCTTTCTTACATGATTAAAGAACACCTGAGAATAATTTAAAACAAAGAAACTGAATTACAGACTGAGGGCATGGAAGGGCAGTCTGATGACACAGTTATCTGGGAATTACCTGATGAACCAATCAACTATTTGTTCAGAACTTGCAGCCTTACTATCCAATGTTGCAAACTCACACTACCCTGTATAGTGCTTCGTATCGGGCATTATGCCAGTGAAGTTAATAGGAGTGTGCCTATGAATAAGCACTATGCCTCAAAGTAATCATTACACCTAGCTGAGAGAGTCTGTAGAATCTGGCCTAGACAAAGACTTAACTGTCTGGATTTTTTTTTTTAAACTAACTAAAAATTAGCAAGCTAAGTATGGGTAGAAAATTCCGGCATACTTAGTTCCCCCGAAAGAATGGTTAAGATATGGTATACATATTTCTAAGTAATACCAGTGGAGCAGATAATATAACTGCATTTAGTAGCTGCTAAATTTATTTCTGGGAAGACAGAGAAGATTGTAGGATACAGTGAAAAAAAAATCACTGAGGTGAGGTGGAGAATGTGATAAACCCAGATGATAAGCCAGATTTGTTGATCCTAGACCATGTGGCCATTCAGGATCTTTTAATTTTCTGGGAAATGAATATAACTATGGCTCGCTTAGCAAAAATTGCTGTTGAATATCATAATTCATGCCACAGAGAACAGAGTACTTTAAGTACATAATGCTGCCAATGGCACTGTTAATTTCTGCTACTGGCTCTGAGTCAATACAGGAGGTGTTGCCTGCCTCACTATCCTAAAAATGAAGATTGGTTGCTTTCCTGATTACATCTCTTAAGTGGGGCCCAAAAGGAATTTGTGCACACAGAAAAAAAAAATCTGTGCAAACTGCAAATAAAGTTAGATTGTCCCCAGGTTTTTCTTTTTAAACACACACTTTAGAAAGGCAAACTGGTTGTCTTACCTAGCTCCAGTTACCATGTTTTCTTTGTCGTAATGGCTCTTGTTATCTGACAACTGCACCACACATACTCCCTTTATATTACAAATCTGATGCAAGTGTAGAGCAGTGATGTTGGAGGAGTGATTCTTTGTTTCCCAAAGCAGCTAAGTAGCCAAGACAGACAGAATTCAAGATCTAACATTAAACCATCAATGTCACTAAAAGCTGACTTTTGTGGAGACACAGATGATGAGTAGTTGAAATGGACTGACTGATTGAACCTCCAAAAAAGCCTTATTCTGTCTCCTGGATACCGAGTGACACAAGCAACTGTATGAACACTCAAACATTAAAATGCTCAATCTTTACCTAATGGATCAAAGATTGCTAAATGGTCCTTAAAATAGGCAGATTAACAAATTCTTCCTTGAGATCCAGGCAGTAACCAGAGTGACTTGAAAGCTTTTTACATTCACTCAGCCTCAATCTAGCTTTTCACCTTAAGAAAAGGAGGAAGCATGAGCATAATTTTTGCATTACCATTTCCTGTCCATGAAGCAATTATTTGCATTCCTCACACACAGGAAGATTTCCTGACCTTAATGTATAAAGCCATGGATAGTATATTACATAGATAAATGCTATACAGTGAACACATGCTAGTGCCATATTGATAAATCTACTTCCAGTCCAAGAAAATTAGTTCCTTCCCTTTTAAAACTGCTGGAAGGTTTTGGATCTCTCTCTGGCTGCAGAATAGATATGGCTAAATTTCTGACCAGGATATTTGCTAAATCTGAAGAAACCTATCAATCTCTAGTGAAGTTTTTCCCTTTTAAAAAAATCAAAATAATGGATTGATATATCTTAGTACGATCCCCAAACAAACGGGGCTAGAGGTGACTTTTGGTTCAACCCTGGAAAAAGGGTGCTGATTAAGTTGCACTGTCAGAGCATTTACTTCTGAGTCACAATTCCTGCACTTCTTGGGAGGGTAGTAATTTACTGTTGGCCTATACCAACGTTATGTTTCCATGAATAACTGAGATGAAGCCAAGTCTATGTCCATTTCCCATGCATTTGTCCCAGAGAGGAAGTTAACAGGCAGCAGGTTTACTTGTATGTGTCTGGACCTAAGATCCAGGTAGTCAATGTTATCACTTCCTCATATCGTCTGAGTCATAATCTAACCCTATATAATGCTAATTACAACTCAATTTTTAACTCAGCTAAATCAGGTTCTTTGTAAATGGTTCACTTTTTATAGGAACATACTTTTTCAATAGGTTCCACAACTATTTGCGGTAGAATGTTGGGGGATCAGGATTCCTACTCCTGTCCTTGTCAGGGAAGGTTGGTCTAGTGGAGAAGACTTACAAAGTACATAGATTGACTCAGAGGCAGTGTGGCTAGGTGGAGGAGATTTTGGTGTCATATTCAAAACCTGAGCTCTAATCTCTGTCCTACCAAGAGTGACCTTATCTCAGTTATCGGATTTGTAAAATAAGAACAATTATACTTGCCTCCCTCCTGAGGTAGGGGGTATAGGGGATTATTCAATAGTAAGGGCTATAAAGTGCCTAGAAATACAGGCTTCATTCAGTAAAGAGATTAGTTTAGAACAGAGAACCTTTTCCCTGTTTACATGGCATTCTGTGGGGCACTTTCTAATCTATTTATAACTTTGTCTGGAATTATATAATCCCATCATATATGTGTGTATCGTGTGTGTAGATAGATAGATAGATAGATAGATGAATAATGATTCCATACAGAACATATTTTCCTATTCAAAATACATTAAAGTAATATTAAGGTTGCAAAAATCACCTCACAAAATCAGGAAAAATCAAAAGTAAAGTTTCATTGTGCAATCTCAGCTCTGGCCCATGTATGCAGAATTATGATGTACTCAAATTACATTATGACATACTATACTATATCTCAAGTAATATCAGACAATAGGAGAATTTCCTCCCCCACCCCCACAGTTCATATAAAAAAGTCAAGTCAGAGAAGATATATTAATTCTGTTATTGTAATATTCCATATAAGTTCTCTTCTCGTATGTATTTCAATAATTTGCTCATCACTGGTGTACTAAACATTTCACAGGAAATTGTTTTCCTTTTGAGACAGATAAGACAATAATAAATTACTGTTCAGAGATGTATCTCAATTTTTTTCTCAGGGAAACATGTTTAAAGAGTTCTATTAAATAATATGGATATTGCTTTAGCATGTCTTATGTAATGTTGGGGGTTTTATGAGGGAATTAGTCAGAGCTGAAAGTATGACGGTCCGGTCCAGTCCAGTGTACCAGCAAGAGCCAGTACACCGTTCCAGATCAGACCCTGCAGCGGCCGGAGCCCTGGGCCCTTTAAATTGCCACCCAAGCCCTGCTGCCAGAGCCCTGGGGTAGCAGTGGCAGGGTTCTGGTGGTGATTTAAAGGGCCCAGAGCTCCGCTGCAGTAGTGGCGGCCAGAGCCCTGGGCCCTTTAAATTGCCCCTGAGCCTCGGGGCTCCCAGCCGCCTCTGCAGCTGGTAGCTCCAAGGGTGATTTAAAGGGCCTGGGGCTCCCAATCGCTGCTACCACAGCCGGAGCCCTGAGGCCTTTAAATTTTGATTTAAAGGGCCCAGGTATTTAAAGGCCCCGCCTCTTCTGGCTGAGGCCACGCCCCCTGCTCAAGACTCCAGCGTACAGGTAAATCCTTTAAGTTACTTGCACTCCTGGAATTAGGCACTCAATTCCCATTGGAATTCAAAAATAGATAGGAAACTAAGTCCCCTGTAAGCACCTTAATAATTCCATCTTAAAATCATATTTAATTTGTATTTTCATGAGTCCTGGTTTTGGATCTTCTTAGTAAAGTTTGAGCATTACTTTCCTTAACTACTGTATGTATGCTCTTTAAAGTATTGTTAAACATTCTTAATGTCATGGTGTCTAGAATATATTCTTGTTCTCTACTGATTTCAAAGTTAATATATCTCTGAGGGGAAACATACAGTTAACTAGGAAAGTGACTTTTTCTTTAAATGGACATAAGTGTATGTGAGCTTCCAGATGCTAAATATTGAACGGTACTAAATAGCAATAGTGATTTATGCCATCATCTCAAATAAAGGCCCATAACATCTTTATATTACATGGTCAAGTATTTTGATCGTGTCATATTTTAAAGAAATGTGTTTTAGAAAAAGTTAAAGATTTTGAAAACTTTTTCATAAATCTCTGCCTCTAAAAAAAGTCAGTCTCCCTTAATAGCAGGAGTTCAAGTGTAAAGGCATTGGAAAGAAGGTTTCAATACAGTGTCCCTCCCTATTCTGAAGCCAAAAATAATGGGATCTGGCAGATATGAAGATGAAAACTTAGATTTTCAAAAGTGAGTCGTGATTTTGAGTGCCTCCATTTTGGGGTGTCCAAATGTACACCTTTCAGAAAATGCTGGGCACCGACCCTCTGAAAATCATTCATTTTCACAGATGTAGATGACGAAACAAAGCGCAATGCATTAGTCAATCAAGTCTCATCGGCTGGTTTCTGAGTCACTGACACCAGGTTTACCTTAATGTAACCCCATTGACATCAACTTATACCCAATTTACACCAATGCATTTGAGACCAGAATCAGGCCCCCCGGTGTTCAGAGTTATTCAAGTATTCATTAGAGAGCATCCCACTGATTCATGAAAGACTTCATCTTTATTCTCACAGCCTTGTGAATGTAAAATCTCTAGGGAGAGAATCAGTACATCATTACTACAGATAGCTAACCCACACCCAATTGTATTCAACATCTAATGTCAGCATACCTGGCACAGAGATGGCTGATTTGAACCTGTCTGATCATTTAGACTTCCAAGATGATCTCCCATTTAGCTCCATGGTAAGAATTTTTTTTATTGTAGTAAATATTGCATTATCTTTTGTTGTTCAAAAATTCCCAAGCCTAATCAGTGCATGCAAATCGATGTTTTATTGAGTAGGGGGGGTTGATACCAGTGCTGAGATTTCTCTCTCAGTTATATACAGAAACACACTTAATTTCTATTAGTCACACAAGCATTTTAATGTAGAAATTATTTTTAATACCTTCTGTTTGCGGCTCTGTGATTGTCTTGAAACCAAGCTGTAGTGTTCCTTTAAGAAAAGAAAAAAATATTTCTTCTGCATGTCATTTTCCTTTCTCAGAGATAATCCCACTAACCCTTTGCTTCTAAATTGGGTCACTTCCCATCAAGTACTGGAAATAGTCACAGAGCAGTCCAGGAAGACTTATGGTCAAAGTGCCCTATACCTTCCTTTATTCCATAAAAGAGAAATTATGTGAGAAATTCTAAACTGCTCTGGAAAATAGAGAATTTTTCAAGGTTGTTCTTGTCCCTATGCATCATTGTATAATAGTCTTCAGGAAAAAAAAACAAGAAAAAACCCCACCTTTGTCAACAGCAGATATTTTTGCTCCATACTTACGCTTAAAAACATCATTACCATGATCTCACAGAGATCTAAATAAAAGATAAAAGCACAAAGCGAAAGGTGTAAATAGAATATATGGTATGGGTGTCTCATATATTCCGCAGCACAAAGTAATAGCTTTATGAATTCTTTCCCTTAGATGGCTAAAGGAATTTCCACTGCAACCTTTATTCCATTGAAGAGGGTAAGTATTATGACCCAAAACAGGTGGTACATTAAGGCCTTTGATCATACTATAAAACACACCTCTGTTGCATCGGAGACTATTGGAAATGTAATGAAAACATAAGGAAGACAAAGTTCTCACTTACCAAATGGTAGTGTGTAGCATGGCTAATTGGACAGTAGTATAAAATGTTGGAAGAGTGGGAGGGAGAACAAAAACAACCACTATGATAGTTAGAAGAAGAAACCTGCCTTTGGCCCTGTCTACACTATGAAAGTACTCCGATTTTACAGAATTCGATATTTGGGAACAGATTGTATAAAGTTGAGTGAATGCGTCCACACTAAGCACATTAATTCGGTGGTGTGCGTCCACAGTACCATGGCAAGTGTCGACATTCTTAGCGGTGCACTGTGGGTAGCTATCCCAAGTTCCCGCAGTCCCTGCTGAGTTCCCAATGCCTGTTGGGGCCAAAAATTTGTCACAGGTGGTTATGTGTAAATGTCATCAGTCAATGCTCCTTCCCTCCCTCCGTGAAAACAACAGCAGACAATCATTTTGCACCCTTTTCCCTGGATTGCCCGAGCAGACATCATAGCACAGCAAGCATAGAGCCCGTTCAGCTCACCGCAGCAGTTATGACATTGTAAACACCTCGCGCATTATCGTGCAGTTTATGCAGAACCAGCACCTGAAAAAACAGGTGAGGGGGCGACGGAAGTGCGGTGATGAGGACATGAACACAGATTTCTCTAAAACCACAGTCCCCAGCAATTTGGAGATCATGGTGTTACTGGGGCAGGCTCATGCCATGGAACACCAATTCTGGGCAAGGGAAAGAAGCACAGAATGGTGGGACCACATAATGTTGCAGGTTTGGGATGATTCCCAGTGGCTCCAAAACTTTTGCATGCATAAGGGCACTTTCATGGAACTTTGTGACTTGCTTTCCCCTGCCCTGAAGCACAAGAATACCAAGATGAGAGCAGCCCTCACAGTTGAGAAGCGAGTGGCAATAGCCCTGTGGAAACTTGCAACACCAGACAGCTACCGGTCAGTCGGGAATCAATTTGTAGTGGGCAAATCTACTGTGGGGTTGCTGTGATGCAAGTAGCCAATGCAATCATTGAGCTGCTGATATCAAAGGTAGTGACTCTGGGAAATGTGTAGGTCATAGTAGATGGCTTTGCTACAATGGGATTCCTTAACTGTGGTGGGGCTATAGATGGAACCCATATCCCTATCTTGGCACCAGACCACCAGGGCAGCCAGTACATAAACCACAAGGGGTACTTTCCAATGGTGCTGCAAGCACTGGTGGATCACAAGGGATGTTTCATCAACTTGGGATGGCCGGGAAAGGTTCATGACGCTCGTGTCTTCAGGAACTCTGGTCTGTTTAAAAGGCTGCAGGAAGGGATTTACTTCCCAGACCAGAAAATAACTGTTGGGGATGTTGAAATGCCTATAGTTATCCTTGGGGACCCAGCCTACCCCTTAATGCCCTGGCTCATGAAGCTGTACACAGGCAGCCTGGAGAGTGGTCAGGAGCTGTTCAACTACAGGCTGAGCAAGTGCAGAATGGTGGTAGAATGTGCATTTGAACATTTAAAAGCGTGCTGGCGCAGTTTACTGACTCAATTAGACCTCAGCGAAACCAATATTCCCATTGTTATTGCTGCTTGCTGCGTGCTCCATAATATCTGTGAGAGTACGGGGAAGATGTTTATGCCAGGGTGGGAGGTTGAGGCAAATCGCCTGGCCACTGATTATGTGCAGCCAGACACCAGAGTGATTAGAAGATCACAGCAGGGCACACTGTGCAACAGAGAAGCTTTGAAAACCAGTTTCATGACTGCCCAGGCTACTGTGTGACAGTTCTGTTTGTTTCTCGTTGATGAAAACCTGCCTCCTTGGTTCACTCTACTTCCCTGTAAGCCACCCGCCCTCCCCCCTTCAATCACAACTTTCTTGCAAAGGAAATAAAGTCACTATCACTTAAAAAGCATGTATTTTTTATTAATTGATTATAAAAATAGGGAGATAACTCACAAGGTAGCCCAGGTGGGGTTTGGGAGGAGGGTAGGAGTGAAGGAAAAGGCCACTTTAAAACTTCTTGAATGACAGCCTTCTGTTGTTTGGGCTGTCCACTGGGCTGAAGTGGTTGAGTGCCTGGAGACTCCCCCCTCCTCCCCGCCCTGTGTTCTTTGGCGTCTGGGTGAGAAGGCTATGGAACTTGCGGAAGAGGGAGGGCAGTTAAACAGGGGCTGCAGTGGCAGTCTGTGATCCTGCTGTCGTTCATGAACCTCCACCAGACGCTGGAGCATGTCTGTTTGATCCCGCAGTAGCCCCAGCATTGCTTCATGCCTCCTCTGATCTTCCTGCCACCACCTCTCCTCACATTCATTGGCCTCTTTCCTGTACTCTGCTATTGTATCCCTCCACACATTCTGCTGAGCTCTGTCAGTGCCAGATGACTGCATGAGCTCAGAGAAGATTTCATCGTGCGTGCATTTTTTTTGTTGCCTTATCTGAGATAGCTTTTGGGATGGAGGCGGGAGGCTTGAAACATTTGCGGCTGCTGGAGGGAAAAAAGGGACTGAAGTATTTTAAAAAGATACATTTTACAGAACAATAACTATACTCTTTCATGGTGAACAACACCATTCACATTACATAGCACATGTGATTTTGGTACAAGGTCGCATTTTGAATCTTATATTGAGTGCCTGTGCTTTGGTGTTAGAAATCACACACGCATTGCTGGGCAACAGAATTCAGCTTGCAGGCGGCCATGGTAAGCCACAGTCTTTTGGCTTCTGCAACCTTCATAACAGCAGCGCTCTCCTCTCCCATACCAAGCAAAGCCCATTGAGTTGGCCATTTAGTGCTGCGCTTTTCCTGTTAACGTGCAGCAGCAGAAACCAAACTACCCCCCATCCAATTCTCTGGGATGATCACTTTACCCCTCCCCCACAGTATGGCTGGTATCAGGGAAGATCCCTGCTAGCCAAATGCGAACAGCTCAGCGCCAATGCCCCTACCCCACCGCGTGGCTAACTGCAAGGAGGATTTCTTTTTAGCCACAGGCAAACAGCGCAGTAGGAATGGCCACTTCTGAATGTTCCCTTAATTAAATTCCCCTATTTCAACCAGGTTACCATGACCGATATCACTCTCCTGAGTGTATCTTATGCTCTAATAAATTTGTTAGTCTCTAAGGTGCCACAAGTACTCCTTTTCTTTTTACTCTCCTGAGGATAACTCAGAGAGATAAAGAACAGATGTTGCTTGAATGCCAGCAAACACTGGGACCATACGCTGCCAGGCTTTGTCATGCAATGATATCAGATTACTTGCTATTAGCATGGCGTGGTAAAGTGTCCTACCATGTAGGACGGAATAAGGCTGCTCTCCCCAGAAACCTTCTGCAAAGGCTTTTAGAGTACCTCCAGGAGAGCTTCATGGGGATGTCCCTGGAGGATTTCCGCTCCATCCCCAGAAACATTAACAGACTTTTCCAGTAGCTGTACTGGCCATGAATGCATCCCAAGTCCTCAGGGCTACTTAATCATTAAAAATGCTTGCTTTTATAACCTGTATTATATTTTAAAAGGTACACTCACCAGAGGTCCCTTCTCCGGCTTCATTGGGTTGGGAGGGTATTTCAATCAGGATGATAAAAAGATCCTGACTGTCGGGAAGAATGGTGTGCTGTGTGCTCTTCTCAAGCTCATCCTCCTCCTCCTCCTCCCACCCATCTTCCCCGTCCACAAAATCCTCAGGCATGGTGAAGAGTATCTCATCATCGGAATCCATGGACATGGGTGGGGTAGTGGTGGCGGCCCTCCCTGGAATTGCATGCAGCTCAGCGTAGAAGCATCATGTCTGGGGCTCTGTCCTGGAGCGTCTGTTTGATTCTTTGGTTTTCTGGTACGCTTGTCTGAGCTCCTTAAGTTTCACGCTGCACGGTGTTGCGTCCCTGCTGTAGCCTCTGTCCCTCATGTTTTGACATTTCGTCTTTTGGAATGCAGTTCTGATAGCACGGAGTCCTCTCCCCGTACAGTGATCAGATCCAGTACCTCCCGTTCGGTCCATGCTGGAGCTCTTTTTCGATTCTGGGACTGCATGGTCACCTGTGCTGATGAGCTTGCTTGGCCAAACAGGCAATGAGATTCAAAAGTTCCCAGGGCTTTTCCTGTATACCTGACCAGTGTATCCGAGTTCAGAGTGCTGTCCAGAGCAGTCACAATGATGCACTGTGGGATAGCTCCAGGAGGCCAATACCTTCGAATTGTGTCCACACTAACCCAAATTCGACATGGCGATGTCGATTTCTGCGCTAATCCCCTCATTGGGGAGGAGTACAGAAATCGGTTTTAAGAGCCCTTTATGTCAAAAAAATGGCTTCGTTGTGTGGGTGGGTGCAAGGTTAATTCAATTTAGCGCTGCTAAATCCGACAAACTCATATTGTAGACCAGGCTTTTGTTCCCAGCCATGAAGATATTCCAGGGGAGTCCTAATACTGCAATTTTACTTTTTAAAATCAAAAGTTTCATTCTATGTGGTTTACATGGAGACCTGTTAGAGTTTTTATAAAGAATCTGATTAATTTCACCTTTTATATTACAGTTTTGTGACGTGATATTATGCTTTTACGTGTCATCCTCACTTAACAGTTACATATCAACTAGGGATGGCCAAACAATTTAGAAAAATTAACATTTCCATTTGCACTAGAAACCAATACCAAATCTGAACTAAACTTTTTCAAAATCTCAATCTAAATTATTCACTCCCCCCACCTCCATTGCATTTCACGTTCACACACCTCTCCATGGTAGCTGAGACCCAAGTGCTGGAAAACCAGAAGAAAGCCTGGTTTTGTAGAATTTTCTGATCCAACCAGAGGAAGAAAGTCACGGTGATGTCAATGTTTATTTGTGTGAGCTTTTCAGGCTTAAACAATTTGAAGCTAAAAAAGTGGTAGGTAGGTTTAAATAGTTATCCAGTGCTTGAGTGCACTGAACCAAAATGATACTGGTCTCTGAACCTCTTCAGATCTGCCCATCACCAATATCCACCTAAAGAAATATGAATGACTCATTGTTAATTTAGTCAAGAATATTTTTAGTAAAAGTCATGGACAGGTCACGGGCCATGATTTTTTGTTTCTTGCTTGTGACCTGTCCATGATTTATACCATAAAAAACCCTGATTGAATCTTGGGGTGGGAGGGAAGCCCACACACAAGCAGAGAGGAGGTGAGAGCCCCAGGGGGCCCTCAACACCAGCTGTTGGGGGGAAGCCCTGGGGGACCCACTGCCTGATGGGAAGTTTTTTTGTGGGGTGCAGCAGCTGCTCCAGCTGCCGCCATGTGCAGGAGCCCTGGGGGCCAGCAGCTGCTCCAGCCACCCCAGGACTGCTGCCAGGAGCCGCCAAGCTGTGACAGCTCCTGCCACCCATGGGACCATTACTCAGGCAGTCCCCGGGACAAGCCACATTGACGACTGCTCAGGTGGTCTCTAGGGGTGCAGGGCTGGGGCCACTCCAGCATCACTGGTGGGGCTGGCTGTGAGCCAGTCCAGCAGCGGCCAGGATGGCTGTCCAATGCGGTCAGCCACACCGGCCGCTGCAGAAGTCACAGAGGTCACAGGAAGTCACAGAATCCATGAGAAACTATCACTGTACATTAGCTGTGGAGAAAAAGTTCTACCAATTGGAAAAAAAAGTGAAAATGCATGATTTCTTCCGGATTTGTAAAACATACCCTGTGGTGGTTTGGCCTGAATCTTTTGCTTTCAGCAGTCCTACTATAAAAAGGTGTCTTATGGGCAACCAGAAATACCGTATTAAGCTTTAATGACCTGAGCTAAACTAGTTAAATTATGAAGTACCTTTTGGACCCTGCCTGCCAGGTCCTGCTCTCCTTATTGTTCCAGACTCCCAGTCGGGCTATCCATACAGTGAACAGTCTAGAATGGAGATATGGTAATGTCTTGTATTACCATCCCCTATCAGCTTTTTCATTTTTTCCTAAGCTTTAATACAAAACCCACAAGCTTTTTGTTTTCCATGAACCTGCAAAAATGTTGCTATTCTGCCCAATTAACACAATTTTCCTGCAGAGCTGTAGCTGCAACACCAGGGTGATGGTTTCACTTTCTGGGAAAAAGACTAACAGAGACCCCTTGATGTGGGCACAGCAGTAGGAGGACAGATAAGTGCATTGAATAAACGGCAGGTGTAATGTTATACGATTAAAATATGGCCATGTAGGTCATTGTTGCGACGACTGTTATATAATTGCAACAAATCTCGTGCAAAGTGGGTCATGTAAGATGTCTATTGAAAAGTTATGATTTGCTGAATAGGATTATGTTATTTGTATGCATGTATCATTTTTGTATCTGAAGTTATGAATATTAACTATGTATCTATATTTCAAATAGTTGCTCCTGTGGTAATACCAACAAGGTATTTAACCAGCACATTGTGAAGGAACTATTCAAGTTGAATGTCCCATCAAAGAACACTTAATTCACAATAGACCATGGAAGATGCCTACTTAATGGACTTTCCTGTGAACGTTCTAACTAGAGTATGGATAATGGCCTCAACTATGACTAAGTGAAGCATGCATGGACATGCGACTTGCCCATGTGACTCCAAACCCCATCCTGCCACCCGTAATTTTCTACGAACTAGAAAAATGAGTTTCCCTCCTCATGACAAAATCTATAAAAGACCCTGGAAACATTTTGATTTTGCCTCTTTCCTGCTCAGACTTCTGGACTATGAACTTGTACTAATGGGAGCATTCTAACCAAAGGACTGAGGACGTTGCAATGATTTGGAAGCAACCAGAGACTTAACAAGCTAGCAGTTTATTCCATCACTGTTACAAGCCTGATCCAAGAATTTTGCAATTACTGTATTTATTTAATGCCTTTATCCAATTTTAAATCACCTTTCTCTTTCATAAATAAACCTTTAGATATTAGATACTAAAGGAGTGGCAACAGTGTGATTATTGGGTAAGATCTGAGTCCTATATTCACCTGGGTATGTGGCTGGTCCTTTGGGATCAGAACCCCCCTTTGGCTGATGAAATCGGTTTTAAATAACCACTCATCATTACATCTAGTGGTTTTGGGGGTGATACAAGGACTGGAATGCCTAAGGAGACTGCTTTTCCGATTTCGTTTTAGCCAGTGTGGTGAAACAGAAGTTTACTTTTTTTGCTGGCCTGGTATATTTTGTGGGAGAATAACCACCAGTTTGGGGTGTGTCTTCCCTATTTCTCAGCAGTTTGTCCTGAATTTGGTATTCTCAGTTGTGACCCATTAAGGCACGGTGACAGCAGGCTACAACTTTTATTAAATGATAACACAGGAAAGAGGTGCACCTTATTATCCATACTCTCCTATACCAGGCATTTAAATGGTTCCAGTGTGGGGGTTACAGTGCTCCTTACCATAACTGCTGCCAAGGCTTCTTATCATATAATCCGTAAAAGAGTATAGACTTTCCTCATCCTGCCCCCCAGGACTCATCTCTCTCCCTGCTACAAGGGGGATAGAGAGAGCAGCAAGGTGGGGATCTCAGCCCTCGAGGGCCACAAGGTCCATGAAGGCAACGAGGTTTGATCTGATCACATAACCCCAAGGCCCAACACCAAACTTCCAGGTCTTTTACGTCTGGTAACCATTCATTTTTCTCTCTTAACTGCACTGGAAACCAGCCGCAAGTTGCAAACAAACAACTCCACCCCAGTGCCTAAGTTAGGTACTAAGCACATTCCTGCTTGACAGCATGGGGCTTGAAGGTGCTGTGAGGAAGGCAAGAGACTGCTTGATCCTCTGCCAATTGGCCCATGGGAAGCAAAAATTCCATTCTGATGCCCTAAAACTGGCAATCGATCAGCTAGACTTGCAGGATATGTCAGGGCTGGTTCCCATTCCTAGTTCAGGTGGGTAAAGTGGGTTGCTGCAACAGAGCCAAGAAAGGCTCCTCATGGCCACTGCACTGGGCTAAATCCTGGGAGCTGAGGAATGCTGGCCAATCAGCACCCCTCCTCCCCAGTTGGCCAATGGCTGCCAGAGACTCGCAGGGAGGAGCTACCTATTGTGCCTTGGGGAGTGTTCCCTTTTTATCACTGGTCTTATCAAGTTACTCCACCCATTAACGTGGGTAGGGGGCATTTTGGTTGTTTTATACAATATCAGCAATATCAGTTCTGAGATCAAAAGTAATTGGCTCATTTGATTTCACCAGCTATTTAGTAAATATGTTTTACTGTGTATGTGGATTCATAGATACTAAGGTCAGAAGGGACCATTCTGATCATCTAGTCTGATCCCCTGCACAACGCAGGCCACAGAATCTCACCCACCCACTCCTACGAAAAACCTCACCTATGTCTGAGCTATTGAAGTCCTCAAATCATGGTTTAAAGATTTCAAGGAGCAGAGAATCCTCCCTCAAGTCACCCGTGCCCCATGCTACAGAGGAAGGCGAAAAACCTCCAGGGCCTCTTCCAATCTGCCTTGGAGGAAAATTCCTTCCCGACCCCAAATACGGCAATCAGCTAAACCCTGAGCATATGGGCAAGATTCACCAGCCAGATAATACAGAAAATTCTTTCCTGGGTAACTCAGATCCCACCCATCTAATATCCCATCTAATCCCAGGGGATTAGGCCTATTTACCATGAATATTTAAAGATCAATTAATTACCAAAATCATATTATCCCATCATACCATCTCCTCCATTAAACTTATCGAGTTTAATCTTAAAGCCAGATAGATCTTTTGTCCCCACTGCTTCCCTTGGAAGGCTATTCCAAAACTTCACTCCTCTGATGGTTAGAAACCTTTATCTAATTTCAAGTCTAAAATTTCCTGGTGGCCAGTTTATACCCATTTGTTCTTGTGTCCACATTGGTACTGAGCTTAAATAATTCCTCTCCCTCTCCGGTATGTGAATGTTGAGTTTCTAAAAGGAGAGGAGATGGAAGGAATAATCAGAACACTCGCTTTTGCTAGAAATGTTGATGAAAAACAGTGCTGGTAGAAAGATTATTCCTCCCCCATAGAAAAATTGTCTTTTCCTCAAAAAATTGAAACCAACAATTTTCTGGCTGAAAAACAAAAAGCTGTTTTCAAATGAAAATAGAAACATTCCTCTGAAAGTTTCTACATAAAGATTCCCCTTCCCCCCATTTTTATTGAAATTTTCCATAAGAACAAATCTGATCAGCTCTAGTTTTCAGCAATATTTCTAGCAAAAGTGTGTTCTGATTATGCCACCAATCCCTTTCCTTTTTAAAATCTCAACCGCCTCCAGACAGTGAAAAACATTTCTTCTGAAAACTGATGTTTTCAGGTTTTCAATGGAAAATTTAAAAAAAAACAAAAAATCCACAACTTCAGGTTGGAAGTACACATTCATGGAAAGTTTTCATTGTGTCAAAAAAACCACCCTAATGTCCCATCAAACAAAAAAAAGTTACTGACTTAAGGGTTATTGTTACAGTTAAAGAAAAAGCTCAGGTTTAACCACAATATAAATCAGTGGTTCCCAAACTTGTCCCACCGCTTATATGGGGAAAGCCCCTGGCGGGCCGGGCCGGTTTGTTTACCTGCCGCGTGCGCAGGTTCGGCCGATCACGGCTCCCAGCGGCTGCGGTTCGCCCCTCTAGGCCAATGGGAGCTGTTGGAAGCGGCAGCCAGTACGTCCCTCGGCCCATGCCGCTTCCCCCAGCTCCCATTGGTCTGGAGCGGCGAACTGCGGCCACGGGGAGCCGCGATCGGCCGAACCTGCGGAGGCGGCAGGTAAACAAACCGGCCCGGCCCGCCAGGGGCTTTCCCTGCACAAGCAGCGGAACAAGTTTGGGAACCACTGATATAAATAATACTTCACATATAATATAGTGGCCTGCACATACACGTATGTATGTGTGTAATTATATACACACACCCACACACGTGTATGTGTGTATGCGGGCCACTATATTATATAGAATCTCATCTTTCATTCAAGGATCTCAAAATGCTTTACAAACATCAATGAATTAAGGGCCCTGCATACAAACAAATGAACATTTAAGATGGTTTCTACCTTCTAAAGAAACCTGCTACTCCCCCACCCCCCACCAACCCTTTTAGTCTCTTTGTAAGTGCTATCTGCCACATGAGCAATAGAATGAAATCTGAGCAATGACAAAAGAAAACAAAAGCTGTTATTACAAAGAAACTATGACAAGAGTCACTGCTCTTGAAGCAAATTTGGGTTATGATGGAGATACTAAGATAAAATTACAGTATAGTTTATTTCTATTTATAACTATACTAAACCTGTCGTAACCAGACTAACAAAGTCCTTCCTGAGGTAAAACATGTTGGGTCATAACTTTATATTAGCATTTGTATAGTTACCAGGGTTTTATTACAATCTGTATAATCCAAATATAATTTTATGAGAAGGAAAAAACCCTAGGGCACCGTGAGCACTACTTTAAAAAAACGGGCCATCAGTTGCACTGCTGGATGAGCTGTAGCAATATTTAGTGGTTCTAGTTACCCAATGAGAACTGCTCCTCAAATGATTTTTGAGACTGTACAGGTGACCTTTAAGACGAATTATGTTTCCTGAAAATGAAGCCCTCTTGCCCAGGCAGTTGCACACTTAGATTGCTGTTTCAATAACTTTACTGGAATCGGTGCTTTTCTACCAATCTTTCAGTGCCATTTGATTTAATGCAATGCAGTTTTAGCATTGTGACAGACCTGAGTTAAAACAATTTAAAAAAAAATATCCAGCCAGTTAAACACTAGTCCTTTATTCACACCCTTGGTCTACACAGGCTCCTGAACAAGAACTTCACTCTTATAGAGTTAATCTCCATGACAGAGATTACATATTACAGATTAAATATGGTGAGTTTTAAAACAGGTTCTTTCTTTAAAGAGGAGACATATAATTAATTAAAATTAATCCTTTTATTTTCACGTCTGTAACTTTTGAAAACATTTGTTATTTACCAAAGCTACCTTCGTGAGTAAAAAAGATGCACTATTTCACTGCTTATTTCATGCACCTAGTTCAACCTACATAGGTATGACAGCACAATTATTTCCACAGTAAGAGAAATT
The DNA here is from genome assembly GCF_009764565.3 of Dermochelys coriacea. NCBI lineage: Eukaryota > Metazoa > Chordata > Testudines > Dermochelyidae > Dermochelys > Dermochelys coriacea. The sequence continues at coordinate 116,358,879 of NC_050072.1, forward strand.
TCAGAAGGAAGGGACATCAAGGGTAGGAAATGCATCCATTAACCTTAACATATGGAGATTCGTGACATATGGCACCAGGCCAAAGCTGAGAATTTTCAACTCAAATGTACTCCCAATGCTAACATACAGCTGTGAGAGCTGGAGAGGAAACTAGGGCACCCAATGGAAAAAGAACCCATAGCAGGGAGGGCAGAACAGTCAATCTCAATCCCACAGAACAGAAGGAAGCAGTCGCTGATGACAGAGAGGGATCCAAGAGTCTAGTTTCCACCCTGTGCATCAACAGTGGTGCAAGGAGGATGTAATAATAATAATGGATTGTCATGTCATAAATGTAGGCTGCAACATCAGAGTTTGTGGAGAAAGTGGTAGAAAATCATTTATTCATCACACAGAACTTCAGAAGCAAGAGAAAAAGGAACTCGGAAAATACAGACTGAGTTTATTCCTGTGTGAAAATTCCTGTGTAAAGATGCACCACCCCTCCCCCCACCACACGCACGCGTGCGTGAACACACACCCACCTACCTACCTACCTTGAAAGCCTCCAACTGCCAGAATCTAATGGGAGGAAGATGTTCCCTAGTGTAGCTGTAGAACATGAAAAAAGGTCCTGCAACCCAAAGTACAGACATTAATATCAGAGCAGTCAGTTAGCTCTGAGCAATTCTGAACAAAGGCTGAGGACTTAAACAATGTCTCAATTCTATTTTGTTACTTCTGGGAACTTGGAAAAATAAATTCCAAATGCCTGATTTCTTTTTATTCAATCATATGAGTAAGAACAACTTAGAAGAGGAAAAATCCACTCGTAGAGACCTACATTTATTTCTTTTGTGAGAAAAAGGGTTTACTAAACATAGCAGTTGTTTTTTTATCTCTTTTAAAATTGAATATGAAAAACTGTATTTTTAGGCTGAAATCTTGATGCCAGCACAAACATATACTGAGATATGGTGCTAGAAGAACACAACAGGAAAGGGATTACAAATGAAAGTAAAACTGGTGTGTATTTTCATTGCCCCAAAAATTAAACTGCACAAACCGTGAAAACTAGGGGCACAATAATCTATTCCTTTGTTCCTGAGCGGGGCAGAAGAATGGGGTGGAGGAAAACATAAGTCCCCAGCACCAGCTACAGCAACCTTGTGGCTGTTCTAACTTACACTCCGCTTCCAGTGGCCCCCAATGAGCTTCAGGAAGAAGAGACTTGTCAGAGCTCTGGCCAGGCCCTCTCCTACTCTTCAAGCCACCCATGCACATCAAGGGCTGGGTAGCGTGTGTGAACGGGGACAACATAAACCGTCATAACAGCTGGCAGAGGAGGCCCCCCTGCACTGGGGGCTCTCCAGGGGATATTTCTTTCCCCTTTGCACTTCTCAGGGACCAATGGAAAACTGCCCCTTAATGCTTTTTACAAATCCTCTTTTAACAGTCCAAGTAAGAAAGGATTACTGGAAATTAGCCTACATGGGATTAGGTTGTGAATAACCCTGCGTGGATGCCAGAGGGGAGAGAAGGCACCAGGAGCATAAGGGCCAGCCGCATTCCTGGTGGATAATGGTCGGCACTCTGCTAGTCTAGAACTGCTGCTAGCAAGCCCCGATGGGGCAGGGAGAGGGTGAGAGCAGGCCAAGACTCTGCTCCTCCCCGCTTTGCCCCTCAACAATACTATCCAATGGAAGTAGGTAGAATGGGGCACACTTTGCCCTTTTTCAAAGTATGGCAGAGCTTCAACGGAGGAATGCTGGTAGAATTGCAGTGCCAGGAGGAAAGCTGGAAGAATTGCTCCAGGAATTTCTAACTACAGCACAGCCCCTCACCACTGCCCAATTTCAAGCCACAAATTGGCCTATGATTTTTCACCTGACAGTGTCCCTTTAATGGCCTTATCTCAAGTTATCAAGTGAGCCCTGATTAGGGGGTGGGGCTTTGTACAGGGAGAGCAGCTGAGCCCTGCTTAGGAGGTGGGGCTTCTGACTAGAGGTCCTCTAAAGGAAGCCAGCCAGTCAGGCAGCGGCACAGGACCTAGCAAACAGAGCTCTAAATGTGGGAGTTTGCAAGGGGAGTTTGGATTGTGGTGCTTGTTTGGGGTTTGCTTTTGCTGGGGGGGTGGCATTTTGGTGTGGCTTGTGTTTCCCAGATTAACAGGATTTAGGTGGGAAGGCGATGACAGATACAGAGGCAGCTGTGGGAGTGACTCCCGTAGTGGAAGACACATTGAGGATGACTGGATGTGGAAGCTGTGGTATGTACATGATCCTGGAGGGGGGAACCAGTAAGAATTTTTTCTGTATGAAATGCCGTCTGATAGAGCTGATGAAGGAAAAGATCCGAGGTTTGGAGATGCAGGTGGAAAGTCTCGTTTAGTTTAGGAAGGGGTTTGAGCAGATGGAGCAAAGACATGAGGTATCTGAAGGGAAAAGTTCAGACTCACAGATGGAAGCAGGGCTGGGGAATTTTGAGGGGAGATTGGGTGAGGAAAGTGGTCAGTGGAAACATGTGACTAAAAGAACCAGGCAGAGGAAAAGATGGGATAGTGAAGGAGAAATAGAGCTTAGGAATAGGTTTGCAGAGTTGGCAAATGAAGAAGGGGCTCAGTAGGTACTTGTTGAAGGTGGAAGGGTAAGGAAGAAGAGAAGAGAGGCTAGTCCTATAGGAAAAGCGGAAGAGTCAAGGAAGACTACCCCAAATATGAGCCCCAGGAGGATACAGGATGGGTTGAAGAGGATTATAAGGGAAAATAGGAATGGAAAGAACTTGCAGCCAGAGGGAACAGGGGAGAGACTGGAGAATAGCACTGTCACCAGGAAAAGGCAGGTCTATGTGATCGGGGACTCTTTATTGAGAAGAATAGACAGGCCTGTAACTAGAGCTGATCCAGAGAATAGAAGGGTGTGCTGTCTTCCGGGTGCTAAGATACGGGACGTAGACCTGAGGTTGAAAAGGATCCTAAAGGGAGCGGGAAAGAATCCCCTAATTATCCTTCATGTGGGAACAAATGATACGACTAGATTCTCACTGGAAAGTATTAAGGGAGACTATGCTAGGCTGGGGAAGACGCTTAAGGAATCAAGGCTCAGGTAATCTTTAGCGGGATCCTTCTCGTTCCTAGAGAAGGGCAACAAAGGTGTGACAAGATTATGACTGTCAACAGATGGCTTAGGCAGTGGTGCTATAAGGAGGGCTTTGGGATGTATGGCCACTGGGAGGCATTCACGGACAGAGGACAGTTCTCTCGGGACGGACTTCATCTGAGTAGGGAAGGAAATAGACTTCTAGGATCGAGGCTGGCATAAATGATAAAGAGAGCTTTAAACTAGGAATTAGGGGGAGATGGATGGGAGATGTCCAGGAAATCTCCATGCCAGATTTTAGCATTGAGAGGGAAGAAGACGAAGTAAGAAAGGATACAGCCGTGGGTAGGAGAATGTATATAAGGAGCGAGGGCGGTGTGGATACTAGTCTAATAGGTTATATTGGCTGTAGAATGACTGTGCCTAATAGGGTACAAAATGTGAGCAAGGCCAAACAGCAAAAATTAAGATGTTTATACACCAATGCGAGGAGCCTAGGTAACAAAATGGAAGAACTAGAGCTACTGGTGCAGGAAGTGAAACCAGATATTATAGGGATAACAGAAACAGGGTGGAATAGTAGTCATGACTGGACTACAGGTATTGAAGGGTATGTGCTGTTGAGGAAAGATAGAAAGAAAGGTAAAGGTGGTAGAGTAGCATTGTATATCAATGATGAGGTAGAATGTAAAGAAATAAGAAGCGATGCAATAGATAAGACAGAGTCCGTCTGGGCAAAAATTACATTGGGGAAGATAACTAGTAAAACCTCTCCTACGATGGTGCTTGGGGTGTGCTATAGACCTCCGGGATCTAATTTGGATATGGATAGAGCCCTTTTTAATGTCTTTATTAAAGTAAATACTAATGGAAACTGCGTGATCATAGGAGACTAACTTCCCAGATATAGACTGGAGGACCAGTGCTAGTAATAATAATAGGGCTCAGATTTTCCTAGCTGCGATAGCTGATGGATTCCTTCATCAAGTAGTTGCTGAACCGACTAGAGGGGATGCCATTTTAGATTTAATTTTGGTAAGTAGCGAGGACCTCATAGAAGAAATGGTTGTAGGGGACAATCTTGGCTCAAGTGATCATGAGCTAATTCAGTTCAAACTAAATGGAAGGATTAACAAAAATAAATCTGCAACTAGGGTTTTTGATTTCAAAAGGGCTGACTTTCAAAAATTAAGGAAATTAGTTAGGGAAATGGATTGGACTGAAGAACTTATGGATCTAAAGGTAGAGGAGGCCTGGGATTACTTTAAATCAAAGCTGCAGAAGCTATCGGAAGCCTGTATCCCAAGAAAGGGGAAAAAATTCATAGGAAGGAGTTGTAGACCAAGCTGGATGAGCAAGCGTCTTAGAGAGGTGATTAAGAAGAAGCAGAAAGCATAGAGGGAGTGGAAGATGGGAGGGATCAGCAAGGAAAGCTACCTAATTGAGATCAGAACATGTAGGGATAAAGTGAGACAGGCTAAAAGTCGAGTAGAGTTGGACCTTGCAAAGGGAATTAAAACCAATAGTAAAAGGTTCTATAGCCATATAAATCAGAAGAAAACTAAGAAAGAAGAAATGGGGCCGCTTAACACTGAGGATGGAGTGGAGGTTAAAGATAATCTAGGCATGGCCTAATATCTAAACAAATACTTTGCCTCAGTCTTTAATAAGGCTAAAGAGGATCTTAGGGATAATGGTAGCATGACAAATGGGAATGAGGATATGGAGGTAGATATTACCATATCTGAGAAGCGAAACTGAAACAGCTTAATGGGACTAAATCGGGGGGCCCAGATAATCTTCATCCAAGAATATTAAAGGAATTGGCACCTGAAATTGCAAGCCCATTAGCAAGAATTTTTAATGAATCTGTAAACTCATGAGTAGTACCGAATGATTGGAGAATTGCTAATATAGTTCCTATTTTTAAGAAAGGAAAAAAAGTGATCCAGGTAACTACAGGCCAGTTAGTTTGACATCTGTAGTATGCAAGGTCCTGGAAAAAATTTTGAAGGAGAAATTAGTTAAGGACATTGAAGTCAATGGTAAATGGGACAAAATACAACATGGTTTTAAAAAAGGTAGATCGTGCCAAACCAACCTAATCTCCTTTTTTGAAAAGGTAACAGATTTTTTAGATAAAGGAAATGCAGTGGATCTAATTTACCTAGATTTCAGTAAGGCATTTGATACCGTGCCACATGGGGAATTATTAGTTAAATTGGAGAAGATGGGGATCAATATGAACATCAAAAGGTGGATAAGGAATTGGTTAAAGGGGAGACTGCAACGGGTCCTACTGAAAGGAGAACTGTCAGGTTGGAGGGAGATTACCAGTGGAGTTCCTCAGGGATCAGTTTTTGGGACCAATCTTATTTAATCTTTTATTACTGACCTTGGCACAAAAAGTGGGAGTGTGCTAATAACGTTTGCAGATGATACAAAGCTGGGAGATATTGCCAATTCGGAGAAGGATCGGGATATTATACAGGAGGATTTGGATGACCTTGTAAACTGGAGTAATAGTAATAGGATGAAATTTAATAGTGAGAAGTGTAAGGTTATGCATTTAGGGATTAGTAACAAGAATTTTAGTTATAAGTTGGGGACGCATCAATTAGAAGTAACGGAAGAGGAGAAGGACCTTGGAGTATTGGTTGATCATAGGATGACTATGAGCTGCCAATGTGATATGGCTGTGGAAAAAAAGCTAATGCGGTTTTGGGATGCATCAGGATAGGCATTTCCAGTAGGGATAAGGAGGTTTTAGTACCATTATACAAGGCACTGGTGAGACCTCACCTAGAATACTGTGTGCAGTTCTGGTCTTCCATGTTTAAAAAGGATGAATTCAAACTGGAGCAGGTACAGAGAAGGGCTACTAGGATGATCCGAGGAATGGAAAACTTGTCTTATGAAAGGAGACTTAAGGAGCTTGGCTTGTTTAGCCTAACTAAGAGAAGGTTGAGGGGAGATATGATTGCGCTCTATAAATATATCAGAGGGATAAATACAGGAGAGGGAGAGGAATTATTTCAGCTCAGCACCAATGTGGACACAAGAACAAATGGGTATAAACTGGCCACCAGGAAGTTTAGACTTGAAATCAGATGAAGGTTTCTAACCATCAGAGGAGTGAAGTTTTGGAATAGCCTTCCAAGGGAAGCAGTGGGGGCAAAAGATCTATCTGGTTTTAAGATTCTACTTGATAAGTTTATGTAGGAGATGGTATGATGGGATAATGGGATTTTGGTAAGTAATTGATCTTTAAATATTCAGGGTAAATGGGCCAAATCCCCTGAGATGGGATATTAGATGGATGGGATCTGAGTTACCCAGGAAAGAATTTTCTGTAGTATCTGGCTGGTGAATCTTGCCCATATGCTCAGGGTTTAGCTGATTGCCATATTTGGGGTTGGGAAGGAATTTTCCTCCAGGGCAGATTGGAGAGGCCCTAGAGGTTTTTCGCCTTCTTCTGTAGCATGGGGCATGGTTGACTTGAGGGAGGCTTCTCTGCTCCTTGAAGTCTTTAAACCATGATTTAAGGACTTCAATAGCTCAGACATAGGTGAGGTTTTTCGTAGGAGTGGGTTGGTGAGATTCTGTGGCCTGCGCTGTGCCGGAGGTCGGACTAGATGATCAGAATGGTCCCTTCTAACCTTAGTATCTATGAATCTCTCTATAAATCTAAGTTTAAACTGTTCATCCATCTACCCCAGTACATGCGAGGAGCTCTGCTCATGAACATGGTATATTTTATAGAAGTTCTCCCAAGGAGTGTTTGTTATTATGCAGATCCCCTTTGACTGGCACAACTGTTTTCAGCTTGACCACTAAAAAATTTCCACACCACAGTAAATGGTATTTATCATCTTCCTTTAGCCCTTTGTGTACTCCTAGGTGGAGTAGCAAAGTAGTTCCAGTCCCTTAGGTAATTAGTGCATCCTAGTGAATCAAAGCTCCCTGCTGACATCTTTATTTCTCTTCTTAGAATCAGCAAAAGCAGCAAGAGTGAGCGAGCAAGAACGTGTGCGCATGGGGGGGTGAGGGAAAACAAAGAAAACTCCACAATACACATTACCATGCAATCTGCCTTATTTTGCTGTATCCATCTCCCCTTATTGGAAACTTCTTAATTGATGAATGAGGACTTTATCAAGCCTGGCAGCAGTTGTTATGTCTGTGATTTTCCTTGAAATGTATCTGTCATGCAGCTCAAAATTGAATATCCAGTTTTGGGCCTAACCAGAGACATGGCACTGACTTAAGGCACTCTGAAGGGAATGAATGATTAATGCAGTTTATAGACAGGCTAGTGCTTCCTCTGTCTCGTGTGCTTTTTGTATGTAATCTCCAGTGGTTCAACTTGGGATGGATCTAATGAAAAAGGACTGGATGTTTTCCACCTTCTCTTCAGTGCATGCTGTACGATTTATCCACTGACAAAATGTGCTAATGAAATGTCACCTTGGACAGCTTGCTAAAGGATTGATGGGCTGAAAGTTTTGCACTTTATTTAAGTTTTGCAGGAAAAATGAATAAGTCCTCCAAACTCTGTATGATATAGAGATCCATTATGGTTTCCAACTCAGGAAGGAGTAGCTGTGCCACGATAGAAAAGGAAGCTTTTGCGCAAAGAGCTGTGTACAATAAAAAAGAAATAGAATAAAAATCCAGGGTGCATGGCTTTATTGCTCTCGCAGCTGTAAATATAAGTCATTGCATAACTTTTTAAATGTTGTTCAATATTTGTCCCCCATTAAAATAAACATCAAGCTCACAAATCCAAATGTGCTATTTTTTTATCTGATTAAAATACTAGACTTTTTTTATTTTTTAAATAATCCAGCATGTGAATTTTATTTAAAATCCTTTAAGTCCTTTCCTGTTGTGGCAAAATCTAACCCTTTCAGATTTCATCAAGCGCTCTAAATAGTGAGCTACTGTATAACTGATACTAGAGTCATTTGGGTCAATCATGTATTTTGTCCTATTTTCTCATCCCACAGGAGCTGAATTTTACCAAATGCCATTCATCACAAGTCCTAGTATGCCTTACGGAGACAAAACCACTAGTTGCTTTAGCATGGGTACACGCCTAAAACTGTGTAATCACATGAGCTCTTATTTCTGTAACCCTCCTATGTCTTTTTTCCAACCAATATCTGTGGAACTCATTGCTACAAGATGCATTGAGGCAGAGAGCTTAGATGATTACAGAAAAGGCTTAAAAAGAAAAGGAGTACTTGTGGCACCTTAGAGACTAAAATTTATTTGAGCATAAGCTTTTGTGAGCTACAGCTCACTTCTTTTTAGGCTCAAATAAATTTGTTAGTCTCTAAGGTGCCACAAGTACTCCTTTTCTTTTTGCAAATACAGACTAATACAGCGGCTACTCAGAAAAGGCTTAGATATTTAAATGAGAACAGCCCCAGTTAGGTTATATGACAATACTCTAGAAGGAATATAAAACCTTATGATTCAGGGCATAAAGCCAATCCCTGTAAGTTAGTGGCTGTGGTTTTTTTCCTCCTATAAATTCTCCATTACAAGGATTCTTGTATCTTCCTCTGAAGCTTCTGGTACTGGTATTCACAGAGCTAGACCAGTGGTCCATCTAGCTCAGTATGGCAATTCCTATATTCATCAGACCATTCCTGCCTCTGTTTCTTACTCCATTTATGTCTTGTCCCAGTAAACTCTTCGGGGCAAGAATCTAAGCTTTCTACATGTTCTGTAAGACAGCCAGCATACTCTTTCACATTAATAATACTATTATACATATTTATAATATGTATGATAATTTAGATGCAAGTACTGATCACATGCAGAGTTTATGAATGCTCACATACTCTTCCATTGTGTTCTTTAAAGATGCAAGATATACCAAGGTACAAGAAGGAAATCTACAGATCTTTGTAAGTCCACTAGCTGACCCACTACATGAGCAAGTTATTTACCCAGGAATTTTTCATCTTGTTCCCCAGAATTCTGCAGCCTGGTGAACATCCAAATAACTTTGTTCCACAAGACTCAAATGGAGCAAAGATTTCATGCAGAAATGCCATATGTAACTATGTTAACAAGTTCTTAACTTCAGAGTTTTCCTTCATTTGGGCTTTAATACAGATTTGACTTTGGTTCTAAATTCAGACTCTGATGTTCCTGTAATCAACAAAAGTGAGCTTCTCCATCACTTTCCTCATTCTCTATTTTTTCCTAACCCCTATCAACAGTTCCGTGGTCTAATGGCTCATGCACTGGACTGGGAATCAGGAGACCTGGGTTCTCTCCTTGCTCTGCTGTGTGACCTCAGGCAAATCACTTCCTCTGTCTACTTTTCCCACCTTTTGTATTTGACTATTTTAGACAGTAGGCTGCTTGAGGGAGGGACTATCATCCTATTATGTTTGCAATACCTAACAAGGGGGCCCTGAGCTTGGTTCTTCTAGGGACTAAAGTAATACAAATTATAAACCACCACCCTTCTCAAAACTCCTCTAGCTCCTTGATGCAATAGCTTTTGACATTCCATAGATACTATTACTATTAATTGTTTATATGAAAGCATAAAAGCATGCACCAAATGTGCCCCTAAGTATCTACAAAATTTCAGTTAAGGTTTATCTTTTTCTTATCTACTCTTAAGTCTAAATGGATGAGCATTTCACTAATATATAGCATGTTCTTGAGTCACCCTAAAGGACCCTAATTTCAGAAAGCAGGTGCTCAGTATTTTCTGAAAACCAGGCTCCTTTAGAGTGAATTTCAAGTTGGGCATCCCAAAATGGAAAGATGCAGAATCTAATCACATTTGGGAATTTTGTGTAACAGCAATAATGTTGACACCAACTTTGAAATCCTTTGAGTGCCTTAGCAAACCTCAAACTTTTAACAAAGAAAATATGCCTGTAAAAATCCCCAAATCAAATCTAAAAAGTTTTTTTTGTTTGTTTTTTAAAAAAGCTCTTGAAACATTTTACCTTGATGTAAACGGAAGTGGGAAAAGCATTTGAGTCAGGGACTCTTGTCAAATAAAGCTCAGCCTCTTAAGAATATAACCTGTTATAGCTCCTACTACACTGATCTTAACAAAAAGGTATAACAGGACAAAGGGCAGCAGAAAGTCCATCATAGGCTGATCCTGTATTATTAAAGACTTTTAACAGTAACTACCTTCAAGATGTTAAGTGTGTTGCAAGGTTAACAGCCAGCCAAGGGCATTACCAATGCTCTCAGGCAAAGGCTTTTGAACATGCATGTTGCCCCATTTTGCCATAGCTGAAATGTGTATACATTGCTGTAATCCAAGCCTGAAGGTTGCCAAAGGGCGGATCACCATAGCAACATGTGCATCGGGAAGAAAAGTTTATAAACTTCAAAATATTTTGGAGATGAATACATTCATTTTTGATGCCACCACTGAAGCTGTGTCATCCATGTTCAAGTTTATAGTCACAGATAACCCACAGTTATAATCCTTGCTAAACTACCCTGGAATACCCCACTGACAAAAATGGCAGCCAGAGAACAAACAAGATCCTGCATAGATCGAGACCTCTTCATCTGGGTTGAACTTCAGCCATCTGGCTCTCATCCTCTCTGGGATTTCAGCCAGGAACAAAGAGGGTCCTAAGACAGTCATCATAACTGGGTGCAAGGATAACAGTAATTTAGATATCAGTATATGAATTACACCTCACTCAGCCAAAAAGTGCTATAAGCGTAATAGTCTAACAGAATATGGGAGAAAGGAGACAGGAAAGCCAGTCCCTTTGGTTCAGTGGCAGCACATCCTTTCCTGTTATTCAGAGTAGCAGCCGTGTTAGTCTGTATTTGCAAAAAGAAAAGGAGTACTTGTGGCACCTTAGAGACTAACAAATTTAACTGAGCATAAGCTTTGTGAGCTACAGCTCACTTCATCAGATGCATTGGTTAGACCCACAGTGTCAAGTGAGGATTGTCTGACCAGTGGTCAGATTTTGCCATGATGTATTTCTGCTGAACCTCTACTCAACTTTGCTAGGGAGCCCATAGCAACTGGTTTGGTGCGCTGCCAGGGAACTCAAAGTTCCTGGCTCAGTCTCCTCAGTTCTGTGGTAACCCTCCAGGCTGGTTACCTCAAAGCTGGGAGTTCCAGGCTCCATGGGTGGCTGGGTTTCTGGGCTACCCATCTGTTTGGCTTCCCTGATGGCCAGTTCCCCAAGTGACCTAAAATGGTTTGTCTGGACTAGTGTATATCTTAGGTGAAGAGAAGTGAGGCAGGACTTGCCTGTATTGTTGTGAGAGACAGATAGGGCGTACACCAAGATGACCTCCATGGCATCACAAGCCACCTCACATCATCCAAGAAGCATCCACAGTAGAGAGATTGTGCTCCATACTTGTGTTCCTCGGAGGTAATCCTGCCCCCACTGAAGCTAATGGCTTTTCTCTTGACTTTAAGAGAGCTAGATTTCACCCCTCATTTCCTTATTCTCCCACAGCGGGCTCCTCTCAGTTTACACTGAAATTTCTCTATTGAAATTGCCAGCTGTCCTTTTTTGCTCTCTCCTGCAATTCAGGTTAGTTTCTGCATGAAGCTGCTCTTCTCCATATGACTAGCAATGAACAGGTCTTCCTACAGCCATCAGTGGATGAAGCCTTTCTGAGATATCCTTGGTAGTCTCCTGCTTGCCTTTGTGGTATATTCTCTTGGGCACATGCTTGGGTTTTTTTAAAAACTCTACAGTTGAACTGCAGGCTCCTTGGGGGAAAAGGGCTAAGGTCAGGATTTTCAGATCTCACCGATGACTTGGCTGGCCACTTGAAACCACACATTCAAGAGCCTGATTTTCACAAAGTACTGAACACTTGCCTTCTGAAAGTCAAGCCCCTCAAATCAGCCATCCAAAATCTCTAGTCAGTTTTGAAAATCATGGTCTTAGTCTTCTTACTTTCTAAAATGCCCTGATGCTTTACAAACAGATACATAAGTTCTACTGAACTCCATCATGAGTGTGAGTTGTAGTAGTGTCTGCAAAAAGAAAAAGGAGTACTTGTGGCACCTTAGAGACTAACAAGTTTGAGCATAAGCTTTTGTGAGCTACAGCTCACTTTTTTATGCTCAAATAAATTTGTTAGTCTCTAAGGTGCCACAAGTACTCCTTTTCTTTTTGTGAATATAGACTAACACGGCTGCTATTCTGAAACCTGTAGTAGTGTCTATCACTCACTGTAGGGAAACAGTCTCATTCTTTGCACATCTTAATGTAGCATGCACCTTTACATCACTGGAAATGCTTGGGATCCATATTTTAAAGGGCAACCTACATTTTCATTTTCCACTTTATTAATATATTGTGTTAGAAAAGTGAGGTATTTAATGAAGCAATTACTATACAGACATCCTGTACATACTGTGATTACTGTAAGAATGCTCCTCTAAGCTGAGCTGTTTGACATTTGCGATGAATTGTATAATACAGTAATAAAAATATCTTGCACATTTCATCCCAAAGCACTTACAAACTATATCTTGTATATACAGCCCCACTGATGTACAGTCACATTTTGGGTGGATGCTAGCAGGTACATGGACAACAAGGAGAAAGATCTTTTGGAAAGGACACTGTGGCAAATCCTTACTCTCACACAGAGTGCTAGGAGAACTTCAGTTTTCAAGCAGAACAAATATGACTTGACTATTTAAGAACTTACCTGAAAGCCACACATGAAGTATGCAATTCAATGGAGGTGTCTAACCCTGGGAAAAAGAAGAGACACGACAGAGATGGCATCATGCTATGTAGCAAATTGCCACCAAATCAGTAACGGCTAAAGATGATAAATGGACATGGGGATCAAACTCCAAATGCAATGTGCAACCTCTTCTGGATTTGTCGTACATGCCTCTAATGGACACCTGAGGGGGACCGCTCTTTTTTCTTTTTACACGTTGGCAGCAGTTGTATAGCTTGCCATGCGAATAAAGTCTAATTGAATCGAATCAGAAAGGATAAAGAGCAGAGTTGCTGCTGCGATTCAAATCTGTTTGAGGAAAATTAGGTATTTCAAACCTGATGCTTAGAGACCCAAAGCCACCTGGTGACGTTCAGTGATGGAGTCGCGGACTTGTGAAAGCAGCAAAACAGTACAGTGGCAAAGACTTCTTGTTCAAACTGAAACCATCATTTTTAACAATGTATTTGTAATATTAGAGTCTGTCTTGCAATGAACCCTCTAAAACTTCCTATTCAAAGCCTGATTGTCTGAGCTTTGTTCAGCTGATTAGAGGAAATTTGGGGGTGAATTCCATTTTCCCTATATGCTGGTGTCTCCCTCCACATTTATATTCTAGCTTAAGGTGGGAGGTGCACCTTATATCAGCCCTCTTCACTGGAGTAAAGTGTGCCCTTAAGTGCATGTAACAGATCTGCAAGACTAACTTGTTTATAATAAATGGTCAGAATCCCATTGTGCCATGCACTGTACAAGCATAAAAATAGATATCGCTGATCAAGAGGACAGAGGAAAGATGGTCCAGTGATTAAGGTGCTCCTCTGGACCTTGGGAGATCCAGGTTTAATTCTTTCCTCCATTGCAAACTTTGTGTGTGATCTTAGGCAAGTCACTTAATTTGTGTGTCCCAGTTTTCAATCTATACAATGGGGATTCTAGCACTGCCCTATCTCACAGAGAGTGGGAGGCAGAAATACAAAGATTGTAAGATACTCATCTATTACATTAATTGAGGCCATATAAGTACATACATAGATTGTAAACTCCTTATCTAAATACAAGGTGACAGACTATATGTGGATGCAACAAACAAATGAGACGTGGTCAGAGTCACAAAACACCATTGCCTAGCTATTACTGAGATTGTAGTCACCACATTTATATTCTTGTCACATTTACTAATACTACCTAGCACTTACCATAGTGTGTTTCCATCAATAGATCTTAAGGTGCTTTAAATAGGAGGACCCCTATCATCCCCATTTTACAGATGGGGAAACTGAGAAACAGAAGAGAAGTGACTTGCTCAAAGACACCCCACAGGTCAGTGGCAGAGGTGGGACTAGACCCCAGCTCTCCTGAGTCCCAGTCCAGTGCACTAGCCACTCAGACACATTGCTTCCTAGACCTAGCCATACCAGACCTATATGGTATCCAGAAATCCCTTCTGAAACAAAGAGAGACAAAGTCCACCAAAGAAAAGAAGATAATTCAGAAAGAATAAGGATCCTAGGAATGGTGAATATATGCACCCAGCAGGACAAGAAAGAAAAGAATGTATAAGTTTGAGAATACCAAAGACCCTCCTTTTCATGAACATATATATCCATTGGAATAGCTTATGTAATTTGGGACAGGACTGTGCACATGCCTAAGTGTTATTTCCATATACAAAAGAGAAAAAACATGTACTTTCAGCCAGAATTACTTATTTAAGATTTGGGAAAACAGATATAAACTGCTATGAGAGAGAATGTGTGCATGCACCCAGTGCATTATTCACTCTGGTAGCACTGTCCCACAGAAAACAGAGATGAACCCTTTCAACCCATTGTACTGTGGCCATTTGCACCACAGGATAGGCAGAAACTCAACCAAGAATACCCCCAGCACAAGGAGCCCTGAACTTGTTGTAGAGCTGGCTCCACCACTTCTGCACTGCCTCCAAAGGAGCCCTGGGTGCCCGTAGAGGAAGAACTGGGGCAATGGCCTGGCCAGACCCATGTTTTGCTAATTTTACACCCCTGCAGTGGCTTGCAGTGGCCATTACAACAGGGATGCAAGTCAGGGCAACACTGAGTGTGCCAGGGCCACACTGGCCCCTAGAGATGCAAAATGCTTTTCCTTGGTCCCTTCATCAACACCTGTACCAGAAGGAGATAAATCTGGCCACTTACATGTAAAAAAGTGCAATACACAGAGAACAATTATAACATCTCCCTTACATTTACAAGAGCAAGCAACACTTTGCTAAGGCAGCTTCTTTATCTTGATAGAATACATTAAGGAAAAGGTCAATATGAATATTACATCAAGTTGTCCCTTTGTGGATTCTCAAAATCTTCAAAGAGAATTTGGCTAAAACTAACAGAGGCAGGGGGACACATTCATCCCAGGAGAGCAGCATACCACATGCACATGGCCTGAGAGAAAGCAGCTTCTAGCCATGATCTGAGAAGCATTGTGCATCATATTATACCTAAGTTCACTGTGCTACCTTTTCATAAGATTTATCCTACATTTTTTCTGGGTCTCATCTGGCCTGCCAATGTTACAAGCCTATCCTTTTTATTAAAGAGTGACTACTCTAGCTATTGCACAGTACTAAGGGAAGGAGGACTGTCTGATGCTTTCCAAAATATTGTTCTGTCTTCTTGCTGGCACAAGTTAAGCTAAAGTAAGTAGCAACTTGGTTACTGGTCACAGGTCACGATCTGTACCCCAAAGGTGTATATATTAATCCAGTGTAGGAATGAGGTCAACTCAACTCAGAGTTAAGAGGGATTATCACGCAAATCATCATCCTTTGTTTTCTCCACTCACTTCCATCTCTGTGCCCATATGTATGCAACACACCCAGTCCCTAGTTCTCTACCAACCTACCTCCATATTGTCATGCAGGCCCCCTCCACATGGTCTGTGATCATGACTCCAGGGGGCGGGGGTGGGAAAGAGTGCTTCTGTTGTCCTACCTATGAAAAGTGAGAGATTTAAAAAATTTGAATTTAATGGAAATACCAAAATGTGTACAATGCTTGACTAGCTGTATGCACAACCTTACCCTTGTAATTTGCAATCTCCGCCCCTAGGCATTCTGTTATTTTCCATCTCGGACCCTCCCTATGGCGGTCAATACAGAGCTTAGGTTTTAAACTCTTCAGAGCAAGAACCATCTGCTTGTTTCTGCAAAGTGTCCTAGCCCATTTTTGGGCTCTCCAAAGATGATGATGATGATCTTTAATTTATAGTGGCCTCAAACCTAACAATATCATCAAGGACTCATTAATACACCCAGATTGAGATAGAAAGAGGCAATAGCTATGCAGTTGGTGTGCTGTGACTACTGTTTATTACACTAATTGGTACAGTCTCACTTACCTTGTGCTCCCTTTTGTCTACTTGTCTCCACCTGTTGCTACTGCCCTTGTATTTAGAGTGTAAATGCTTTGGGGCAGGGTTTGTCTTTATACTGTGTGCGTGTATGTGGGGGCATGCATGCATACAAGAACAAAAATGCCCTGATCCTTGACTTGGGCCTCAAGACACTTACCACAACCCAAATACAATAATAAAGCATACTAAAGTCCAGGATTGCCAACTGCAACTATTATTTGGATTTATAACGGAACTATATTTGTCTTTGGTTAGCTAATTATCCACCATATTGAATATTCTCTTATGGCGAACTCTATGAATACCACCTCTTGGCAGGATTTCATTAATGTTTGATTATTTTCTAGACTACAACAAATTAAAACCTGACATGCTATCTGATCGGAAAAGATGTATTAAAGATTTACCCTCATTTATTTGCACGTGATTTTTTTTTAAAAGTACAGTGGGTCAAAAAACCAAAATACAAAAACAAAAACACAAACCACCCCTTTCATGGAACTCCACTGAAGTCAGTGACATCTTCTGTTATATATATATTATTAACATATTGGACAGAAGAAAACCTGTACTCAATTATTGCTAAACTGGCTATTTGAAATAGAAGTCCCGGTCTACACTACAGAATTATGTTGATATCCTAACTCTAAGTGTCCACACTACAACACAACTCCCACTGATGTAACTTGCCCACTACTCTGACTTAATAATTCCATCTCCATGAGA
This sequence comes from Dermochelys coriacea, assembly GCF_009764565.3. NCBI lineage: Eukaryota > Metazoa > Chordata > Testudines > Dermochelyidae > Dermochelys > Dermochelys coriacea. The sequence goes on from NC_050072.1 coordinate 116,375,795, forward strand.
GCATTAACTTTTAAGTTGACTTAAGTTTAATAGTGTAGATTTGCCCTAAAATTGACAATCCTTCCTTTTTGCATCCTGTTATGAACATAAAAATGGCCATACTGGGTCAGACCAAAGGTCCATCCAGCCCAGTATCCTGTCTGCTGACAGTGGCCAATGCCAGGTGGCCCAGAGGGAGTCAACCTAACAGGTAATGATCGAGTGATCTCTCTTCTGCCATCCATCTCTACCCTCTGACAAACAGAGGCTAGGGAAACCATTCTTTGTCCATTAATGGCTATTAGACTAATGGCTAATGACTTAACCTCCATGAATTTATCCAGTTCACTTTTTAAAACCCTGTTATAGTCCTAGTCTTCACAACCTCCTCAGGCAAGGAGTTCCACAGGTTGACTGCGCACTGAGTGAAGAACTTCCTTTTATTTGTTTTAAGCCTGCTGCCCATTAATTTCATTTGGTGGCCCCTAGTTCTTATATTATGGGAACAAGTAAATAACTTCCTTATTCACTTTCTCCATACCACTCATGATTTTATAGACCTCTATCATATCCCCCCTTAGTCTCCTTTTCCAAGCTCAAGAGTCCTAGCCTATTTAATCGTTCCTCAGATGGGACCTGTTCCAAACCCATAATCATTTTAGTTTCCCTTTTCTGAACCTTTTCCAATGCCAGTATATCTTTTTTGAATTGAGGGGACCACATCTGTACGCAGTATTCAAGATGTGGGCATACCATGGATTTATATAAGGGCAATAAGATATTCTGTCTTATTTTCTATCCCTTTAATGATTCCTAACATCCCGTTTGCTTTTTTGACTGCTGCTGAACACTATGTGGACGTCTTCAGAGAACTATCCACGATGACTAAGATCTTTCTCCTGATTAGTTGTAGCTCAATTAGCCCCCATCATATTGTATGTATAGTTGGGGTTATTTTTTCCAACGTGCATTACTTTACTTTTATCCACATTAAATTTCATTTGCCATTTTGTTGCCCAATCACTTAGTTTTGTGAGATCTTTTTGAAGTTCTTCACAATCTGCTTTCGTCTTAACTATCTTGAGCAGTTTAGTATCGTCTACAAACTTGGCCACCTCACTGTTTACCCCTTTCTCCAGATCATTTATAAATAAGTTGAATAGGATTGGTCCTAGGCAGACCATTTCTCCATTCTGAATATTAACCATTGATTCATACTCTTTGTTCCCGGTCTTAACCAGTTCTCAATCCATGACAGGACCTTCCCTCTTATCCCATGACAACTTAATTTATGTAAGAGCCTTTGGTGAGGGACCTTGTCAAAGGCTTTCTAGAAATCTAAGTACATTATGTCCATTGGATCCCCCTTGTCCACATGTTTGTTGACCCCCTCAAAGAACTCTAATAGATTAGTAAGACATGATCTCCCTTTACAGAAACATGTTGACTTTTGCATAACAAAATTATGTTCTTCTATGTGCCTGACAATTTTATTCTTTACTATTGTTTCAACTAATTTGCCTGACAAGGATGTTAGACTTATTGGTCTGCAATTGCCAGGATCACCTCTAGAGCCCTTCTTAACTATTGGTGTTACATTAGCTATCTTCCAGTCATTGGGCACAGTAGCTGATTTAAAGGACAGGTTACAAACCGTAGTTAACAGTTCCGCAATTTCACATTTGAGTTCTTTCAGAATTCTTGAGTGAATGCGGTGACTTGTTACTGTTAAGTTTCTGAATTAATTCCAAAACCTCCTCTAGTGACACTTCCACCTGTGACAATTCCTCAGATTTGTCACCTACAAAAGACAGGTCAGGTTTGGGAATCTCCCTAACATCCTCAGCCATGAAGACTGTAGCAAAGAATTCATTTCGTTTCTCTGTGATGACTATCATCTTTAAGAGCGCCTTTTGTATCTCGATCGTCCAGGGGTCCCACTGGTTGTTTAGCAGGCTTCCTGCTTCTGATGTACTTCAACATTTTGTTATTACCTTTTGAGTTTTTGGCTAGCTGTTCTTCAAACTCCTTTTTGACTTTTCTTATTACTGCCAAATTAAATGTGTTTATGCTCCTTTCTATTTATCTCACTAGGATTTGACTTCCACTTTTTAAAAGATACCTTTTTATCTCTCACTGCTTTTTTTAACATGGTTGTGAAGCCACAGTGGCTTTTTTTTTAGTTTTTACTGTGTTTTTTAATTTGTGGTATACATTTAAGTTGAGCCTCTATTATGGTGTCTTTGAAAAGTGTCCATGCAGCTTGCAGGGATTTCACTGTGGTCACTGTACCATTTAATTTCTGTTTAATATGCCTATGGTATAATGTAAGGCTTTTAGAATATAGTGTGGTGTTACATATTACTAATGCACAATGTGTTAGAATATTTATGTAGAGCTGAGCGAGTTAAGGTTAAACTCTGAACACTCTTTATTGGGAAGTTAAGTAGCATTTATAATATGGTTTTAGTGTTATTTTGGTTACATTGAGTCTCTTGTTTACTGTGGTCATATACAAAAATTAAGGGACAAAAACATTTTAAATATGTTCCAAGGGGATATATATTTTATATTGCTAATACACACAATCCCTGCAACCTTAATTCTGCCTCCTTGTGCATCCAATCTGTGCACTGAATAAAGGGTGGAAAGAGATGGTATATGAACCTGTAATTAAAGACAATATTTTCAAACACACAATCCTTAATCCTTTAAAAATATCATTATAATAAATCAAATTATACTAAACACTGATAGAAGCCCCAGCAACAGCAAATGTGGGCTTGGGGGATGAGATATCACATCCTACTTTTTCCACAGGACCCTTGCCTCATTCAGTGTACAGAATGGATAGTCACTTCGTCAGTAGCTATTCAATATTTTGTTTTCTCCTCAACATGTGGCCCATGCCTTTTAACTGCACACTATTCAAATCTTGCTCTGAACACAGAATTATTAATTTCCTCATTGGCTTTTCCACGGTACTTATTTTAGCAACTGAATGCTTCAAGAACTTCAACTGATCTATTTTCATAACGCTCCTGAGAGATGATGGTATTACTATCCCTATTTTACAGGTGGTTAACTACGACAGAGATTAAGGTCAAAATTATCTACTAATATTGGGTGTCCTATTTGAGATATCTAGAACCTGATTTTTCAGAGTGCTTAGCATTATGTAGCAATATGTTCAAAACACAGCTTGTATTGACTTCAGCTGCAGCTGTGAACAGAAAACCCTTGGAATTTTTAGCTGAAAAATTCTACTAAAGCCTCTATTCAGCATGTAAAAATTGTGATTTCCCCCCCCCCAAAGGCTTATAACTTGGTCAAATTTGGGGGGATTTTCAGAAGTCTGACACAAGGCACATTTCTGACACAAAGTCCACCCTTCTGCCAAATTTCAGGTTCCTGCTCCAATGCAAGAAAGTGAAAGATTTTTCAAAAAAGGTCACCAGCATTTTTAATATGGGCACAACTATGTATTTTTCCTCTATCCTCTTTCTCAGAAGTGTCTGAGCCAGCAATTCCAGAATTGCTGTTAATATGGAGAGCGCTCCATACAATCACCCAACCAGTTGTAGCCTGCTATAGTTTCCTGGCCCAAAAGACTCTTCCTAATTTATATTCCCTGCATCAGGCCTGGAACAAAGATTTGTGCATATCCTTGAACATTAGCCAATGGGGAAGTGCCTTGTAAAACATTAAAATTCTACTGTTGATCTGCAGCTGATATAGCAGGAAATTTCATTCACATTGGTCCTCACATAGGTTACAGTGCATAGGCCTTGCCAAAAAAAAAAAAAATGGTTGCTGGAGACGTGGGTCTCCCAGAGCCACATTGGCTTGCATGTTTTGGGACTGTCCCCCAGGATACAATCCTTTTGGCTAGAAGTAGTGGGAGAATTAATAAGATAATGGATCCTTAAACATTACTTCCCAGAACTGTTTTTTGGAATATATCCCATCATAATGGAAACTCTCCAACTCATGGCAAGCTTGTTTCTCTAGAGCAGTGCTGGAGCCAAATGACTTGTATTGCTTCGATGGAAGAGCAGGATGTCACCAGAGATAAATTTTGGCACAGCAACTTGGCTGACTTAGCTGCTAAAGAGCAGGTAATGTTTCAGAGAAGAGGGAACTCAGACTCATTTGGTCAAACGTGTTAGAAACCTTTGAATAATTCCTACTGGATGAAGACAAGATGTTGCTCTTCCCTCCTTTCCCTTCCTCTTCCTTCTCCTTCTCCCCCTCCTCCTCCCCAATTCTCCTATCAGTCGAAAGGATATTCCCCTACAATATAAATTTAAAAATTGTAGAATCATTTTGGCAGAAGTTTTCCAAAATAATTCAGCATGACGCAGACACTTAGCATGGAAAATGTCAGCCTGAATGGTTAAAGTTGGGAAAATTATAAGCAACTGAAAACAGGGCCTTATAATGGAAAGTGTCAGACAACCTACTAATAGACAATGCTACCAGCTCTGCTCATAATGCATTGGGGACAGGAAAAAACTGACCACCACTGATGACAAAGCAAATGCAAAATACTTTCACGCACAAACTTTGAGGAAGTACAGATCCAGATCTGAAGTTCATGGATCAGACATCTTTCTATTCTTATTCTTATGTTGATGCATTTTCAAGGAGGTGAAAGCAAGACTTAAAAACACAAGAAACAACCATTGTTCACAGCTCCCATTGATGTTAATGGTGCAGGACAAGGCATCCTATAAATTCCATTGGCTGGAATCACTGAGCAGGGCAGGATGGTGTTCTGGAAATATGGGTTCGCTTCCCATCTCTGCAGCAGATGCTGTGATCTTGGATAAATCACAATCGGACCTTGGGGCTCAGATCCTCCAAGTGTAATCTGTAGACAGTAGTTCCCTACCTTACAAAAGTGTTAAGGATAAATCCATAAACAAATGGGAAGTCCTTCAGATGATATGATGAGGGACCTATATAGAATCATTTTGCTCTCTAGTGAAATGCTCTAGTCATGTTTCCTTCCTGTCTATCACTGCCCACATTTTTGGTGGCTCTTGTCTCCTATTAGAAGGGAACTTGATATGAGTGGCCCCTCTGTTATTAGCAACAGAACAGATTAAGCCAGGAGTGAAGTTGGCCGTAAGGCCTTTAATATTCACATTCCATATATAAATGCAGACACAGGTGTCCCCATCATCATCAATAGGAGCCAGGACACATCTGAGGGTAGAACACAGTCCTCAGTGCACATCTTCCTATATTGTTAGTATCTGCTGAAAAAATGTAAGTGCACCTCCATATCATTACACTTAATGAAGGTACCGCTATATTAGACTTACCTTTGGTGACTAGAGTCCACATGCATGTGGCAGTGAAAATGGATTTGACAATCTATTAGTAGTTCCTGTGCACATGATCTGGAGACTCAGATGAAGACAGACTTTGGACTAGAACAGCAAAGGTGGTACAGGTTACAAGTCAGGTTTCTTGTAAGAGCACTGAAAGGAACTGTGTGTGATTCCATTTCATAATACATCTTTTGCACTAGAGGGGGCAGCACACTGCCCCTTCCATTTTCTTGTGCACCAAATTCATTGACACAGCTCAAAAATTATAAACTAGCTCCTTATATTGGATTTTTATGGAACAAGAACTGATATCCAGTGCTAATACCCAGTGTCCATTTCATTCACCAGCCCTTTTAAAATCCACATCCTTTTATGCAGATTTTACAGTCTTTCTGCAAGCAAATCTTTCATGAAGCCAATCATTTTGATTATAGGGAATAAATAAAAGTTAAGAATGTCAGTTTTTGTGCCGTACAATTGAACCAGGTACTGTCCAAGACAAGTCATGTGATACAGATTAAAATTAAGGGAATATGATAACTATTATGATCAGGGTTTTTCATTATGTCTGGTCATTCAGGCAGAGACAGCAAGCAATCTCCTGGGGTGAAAGAACTATCAGCATGCTAATAGACTTTATCCTAACCAAGACATCTAGGAAATAGTTGTCTATACAACAGTTAACTTCCTAAGTGTCTCTCTACACTAAGACCTATCTCAGTTCAAAGAATTCCTCTGAAGTGCTGCGCGTGCGTGCACGCGCACACGCGCACACACACACACACACACACACACACACTATATTCTAGTGAAGTTGAGTTGGATACAATGGGCCTGGGTGCCAGAAGAGAGACCACAAGCTTACTTCAGGGTACCATAACTGAGAAAATATAAATTACCCATATACTATTCTCACAGGTAATTTTGTGTCTGAAGTGGTAACATAAGAGATTGTCATTACAGTGACCTGAACTAAAGAAGCTCTTTTCTAGTAGTCCATCCAATGACAAGGGTGTGTCACAACGACAGATGACAACTATGAGGGAGAAGCAGGACTTCACTTCAGAAGATGCAACTCAGCTGCTAACAGAGGGAGGGTGACAGTAACAGGACAGGCACAGACACTACAGTTGTAAATTGCTCTTTCACTACAAGATTTAGCTTATCTAGTGAGGCTGGCAGCAAGATCTTCAACGTGAACAGCATAACCCTGCTGAGTTTGTTTTCCTCTGAATGTTAAGATCATTTCGGAATGAAACAGCTTGGAGCTGCAGACCTGTCTCAAAGAGAAGGAGACATGGGCAGTGGGTATCATAGGCTGGGGGAGGCCGTGCCTCTCCAAACAGCCAGGCATGGCCCCACCTACACTCCACCCCCAGCTCCCCACCACACACACACACACACACACACACTTCCCATTCTGCATGACTGGAGTCCCGTCTCCCTGTGGGGTGGCCTCGGCTCAGGCCACTCTGCCCAATGCTCCACGGCTTGGGGTGGGGTGGGGGGGTTATGGCCACGCCACCCTGCCCTCCTAGGGCTCGGGAGGTTGGGGAGGAAAGGGGAGGCTAGTCTGGGGCAGCGGCTGGCAGCTGCGGTGGTGGAGCTCTGGGCTCGGGTGGGGAGGCAGAAGGGGTGGGGCTGGGGGGCTAGCCTCCCCCAGCCAGCAGTTCATGCACTGCCCATGAAAGGAGGCTTCTCACCAGAGGTCAGAAGTATAGCAAGACGGTTACAGGAAATCCAACTTGGAATATTTTGTGAAAGGCATGGAAAGGACAAAGCCCTGGGGCAGAAGGACACCTTCCTGCTAACATGCTGCTATGTCCACGGAGGGAGCGGGGCGGGAAGTTGTAGGGAAGGAAAAACCTGTTGTCCATGAAGCATGTTAGGAACGGAGGGAAATGAAAGCTGGAAGTGCACAGAGGAAACAGTAATATGGCCCTGTTGACTGTGCTGACAAGGAAACCAGAATGCAAGAAGCTGGTTCTTCAGTGTAGTGTAATGTAGCAGGGCTGTTTGCCCTGTAAGGGCTGGGTTTCCTTGGGCTACCAATCCTGGCTCCTGGCAGACACACACCTGAGAGGGATCTGGTGATTCTCTATGAAGAGTCGCTGGAAGCTGCAGTGAGGGAGGTGTGTATGTCAAGGAGAGCAGAGGCTTCTAGGAGCTACTTCTTTCCCCCACACCCCTACCCCCACACGGTGGCCAGGGAGCAGGGCAGCAGCGCTTTAACATCACTGCCCCTTTTGCGCCCCCCCATTGGTGGCTTTGCTGAGTCATCGCTGCCCCTTTTGTGCCCCCACCCACTATTGGTGGCCCTGCCGGTAGGGACCTAGGGCCACCGATGCAGGGTGCGAAAGGGGCAATGACGTTAAAGTGCTGGAAAGGCAGTACAGGCCGGTACTGGCGGCTACTTTTTACTGGTATGCCGTACCAGCCCGTACTGCCTTACTTTCACCCTTGGTCCAGCTTGTCCCAAAAATATGACTATGTAAAACACAACTGAAAATGAACAGCTCTAGTAGAGTGTAACAGGCACACTCATTTTCCAAAATACATACAAAAAACTCAGTGCTGCTATTTGCTGTCACCACCTGGTGCCTCTGGTCCCCCAATAAACATTGCTATGCCTTTTTATGCCTGCCACAAAAACTGTGGCAAATACAGTTGAGGACAGATGCCAGCTGGCCACGGACACTTGGACAAAATGACTAAGAACAAGACATGACTGCTGGAAATTATATGAACCCAAACATAGCGGGAGGGAGGGTAAGCAAGAGGACGTGTACAGAATTTAGCATGCTGCATGTTACAGAAGCATTGCTGACACACTGGGGTGGGGGAAGAGACCAACAGACACAGCTCTCTTGCCATATAATCACAGGTTTCAGAGTAGCAGCCGTGTTAGTCTGTATTCGCAAAAAGAAAAGGAGTATTGGTGGCACCTTAGAGACTAACAAATTTATTAGAGCATAAGCTTTCGTGAGCTACAGCTCACTTCATCGGATGCATCCGATGAAGTGAGCTGTAGCTCACGAAAGCTTATGCTCTAATAAATTTGTTAGTCTCTAAGGTGCCACCAATACTCCTTTTCTTTTTGCCATATAATATAGCAAATACACAGGCCAAGTTCAGTAAGAAGTAGATATGACTAAAGATCAATTAGCCATGTTCCCCCCAGATCCCCCTTAGAACCTGAAGTGTAGCAGGACACCAGGGATCACAAACTGCTCCAGAACAAGGAGCAGAACACAGCCCTTGGTGCTCAGCCACAGTCTTGCGTAAGGAGGACTCCCCTTGTCGTGGGGAACACATGGCTCATACCTTGAGCTGTGTTACCATGCAAAAGCACAATAGGATGTTGCAATACAGAGTTGTGCACATGGTGTTGTCCATCTCTTTTCCGCCCCATCCCCAGTCCTCCAAACATAATCCTCTTATTAATCCCCTATTTACAATCCTCTCTCTCTCCCTCCGCACTGGGCCCCATCCTGCACCCCAGCTGGGTCCAGGACTGTTACTGCATGATGCTTACAACCAGAATCAAATGCCTCTGCTACTCATTTGCATTGTGTTCAGACCAGAACTCTCTGCCCCTGGTTTCAGACACGAGACACCACCGATTTCCTGAGGAAACTACAGTCCATTGGTGATCTTCCTAAAAACACCATCCTAGCCACTATGGATGTAGAAGCCCTCTACACCAACATTCCACACAAAGATGGACTACAAGCCGTCAGGAACAGTATCCCCGATACTGTCACGGCTAACCTGGTGGCTGAACTTTGTGACTTTGTCCTCACCCATAACTATTTCACATTTGGTGACAATGTATACCTTCAAATCAGCGGCACTGCGATGGGTACCCGCATGGCTCCACAGTATGCCAACATTTTTATGGCTGACTTAGAACAACGCTTCCTCAGCTCTTGTCCCCTAATGCCCCTACTCTACTTGCGCTACATTGATGACATCTTCATCATCTGGACCCATGGAAAAGAAGCTCTTGAGGAATTCCACCATGATTTCAACAATTTCCATCCCACCATCAACCTCAGCCTGGACCAGTCCACACAAGAGATCCACTTCCTGGACACTACGGTGCTAATAAGCGATGGTCACATAAACACCACCCTGTATCGGAAACCTACTGACCGCTATTCCTACCTACATGCCTCTAGCTTTTATCCAGATCATACCACTCGATCCATTGTCTACAGCCAAGCGCTACGATATAACCGCATTTGCTCCAACCCCTCAGACAGAGACAAACACCTACAAGATCTCTATCATGCATTCCTACAACTACAATACCCACCTGCTGAAGTGAAGAAACAGATTGACAGAGCCAGAAGAGTACCCAGAAGTCACCTACTACAGGACAGGCCCAACAAAGAAAACAACAGAACGCCACTAGCCATCACCTTCAGCCCCCAACTAAAACCTCTCCAACGCATCATCAAGGATCTACAACCTATCCTGAAGGACGAGCCATCGCTCTCTCAGATCTTGGGAGACAGACCAGTCCTTGCTTACAGACAGCCCCCCAATCTGAAGCAAATACTCACCAGCAACCACACACCACACAACAGAACCACTAACCCAGGAACCTATCCTTGCAACAAAGCCCGTTGCCAACTCTGTCCACATATCTATTCAGGGGACACCATCATAGGGCCTAATCACATCAGCCACACTATCAGAGGCTCGTTCACCTGCGCATCTACCAATGTGATATATGCCATCATGTGCCAGCAATGCCCCTCTGCCATGTACATTGGCCAAACTGGACAGTCTCTACGTAAAAGAATGAATGGACACAAATCAGACGTCAAGAATTATAACATTCAAAAACCAGTTGGAGAACACTTCAATCTCTCTGGTCACTCGATCACAGACCTAAGAGTGGCTATCCTTCAACAAAAAAGCTTCAAAAACAGACTCCAACGAGAGACTGCTGAATTGGAATTAATTTGCAAACTGGATACAATTAACTTAGGCTTGAATAGAGACTGAGAATGGATGAGTCATTACACAAAGTAAAACTATTTCCCCATGGTATTTCTCCCTCCCACCCCACCCCCCACTGTTCCTCTGATATTCTTGTTAACTGCTGGAATTAGCCTACCTTGCTTGTCACCATGAAAGGTTTTCCTCCTCCCCCCCCCCCTGCTGCTGGTGATGGCTTATCTTAAGTGATCACTCTCCTTACAGTGTGTATGATAAACCCATTGTTTCATGTTCTCTGTGTGTGTGTATATAAATCTCTCCTCTGTTTTTTCCACCAAATGCATCTGATGAAGTGAGCTGTAGCTCACGAAAGCTTATGCTCTAATAAATTTGTTAGTCTCTAAGGTGCCACAAGTACTCCTTTTCTTTTTGCCAGTGTAGTGTATGCTAACCCCTGCATATATTAACGTGGCCTCTGACAGCTTTAATTTACACACTGTACCTCTGTGCATTGCTGGTGGGAGAGGTTCCATCTGGCTATGCCTCCCTTTCCTGTCTCCAAGCCTTTCCTCTGTGCTACGGCTGGACTATGCACAGATGCTAGGTAGTGCTGCCCTCACCACACTGTGTCCAAGGCCAGCATTACACCATTCTGTTAGAAAAGTGGCAGGCTCTGCCATCACCAAAGAATACTGTAGTGGATTTCCTCCCATCTCCATTGCATGGGATACAGAGACAAAATGAGATCCCCTTCCCCAAATGTAGGGCCCTAATCTCAGCTGATTGCTCTATTGGCAGACTATATAGCCCAGAATCTTTGCAAGCATAACTATTGTTTAGTAACGTAATGGCCATTAGCAGAACAGAGAAAACAGAATACTAGTTTGTTAACTTGAAGTGGACTGGGCTATAACATATTGTCTGGGGCTGGTTATGTGCTTGTGTTCTTGATGGGAATAGAATGCTGAGTTCACAAGGGAGGAAAAGAGAAGAGAAAACAGGCCATGCACCTGTCAGAGGCTTAGCAGAAGGCTGTGGTCTACTTCCAGAGCAGTACCTCAGAAAGACCAGTGGCTCTGGGCACAAAGAGGGCATAAGGCACTGTCACAAAAGCCATTTATGGGTCTGATCCAACAACCTCAATAGAGATATTTCTATTGACTTAAGTGGGCATTGAATCAAGCCACCACAGAGATCCTCATTAAAAAAGGGAGAAAGCAGGCAATACTCAGTATTTCTCAAGGGTGGAATGAAATTGAACATTGACCCGGTTAAAAAACAAACAACTCACCTTGAAAGGGATACTGTAAAAGGGATTGTTACTCTCCTTTCATGGGCTCCTCTCCAAGAATCCTATAGTCACTTATTTTTAATATTAGAGAATTCTATTAATGCTTCCCTCTCATGGTGGCAAGATGCAAGTGAATTCCCCTTAAACAGCATACAGGATTGTCAGACAACATAAAATTCCTGTGTCAGAGGCTGTGAAGAGTGGAAAAGAGTCTCTATCCTCCTTTAATGCTGGATGAACAATAATAAAAGAACTGGTGTTTAATATTTAAGTTGTTTAATTATTGAAGATGACATTTCTTCTTTTTAATGTTAAACCAGTATTATAGCAGGCAGGAAACTGGTTACAGTCTGTGACACACAGTGCAAGTGGCATCAGTGTCATGTCTCAGCAAGATGGCCTCTGCCACTGGGAGGCTCATAAATGTCAATCATGGTTAACACATAGCACATTAATACACTGCAAGAACATTACCACATTTAGGGATTTTTGTCCATGCTTCTTGCCCTCCAAACTTACATTGTCTAACTGAAGACAATGAGTGAAGACTTGCCTTTTAAAAATGCTGATAGACTAGTTCAAATCCCTCCCCAAGATGGTAGGGAAGAGGCATCCTTTGGCACTAAGTTTGTAAGCTCTTTGAGGCAAGGACTGTTTTTTATTATATATCGGAACAGGTCCTTGGGCAATGGAATCCTGACCGGGTTGGGACCTCTTGCTACCACCTTAAATATTAAATTAATAATAGCATTCAGTGGTTTATGTAGAATTAAGAATGTGACAGAGCCCACCAAACTAATTAGCAAGTGTCACATCAAATAGGACAATATCTGTTACTTTTGTTGGCAGGTTTGACAGCAAGACCAAGGATTGACTAGACATGCAGATAAAATACCCCAAGATTGTGCCACCCTTCCTCAAGCCTAACCTTCAGGCCACAGTGGAGAAGCTTGCACTGCCTATTAATAGTAATGGCACCGAGATAGCACCAAGGAGCCCCAGTCAGACCTGGACTTGACTTAGTGCTAGATGCTCTACAAGCACAGAACAAGGAAATGGTCCTTGCCATGAAGAGTTTAAAATGCACATGTTCTGTGTCTGTATAGAGGACTTTGATCTGATGCCCACCTCAAGAACAAGATTCACATAAAACAAAGTTTGAAAGCTGGTTGAATAGCCTGAATATTGCCATCAAAAATTCAGAGTTTCACCTAGCTCTAATGGAGACAAACCCACCAAACCAAGGAAGCAAAAAAATGAAGACTCCAGTAATAATCTTTGAGGAGGATTGAGAGAGGATGGTACCACATTAAAGGCACTCAGGCACAATAGTGATGGATGTGGTATATTGGCTATTAGGCACTTGTACTGCAGAGGTGCTCAGATGGGCATAGTATAACTGTCTAGATAAATGAGACAGATGTTACAGCTACCCTGTAGCACAGATTTGAGTCTCTGTATTAGAGGTTTTCCCTAACTGTGTATTTACAGTTTTTTAAAAAATTTGTATCAGTCTTACAAGGACAAAATTTCCCCACAATTTGAAAACTAATTTATCCATTGGACTGTTGAAATTAACACCCATTTCCCATTTGTTTCCTTAAAAGACCTGGATGGTGATCCAATGTTTGTAAATATGTACATGGTTGCTAGTACTTGGGATCTTTTGAGAAACCATTACAGAATTTGTAGAACAAAGAGATTAGGTGGGCTTTAAAAATTCATTTCAAGTGAATATAAACCTTACTGAAAATGACATTGTAAGATTGTATGAGAGAGATTATTTTCTCACTGACTTCCTCAAAGGTATCCAATTACCAGCCAACCACCAGCCTGCAGACTGATGTTGGGATCTCAAAAATCCTGTTTCTGTTTCTTTTATGACCAGTAAGAACGATTCTGTGGTAAAAACTTTGATTTCATTCTGCCTCAATCATTGACAACATTCTCTCCTATAACCATGCGGTCTCTGCAGAACTGAGGTGGAGGTTATGAAGAATGACTTCAGCTCCTATTGACTTTCATGAGAATTGAGGGGATGCAGTGTATTTTAGGAGGTCAGCAGCAGCCTTCAGGAGCTTTACTTTCCATAAAGTAAGGAAATGTGACTTGAGTGCACATAAGGCCGATTCCTGCCCTATGGCAGTGGGTGTGCAGGGAGAGAACGCAAGGTGCCTATTCTCAACCCCAAGACACTATCAGAGCAGGACATCTGCCTAGTACTGCCAAAGGGTGGGGGACTTGTCCAGTCTAACATCCCTGTCAAGATACCACCCCTCAGCATAGCCAGTCAACCTCACACATGAGACACTCTGCAGCACATGCTAAAGGGATTTGCTGACCCTCCCACTAATATGGTGTGTTACCCAACGCATCCCCTCCTATATTAGGTCCCTTTAGCCATCCCTGGCAATTCACAAAACTAAGTGAGGGTAGACTTTTACCCATATGAAGTGGAAATATTGGGCCACTTTTACAGTCACCCTTCTGATTAAAACAAAACTTAAATAAATAATAGCAGTAGGTAGGTAAGACTCAAGACATAAATCTTGACAGTGTCTTACATGTTAATGGGTATTTTTTGTCGGGTGAATTCCAATCAATACATTTTCACAGCATAATTTAATTAAGTTATTTTTTTTTTGAAGTACACAGGTTAGGGGCTTTACTCACTGCTGGGTCACCTCTGGTAGCTTCATCTGAGGAATACCTCTGCTGGGGCTGACACCCCTGTCCCTCTCATGCTCCAGGAGTTGCAGTGCTGCCTTTTTGAATCAGGATGCTCCCTCTTCGTGGCTCGGCCCTCCAGTCAGGTCACTATAATTTTCCCCTTCTGGCATATTAAAGTCTCACTGGAGTGGTTGACCAGGTATAGTTCCCAGCAGTCCTCCAATTCAAGGCCGTGCCACTTCCTCAGGGGCTGGTAGGTGAACCCAGGGCTGTCTGCTACTCTGGGTTCCAGCTTAGCGGACCTTTGAATTAGCAGCCAAAGTCTGCACTGTCCCAAACCTTGCTGCTATTTCCCTGGGCTTTTCCAGCTTCACCACCCTTTCTTCAGGGCCAGGATCCCAAGGCATCTACTCTCTCTGGGATTAGAGAGGGAAAGGAGGAAACAGCACAGAGAGGGACTGCAGGCTTCCAAACTGCAGCTTCCTTCTGCTCTTTCGCCTCACCTTATAGCCTACCCTGCTCCTGCCAGAGTGGGCTCCATCCTCAATTAGTGCTTGCCTATTAAGCCTAACTCTTCCTCAACTGTGGCCCATCAGGTTATTTAACCCCTTCTGAGCCACATTAACTCTTTCCAGGCTAATGTGGGGTGAACACTCCATCAGAACATACTTCACTCAACAAGTTCTGAATAGAATTACTGGTGAACTCTGTGCTGAAGAACAACTGTGATAAGGATGATGAAAAAAGCATCCTCACCTTGTGCCTTATGCATGTACAATAAATGAACATAAAATAGGACCAGTGATCTAAAGTTCAGAAGAAAATAGCTACCCTAAAAGATGAATTAATAATCCAGTTTATGGAGGGAATAATAAAGATTGGTATGATGCCCTCACTTGTTAAATTGTGCCATATTTGCACATTGTTTGACATACTTCCAAGAAAAATATTTTTAGTGATATTCAGAATGTCCAAGAGATATCCAGAATGGCCAGAACGCCTTCACAAACACACACACACAGAGCAGGGAAAATTCCTCATTTCTCCTGAATTTAGCTGAATCTTTTGCTTAAACTTGTTTAAAGAAACTTTACCCAAGTTCCAAGATGCCCCAGTGGTTTCTGGGAAATGGAGTTCAGATAGATAATCTAGTCACCAGCTAGGACACTGAGGGTATGTCTACACCGCAATTAAAAACCTGTGGCTGACCCATGCCAGCTGACCGGGGCTTGGGCAAAGGGGCTATTTGGGCTTGGGCTGGGACACTCCCTTCTCTCAGGTTCTAGAGCTTGGGCTGTAGCCCAAGCCCAAGTCAGCTGGCATGGGCCAGCCATGGTTGTCTAATTGTAGCATAGACAGGCCCTGCGGGATATTCCAAAACCAACAAAAGAATTTGGAACCTAAAGGTGCAACAAGAGACTCAGACATGGGGGTTTGGTTCCCAAGAGAAGGTATTTTGTTTCTCCATTTGTTCCAAAGCTCAGAGTGTTTGAACTCAGATGACTGAGTAAAGTGCCATGGAAGTAAAATTCAGCCCTTTCCAAGGAAAGGAAGAGAGCTGGGTGAGGGAGGAATAGTGAAATCTGGCTTCAGGATATTCAACAGTTTTCATACTAATCTTGTGAAGCATTTGCAAACCAGAATGATGGCTTAAGTAGACCTCTAACCAGGGTGGCACATTACATCACCTTTATAGTCAACTTCCTTTAAAGCAGCTTAGCAATGGTTCATGGGGTTTCGGCTTGACAGATACGTGCAATGAAGAACTGTTTGTGATTGCTAAGTTGTCAGAGGCATCTAGCAAGTGCATAAAGCCTTTTACATAGTTCAGTTATTCCGGATACAAATTGTGTCATTTTCTCCAGTGTTTTACTTGCATTAGCCTGCGGAGCAGGAAAGGTCACTGTAAGATCATTAAAGATAAATACAAAATTTTATATAACGTACAATGTAAGGCACAGTACACAGATTTATATTTGTTTTGTGTTTCCTTTTAAGCATTTAACTAAGACCTTTACTGCACTACGGGCTACTGCAAGAAAAATATTTAAATAAGACATATGATTTGTGTAAGTGTTCAGTATAGTAACGAGGTGAGGGACTGAGTGGTATAATGGACTGTGTGGTATAATAGATGTGTTCCTTGGTTGCTTGATGGTGATTTCTCACCATGCATTGAATTAAGCTCATGTTGGAGTCATAACTTTCAAGAGCCAGCAGTACAGAAGTGTAGAGAAATTAGTCCGTGTGATCTCATTCAGCCTCTAATAGTCACTTCAGCCCACACTAGGCTGCTAAACAGTGTGTGTATGGCATATAACAAGACAGGATTCTGCAGTCTTTCCTTTTTTTGTCTTAAAGAGGAACCAAGCTACCCACAAAACAATGACAGATGACACACAGTTGTACTAGCTATTCTATGAATAGATCAGTGATATGTTGTGTAGCAGAGCACAGCAGGTGCCGACTTCCCCTCTGCCCGGCAGGTGCTTGACCTCACTCCCACCCCTGCACTGCCCTCACCACACCCCCATTCCACCTCTTCCGCAAAGTCCCCTCCCCACCCTACTTTTTCCCACCGAAGCCCTGTTCCCTTTCCCCCTCTTCCCCACAAGTCCCGGTCCCTGCCCCGCCTCTTCTCCGCCTCCCCTGGGCATGCTGAGTCCCCACTCCTCTCCCTCCCTCCCAAAAAGTCCTAAGTGCCACCAAACAGCCGTTAAGTGGTGGGGGGGGGGGGAGGAAGCACTTTGAGGGAGGGAGAGGAGCAGGGCATGACACACTCAAGTGGGGAGAAGGAGGCGAGGATGGGGTGTGATGTTGCACCCCATAATGTTTTATAGAAACATGCTTATGAGTGTAAATATGACATACATGGCATATCTAGCATAAAAGATATTCCAGTTAACACATCTTTGCAAAAGTTATGTTCTACTGAATGTATTCATCCTGTTCGTATGCATGTATCATTTTTATATCTGAAGTTATGAGTCTTGGCTCTACGCTTGTATTTAAAGTGTTTGCTGTAGAAAGCACCTAAAGCAGATTAGGTTAACATAGTGTGAAGGGATTATTCAAGTAAATGGAAGTACTTGGCTAACAATGAACCTTGATAGATACCAATTCACATCTGAGCTTTCCTGGGAATGTTTGGGCTAACTTGTGGGCAATGGCTCGGCCTGTAGAGAACTGAGTCATGCATGGACATGTGACTTGCCCATGTGACTCCAATACTCCATCTTGTAGCTGTGATTCTACACGGGGGTGAGAAGGGTTTCCACCCACAAGAGAGGCTATAT
The DNA here is from genome assembly GCF_009764565.3 of Dermochelys coriacea. Lineage (NCBI taxonomy): Eukaryota > Metazoa > Chordata > Testudines > Dermochelyidae > Dermochelys > Dermochelys coriacea. The sequence continues at coordinate 116,393,320 of NC_050072.1, forward strand.
AAGCCCCTGGAAATCCCTCCATTTTGTCTTCATCGGGCACAAAAGATAGCCTCTCCAACCCAAAGAGATGCCTGAAATAAACTGGAGGAAAGGACAGTAACTACCGGGGTATGAGTGACTGCAGGACCCAGACTAGGAGGAAGTCTAGTCTGTAAAAGAAGCTTATTGGAACATCTGAGTGTGAGATTTACCTCCATTTAGTTTCTTATTTATTAGGCTTAGAATTGCATGTTTTAATTTATTTTGCTTGGTAATTCACTTTGTTCTGTCTGTTACTTGAAACCACTTAAATTCCATTTTTTATATTTAATACAATAACTTTTTACTTATTAACCCAGAGCAAGTATTAATTCCTGGGGGAGCAAACAACTGTGCATCTCTCTCAATCAGTGTTATAGAGGGCAAGCAGTGTATGAGTTTACCTTGTATAAGCTTTATACAGAGTAAAATGGATTTATTTGGGGTTTGGATCCCTTTGGGTACTGGGTATCTGGGTTTCGGAGACAGGAGAACTTCTTAAGCAGTTTTCAGTTAAGCCTGCAGCTTGTGGGGGACGTGGTTCAGACCTGGGGCTGCGGTTGTATCAGGCTGGCATGTCTGGCACAACCAGGCAGGGCACTGAAGTCCCAAACTGCCAGGGAAAATTGACTCAGAGGTAGTCTCAGGACATCAGGTGGCAGTTCCCAAGGGGGGGTTCTGTGACCCAACCGGTCACAGGGGGAGCTTGGCTGCTGATGGGAGTGGAGCACCCATAAATTTTTCCCCATGGGTGCTCCAGCCCTATGGAATCAGCACCTATGGCCCCCTGGCTCCAGCCTCTGCTAGGTCCACAACGTTACTCAGACTCTTGGATTAGTAACCACTAATGCAATTTATTCATAGGCTTGCTCCCACCACTGTTTTACCCTGTACAGTTGGCCCTTCACCATCTACAGGCAGGAAGGAAGTGCTTCCTCCCTGCTTCTTCTCCCTGCCTTTCTGCTTCCCAGCTTCCTTCCTCTGAGGCTTTTATGAAGCCCCAGGCTAATTATGTGGCAGCTGTGTCTGCTTCCCCAGTTAGGGCCAGGTTACCTCCAGCCAGCTCTAATTTATTCTCCTAAATGGAAAATGGCATGACAGAGGGCTGAATCAGATAGACTTTGCCCAAGCACCTTGTCACACATCTTCTCTCCCTCCCCCCAAATGCTAACAAGGGCCTTCTCTAACTGCTAATAGGGGCCTCCACCAGACCTTGCTCTCCAGTCAAGGACCCCTGGGCGGACATCTCACCCTCAAGGGGCACCTGGGCCATGGGGTATTGCCTCCAATCCTCATAGATGCATTTTAAGTCCATCTTCACACTGGGAATCCACCAGTGTAGCCTCACCAGCTTCCTTTGTACCAGAGAGCAGGTGCAGGCAGAGTCCACCAGGCTTCACTGGGGTTTCTGCCCCACCATTACTGGGATGATGGACAGCTTCTGCCCCTTCGCCTGCCCTCCAGCCTTTGCCCAGCCATAAAACTCTGCCCACTCACAATCCATCTTTGGGCAGTCCCCCTCCGTGTGTCCTGGTTGTCTGCTGGCAGTGCAGACAACCGGACTGGACCCTGTGGGAGCCCCTTGGGTGTCCTTCCATTTGTTCTCCGGGTCCTTCCCAGGTGGGGGGTTCTCTGGGCCTTCTCCCAGTCTCCACTTTCTTGCACAGCCATCCCTCCTTCCTGGGGAAGTCTGCCTCCACGTACTCTTCCGTAACTTTTACAGCCACCTCTACTATATTCGGTTGGTGCCTCCTCACCCACACCTTTATGTTCTCAGGGAAGCCCTATAAAAACTGCTCTAGGATGAGCATGTCCATGATCTCCCCCACTGTCTGGGCATCCAACCTCAGCCAGTGGGTGGCCCAGTCCACTAACTTTCGGGCAATGCCTGGGGCCACAACCCCCTTCCCTGCACATCCACCTTGCTAATCAGACCTTCTGGCGATACTTCTCCGCAGACAGCCCCACCCAATCCAGGATGGTTGCCTTCACCATTTCATAATTCCTGGCCTCCTCTTCACTTAAGCCCATGTAGGCTGCTTGGGTTTTGTCCACTAGGTAGGGAGCCAGTTGCAGGGCCCATGTTGCCCTGTCCCATCCAGCCCCCATGGCTACCCACTGAAACATGCCTAGGAAGGAGTCAGGGTAGTCTGTCAGGCCCATTTTACACAGTCCTAAGCCTGGCACCCAAACACTATCCCTTCCCATGGGACTCACCACTTTCTGCAGGAGTTGCTGTTGGATGCCGGCCTGCTCCTGAATGAAGTTCTGCAGGCTCTTCTGCTGTTCTGCCTGCCAGGTGAGCAAGGCCTGTCTCTCCAGCTGGTGGTCTTGCTGAAAACTCTGCATTGCCTTCTGCACCTCCTCCTGCTGCCATTGCAGGGCCTCCTCTATCTTCAGGCTGCCAAACACTTGCTCTTGCAGGGCCCCAGCATGGACAAACCCCAACATGTAGCAGAGCACAGCAGGATCCTCCTGGCTCCTGCCTCTGATCAGTCCACAGAGTCACTCAGACTTAGTAAGTTAGTAACCACTGGTGCAGTTTATTCACAAGCTTGTTCCCACCACTGTTTCACCATGTACAGTTGGCCCTTCACTATCTGTAGGCAGGAGGAAAGAGCTACCTCCCTGCTTCTGCTCCCTGCCTTTCCCCTTCCTTTGAGGCTTTTATACAGCTCCAGGCTAATTAGGCATCATCTGTCTCTGCTTACCCAATTATGGCCAGGTTACATCCAGCCAGCTCAAATTTATTCCCCTAAATGGGAGCTGGCATGACAGAGGACTGAATCAGCAACCCTTTGTCCAGCACCTTGTCACATGTGGGCAGAGAATAGTGGATTATTTGGGGTCTCTTCATTCAGTCATATAGCACTGTATCACTATTAATTTCTCTAGTCTGGCACAGATATTAAGAAGCTGCACAACTATGCCAGTAATTTTCTGTAGTAAAATAGTCAAAAATACCAGGATTGCCTTTTTGAAAGGAAATACATAATAGGGAAATAATGGTCCTGAAATATAGTGTGGTCTTTCCTTGTTGCATTCCTCCCTCAATCCACTGGTCATGGACCAGGTTATGCAGGTTGCTTTGGCATATGTGCAGCTCTGCACTGATGATTGATTCTGCATTTGCCACGTACCCAGCAGGCAGCTTTATCTGAGAGATCCCAAGAAAGCTGAAAGAGAAGTACCCAGACTGAACTAGAAACCAATTGAGCCAGAACCAGGTTTTAGAAAGAGTTTGAACACAGTTCCATAGTTCTGTCTACATAGGCGCCATGAAAATTACATTCTGGTTTTGATTTTTCCCCTCTCCATTGTTCCCAGTTTCAGACATCTCACACCTTCCTGGCATAGTGGAGAGTTATTTCCTACACAAAAAGTCACATTTATTAATCATATTTCAGAAATGTGACTGGTCCCATTGATTTTAAATATTTTTGGGAAGAACTGTAGTTTGTTCTCTTTTTTTACTTGTATTGTATTTAATGCCAGGGATATTTCAGGTGTGATTCTTTATGCAATGAATATATGCAGGATCTGATTCCATTGGTGCTAGAACTAGGGTGCTGCTGCACCCCCGTCTTGAAGTGGTTACCATCATGTACAGAGGTTAGAGTTTGGTTCAGTGGCTCCCCGTACTCCCACTATAAAAATTGTTCCAGTACTACTGTCTGATTCTTCTGTCACTTACACCAGTGTAAATCAACAAAACTGAAAGCAATTGGCTTGAGTCTCCTCTACTTTGCACCTTGTGTAACTATGTACACTTGTGCAAAATGAACATGAAGGTGGATGTAAACTGCTGGAAGTAGCTTTCGCACAAGGATACATGACTATACAAGGCCAGTATTCTCAGATATTTGACGGCCCCTTGCCAGAATAGTCTAAAGGGGCCTTAGAACCAGATTTTTACAGGTATAAATGCAGCTAAAAATGCAGTTCTAAAAATGCAGCTAGGCAACTCAATGTGATTTTCACAAGTACATAGGCACCGAGGGCTAGAGTCACAAAAGGACTTCAGTGCCTAACTACCACTTTAGATGCCTAAATCCCAGAATCGGGCCCCACTGGAATTCAAAAAGCCCTCACTCAGCTGCCCCTAAATGCTGTAGAGGTCTAAATTTGCTCAGTATCAAAATTTATGCCTCTGAGCACAAACACTGCAGCCTCCTGCGAGGCATTCAGGTGTCTAATCCCCAGAGTGATGCCTAAACTGGGAGAAGATAAGCGTTGTTCCACCTAAGTCACCTGTAGGTCCTGCTCCGATAAATGTGCTCTGAATTTGCCTACTGCATCAGCCCCCTATAGGCAGGTTCACACACAGCAGCAGCAGTTGCTGCTGCCTCCTACCTTTAAGCCCAGTGATGTGAAACTCATCTACTTCCATGCACATTGTGACACTATGTGTTATATGATGACCTTGATACACACACAGCAACTGAGCCCATTGATGGCACTGAGCTGCACTCATGTATTGAGGGCACGATTTGGCCCTTTTTGACTATAATGTCTATGAGAGAACTGAACTTGGAAATTGTAGAGCCCAAATCCCTAAAAACCTGATGGCATGAGGGGCCATCAGTCTATAGAACTTGCTCTACAGATTCTGGAGGTTAGAACCCAGTCCTATGGGTTTAGAGCCCTCTGGGTGTACAGAATTAGCCCTGCAAATCTTAATTCAGTACTGATTTTTTTGCTGCCAAAATGCAATCTTCGGTGGGGCGGGAGGGGAAGAAACCCAAAACTCGAGGGTTTGTTTTTGTTTTGTTTTTTTAAAGAAGCTTCTTTTTATATTTGTTTGAATTTCAAATTGTTTTTCGTTGTTGTACTCACTCCACTGTCATTTTTAAGTACAGCAGTTCATTTGCATAGTAATTAAAGTTTAACAAATAGCATTAATGTCTGAAAGAAAGAGGTACACTCTATTTAAATTACTGACAGTATTACATTACACATTTTTAAATGCAGTTTAAGAAATGAAAGCTATTCAATCCTAATGTGCCACACAGATTCCCAAAGCTCAGCAATATTTGTATTTTAAGGTGGTAAAACCTCTTCCACGGTTCCATTGTGAAAGCTTTGCTCTTTAGTGACTTCCAAAACCCTATTCATAAATACTGATTAGGCACTATTTCACCATAGGATACGGCATTACTAGCACAGCTCCCTATTCAGAGCCAAGTTGGAAATGTTAGTATAGTAAATCAGGGCAAATGTCCTGGTAATACTATACATGAAAGATCATCTTTAATAAATAGATGCTAACGAGGGATTCAGCTCACTTTATTTTTAGTTTGCAAATGTCAAATGCAGGGAGTGATTCAGGGGAAAAAAAAAACAAAAATACAACCCACAACTCTCCCCCCAAAAAACCTACATATAAGAAATGCAAAACTTTATCATGCAGAAAAAAGGCTGGAAAGCACAAAGCGTTTGCAATACAATTGGCTTGCAAACTGGAATGCAAGCGGATTTCAGGCAGGTGCATAGTTTACTTTTTTAAAGTAATAGGATATCCAGGTTCTACACTACTTCATTGAAATGGTCACATGTTAACTGCTGTTCCAGTCCACAGGGAATTATGAAATGGCTTCCGATACCTGGGTACCAATAGAGCTAGCTGATTGGCCTTTGGCCCAATCCCACATAACATCCTATGAAGCTTGTACGAATTGGCCTGAAATGTACCAGTTGTTGTGTCTTATTGCTTCACTGTAAAATAACTACTGAATTGTACAGAAATTAGAGAGCTTTTTGACTAAGACATGATCTATCTGTGCGCTTACTGGTCATAGCTAACATAATTAACTGTTTCCTCCATTTTATACTTAATATTTTATAACAAAAAAACAATGCTTCAATCAGTAGGCTTCTTGGAGAGGATTATACTTCCAGGCTGGTTAAAATTGTTTGGCTGTCAGTCTTATACCTGACAGCTCAGCCTGAGGCATACACTTGGGTATTCTTATTGCTTAAGGAAAGAAAGTACCAAGGGTTATTTTATACTCAGCAGAGCCTGCAGGGACTGTAATGCCATCACAAGCCATGAGAGTTGAACTCATTTTCTTCTGGAACAATCTCAATTTTAGACAGGCACGCGAGTTCTAAAGTGCCCTTTAGCATTTCATCCTCCCCTGTATGCCAAGCATTGAAGATATACTAATAGTGCCTCTGGAAAGTGTCAGGAAAGGATAGCAAGGAAGCCCTCCACACGCTCATGCTAAACATCTACCGGCCACCATAGACCACAGAGATTATCAGATAGGTGCACAGACCTCAGTCTGCAATTAATGCATGCACGCTGACTTCACACGTGGTGCACACCCATTCTTAGAGCAATATCAGACCCTACATTAATATAACAAAATAAACAAACATTAAAAATATTAAATGGCAGAGGGAAAGGCAGGATCCAAAACATGCAACTGTTGCTCCTTTTAAAGGCGAAAAAATGATATAGGTTGTTGCTTCCACATCAACAGCGTCTCATTAAAGGCTCTGGAGAAAAGTTAAAGGGGCAGCTCCTCAGCTGGAGGACCTAGGCTCCAGTGGAGCATGGACAAGTTACACCAGCTGAGACTCTATCTTTACTCAGAGTATTATAGTAGCTCGTGTTTTGTATCATGTTACTTATTAATGTTAATAGCAGTAGATTGGTGATCAAAGAGATATGGGCACTTGTGAAAGTTGTGAGAATTTCAATCCCAAAATACATAACATTTTGTAAAAACATTCACAAGGGGAAACATCCATACCAAGGTTTGTTGCCAGGTTGCAAAGAGACAGACTGCGTATGTCAGCTGCTGTCTCTTTGGCATTCTAGCTGGTCTGTTGTTACACCTTTCCAGAGGCTAAGAAGAGGGAAGCCACATTCAAGAGGCAAGAAATCAAGCTGGTGGGCAAAGGATCACTAAGCATTACCAGCTGCGGTATGATGCTTAATTTCCTTAGGGATCCTCATGGTACCATGTTGTGCGGGGAACCAAATCCATCACACTTTATTGCACAATCAAACATGTGACTTGATGGATTTCCAACATGGAATGTGGCAATTTCTAGAGGAAAGCAAAAAAAGCGCAGGGCTCACAAATCAGAAACTTGAGTGGCTGGAGTGGTGGGGGCGGGGAGGAGGTTTTTAAATCACCACCCAATTTATCTGTGGGGAAGAAGGGAAAGGGCAGTTTTTACTTCACACTCCAACTTAATAAAATAATTCTTTTTCTTTAAAAAGAGTAAAATTCTATTGGCAACATGAGTAAACTGCAGTTGCCCCCTAGGAGAGCAATAGTTTATTAGAATATCTCTGGGGTTCTTTGTTATGCTCCAGTCTGAATAAATTCCAAGGTTGAAGGGACTTGTCAGCTCAGGATATGGTTCTTGATGAACTAGATGGGATCTGCTCATGTTGTCATACTCAAACTGGGAATACTGAAAATTAAATTTGTAAGAAGAAAAGGGTAAAGGAAAGAGAAAACAGCTAGAACCTCAGCTGGTATAAATCAGTGCAGATCCAATGAAATCCATGCAGCTGCACCAAATTATATCAGCTGAATATCTGCCCTCTCCCTTCCCTCCCTCCCAAAATCAAAAGGAACTGTGAAACTGCTGAAGGAGAAACTATTTTCCTCCTTCCTTCCCTACCGGTCTTCTCCACTGAGTAACATATATTTGTTGTTTACCTTGTGTCACAAAAGTAAATGGATCTGGGCAAATTGGGATTCTCCCAATGCCTGCCACCACAAATATAGTAGTTGAAAGGACAAACAGTGATAGAGTTGAAAATTCATCAAGCTATTTGCCCAGGATAAGCTTGTGAGAAAAACTTCAAGATTTGTCACAATTTATAATCAGCTCACGTCATAAGCAACTGTAAATGTAAATGTGGCCGTCAGAGTGCAGCAATTCACATGTACTTTTTTGTGTCATTTCTTTTTTAGACATGGTAACATCACCACTCTACACGCATATTGACATCAACATCAGATTACTACAACCCATTAAGCAGATAGAGAATATGGACTGTTACAAACAATTAGTAACAGAAAGGTGCTGAATTACTTTGACCCAGTTTGTCAAGGGGTATCTCAAAATATTTGGCCTATCCAGGGTGATGTTGGGTAGAGACCTTGTGTTTGTCCATCATCCTGAACAATACCATGTAAAAGATGTCCAGTAATATAACAATACTTAGAATTTTGCAAACTTTAATTGAGTCTCAATATTGTTGGGAGGCAAATAGTATTATTGCCAAAAAAACGCAAAACATTAATATCTAAGGCAAATTGAATACAATTGCTGGTAATTCCCATCTCCTGCTTCAGTGTTCAAGGAGTTCTAATTATTATCCTGTTTTCACACTTGGGGAACCTGAGACGGAAGGATCAGTGACTTGTCCAAGCTCAGCTGATGGGAAACACTGTCAGAGCCACAATTAGAACTCGATTGTTCTTAGTCTTAACATTGGCCAACAGAAGTGATTTACTATTGTTAAGATGGTATAAACATTCTTCAGGATCTGAGGGGTGTTCCCTACCAGGGTGTACAGTGAATACACACACATACACGTGCGTGCATATGTGTAATAAGGGTGAGTAGCATAGATGTGCTGCGAAGAGACTACTGTTACAAACACACAAACTTCAATTTAACAAAATTTACAGGACATCAAACTCTTAGTAAAACTGGAGTTATCACTACAAAGTTCTGGCATGGGACACATACACATTTTGAGTAACATGAAGATGAGATACACAGGGTCTGAAAACTCAGGGTATGATTCTCCACTATGTTATTCCAGTTTTAAAATGCTGTAACTCTACTGAAAGCAACGGAACAACATTGATGTAAAATTGGAGCGATGCAATGGCAAATCAATGTTTATGTTTTCTTTGATATTTATTGATACTGGTGTCTGAGAACAAAAGCATATTAATGCATGCAATTTTCAAGGCATTGACGTAGAAGTTGTCATACTTTAGCAATGCATTTAATTTCCATAATATTGCTTGCAGTGCTATATAGAAGAGTTTATACTAAAAAAATTTAAAAAATAAAATGCTTTCCTAGGCTCAAAAAGCATTAAGTTCCTATAGGCTTGAGTCCATTTCAAACTTCAAAGGACATACAGTAACAGCCTTAGCATTGCTTTTTGCTGGCGGTTGGGTAAATTGACTACATGATGAGTCCTTGACTGTCCCTAACCAAAACTTTGTTGGACAGGTTCATTTACAATGCTCATACAGAATGACCTTCCAATCTGGCTTAATGGCCCTGGATTGTTGCAAATGTGACCTGACATTTCCCTATGGGTGAGTTATTAAATTATATCAGGGAATACAAAAACATAATTTTGTTTCAGAGTTTAAGTGAAAGTGATAGTCCAGCAGATTAAGATGTAAAATTTCTTTATAAATTAAATTATTTATAATCTGATGCATACCCCTTTTTTATCTGCCATATAATACAATTATTTTACACAGTACAGTAGCTACATTCATTGGTGATGCTGACCAAACAGAAATAGTATTATATGCAGGTCAAGAACTTCTGAGGGAAGTTGTCTTGACTTCTAAAGATATATCTCCAAAATGAACACACTTGCAATTCTTGCTGTTCTTTATAATGGGATTTATCCATTAAACCACTTTGTATGTCAACTATTATGCTAGTCACAATCCCCATTTCTGGCAGACTACATATGTCATATTATGGTCGCCATGTTTAACAGGGACCTCAATCCATCCTCTAATTGCTTGCAATTTTGTGTCCACAATCAGCTGTGGGTCCAAGCAATTCTAGGTGCAACTGACAGTATTATGAAATCTATTGATCTGATTAGCAGCTGATATTTAGTAGATAGATGTTTTCATTCATGCCTGTGAAATTCATGCAGGCTCAAAAATTAAAAGCTGTTTTGTTTTTGTGTTTTATTTAAATGGGCCCTATGAATTTAAGATTTTCAGTATCCCTTGTAAGTTAAGATCTCTACTTATTCTAACTCCTAGGAAGCTTAAAAAGATTAACAGATTCATATCAAATTATTTCAGCTCTTTAATTCTGCTGCACAATACCATCGGCCAGAGCAGAACCCAAAGATAT